>NW_028270167.1:4134875-4748089 GCF_037043375.1 Chiloscyllium plagiosum
TGAAATTGATTTCCTTGAACCACTGACCCAGGAATTGTGATGTCAATATTGGGGATTTATCAAGAGATCTCCAATTGATGATAAGTTCATTTCCAGTAAATATGAGGATTAGGTTAGGCAGCAAGTCAACAATGGATGAAAGCGAAATGCTGCAGATGCTGGAAATCTGAAATAAAAACTAGAAACTCAATAGGTCTGACAGTATCTGTGGAGAGAGAGGAACAGAGTTAATATTTTAGTTCCAATATGATCCCTCCTTCAGAACTTTGGAACTTCTGGAGGAGAAAGTGATTGGAAGTGTTAGCTCTGTTGATCTCCTCATCAATGTTCCAAAACCTGCTGCAAATTTCTAACACTTTCCATCTTTAGATTAGATTACTTTACAGTGTGGAAACAGGCTCTTCGGCCCAGCAAGTCCACACCGACCCGCCGAAGCGCAAACCACCCATACCCCTACATTTACCCCTTACCTAACACTATGGACAATTTAGCATGGCCAATTCACCTGACCTGCACATCTTTGGACTGTGGGAGGAAACTGGAGCACCCGGAGGAAACCCACGCAGACACGGGGAGAATGTGCAAACTCCACACAGTCAGTCGCCTGAAGCGGGAATTGAACCCCGGTCTCTGGCGCTGTGAGGCAGCAGTGCTAACCACTGTGCCACCGTGCCGCCCACACCGTGCCGTTTCCTTCTTAGTAAAGAATTAATGCTGCACATACAGAGAAAAGGTGCTGACATTTCAAAATGGTTCATAGTTTTGGTGTCCACCTTCAAAGTAGTTACCATGTGCTGACTGGGGACAATTGCACAGTCACACTGGGATGTGTCCCCAGCAACAGGATGGAGGACTGTTCCTTCACAGACTTGCTCTGAAGTCTGGTGCAGGACCGAAGGTTCTCAATACTGTGGGAAGCACTGGACTGAGAGAACCAGCAATGCTCTTTCAACACAATTCAAAAGACCAAGCCTGTGTAGACCAGTACTAGTACAAACCCGTGATAGAACTCCTGTCTCTGATCAGGTTACAAAACATGGAAAAGCAAGTAATATCTCACGCTTGCATTAGGTGGTGTCTCTGCACAACATGGCACATTATTTAACAAGGTAGAGGTAGTAAAAAAGGTAGAGGTAGTGTTGCTTGGTATCTAACCTTATACTGTATCTATCCGGGGAGGTGTTCGATGGGGATAGTGTAGAAGGAGCTTTACTCTGCATCTAACTTCATCCAGTCCCTGTCCTGAGAGTGTTTGGTGGGGATAGTGTAGAGGGAACTTTGCTCTGTACCTAACTCCGAGGAGTGGTGGGACAGTATAACAACCCTCTTCCTTTAATCAAAATGAGGTGAGATGTTTTGCGGTTCAGGAGCCTGCATTTGACTGACTACACAACTGACTTTTAAATATGGTATTGGTAATAGGGATTCTGGGATATCCTGACAGTGGAGCGTATGATCAGTGATGCTGAATGGGGGAATTGGGCTGGTATCATAAGACAGGACCTCCACATGGATGGGGTACACAGTTAATGTGATAGATCCGGGAAATCACATGAACAAACAAACCAAAATCTCAATGGAGTCAAACTCCATGATGAAAATGAGAGTGTTTCCTGGTAAAATTCAGCCCTCAGTAGTGATCCAGCCAAGTCCCTTCAGAATCTTGTATATTTCAATGAAATCACATTTCATTCTCCCAAATTCCTGTGAATATATATCTAATTTATTCAGCCTCTCATTTTCAGATGAAACCTTTATCCCAGGAACCAATCTCGTGAATACAATTCCTGATCTCTTCTATCATGAATTGAGTTGAGTCTTGGAACTGTTTAGAGCCTTTTTCATTGAATACACTACAGGGTATCTGATTTCTTATAATTTACTGTTTAAATCATATCCTACATGTTTTATATGCAATACAGAAAATCACAAATGTGTCCACACATCATCTCCCATATTCAGAAGACAGACTAGTGAATGTCAGGATTAATTTAGCTCAATCTGTCCTTCAACAATCTCTCAGCTGTATAAAATGAATTCATCCCCCCAGCCTCCTGTCACTATGCATTTATATTTCCTGTCACCGAACTGGATGCTAACTATGGTATACTGCCCCAGAAACGCAAGCTGCCATTGCAAAGGTTGTCTATTTTTAGTGTTCACTTGCTTTGCCCCTTATTTCAATGCCTTTCCTGTTATTCCTGTGTCGGTCTTGCTCTGATCTAACTGTCTTGGTGCCTCTTTCGCTCACATGTGGGACTCATTCAGTGTGGATTGGGTTCATTCATCAACAGAAGAACCACTTGTGTCTCACAAGTGTCAGACAATGAAGCAGTTCAAGAAGGCAGCTCACCACCATCAAAGACAATTAGAAATGGACAGTAAACGCTGCCCGAGTCAGTGCTGTGCAAAGTCCTTGAATAAGTAAAAAAAAAGATGCATGTGATAGGAAGTTAAAATAATAATCATATCTTGGAACAGAAGGATAATATTATTAATAATGGTGACAATAGACATATAGGACTCTGTAAAAAGAAAAGCGATTCACTAATTTGATTTTGGGACTTGTACAATTTGGTTGATGCATGACTCCAAACTGTGGAAAAGGCAGGAATCATCCATTTATCCATGAGGGGCAGGAATCCGGCATTAAGCTGCCTAACACAGGAACAGCACAGCAGCAAAGGGCAGCCTGAACTGCTATTACTGAAATAAAAAAGTATTTTTAATCAAAGAAAATATCTAACTTTATCTCGATGATATGGCAACAGAAATAATATTGCCAAGAAGATTGAATTTCGGAGATAGCCCAAATTGAATTGGATATCTTGGAGAAAAACTATTTCTGAGAGACAAAACAGCCTTCAAATTAGACACTAAATCGGAAGCTGAACAAGAAAATACAATTCCATATGCAAACTGGGAGTCTAGTTCATCAAAGGATATGAGAAGCGAAAGATACTTTTTGAAGGAGCACTGAATGGCTTTGACAATTGTTTCAACCTCAGAACTAGCAGAACTCCTGAAAGAGCAAGATTTAACAGAGGAACTCAAATGAACCAATAGATGACTTCATTGGTAATGCCTATAGATCAGCAGAAAAGTAATTACTACGATGACTTCAGGTCAGAATTTAAAACAGACAGATTGGTTGTAGGAATTGTTGATGTGTTTTTGCTAAATTTATTATGTTTCGGAGATCTGTCTCTGGAGAAAGCCATTCAGAAGGTGAGTGAAGTTGAAGTCCAGAAGCAACACAGATTAATCCTAAGAGGGAAAAGGTCAACATGGCACAGAAGGTCAGCAGAAACCATTCCAATTTTAAAGTACAAACCACAGACAACGCACATGCCGAACCCATCTAGTGACTTGGTCTCGTACCATTATGAATCCTTGTCAGTGCTACAGAGCCGATATCAGCTCAGTTGTTAAAGTGCATGGTTTACCTGTTGCATATTTGGCCATTGTAAGAAAATATGCACATGGTATCAGAGTTTCAGAAAAGCAAGAAATTAAAAAGCTACTTTCTCAACAAGGTTAATGTGGCAGAACAGTCTACAACAGAAGAGAAAAACGAACATGTTCCTGGGGAGAATAGGTGATCAAACCTTACATTTTGGTGAGCTGATATTCATATGAATAATTACTCCATGGTTTTCTAACGAGACATTAGGCTGAATATCACTACAGTTATGATCCCAGTAGATGTTATTACTGGATAAAACAGAAATTGCTGGAAAAGCTGAGCAGGTCTGGCAACATCTGTGGAGAGAAATCAGAGGTAATGTTTCAGGTTGAGTGACCCTTCCTTAGAGCTCTCCACAGATGCTGCCAGACCTGCTCAGCTTTTCCAGCATTTCTGTTTTTATTTAAAGATAAGTGTTCTCAATTTGAGAGAATTTGACACTATATTTGATTGTGAAGTAGTTCAACCTGAATCACAGGTTTTGAATGCTGCCAGACCTGCTGAGCTTTTCCAGCAGTTTCTGTCTATTTTTCCGATTTACAGCATCCACAGTTCTTTCAGTTTTTACTTTTTCTTAAACCCTTTAAAGATGAATTATTGACTCTCTGAAATGGCTGAGCAATCCATTCAAGCATTTCCAAACAAAGGAATGGAACCCAATGGGCCAGGTGTCATACACTGAGATACCAAACTAAATCAAGAGACCACAAGACCACATGACATATGAGCGGAATCAGGCCATTCAGTCCATCGTGTCTGTTCCACCATTTGATCAAGATTGATATGTTTCTTAACACCATTCTCCTGCCTTCTCCCTTCTAATCTTTGATCCCCTTACTAATCAAGAACCTATCAATCTCTGTCTTTAATACACTCATTGACTTGGTCTCCACAGCCTTCTGCAGCAATGAGTTCCACAGATTCCCCACCCTCTGGCTGAAGAAATTCCTCCTCCTCTCAGTTCTAAAGGGTCATCCCTTCACTCTGAGGCTGTGCCATTGGGTCCTGGTCTCTCCTTCTCAGGGGAATATCTTCATGTCCACTCAATCCAGGCCACTCAATATTCTGTAAGTTTCAATCTGATCCATCCTCATCTTTCTAACTCCATTGAGTACAGTCCCTGAGTCCTCAACCATCCTTCATCCCTGGAATCATTCTTGTAAACGTCCTCTAAACCTCTCCCAAAGCCAGCTCATCCTTTCTTAGACTCAGGGCTCAAAACTGCGGACAACATTTCAAATGTGATCTGACCAAAACCTTATACAACCTCAGTATTACATCCCTGCTCTTGTATTCTAGCCCTCTTGCAAAGGTGGTGGTGAGCTACCATCTTGAACCACTGCAGTCCATGTGCTGCAGGTAGATTCACAATGCCTTTAGGGAGGGAATTCCAGAACTTGGACCCAGCAAACAGAAGGAACGGCAATATATTTCCAAGTCAGGGCGGTGAGTGTCTTGGAGGGAAACTTGCAAGTGGTGGTGTTCCCTTCTGATTCCCTTGTCCCTCAAGATGAAAGTGGTCATGAATTTGGAAGATGCTGGTGAAGGATCTTTGGTGAATTTTTGCAGGTGACCCTTGTAGATAGTACACACTGCTGCTACTGAGCATCAATGGTAGAGGAAGTGAATGCTTGTGGATGTGGTGCCAAGCAAGTGGCTGCTTTGTCCTGCATGATATCAAGCTTCTTGAGTGTTGTTGGAGCTGGCCTGAGAGGTAGCAGAGGGACATAGATAAGCTGCATAGCTGGCCTGAGAGGTAGCAGAGGGACATAGATAAGCTGCATAGCTGGCCTGAGAGGTAGCAGAGGGACATAGATAAGCTGCATAGCTGGCCTGAGAGGTAGCAGAGGGACATAGATAAGCTGCATAGCTGGCCTGAGAGGTAGCAGAGGGACATAGATAAGCTGCATAGCTGGCCTGAGAGGTAGCAAATGGAGTTTAATGTGGAAAAGTGAGAGGTGATTCACTTTGGAAGGAGCAACAATTCAGACAAGAGGGGAATGTCCCATCACCTTGATGACTTGTGCCTTGTAGATGGTGGACAGGCTTTGGGGAATCAGGAGATGAGTTACTCGCTGCAGGATTCTTAGTCTCTGACCTGTTCTTAGAACAGAGAACATAGAACATTCCAGCACAGTACAGGCCCTTCAGCCCTCAATGTTGCGCCGACCTGTGAAACCAATCAGAAGCCCATCTCTAACCTACACTATTCCATTTCCATACATATGTTTATCCAATGACCATTTAAATGCCCTTGATGTTGGTGAGTCTACTACTGTTGCAAGCAGTGTGTTCCACACCCCTACTACTCACTGTGTAAAGAAACTACCTCTGACATCTGTCCTACATCTATCACCCCTCAATTTAAAGCTGTCTGCCCTTGTGCTCGCCATCACCATCCAAGGAAAAAGGTTGTCACTGTCCACCCTATCTAATCCTCTGATAATCTTGTATGTCTCAATTAAGTCACCTTCAATTTCCTCTCTAATGAAAACAGCCTCATGTCCCTCAGCCTTTCCTCATAAGACCTTCCCTCCATATGAGGCAACATCCTAGTAAATCACCTCTGAACCCTTTCCAAAGTTTCCCCATCCTTCCTGTAGGTGCAGTGACCAGAACTGAATGCAATACTTCAAGTGCACCCACACCAGAGTTTTGTACAGCTGCAGCATGACCTCATGGCTCCGAAACTCAATCCCTCTACTAATAAAAGCTTATATACCGTACACTTTCTTAACAACCCTATCAACCTGGGTGGCAACTTTCAGGGATCTATATACATGGACACTGAGATCTCTCTGCTCATCCATACTACCAAGTATCCTACCATTAGTCCAGTACTCTGCATTCCTGTTACTCCTTCCAAAGTGAATCACCTCACACTTGTCCGCATTAAACTCCATTTGCCACCTCTCAGCCCAGCTCTGCAGCTTATCTATGTCCATCTATTACCTACAACATCCTTCAGCACTATCCACAACTCTATCGACGTTAGTGTCATCCGCAAATTTACTAACCCATCCTTCTCCGCCCTCATCCAGGTCATTTATAAAAATGACAAACAGCAGTGGGCCCAAAATAGATCCTTGGGGTACACCACTAGCAACTGAACTCCATGATGAATATTTCCCATCAACCACCACCCTCTGTCTTCTTTCAGCTAACCAATTTCTGATCCAAACCACTAAATCACCCTCAATCCCATGCCTCCGTATTTTGTGCAATAGCCTACCATGGGGAACCTTATCAAACACCTTACTGAAATCCATATACACCACATCAACCACTTTACCCTCATCTACCTGTTTGGTCACCTTCTCAAAGAACTTCAGGTTTGTGAGGCACAACCTATTCTTCACAAAATTGTGTTGACCATCCCTAATCAACTTATTCCTTTATAGATTATTATAAATCTTATCTCTTATAATCTTTTCCAACACTTTACTCATAACTGAAGTAAGGCTCACTGGTCTATAATTACCAGGATTGTCTCTACTCCCCTTCTTGAACAAGGGAACAACATCCTCCAGTCTTCTGGCACAATTCCTGTAGACAATGATGACATAACGATCAAAGCCAAAGGTTCTGCAATCTGCTCCCTGGCTTCCCAGAGAATCCTAGGATAAATCCCATCCAGCACAGGGGACTTATCTATTTTCACACTTTCCAGAATTGCTAAAACCTCCTCCATGTGAACCACAATCCCGTCTAGTCTAGTAACCTATATCTCAATATTCTCCTCGATAACATTATCTTTTTCTAATGTGAATACTGGTGAAAAATATTCATTTACTGCTTTCCCTATCTCCCAGGACTCCACACACAACTTCCCACTATTATCCTTGATTGGCCCCAATCTTACTCTAGCCATTCTTTTATTCCTGATATACCACAGAAAGTTTTAGGGTTTTCCTTGATCCTATCTGCCAACGACCTCTCATGTCCCCTCCTGGCTCTTCCTAGCGCTCGCTTTAGGTCTTTCCTGGCTAACTTGTAACTCTCAAGCGCCTTAACTGAGTCTTCACGTCTCAACCTAACATAAGCCTTCTTCTTCCATTTGACAATATTCAACTTCTTTAGTAAACCACGGCTCCCTTTCTCAATCATTTCCTCCTGCCTAACAGTTACATACTTATCAAGGACACACAATATCTGTTCCTTGAATAAACTCCACATTTCACTTGTGCAAAATTGTAGACACTGTGTCTATATAGCTTGTCTAGTTTATATTCCTGTCAATGATAACCACCAGGATGTTGCTAGTGGGAAATTCAATGCAGTTACACCATTGAATGTCAAGGCATAGTGGTTAGATTGTCTCTCATACGAGATGGTCGCAAATGTTACTTGCCACTTGTCAGCCCAAACTTGTATATCATCTAGACCTTGTACATTTGAACACGGACTGCTTCAGTATCTGAGGAGTCATGAATGGTGGTGAACATTGTGCAATCATCAATGAACATTCCCACTTCTGACCTTATGATGGAGGGAAGGCCACTGATGAACCAGCTGAAGATGGCTGAGACTAGGACACTGAGAAACCCCTGCAGAAATGTCTTGGAGCTGAGATGACCTTGATCACCTTCCTTTGTGCCATGTTTGATTTTGACCAGTGCAGTTTTCCCCCGATTCCCATTGACTCCAGTTTTGATCAGGCTCCTTGGTACCAAGTGTGGGAGGGCACACCTGTAGCTGTGCCAGGCAATGGTTAAAATGAGGTGAGAACCTCATGATACCATCCCACTGACTTGGTAAACAGAGGAAGCAGCATGCTATAGACAGAGCTCGGTCAACCCAAAACCAATCGCTCATGCTGACTTGGACATACACTGCTCGTTCTTCGTCATCACTGGGTCAAAATACCGATCTTGAGAGTCTTTTTGTAGGGAAATGCTGGGAAACCAAGGTGTGCAGGTGGAGTTGATACAGATCTGACTGCTGGGCAGAACAGGCTGAATGGATTGAAGGACATCCTCCACTTTCTAAATTTCTGTTGTGTTTCTCCTTCTCTCTGGGCTCAGCCATATCAGCATTCCTCAGGGTGTGGCTGGTCCTGGTCTGTGTTTGGCTCAGTTTTATTATTTTTGTGTTTCACTGATGCACACTTTAGAGCATCTTTTACCTCTGCACTGAAAAGAAAACCACTTGAAGTAAGGGCTATTATTGTGTCGATCCTGTTTATGGTTCCTGTTTATGGTAATTATCAGAAGGCCAGCTCCATGTTGTAGGGACTGCACTATGAAGAACAGATGAATTTATTTCTCTGATGAATTGGCATAATGCATTGTTGATGTAAAATCTTCAGGTTTGTTATACTCACTTTGATTTTGAGCTTCAGTCGAAGGTTTATTGTTTTACTGTTAATTAAAAGCCTTGTAATTAATTAATGAACAAATTTGTTCATTATTCTGTTCTTGGTATAATCTGTTTCTTTCTTCTTTTATAATGAAGGTTTTGAGGTAAATCTCTCCTGCTCCGTTCAACATAATCCATATTTAAAGTCGTTCTAACAGGACGGAGATTTGTAAACATGTTAATCTGAAAGCAGACAGACAGATTAGAAATGATTATGGTGCCAGGTTTTGGCCAAGCCTTTATGTCTGAATTTGTTTCACATCTGTTGTTAAGTCTGAATTCTAATCGTCACATTACCGTTAGAACTGGTAGTGGTATTATTGCTGAATTATTTATTCAGAGACCAAGTGATGTTTTGCAGACCTGGTTCAAATACTGCCACAGCAGATGGTAGAAGTTGGATTTAATAGCAAATTTGGAATTAAAGTCTAATGATGACCATGAAACTGTTCCTGATTGCTTGGGAAAACCCATCTGGCTTACTAATGTTCTTTAGGAAGGAAACTGCCACCTGCGTGGTTCTGTTACCTGTGTTACCTGTGTACCTGTGCTACCTGTGTGGTTGTGTTACCTGTGTTACCTATGTGGTTGTGTTACCTGTGTGATTGTGTTACCTGTATGGCTGTGCTACCTGTGTTACCTGCGTGGCTGTGCTACCTGTGTTACCTGTGTGGTTCTGTTATCTATATTACCTGCATGGTTGTGTTACCTGTGCTACCTGTGTGGTTGTGTTACCTATATTACTTGCATGGTTGTGTTACCTGTGTGGTTGTGTTACCTGCGGGATTGTGTTACCTGTGTTACCTGCATGGTTATGTTACCTGTGTGGTTGTATTACCTGTGTGATTGTGTTACCTGTGTTACCTGTGTGATTGTGTTAGCTGTGTGGTTGTGTTACCTGTGTTACCTGCATGGTTGTGTTACCTGTGTTACCTGCATGGTTGGGTTACCTGTGTTACCTATGTGGTTGTGTTACCTGTGCTACCTATGTGGTTATAGAGTCATAGAGTCATAGAGATGTACTGCATGGAAACAGACCCTTTGGTCCAACCCGACCATGCCGATCAGATATCCCAATCCAATCTAGTCCCACCTGCCAGCACCCAGCCATTCTCCCTCCAAACCCTTCCTATTCATATACCCAACCAAATGCCTCTTAAATGTTGCAATTGTACCAGCCTCCACCACTTCCTCTGGCAGCTCATTCCATACACGTACCACCATCTGTGTGAAAAAGTTGCCCCTTAGGTCTCTTTTATACCTTTCCCCTCTCACCCTAAACCTATGCCCTCTAGTTCTGGACTCCCCGACCCTGGGGAAAAGACTTTGTCTATTTATCCCATCCATGCCACTCATAATTTTGTAAACCTCTATAAGGTGACCCCTCAACCTCCGACGCTCCAGGGAAAACAGCCCCAGCCTGTTCAGCCTTTCCCTATAGCTCAAATCCTCCAAACCTGGCAACATCCTTGTAAACCTTTTCTGAACCCTTTCAAGTCTCACAACATCTTTCCGATAGGAAGGAGACCAGAATTGCACACAATATTCCAACAGTGGCCTAACCAATGTCCTGTACAGCCGCAACTTGACCTCCCAACTCCTGTACTCAATACTCTGACCAATAAAGGAAGGCATACCAAACGCCTTCTTCACTATCCTATCTACCTGCAACTCCACTTTCAAGGAGCTATGAACTTGCATTCCAAAATCTCTTTGTTCAGCAACACTCTCTAGGACCTTACCATTAAGTGTATAAATCCTGCTCAGATTTGCTTTCCCAAAATGCAGCACCTCACATTTATCTGAATTAAACTCCATCTGCCACTTCTCAGCCCATTGGCCCATCTGGTCCAGATCCTGTTGTAATCTCTTCGCTGTCCACTACACCTCCAATTTTGGTGATATCAGCAAACTTACTAACTGCACCTCTTATGCTCGCATCCAAATCATTTATACAGATGACAAAAAGTAGAGGACCCAGCACTGATCCTTGTGGCACTCCACTGGTCACAGGCCTCCAGTCTGAAAATCAACCCTCCACCACCACCCTCTCTCTTCTACCTTTGAGCCAGTACTGTATTTAAATGGCTAGCTCTCCCTGTATTCCATGAGATCTAACCTTGCTAATCAGTCTCCCATGGGGAACCTTGTCGAACGTCTTACTGAAGTCCATATAGATCACCGCTCTGCACTCATCAATCCTCTTTGTTACTTCTTCAAAAAACTCAATCAAGTTTGTGAGACATGATTTCCCATGCACAAAGCCAAATTGACTATCCCTAATCAGTCCTTGCTTTTCCAAATATATGTACATCCTGTCCCTCAGGATTCCCTCCAACAACTTGCCCACCACCGACGTCAGGCTCACTGGTCTATAGTTCCCTGGCTTGTCCTTACCACCTTCTTAAACAGTGGCATCACGTTATCCAACCTCCAGTCTTCCGGCACCTCACCTGTGGCTATCGATGATACAAATATCTCAGCAAGAGGCCCAGCAATCACTTCCCTAGCTTCCCACAGAGTTCTAGGATACACCTGAACAGGTCCTGGGGATTTATCCACTTCTATGCGTTTCAAGACATCCAGCACTTCCTCCTCTGTAATATGGACATTTTTCAAGATGTCACCATCTATTTCCCTACATTCTATATCCTCCATGTCCTTTTCCACAGTAAATACTGTTGCAAAATACTCGTTTATTATGTCCCCCATTTTCTGCAGCTCCACACAAAGGCCGCCTTGCTGATCTTTGAGGGGCCCCATTCTCTCCCTGGTTACCCTTTTGTCCTTAATGTATTTGTAAAAACCCTTTGGATTCTCCTTAACTCTATTTGCCAAAGCTATCTCATGTCCCCTTTTTTGCCTCCTGATCTCCCTTTTATGTATACTCCTACTCCTACTCTAAGGATTCACTCGATCTATCCTGTCAGTACCTTACATATGCTTCCTTCTTTTTCTTAACCAAACCCTCAATTTCTTTAGTCATCCAGCATTCCCTGTACCTACCAGCCTTCCCTTTCACCCTGACAGGAATATACTGTCTCTGGACTCTCGTTATCTCATTTCTGAAGGCTTTCCATTTTCCAGCCGTCCCTTTACCTGTGATCATCTGCCCCCAATCATCTTTTGAAAGTTCTTGCCTAATACTGTCAAAATTGGCCTTTCTCCAATTTAGAACTTCAACTTTTAGATCTGGTCTATCCTTTTCTATCACTAATTTAAAACAAATAGAATTATGGTTGCTGGCCCCAAAGTGCTCCCCCACTGACACCTCAGTCACCTGCCCTGCCTTATTTCCCAAGAGTAGGTCAAGTTTTGCACCTTCTCTAGTAGGTACATCCACAAACTGAATCAGAAAATTATCTTGTACACACTTAACAAATTCCTCTCCATCTAAACTCTTAATACTGTGGCAGTCCCAGTCTATGTTTGGAAAGTTAAAATCCCCTACCATAACCATCCTATTATTCTTACAGATAGCTGAGATCTCCTTACAAGTTTGTTTCTCAATTTCCCTCTGACTATTGGGGGGTCTATAATACAATCCCAATAAGGTGATCATCCCTTTCTTATTTCTCAGTTCCACCCAAATAACTTCCCTGGATGTATTTCCAGGAATATCCTCCCTCAGCACGGCTGTAATGCTATCCCTTATCAAAAATGCCACTCCCCCTCCTCTCTTGCCTCCCTTTCTATCCTTCCTGTAGCATTTGTACCCTGGAACATTAAGCTGCCAGTCCTGCCCATTCCTGAGCCATGTTTCTGTTCTTGCTATGACATCCCAGTCCCATTTTCCTAACCATGCCCTGAGTTCATCTGCCTTCCCTGTTCGGCCCCTTGCATTGAAATAAATGTAATTTAATTTATTAGTCCTACCTTGTCCCTGCCTGCCCTGACTGTTTGACTCACTTCTGTTCTCAACTGTACCTGTCTCAGATTGATCTCTTTCCTCACTATCTCCCTGGGTCCCACCCCCCCCCCCCCCCCCCCCCCCCCCACCTTAAATCCTCCCAAGCAGTTCTAGCAAATTTCCCTGCCAGTATATTAGTCCCCTTCTAATTTAGGTGCAATCCGTCCTTCTTGTACAGGTCACTTCTACCCCAAAAGAGATTCCAATGACCAAAAAATGTGAATCCTTCTCCCATACACCAGCTCCTCAGCCATTCATTCATCTGCTCTATCCTCCTATTCCTGCCCTCACCAGCTCGTAGCACCGGGAGTAATCCAGATACTACTACTCTCGAGGACCTCCTTTTTAAATTCCTGTCTAACTCTCTGTAATCGCTCTTCAGAATCTCAACCTTTTCCCTTCCTATGTCGTTGGTTCCAATGTGAACAATGATCTCTTGCTGGCCCCTCTCCCCCGTGAGAACATTCTGCACCCTCTCTGAGACATCCTTGATCCTGGCACCAGGGAAGCAACACACCATTCTAATTTTTCGCTGCTGGCCACAGAAACGTCTGTCTGTACCTCGGACTAGAGAATCCCCTCACACAATTGATCTCTTGGAACCTGACGTATCCCTCGTTGCATTTGAGCCAGTCTCAATACCAGAAACTTGGCTGTTCATGCTACGTTCCCCTGTGAATCAATCACCCCCTACATTTTCCAAAACAGCATACTTGTTTGAAATGGGTATAGCCACAGAAGGCTCCTGCACTAGCTTCCTACCTCCCTTACCCTTCCTGGTGTTAACCCATCTATGTGACTGTGTCTGAGAATTTACCCCCTTCCTATAACTGCCATCCATCACATACTGTTGCTGTTGCAAATTCCTCATTGTGTCTAACTGTCTCTCCAACCAATCCATTCCATCTGATAAGATTCACAACCAACAGCATTTATTGCAGGTATAATCCACAGTAACACTTAAACTCTCTTTAAACTCCCACATCTGATAAGAAGCACACATCACTCTACTAAAGGCCAATTTTGCTCCTTCACAATCTACAGACTCAGAAAATAACACAGTTTTATTCCTCTGCAAAACACTGCCCCAGGTTAAATTAATATTTACGGCTTAAATTTTAAGTTTAAACAAGAGACATATCTCCAAAAACATATAATCAAGAAAGAACCCACTCTACCCATTACTGCAGACTTTCTGTAGGCTACTTAAAACAATTAACTTATCTGATTCTGTGCTGTGAACTTCACCCAAACAGTTTCTCCAAGATCAGTTGTGAATTTCACTGTTTGTTAATTTTCCCAGATGCACTCCGATGTCCAGCAATACACGAATTCAAACAGCAAAGGCAGTAACTGTGTGGGTTCTCCCCAGTGTCAGTTTCTTTCCCTCTCTCTCTCCTGCACTGACCTCACCAAGAGAAAGCTTTCAGTTCTCCTGCTTTCTCTCCACAGGAGCTGCCAGACCTGCTGAGTTTCTCCAGCACTTTCTGTTTTTGTGAGAGTAAATGCTGGCCTGGCCAGTGACTCGTGAATGAATACAAAAACAAAAACAAGAGGGATGCCCTTTACGCCCGCTTAATTAGTTTATTTGAATTTTACTCACAGGATATGGGTGTCAGTGGCTGTGCCAGTATTTATTGCCCTTGAGAAGGGGGTAGGAGCTGCTTTCTTGAATCACTGCAGTCTGTGCAGCGTAGACAGACCCACAATGGTGTCGGGGAGAGAGTTACACACTGTATCAGAAACAAAAACTGCAGTTACTGGAGAAACACAGCACGTCTGGCAGCATCTATTGGAAGACTCTTATAAGAGTCCCCAGACTCAAATGGTTAACTTTGCTTTCTTCCCACAGTCTTTCCAGGAATTTCTGTTCTTTGTTTCAGACCTCCAGCACGCACAGTTCTTTGTTTTTTTTATAGCTTATACCATTATGGAACATACGCACTATTTATATTCACCCTGGTGTGTTCTTTCTAATCTACGTCAGTTCATTACTATTTCCATCTAAAATTATTATTAAATGGAAGTCACTTGAATTTCTATATTTAAAACACTTCACACAATCAATTCTGTCCTGGCATCCTCCTCCATTTTATTTTACTTAACTATACTTTAATCCCCAAAGATAATCACATAAAACACCGAAGGGTAAAGAAAGACTTGACATTTACATAATGCCTTAGGAGTTTGAAAGCACTTGACAGACACAGGGAAACTTTGAAATGTGCACCTGAGCTTTCAGAAAGCCTTTGACACAGTATCACATGAAAGGTTGCAATGTGACTTACGGGCATGTAGATAAAACTTGACAGTGGACAACAAATTCGCTGAAATAGAAGAACCCGAAGTCACAGATTTAGAGATTGGTGGATACGTTATCCCAGTGTTCCCGAGATTGGTGACTGACTGAGGGTACATTATCCCAGTGTTCCCGAGATTGGTGACTGACCGAGATTATTATCCCAGTGTTCCCAAAATTGGTGACTAACTGAGGATTATTATTCCAGTACTGGATAAAAGCAAATTACTGCGGATGCTGGAATCTGAAACCAAAAGAGAAAATGCTGGACAAAGGGTCAGTTAGACTCGAAACGTCAGCTCTTTTCTCTCCTTACAGGTGCTGCCAGACCTGCTGAGATTTTCCAGCATTTTCTCTTTTGATTATTATTCCAGTGTTCCTGAGATTGGTGACTGCCTGAGGATTATTCGTCCAATGTTCCCGAGATTGGTGCTGGGCCTACAGCTTTATGAAGACCTGGGATTCAGGAATTGCTGGGTGGGGCAGGTGGCATTATCTCATGAAGAGTCCCTGCATGTTGACAATATTTACAAATGTCTGGGAATACGGTGGATAAAATTCTCTACAGACTGGTGAGTTACATATTTCTGACAAAGGGTGATTATCGTGAAGTGCTCACATTCATCCTAGTGAGGCTGTGTTCTCACACTCACCTCTAATAGCAATGGGGATGAAGCTGTTCTTCAATCTGAAGCATACACATACACATAGATTCGAGAATAGTTCCTTCCCTGCTGTTCCTAGATTTCTCAAATTTTAAATTTGTGCACCCTCTCTGCAGCTGTAACATTGTAATCTTTGCTCTGTTCTGTTACCCTGATGCACTTTGTGTGGTACGGTCTGCCTGTACTACACACAAAACAAAACTTTTCACTGTACCTAGATACATGTGACAGCAATAAATCAAATCAAATCTTCACCCGGCCACATTTCACACTCACTTGTGCACATGGTATTGGCCAGTGCCCTCACACTCACTCCTGTGCAGGCCTGTGTCCTCTCACTTATCTGTGCGTGTGATTGAGGTTGAATTCTCACAGTCGTCTCAACATGTGAGCCTAAATCAAATGTTTTCTCTTGTACATGTAAAATTGTCTGGTTCGAACACAAAGATGAATCTTACAATCCTCCCTGAGTGATTTACTTCTGCAGATTGTGGGGTCTACTGCAGAGTCAGGAAATCTGAGCAGGGGTAGTGAGTGTAGTAGGAGGTGAGGTGACACTGTGCAGTCAGTCCAAGTCTCCCTGTTTCGTATTGTCCGGTCAGGGAGGCACAGTCCAACTCTCGACCTCAGCAAATGGTAAGAGGGCCTGCTGGTTATCTAGCTGCAACAAGCATGTTCAGTGCTCAGTCAGACTGAGCTGACAGCTTGGATAACATCAGCCGATCTGTTATGCTCACGGCAATCATTGACCTTGTGATAAAGTTGATGCTGCAAGGAAGGATCCTGATGGAATTCAGAAACATGTCAGTACCTCTCAGCAGAGACTGATCTACAGTCCTCCTTTTAAAATTAAAGGTCAATCCGGAATGTTTTGGGTCAGATTTTGCCAGAATGGGTCACCCTCACAATACACCCTCTGGTGAGGTAAACCTGCTTGTGCCTGTTTGCATTTGTAAATTATTTTGCTTCATAACTTGCTAGAAATATGAGAACGCACTCACATAACAGCACAATATAAGCCTACAGTATATTTCCTATGGTGGTTCAGTGGTTAGCACTGTATCTTCACAGTACCAGGGACTTGGGTTTGATTCCACGCTTGGATAGCTGTCTGTGTGGAGGTTGCACGTTCTCCTTTGTCTGTATGGGTTTCCTCCCATAGTCCAAAGGTGTGTGGGCAGGAGCCAATTACTGCTGATGCTGGGATCTCCTTTGAAAACAAAAAGTGCTGGAGATTATACCATCCGCGGAGAGAGCACTCAAGGTTTGAGTCCAGGGGAAGAGTCATCTTACGTCAAAATGTTGCTTTGCAGATAACATGAATTGGCTTGAAGAGTCCCCTGCCCAAAACGTCGATTTGCCTGCTCCTCGGATGCTGCCTGACCTGCTGTGCTGTTCCAGCGCCAGACTTTTCAACTCTGACTCTCCTGTGTCAGCAGCCCTCCCTTTCTCGTACGTGCTAAATTGTCAATAATGTCCAGGGATGTGCTGACTAAGTGGATTGGGCATGGGAAATGCACAGTTACAGGGATAGGGCAGGGGGATACTTTGCGGTGTGGACGCGATGGGCTGAATGGCCTGCTTTCACGCTGTAGGGATTCTATGATTCCTTCAGCAATGAGCGTGAAAGAAAGGATCCCTGAACTGTGTGGGTCACCGTCTGAGCTGGGGCTACAGGATTGAGATTTTGAGATTGTGATTTCTGAGGCAGCAGTGGGAGAGCTCAGAGTGAGTTTTGATCGCTGCAAGGTTTGTGGTTTTGTTTGATGGATCTGGCTTAGTCATAAACTCTCTATGCCCTGAGTGCTGTGTTTAAAATGGCAAGTCTTTGATCTTTCAGAGCAACTTCCAGTAGCTTCAAACATCTGTACCTCCCACTTCCCACTTTACTGAATAGTTGGCAGTGCTATCCTCTGTTCCTGTTAATGAACCATCTCACTGCCAACTCAACCAAGCATCTTTTAACCACCAACCCCCAACCAATGGTCAGTCAAAGGTCACATGATGTCTAAGGCATCAAGGTGAGGTCATGTCAGGAGATTTGTTTGAAAAGCACTGATTTAAGGATTGAAAATAATCCAGGAATATTGGAGAAGGTAACTGTGAATTAGAATCAAGTAGAGAAATAAATAGAGCAAACGATATGTGGATTGGGAGAGAAAAACACAAAATGACGAGAAACTGGAAAGATTAAAATGCAAAGGTTTTAAATCTCCAAAACCAATTCACAACTCAAAATTTTGAGACTTCATGACGAGAGATTAACAGGCTCCCTGGCACCGGGATGACAAACAATGGTGGTGGTGGTGGTGGGGGGGGGGGGGTGGGGGGGAGGGGGTGGGGTGGGGGGGAGGGTGCGCAGCCATTAAATTGATGGTGTGTTGTCTACTTTACCGATGATGGCAGAGACACCTGGGTGGCCCATTGCATCAACACTCACCTCTTCACCCAGCCACGTTTTACACTCACTTGTGCACATGGTGTTGGCCAATGCCCTCACACTCACTCCTGTGCAGGCCTGTGTCCTCTCACTTATCTGTGCGTGTGATTGACGTTGAGTTCTCACATTCATCTCAACATGTGAGCCTAAATCAAATGTTTTCTCTTGTACACGTACAATTGTCTGGTTCGAACACAAAGATGAATCTTACAATCCTCCCTGAGTGATTTACTTCTGCAGATTGTGGGGTCTACTGCAGAGTCAGGAAATCTGAGCAGGGGTAGTGAGTGTAGTAGGAGGTGAGGTGACACTGTGCAGTCAGTCCAAGTCTCCCTGTTTCGTATTGTCCGGTCAGGGAGGCACAGTCCAACTCTCGACCTCAGCAAATGGTAAGAGGGCCTGCTGGTTATCTAGCTGCAACAAGCATGTTCAGTGCTCAGTCAGACTGAGCTGACAGCTTGGATAACATCAGTCGATTTGTTATGCTCACGGCAATCATTGATCTTGTGATTTTATTTTTTTTCTCTGCTAACCCCCACACTACCACCTAACTGCGGTAGTGCTTATTTCTTTCCCCAGCACCCATGGTGTGTATGTGCAGGTGTGAGACACAGTGAGAGACACGAGGTGCACAAATCTTTATTCAGTTTCCACCACCAGGAAGATAGGAAAACACCCGAGTGGCCAGTGACAAGCAGTGCCCTTTACAAAAGGGCAGTGCTGTGTGACCTTGTGATTTTATTTTGGGGCAATTGTAAAATGGGACAATTGTGGTTTTAAAGTAGCCAATTAAGACTCACTTCATGGTTATCTCTGATTGGCTGGTGACAGATTTGAAAAGTGTGGCGCTGGAAAAGCACAGCCAATTAGACATCATCCAAGTAGCAGGACTGTCGACGCTTTGGGCATAAGCCCTTCATCAGGGATGCAGATGTGGGAAGGGGGCTGAGAGATAAATAGGGGGGTGGGGGTGGGACTGGGGGGAAGATAGCTGGGAATGCAATAGGTGGATGAAGGTGGGGAGTGATGGTGATAGGTCAGAGTGGAGGGTGGAACTGAAAGGTGATAAGGAAGATGGGCAAGTAGGACAGTTCAAGAGGGTGGTGCCGAGTTGGAGGGTTGGATCTGTGATGAGGTGGAGGAGGGGAAATGAAGAAACTGGTGAAGTCGATGTTGATGCCATGTGGTTGGAGGGTCCCAAGGTGGAATATGAGGTGTTCTTTGTCCAGGCGTCGGGTAGCTAGGATCTGGTAGTGGAGGAGGCCCAGGACCTGCATGTCCTTGGCAGAGTGGGAGGGGGAGTTGAAGTGGTCAGTCACAGGGCGATGGGGTTGTTCAGTGCGTGTGTCCCAGAGATGTTCCCTGAAACATTCCGAGGAGACAACATTGAGAGCAATGGGTAGATGAGGTGTTTGGATGTGCAGGAAGATCTCTGCTGGATGTGGAAGGATCCTTTGGGCCTTGGATGGAAGTGAGGGGGGTGTGTGGATGCAGGGCCAGCTCACAAGGTGAATTCTAGCAGATGGTTGGACAGGCAAGAATCAGGGACCAATGTGCTGCCGTTTCAGGACCAATGTGTCCATCAGAGAGCCCACCAAGGTATATCCTTAACCCATATTTCCTGTCCTCACACCCCCCTGACTGCTCTGTTTCCCTACCTCCTCAGCCGCTCTTCATCAGGGGCCTTGCTGTTGGTCAATGGAGCTGCCAGCCATCTGGATGCTGGCCTGGTTCAAGCCAATGAGAACCTGATGGTCGCCGAATGCTGTGGCGGGGGGGGGGGTTGGTGGGAGGCAGCAAATGGGGCAGGGTCACCTTGACTGTAATGTTAAGTGTGAGTCCCACCCCTCGCACGAAATTCAACTCCACCTTCTTCATTATTCTTTTTCTGGGACAGGAAAATTAATTGACATCATTAGCAATTATGTCATGAATAAGCTGTTTAAGCTAATACAGCCAGTCCCCGGTTTTAATGGATTCCATTCTTGAGTCCATTTGCAATTTGACATATATGAACAGGTCAGAACACAATGCAGGACAATATAAAACCGTTGTTTGTAAGCACAGGAAATGTTCATATATCAGATATTTAAAATTACACCCCTATATGGGATCACGTTAGAAAGTACAAGTGTTTGTAAACTTGACAGAGACACCCTCTATCATTATAACGTATAAGTCTCTGTGGTCAGTTTAATGGACAGCTAATGTTCACATGCAGCAACATTGTGAAACTCATGGGGGGAGCAGTTGAACATGAGATGACGATTTCACTATGGGAAACACTAGAGCAATGCAATTTGTAAAGTGATTTGTGACAATTCATAATTCAGCTTACTGGTCAATTTGTACATCAATAATAGCATGTGTCCCAACCACTTTCAGCAAAATCTGTCACTTTCTTATTAAAATGTATTTTGCTCATGAACTTTACTGTACTTGGGAATAAATAAACAATGCTTCAGTTATACAGTGCCATGCCATTTCTTACAGTGAGTTATTTTCCACAGTCAATTATTTTCAATGTGCAGTGACAGATGTGTCTGTAAACTGCTGAGCTTCTCTGTATAAACAAAGTACCAGGAACAAAATGGATTGAATGACCAGTTAATTTATTTGGTGATGTTGGCTGTTGAAGAATTGTTGTTTAGGAAGGAAGGAATGAACTTGTATTTGTAAAACAATTCTCACAATTTCATGTTGTCCCAAGCACTTTACAGTTACTTTGACAAAAAGCCAATGTTGGGATATAGGAACTCTGCAGCCACTTTGCAAACAGCAAGTCTCCACAAATTGCAATTGAGTAACCATCCCAAAAACTGCTTAGTAATCTTGTTTGAGGGATAATTAACATAAACGGCCATGGTATTCGGGGCATGGATAGAGATTGGCTGACTGACAGAAGGCAGAGAGTGGGGATTAAGGGATCTGTTTAAGGATGGCATCTGGTGACTAGTGGAGCTCCATAGAGGTCGGTATTGGGACAACTTTTCACATTATACATTAACAAGTTGCATGAAGGAACTGAGGGCATTGTTGCTATGTTTGCAGATGACCCAAAGATAGGTGGAGGGACAGATAGTGTGGAGGAAGTGGGAGGCTGCAGAAAACCTTGGACAGGCCTGGAGAGTGGGTAAAGAAGTGGCAGATGGAATACAATGAGGGCAAGTGTGAGGTCATGCACTTTGGTAGAAAGAATAGAGGCATGACCTATTTTCTAAACAGGGAAAGGCTTCAGAACTTTGAAGCACAAAAGGACTTGGGAGTTCTAATTCAAGATTCTCTTAAGGTTAACATGCGGGTTCATTTGCAGGTAGGAAGGCAAATACAATGTTGGCATTCATTTCAAGAGCCCTTAGTAGGCAAGAGAAAAGATGTATTGCTGATGCTGTACAAGACTCTGGTCAGACCGTGTTTGGAATATTGTGATCAGTTTTGGACCCCGTATCTGAGAAAGGACGTACTGGCCTTGGAGGGGGGTCCAGAGGAGGTTTACAAGAATTATCCTGGAGGTGAAGGGCTTGTCATATGAGGAGCAGTTGAGGACTCTGACTCTGTACCCAATGGCGCTTAGAAGGATGAAAGAGGGATCACACAGAATTCTGAGAGGCCTGGATACAGTGAACATGGAAAAGATGTTTCCACTGGTAGGAGAGACTAGGACCTGAGGGTACAACCTCTGAGTGAAGGGATGACCCTTTATAACTGAGATGAGGGGGAATTTCTTCAGTCAGAGCGTGGGAATCTGCGGAGCTCATTGCTGCAGAGGGCTGTGGAGGCTAAATCATGAAGTGTATTAATAACAGAGATAAATAGGTTCTTGATTCATAAGGGGATGAAGAGTTACAGGGAGAAAGCAGGAGAATGGGGTTGAGAAGCATATCAGCCATGATCAAATGGTAGAGCAGACTTGAATGGCCTCATTCTGCTCATATAACTTATGGTCTCATAAGCATTGACCAGTTTACCACAAAACAAAACCCTTTGCCTGACTTCAAAATAATGCCATGTGATCTTGTATATCTCCCTGACAGTGGAGACTAGGCTCTCATTCAATTAGATGGCAATACTCCCTGGTAGATGTGTCAGCTCAAATTATGTCATAGATTCATAGAGATGTACAGCACAGAAACAGACTGTTCAGTCCAACTTGTCCATGCCGACCAGACATCATAAATAAAACTAGACCATTTGCCAGCACTTGGCCCATATCCCTCCAACCCTTCCTATTCATATACCAATTCAGTTGCCTTTTAAACGCTGAAATTGTACCAGCCTCCACCACTTCCTCTGGCAGTTCATTCCACACACGCACCACCTTCTGCTTGAAAAGGTTGCCCCTTAGTTCTCACCCTAAACCTATGTACTCTAGTTCTGGACTCTGCCAAGCCTGGGGGAAAGTCCTTGTCTAGTTACCCTATCCATGCCCTTCATAGTTTTATAAACCTTGATATGGTCACCCCTCAGTTTTTGATATTCGAGGAAAAATAGCCCCAGTCTACTCAACCTCTCCCTGTAGCTTAAACTCTGGAGTGGGGCTTGTACCCAAAAATCTTCAGACTCAGAGATTCAGAGTATTATTTCTGCTAATCTGACTTCCTATTACCCAACCTCATAACTCCAGTGTTGTGGAGAAAAGGCAGAGGCTTGGCACTGGACAATAGAGCTGGACTAGATTTTAAAAAAACTGGTGCAGACCAGACTGGCCAAATGGCATTCTTCTGCCCTGCAATAATTCTGTATGATTCTGTGATATAAAGTAGTCTGGCTGCATGATGATATATTGTGCAAAGACTTCCAGAAAAACATTTGATAAAGTTCCACATGAAAAACTGTTACATAATCTGAAGATACCTGACTTAAACCTTGGTAGCAGGCAAGATATTGATTGAAGGTGCAAGAATTATTTCACATCAGTATTTACTGTGGAGAAAGATACCAAAGCTAGAGAACTCAGGGAAATAATTAGTGATCTCTTGAAAAGAGACAACATTACAAAAGAAGAGGTGCTGGAGGTCTTAAAATTCATAAAGATAGATAAATCTCCATGTCTGGACAAGTATATCTCAGGACATTGTGGGGCCGAGAGTGTGGTGCTGGAAAATTGAATTGAATTGAATTGAATTTATTGTCACGTGTACCGAGGCACAGTGAAAAGCTTTGTCTTGCGAGCAATACAGGCAGATCACAGAGTTAAGTAGCATAGATAGTAAATAATAGGTAAGCAGCAGCAGCAAAAAAAAACACAGGTACAGGTGAATGTTAAGAGTTTATGAGTCCAATCAGCACTCAGGAATTCCTAATGAAGAGCTTATGCCCAAAATGTCTATTCTTCTGCTCCTTGGATGCTGCCTGACCTGTTGTGCTTTTCCAGCACCACACTCTCAACTCTGATCTCCAGCATCTGCAGTCCGCACTTTCTCCCAGGAAATGATGAGGCCTCTAGTGGAAATATTTGTATCATCAATAGCCATGGGATGAGGTGCTGGAAGACTGGAGGGTTGTTAATATTGTGTCATTACTTAAGAAAATCTGAAAGGAAAAGTGAGGGAACCACAAACCAGTGAGACTAACGTTGGTGATGGGTAGGTTATTGGAGGGGATTCTGAGAGACAGGATCTACGTGCATATGGAAAGGCAAGGACTGATTAGGGATAGTCAGCATGGCTTCATGTGGGTCAAATAGTGTCTCACAAACATGATTGAGGTATTTGAAGTGGCGACTAATGAGATAGATGAAGGCAGGGGGTAGACGTTGTCTCCATGGGCGTTAACAAAGCCTTCAATAAAGATCCACATCATAGATTGGATAGTAAGTTTAGATCACATGGGATCCAGGGAGAGCGAGCCAATTGGATACAAAATTGGTTTGCTGGTAGGTGACAGGGTAATAGTTGAGGTTTGTTGTTCAGACTGGAGGCCTGTGACTAGCGTTGTGCCACAGGATCAATGCTGGCTACACTCTTGCTTGTCATTTATATAAACGACTTGGATGAGAATATCGGAGGCATGGTTAGTAAGTTTGCAGCTGACAATAAAATAGATAGTATAATGGAAAGTGAAGAAGTTTATCTAAGAGTACACTGGGATCTTGATCAACTGAGCCAGTGAGCCAAGGAATAGCAGATGGAGTTTAATTCAGATAAATGTGAGGTGTTGTATTCTAGTTAGGCAATTAAGGGCAGGACTTACACAATTAATGGTAGGGACTTGGGGTGTGTTGTCCAACACAGAGATCTAGGGGTCTGGGTACATACTTCCTTGAAAGTGGCATCACAGAAGAACGTAGTGCCACTGTTTAAGAAGGTGGTGGTAAGGACAAGCCAAGGAACTACAGACCAGTGAGCCTGATGTTGGTGGTGGGCAAGTTGTTGGAGGGAATCCTGAGGGACAGGATGTACATGTCTTTGGAAAGGCCAAGACTAATTAGGGATAGTCAACATGGCTTTATGCGTGGGAAATCATGTCTCACAAACTTGATTGAGTTTTTTGAAGAAGTAACAAAGAGGATTGATGAGGGCAGAGCGGTAGATGTGGTCTATATGGACTTCAGTAAGACTTTCAACAAGGTTCCCCATGGGAGGCTGGTTAGCAAGGTTAGATCTCACGGAATACAGAACTGGCTCAAAGGTAGAAGACAGAGGGTGGTGGTGGAGGGTTGTTTTTCAGGCTGGAGGCCTGTGACCAGTGGAGTGCCACAAGGATCGGTGCTGGGTCCACTACTTTTTGTCATTTACATAAATGATTTCGATGTGAGCATAAGAGGTACAGTTAGTAAGTTTGCAGATGACACCAAAATTGGAGGTGTAGTGGACAGCGAAGAAGGTTACCTCAGATTACAACAGGATCTGGATCAATGGGGCGAGAAGTGGCAGATGGAGTTTAATTCAGATAAATGTGAGGTGCTGCATTTTGGGAAAGCAAATCTTAGCAGGACTTATACACTTAATGGTAAGGTCCTAGGGAGTGTTGCTGAACAAAGAGACCTTGGAGTGCAGGTTCATAGCTCCTTGAAAGTGGAGTTGCAGGTCGATAGGATAGTGAAGGAGGTGTTTGGTATGCTTTCCTTTATTGGTCAGAGTATTGAGTACAGGAGTTGGGAGGTCATGTTGCGGATGTACAGGACATTGGTTAGACCACTGTTGGAATATTGTGTGCAATTCTGGTCTCCTTCCTAGCAGAAAGATGTTGTGAAACTTGAAAGGGTTCAGAAAAGATTTATTAGGATGTTGCCAGGGTTGGAGGAATTTAGCTATAGGGAGAGGCTGAACAGGCTGGGGCTGTTTTCCCTGGAGCGTCAGAGGCTGAGAGGTGACCTACTCGAGGTTTAGAAAATCATGAGGGCATGGTTAGGGTAAATAGACAAAGTATTTTCCCTGGGGTGGGGGAGTCCAGAACTAGAGGGCATAGGTTTAGGGTGAGAGGGGAAAGATATAAAAGGGACCTAAGGGGCAATTGTTTCACATAGAGGGTAGTACGTGTATGGAATGAGCTGCCAGAGGAAGTGGTGGAGGCCGGTACAATTGCAACATTTAAGAGGCATTTGGATGGGTATATGAATAGGAAGGGTTTGGATGGAATTGGACCGGGTGCTGCCAGGTGGGACTAGATTTGGTTGGGATATCTGGTCAGCATGGACGGGTTGGACTGAAGAGTCTGTTTCAATGCTGTACATCTCTATGACTCTATGACATGATGGTGAGGAAAGTGTTTGGCATGCTTGCCTTCATTGGTCAAAGCATTGAGTACAGCAGTTGTAATATCATGTTACGGCTGTACAAGACATTGGTAAGGCCGCATTTGGAGTACAACTCCAGTCGCCCTGCTATAGGAAGAATGTTATTAAAAAGGAAAGGGTACACAAAAGATTTGGAGGGTTTGAGTTATAGGAGAGGTAGGATAGGCTGGGACATTTTTCACTGGAGGACTGGAGGCTGAGGGATGACCTTATAGAGATTTATAAAATCCTGAGGGTATAGATACGGTGTAGAGCCAAGGTCTTTTCCCCAGGTTAGGAGTGTCCAAAACTAGAGGGCATAGGTTTAAGGTTTAAGTGGATGAGTTGGGTACAATTACAACATTTGGATAGTTACATGGATAGGCGACACTTACAGGGATATGGACTAAATGCAGGCAAATGGGACAAGTTCAGTTTAGGAAACCTGGTCAGCACGGGCGAGTTGGGCCAAAGGGCCTGTTTCCATGCTGTATGAGTCTCTTTAGGAGAGCAGTGACTTGTTGGGAGTTGCACTGATGCAATGTCTCAGGAACTTGTGTAGGGCTCTGGGATATGTAAATGATCTGGATTCAAAACTGTAAAATGTAAGGCTCATTTCTTAGAAGTGATTAAGCATGAGGGCGTAGGTAAAATTGAATAGAATTTGATGGATTGAAATTAATCCATTTTGATGACGTTCATTTTGAAAAAGGTTATTCTTCAGAAAAGAAGCATCTATGTGACATTGTATGAAATGATGATATAATTCATTCGTTTTGGTTGCAAACATTAAGCACGTTGGAGCTTAAGTGAAGGGGCAAGGAGACATGACATTCTCTTCATGTACACAATCTGCATGAAATTGCTACCCCTTGGAAAGCATAACCCATTGCGTTCTGTGAAGGAAGGATTCTGGGTAATCCAAGATGGAGGATGGGAAAAAATAGTGGCTGTCAAGAGCTGCAACGTTTTGAGGTATTTTTCAGTGTTGGAGATGATTACCTCAATTTTGAGAGCAGTAATTACTGTTTTATTAGCTGTTGCATTGTTTTGGAACTTTGGAAAAAAGAGATCAAAACAACAGCTCTTTAAAAAGGAGAAAGAGAGACAAAGCAGTGACTACGTGAGAGGCGAAACAAATGAGCAGTGAACCTGCAGAGCTGACTGCCTCTGCTGTTTAGTTTCATGGCTCTCTGGACTTTGGAGTTCATTCTAAGAAAAATACCTAAGGGGCAACTTTTTCATGCAAAGGGTGGTGCGTGTATAGAATGAGCTGCCAGAGGGAGTGGTGGAGTTTGATATAATACAGCATTTAAAAGGTATCTGGATGTGTATATGAATAGTAAGGGTTTAGAGGGATATGGACAGTGCTGGCAAACGGGGCTAGACTTATTTAGGATGTCTAGTCGGCATGGACGAGTTGGACTAAAGGATCTGTTTCTGTGCTGTATATCTCTATGACTCTGTGATTCTATAACTTCCATAAGGCACGGTAGAATAAGGCAACTTGGCAACTTTGCTGGGGCAATCTTTGTAAGAACGTGAGAGTTAAAGAAATGAGAAATAAGAATGCTAAATTTACCTGTGCAAACTGATGCAGAGGAATCAACATGTAGTTTCCTGTCTGAGTCACATTCCTAAGCCAGGATATTGGTAATAAAATGAGTGACTGCCAACAGTTCAGCTCAGGGACCATTCCTTATTGCAAACATTCTAATCGTAAAATACTATCATTATCTAAACACTGGCAGAATAATCATCATTAAGGTCACTCTGAAATATCTTCCAGTTTCATGGAGTTAGTAGGGGAATGTGAAGCCTTAAAACAGTGGTGAAGATACACCTGGGCGATGCTATCAAAAATGGAATGTTATGCTTCTTGGGGACACTTGTAACAGTCAAAAAGGGCAGTCCTAAAACAGTTCATAGGGAATCTGTCCATGAAGGATGGTACCATCTATTGACCATTTAGAGTTGACCGTACAGAATATGTACAGAGGGATAGAGACAAGGCGTAATCTTCCTTTGCTCCTCACTGCATTGGCTAGTGCATCAGAAGATGCGTCTTTTCCCCTGGGTGCATGATCAAAATTGAATCGAGATTAGAACGTTGGCTAAGAGGAAAGCATGTGGGGATCATTGGAGGATTCTGCCTTCAGTCTCCTGGCCAGCTAAAGACGCAGGCCTGGGTGAAAGGTTCAACTTCGTGCATGTCATCCAGGCAACTGGATCTGAGTCTTTGGCAGTCCTTGCCACAAAGAAATGTGGGGTAAGCGTCTTTGTGTTTATTTTACAGCTGAGGCAGATAGTTTCTTGATCAAACGTTATGGGGAAAGGGCAGGAAAGTGGATGTGAGGAATGTCGGATCAGCCATGATCCTGTTCCATGGTAGACCAATCTCGAGGGGCCGAATGGCCTTCTCCAGATCCATCTTGTGTATGTGTGACCCTTTGATTGGACTGAGATTTGCAATATTTTAAGAATATTTTGTTGAATTTCATGAAGGGTTTCTCTCTGTGAGGCCTGGCAGGCTTTCTCACCTGATCGTCCAAAACGTGGCCCATACCCTCAGGGCAGGCCACAGGAGGCTGAGCCTTCCAGCTCCGTCCTACCTGACCCCTCTCAGCCCTGTGGGAGTTCAGGCAGATGGGGGCGGGGGTACCTGCCTCTGACAAGTCCATAGTCATACGTCCGGGCCCTCCAGATACTAATGCCCCCCAGGGTCCCTGAAAGAACCTCCAAGCCCCTTGGGCTCCAGGGTAGGGCAGGTTCACTCCACCCCAGTAGCAGACCCTGAAGACTGCTCTGAGATGGAATGAGAATGAAAGAAAGAAGACTTTCTAAGAGGTAGAAGACAGAGGGTGGTGGTGAAGGGTTGTTTTTCAGACTGGAGGCCTGTGAGCAGTGGAGTGCCACAAGGATCGGTGATGGGTCCACTACTTTTCATCATTTTTATAAATGATTTGGATGTGAGCATAAGAGGTACAGTTAGTAAGTTTGCAGATGACACCAAAATTTGAGGTGTAGTGGATAGCGAAGAGGGTTACCTCAGATTACAACAGGATCTGGATCAGATGAGCCAATGGGCTGAGAAGTGGCAGATGGAGTTTAATTCAGATAAATGTGAGGTGCTGCATTTTGGGAAAGCAAATCTGAGCAGGACTTATACACTTAATGGTAAGGTCCGAGGGAGTGTTGCTGAACAAAGAGACCTTGGAGTGCAGGTTCATAGCTCCTTGAAAGTGGAGTCGCACGTAGATAGGATAGTGAAGGAGGTGTTTGGTATGCTTTCCTTTATGGGTCAGGAGTATTGAGTACAGGAGTTGGGAGGTCATGTTGCGGCTGTACAGGACATTGGTTAGGCCACTGTTGGAATATTGCGTGCAATTCCAGTCTCTTTCCTATCGGAAAGATGTTGTGAAACTTGAAAGGGTTCAGAAAAGATTTACAAGGATGTTGCCAGGGTTGGAGGATTTGAGCTATAGGGAGAGGCTGAACAGGCTGGGGCTGTTTTCCCTGGAGCATCGGAGGCTGAGGGGTGACCTTATAGAGGTTTACAAAATTATGAGGGGCATGGATAGGATAAATAGACAAAGTCTTCTCCCTGGGGTCGGGGAGTCCAGAACTAGAGGGCATAGGTTTAGGGTGAGAGAGGAAAGATATAAAAGAGACCTAAGGGGCAACTTTTTCACACAGAGGGTGGTACATGTATGGAATGAGCTGCCAGAGGAAGTGGTGGAGGCTGGTACAATTGGATGGGTATATGAGTAGGAAAGGTTTGAAGGGATATGGGATGGGTAACCGAAGGGTCTGTTTCCGTGCTATACATCTCTGTGATTTTATGTTCCTGGCTCAGGTAAGAATGAATTGTAAATACATTCCTTTGTTTGGAACTCGATGTTCAGTTCTCACTGTTCTCTGTGTGAGGTGAGTCTCTGTTTAGCCATATCGGAGGAACTAAACCCACCCATCCTTATCACGAGGTGCTGTTTCGTGGTCCCTGTTATAAAAGGAGACGTTCCTGCACTGTGTTCAGGTGGTCAGTAAATCCCAGGTGATTACTCAGCTCCATCACTCCAGGAAGACAAACACTGAGTTGTTTCACAGGCACTAGAGGGATTTGGTCATTAGCTTGCGTTATATACTGAGGAGAGCTTGGGGTGAACACAGGAGGTTAATGCCTGAGGTTTGTGAGGAACGCACTTTCACCTTCAGTGTCTGGGGATGTGTCTGATACTGTTGCCCTTCGATGGGCCTCACATTACTTGAACTCCCCGTAGCCCCCATGTCCAGTATTCTGCCTTCACTCCCCATGAAGAAGTTCCCCAGCCCTCCCCAGCACTCACCCCTGATAAACATCACTTCTCCTTTGACTTTTAATGGACAGACTGACCCCCTGGTCTGACTGTAGCCTAACATCTTGAGTGACTGAAACAAAAACAGAAATTGCTGGAAAAGCTCAGTAGGTCTGGCAGCATCTGTGGAGAGAGATCAGAGTTAACCTTTCAGATTGAGTAACAATTCCTTACAATGGCTGGTAATTAGGAAAATGTTGGTTTATATGCAGAAAATAGGGTGGGTGGAGGAGTTAATGATAAACAATAGGTGGGGAGGGAGCCCAAAGAGAGAGAAGAACAGTTGGACAGTCGAAGGAGTGGATAACGATCTGGCTTGGAGGGTGAATTGCTGTTAATGGAGACTGTTAGTGGCTAACAATGGGTTGTGTGTAATGGCAGACTCTGTGATAACAAGGCCTGATGTGTGGGGGATTGGCTAAGGACCATGGGACAGTTCAGGGCCTAAAGTTGTTGAACTTGAACCAGAAGGCTGTAGAGTTCCCAAAGGAAAACATGAGTGGCCAAGTAAGCCCTGAGTACTGAGTGCCCAGACTCATATCCATCTGGCTCCCTGACTCCCTTTCCATGCACAAGCTCCTGGACTGACATCGGATGCTGCCCTTGACTAACTGTGCCCGGATCCCCTGACTGACAGGTACCTCCCTGGTCTTCAGTAAAGGTCTACTCCCCTTTGACTTTGAGGCATGGCTGTTTACTTGCTGCAGTGTGTTGGTTATTCAAGCTGGTGGTACATGTTACAGGAGTGAGACTGACATCCAACAGTGATTAGATTAGATTAGATTACATTACAGTGCGGAAACAGGCCCTTCGGCCCAACAAGTCCACACCGACCCGCCGAAGCGAACCCACCCATACCCCTACATTTACCCCTTACCTAACACTACGGGCAATTTAGTATGGCCAATTCACCTGACCCTGCACATCTTTGGACTGTGGGAGGAAACCGGAGCACCCGGAGGAAACCCACGCAGACACGGGGAGAACGTGCAAACTCCCCACAGTCAGTCGCCTGAGGCGGGAATTGAACCCGGGTCTCAGGCGCTGCGAGGCAACAGTGCTAACCACTGTGCCACCGTGCCACCCACGGTGCTGTACAGTAACACATCCAGCCCACTGACTGCACATTGCTGACAAATATCCCAAGCTGCCCAGCTTTATGTCTGCATTAAGAGGCAATACAGCAATACTGTGAAACTTTTCACTTTAGCCGCAGGGATTTCCCAATAAAAGGCAGCAATGCCTTGACTATCCAGGTCAGGAGTGAGCACTGAGGCTGCAAGTCGTGAGCTGTAACCTTGGTGTAGCGTGTGAGTCGGGGGCCTGGCCCTGTGTACAAAGTGTCCTTGCAGTAACATTTGTTACAACATGGGGTAAACACTCCTGCTTAATTTAAACCAGCAACACAGAAAAGATTTAACCCGTGCAGTAATCTATGAAAATTCAAGAGGGCAAGAACTATTTAAAGTAAAAATTAAAACTGTATTTCTTGAAGTATAACAGAATAATGACTAACACCTATTTACAACTCCTTCCTCAAACCTATCTTTTACCTTCCCCTTCTACAATACTACTCTGATAAAATCCCTGATTAAGGTTTTCAAAACAAAATTTCTTATCTCAAAACCAGGCAGCTTTCAGTTCTTCTCTACATTCCTGTCTTCCAGTCTTCTCTTCTACTTGGGGATTCTGCTTCAAGGTCACTGATCGATAAAGGTACCTTTAAGAGAGCTATTCTCTGGGCAGTTTTCAGATGCTGGTTTGGCAGTTCTCCTCTCAACTGTTCAATTTTCCATAGCCTTATACCCCCAAAGCATCGGATTGTGTCATTGGCATTTAAGATTGTCAATTTACTCAATTCAAGCTTGATTGGAGTTTGGTATTTTCGGGGTATAATTTGGACTGATCAGCCAAATTCAAATTTGTTTTTGACTCATAGCAACTCAGCCAGTGCTGAGTTGTATTGTAAAGTCATAGAGTCATAGAGATGTACAGCACGGAAATAGACCCTTTGGTCCAACACGCCCATGCCGACCAGATATCCCAACCCAATCTAGTCCCACCTGCCAGCACTCGGCCGATATCTCTCCAAACCCTTCCTATTCATATACTCATCCAGATGCCTTTTAAAAGTTGCAACTGTACAGGCCTCCACCACTTCCTCTGGCAGCTCATTCCATACACGTACCACCCTCTGAGAGAAAATGACTTCTACACTATCCTATCTACCTGCGACTCCACTTCAAGGAGCTATGAAACTGCACTCCAAAGTCTCTTTGTTCAGCAACACTTCCTAGGACCTTACCATTAAGTGTATAAATCCTGCTCAGATTTGCTTTCCCAAAATGCAGCACCTCGCATTTATCTGAATTAAACTCCATCTGCCATTTATTGGCCCATTGGCCCATCTTATCAAGATCCCATTGTAATCTGAGGTAACCCTCTTCGCTGTCCACTACACCTCCAATTTTGGGTGTCATCTACAAACTTACTAACTGTACCTCTTATGCTCACATCCAAATCATTTATGTAAATGACAAAAAGTAGAGCATCCAGCACCGATCCTTGTGGCATTCCACTGGTCACAGGCCTCCAGTCTGAAAAACAACCCTCCACCACCACCCTCTGTCTTCTACCTATGAGCCAGTTCTGTATCCAAATGGCTAGTTCTCCCTGTATTCCATGAGATCTAACCTTGCTAATCAGTCTCCCATTGGGAATCTTGTCGAACGCCTTACTGAAGTCCATATAGATCACATCTACCGCTCTGCACTCATCAATCCTCTTTGTTACTTCTTTAAAAAATTCAATCAAGTTTGTGAGACATGATTTCCCACGCACAAAGCCATGTTGACTATCCCTAATCAGTCCTTGTTTTTCCAAATACATGTACATCCTGTCCCTCAGGATTCCCTCCAACAACTTACCCCGCCACCGACGTCAGGCTCACTGGTCTATAGTTCCCTTGCTTGTCCTTACCACCCTTCTTAAACAGTGGCATCACATTATCCAACCTCCAGTCTTCCGGCACCTCACCTGTGACTATCAATGACACAAATATCTCAGCAAGAGGTCCAGCAATCACTTCTCTAGCTTCCCACAGAGTTCTAGGGTACACCTGATCAGGTCCTGGGGATTTATCCACTTCTATGCATTTCAAGACATCCAGCACTTCCTCCTCTGTAATATGGTCATTTTTCAAGATGTCACCATCTATTTCTCTACATTCTATATCCTCCATGTCCATTTCCACAATAAATACTGATGCAAAATACTTGTTTAATATGTCCCCCATTTTCTGCAGCTCCATACAAAGGCCGCCTTGCTGATCTTTGAGGGGCCCCATTCTCTCCCTAATTACCCTTTTGTCCTTAATGTATTTGTAAAAACCCTTTGGATTCTCCTTAACTCTATTTGCCAAAGCTATCTCATGTCCCCTTTTTTGCCTCCTGATCTCCCTTTTATGTATACTCCTACTCCTACTCTAAGGATTCACTTGATCTATCCTGTCAGTACCTTACATATGCTTCCTTCTTTTTCTTAACCAAACCCTCAATTTCTTTAGTCATCCAGCATTCCCTGTACCTACCAGCCTTTCCTTTCACCCTGACAGGAATATACTTTCTCTGGACTCTCATTATCTCATTTCTGAAGGCTTTCCATTTTCCAGCCATCCCTTTACCTGCGAACATCTGCCTCCAATCAGCTTTTGAAAGTTCTTGCCTAATACTGTCAAAATTGGCCTTTCTCCAATTTAGAACTTCAACTTTTAGATCTGGTCTATCCTTTTCCATCACTATTTTAAAACCAATAGTATTATGGTCGCCGGCCCCAAAGTGGTCTCCCATTGACACCTCAGTCACCTGCCCTACCTTATTTCCCAAGAGTATGTCAAGTTTTGCACCTTCTCTAGTAGGTACATCCACATACTGAATCAGAAAATTATCTTGTACACACTTAACAAATTCCTCTCCATCTAAACTCTTAATACTGTGGCAGTCCCAGTCTATGTTTGGAAAGTTAAAATCCCCTCCCATAACCATCCTATTATTCTTACAGATAGCTGAGATCTCCTTACAAATTTGTTTCTCAATTTCCTTCTGACTATTAGGGGGCCTATAATACAATCCCAATCAAGTGATCATCCCTTTCTTATTTCTCAGTTCCACCCAAATAACTTCCCTGGATGTAATTCTCCAGCATTCAGTGTTCTTGCCAAGTCTTTCACTGTCTTAAAGGCTCAGTACACTTCTACACCTTCATAACACATTGCATTAAAAGATAACAGAGTGGCCCAGGGTGCAGTGTTGAAGGGCAGTACAGCAAAAGCTCAAGCAGGAGACCCCCTCACAGATACAGGTCCAGTGCTGGTCGGAGGAGGCAGAGGATCAACTCCAGTGCTGTCTGGAATCGCTGAGTGGGTCGTGTCCAAACAGGCCGCAGGTACCTTGGACGGGTACACCACCACCGTCACAGACTTTATCAGCAAGTGTGTGGAGGACTGCATACCGAGGAAGTTAATCTGGGTGTTCCCCATCAGGAAACCCTGGATGAATCAGAACACACAGAACCTGCTAAAAACCAGGTGTGAGGCCTTCCGATCAGGAGACCCACTCAAATATAAGGAATCCAAGTACAACCTTCACAGAGCCATTAAGACAGCCAAGGACCAATACCGATCCAAACTGGAGACCCAGACAGACACCCGGCGACTATGGCAAGGACTGAATGACATCACAGGTTCTAAAAAGAGACAGTGCAAGATAGCAAACGATGACACATCCCTCCCCAATTGTCTCAACGCCTTCCATGATCACTTTGAGCAGAATTTCAGCAGAGAGGTAAGACCTATGTCGACAAGCCCTGATGAACCTATCCTAACACTCACTGCATCAGAGGTCAGATAAGTTTTCCTTCGTGTGAATCTAAGGAAAGTGATGGGACCAGACGGAGTACCAGGCCGTGCACTCCGAGCATGTGCAGATCAACTGCAGAGGTCTTCTGGGACATCTTCAACCTTTCCCTGCAGCAGGCCACTGTCCCTGCCTGTTTCAAGAGGCCAACATCATCCCTGTGCCTAAGAAGGCTCATGCAGCATGTCTCAATGACTACTGCCCAGTGGCCCTAACTTCAGTGGTCATGAACTGCTTTGAAAGTCTGGTCATGGCATTAATCAACTCCAGCCTCCTCAATACTCTTGACCCACTCCAATTTGTCTATCGGACCAACAGATCCACGTCAGATGCCATATCACTTGCCCTTCACTCCTCCCTAAAACATCTTGACACCAAGAACAGCTACGTAAGAATCCTACACATTGACTACAGTTCAGCCTTCAACACTATTATCTCCTTGAGAGTGATTATTAAACTTAGTGATCTCGGACTAAGCCCCACTCTCTGCAACTGGATCCTCAGTTTCCTGACCCACAGGCCACAATCAGTGAAGATTGGGGACAATATTTCATCCTCACTAACACTCAAAACTAGAGTCCCCAGGGGTGCGTACTCAGCCCCTTACTGTACTCATTGTATACCCATGACTACGTCGCCAAATACCAGACTAATGCAATTTACAATTTTGCTGATGACACCACCATAGTCGGTCGAATCTCAGATGGCAACAAAAAAGACTACTGATGGGAGGTGGAAATTCTGGAAGAATGGTGCACTGAGAACAACCCAGCTCTCAATGCCGGCAAAACCAAGGAACTCATTATTGACTATCAGCGGGATGTTACTCATGCCCCCCCCACACATTAACAGCACAAAGGCGGAAGAAGTGGAGAGTGTCAAGCTCCTGCGAGTGGTCATCCACAACAAGCTTTCTTGGACTCTTCATGTGGACGCACTGGTTACAAAGGCCCAACAACATCTCTTCTTCCTCAGGCAGCTGAGGATATTTGGCATGACGGTGAATATCCTTGCGAATTTTTATAGGTGCACCATCGAGAGCATTCTGTCTGGATGTATCACTACCTGCTATGGTAACTTTACTATTCAAGATCGGAGACGGTTACAGAGAGTGGTGAACTTGGCCCAGACAATCACAAAGGCCAACCTCCCATCTATAAAATCCATCTACCAGGCCCACTGTCAAGTAAAGGCCGCCAGCATTCTCAAAGACCCATCCCACCCGGGGAATGTTTTTCTAAACCTCTACCATCGGGGAGAAGGTACAGAAGCCTGAACACATGCACCAGCCAGTTTCAAAACTGTTTCTACCCTGCTGTTGTTAGAATACTGAATGGACTCACAAACTCTTAACATTCGCCTGTACCTGTGTTTTTGTTTTTGCCGCTGTTTACCTATTATTTACTATCTATGCTACTTAACTCTGTGATCTGCCTGTATTGCTCACAAGACAAAGCTTTTCACTGTGCCTCGGTACACGTGACAATAAATTCAATTCAAATAGATCACAGATGTCCCATGATGGTGGGAAGAGATTGGCACATGTTGGATACCCATTGATCACAAACTGGGAGGGATTCAGTCACTGCCCATGGAGTGTGCCTGAGATATTGGTGCCAATTGTCCAAGATGACAACCCAGAGGAGCACACATTGAGCTGGAGTTACCAGGTACCCACTCAGGCTGGGGTTACCAGGTATCCACGGCATCTAGTTTGTATCCAGCGCCTGCTAAGATAGCAGCCTGCATGTTAATGAGGTGACAGTCAGTCGTAACATGTTATAATATCACCACTGCCTACGAGAATCCAGACTCGACATTCAGAACCCTGTTGGAAAATATGACTTATTGCTGCTGATATTGGGAAAGAACTCTCTGGGCTTCACCCAGATTTCAGAATATAGCCTACGTTGTCTTGGGCCTGGGAACATTTCAGCCATAATGTAATTGGATAAGAGTGACCACTTGTCCTGTGATCTGTAAAACCCCACAATCTGGATTGGGTGGACTTAACTTCTGTGTGGTATGTATAAAATAAGTACACAACTGAATTGGAAGAGTTAAGTTTGTAACTTGTGTTTTTCATTAATATGGTCCTGCTTGGTTTATTCCTCGGTTTATCAGCTGTCACTGTGCTTTTCATGTCTCTTGTGATTCTGAAACACGGTGCCATAAAACTAGTTTGAGCATTTTACAATCCTAGACATGATGCAGTGGAATTATTTGTTCTATTCTGGATTCTTGTATAACAGAGTATTATAACTTTCACACTCTCAGCTGAGGAAGCACATTTGTGTGCAGCCCCCCCATCGCAGTGTAGATCATGGAGCAACCAATCAGCATTAGCAAACTCCCACAGGAGGCGAGATGATAATGAACAAATAATTTCCTTTATGTATTTGTTGAAAGATAAACTTCGGTTAAGACATTTGGTAGAATTGCTCTTCAAAAACACTTCCACCTGAAACCCTGGGTAAGTGAATCCATGTAACATATCTGACTGTTAAAAACAGAAATGTGTGTTTTTTTCTTCATCATGGTTGTCATAACCCTTTGCCTGACAGAACGACTTTGAATATCCAACCCACCTGACTGAGAGGAGAGGAAAATGCAAACAGTGGCATGGGAACATGGTGACTCAGCGGTTAGCACTGCTGCCTCACAGCGCCAGGGACCTGGGTTTGATTCCACTCTCGGGTGACTGTCTGTGTGGAGTTTGCACATTGTCTTCATGGGTTTCCATCCGGTGCTCTCGTTTCCTCCCATTGTCAAAAGATGTGCAGCTTGGGTGGTTTGGTCATCGTAAAAGTGGGGCTAAGGTGATAGGTTACAGCTCTGAGTGGGTAGCTCTTTGGAGGATCAGTGCAGACTCAATGGCCCAATGCACTTAGTGATTCAACGAGCAACCTCCAAGAGGTTAAAAATAGAACAAAAGAGTGTAATCAGAAATCTTACAATTACTATAACATCTTTGCCTAATTTTTTTGCCTTCATTTTAATCACCTTCACCATAATTTATTCATGTCTTCATTATAATCCATCATAATTCATTCATTGTATTCATTATGACTTGTTAATCATTTTCTTCATTTATCCAGTGCTCGGCCGTGTGATTTTGTCTTCCAGTGGTGGTGCTTGTCTCGCTTGTTCATTACAGATGAGAGTACTGCATGTCACCAGGCTCTGGGACTCTCACTCTCCCCAGCTCAGGCTGATGACAGCTGTTCAGGAAGGATATAATCAATGTTCCCTGCAACAGATTTATCAATATTCATAACTCAACACTTTCCAGGAATAGATCGCGTCACTATCCCTACAGACAAGACAATTATAGTGCAACCACCTCAAAGAAAAACGTTCCTGCAAGAAAATTATACACAACATTTAGAGGGTTTCAATTTTAAGTAGAATAGGGACATTTCTGATTTAACCTCCACAGACCCTTTGAAAAATGAAACATCTAGTGTTGAATTTTATACTTTGCTCAAAAACTTCTCAGAAGATTTGGATATTTTTTTCTTCCGTTGGCAGAAGGTGTTGTTTGGAAAAGAGTAGTGAGTGCCCGACAGATGGAGAGTTTTACTGCATGATGCAATACAATCAAGGACAGGTTCTCTGAAACTCAAAGCCGTGTGATTGGGTTTGACACTCACTGTGTTATACCATTGCTGACAAGGCAAATAATGAAATCCTGAACTCAAAAAGTGTAGGCAGCACCAACAGTTCAGGCAGCCACAGGCAATTGCTTCAACAGAGCTCTTCAAACATCTACAAGATGCAGGCAAGTAGGTAGGAAGAATTGTTAGATCTGATTTCAAGCAGGAAGGAGTCTACAAGTAAGAAAGTCTTCCTACACTGTGCACTGGTGTGTCTACATCCAACAATCAGCAAAACTTCACTGCAATGCTTTGTGGGAGAAAGGGACTGTCTTTATGAAGGAACTCTTTGCAAGGCACGTGAGGGATCTCTAACTAATCTCCCTGTGGTGCTCCTTGAGTCTGAATTCCCTTGGTAACAAGCCATGGCCTGCCCCACTGCAACTTATTACCTGAGCCCTCCAGAAAGCAGACCCCTCTGCAGAATTGTTTGTCTGGGGCTGGGCCTGGGCTTGGCACATTGCAAACAATGGCGGTAATTTGGTGTTCAACAGTAAATGATATTCTCCTCCAGTCAGGCTCTCTGAGTTATTGCAATCATGTTGGCAGTATGCTTTTTTTTAGATTTGATGTGGAGGAGCTGGTGTCGGACTGGGATAGACAAAAGTCAGAAATCACACGACACCAGGTTACAGTCCAACAGGTTTAATTGAAATCACAAGATTTCGGAGTGTTGTTCCTTCATCAGGTGAAGGAGCATCACTCCAAAAGCTTGTGATTTCAAATAAACCTGTTGGACTATAACCTGGTGTTGTGTGATTTCTGACCTTTTAGGTTTAGAACAGTGAGATGTGGCCTATTTGAAACAAGTGAAATTCTACAGGTGCATGATGGGGTGGATGCTGAAAAGATTGCATCCCCTTGTGGGAGATTCTAGAACAAGCGAGCATAATTTCAGAATAAGAGTTCACCCATTTAAGATGGAAATTCAGAATAATTTCTTTTCTTAGGGGGTCATGATATTTGGAAATGTCTCTGAATTTTAGATTGTAAGAGAGTCAAGGGTTATTGGGAACATCTGAGAAAGTGGAGTTGAGTTTACGATTGGGTCAATTATGATCTTATTAACCAAAAGTATAATCTTGGGAGTCAAAGGGCCTATTCTTCTGCCAGTTCCTTATGTGCTAAAATAATGGGCTCTTTCATTACCTCAGTGCTTCCCAAAGCTTCCAATGATGTGACTTCTCTTTAAATGCCCCAGAGTAGAAGTTTGGGATGGAATCACGGTAAGTGGTGTGGGTTGGGGGTTTGGTACTGAGGCCTGTTTTTCAGGGTGAGAAAGGACTATTTGTTGATAAATGAGGGTATAGAGAGCATTGAGAGTTATTTAACTGAGGGGAGTAGAACATAGAACATAGCAGTACAGCACAGGAACAGGCCCTTTGGCCCACCATGTTAGTGCTGACCATAATGCCATCCCTTTGTCCTGGACATGGCCTGTATCCCTGTATTCGCTGCCTATTCATGTGTCTGTTTTAACACTTAAAACGCTGCTATTGCATCTGCTTCTCCCACTTCTCCTGGTAGTGCATTCCAGGCACTAACCACCCTGTGTGTAAAGACTTGCCTCACACATCTCCTTTAGAACTTCTCTCTTTCATCTTAAACCTATGTCCCCAAGAATTTGACATTTTCACCCCGGACATACCCCTTACATACATGGGACTCACACTGTTTTGATGGAGTACCTACTAAACTCAGAAAGAGAATTTCCAAATAAAACACTTGAAATAAATTAAGGAGCTGGCCTGAATTTTCACATTTATTCTCAAATACAGGCAGCTTCTGGCTGCAAAGACTGTCAAAGAAAATGAGAAGACATGATGGTAGGGTATCATATTGGTTCATAATGAGATTCAGGAGTGTGTAATACCTAGAAATACTAATAACAACACATTGCCACACAAGCACATTATCTTCTTATTCAATCAATTAGCAGATTAAATGCTCTGACCTGCTTCCTCAAAGATGATCTGTTCTCAGCTGGTATTCTTGAGTGGAAACATTGCTTTCGCTTTCATATTAAGTTATCAGCCATTGTTCAGTAGGTCCACTCTGAGCACTGAGACACAACATGTCCTTTAGGCTGACAAGTTTATGAAATGTTAAACTGAGGCCTTCCTGCCTGCCCTCTCAGGTGGTTGTAAACATCCCCTTGGTATTATTTCAAAAAGGAGAGTGATCTGGTCAGTACATCTGGTTGTTTATCTCAATTGCTGTTTGTGGGTTCATGCTGTGCAAGTGACTGCTATATTTCCTACTTTATTTCCGTGACTACAATTCAAATATATTTCACTGGCTGTACGGTGACACTGTAGTCTTGAAATATGTTTTGTAATACAAGGCTTGCTTAATCCTTCAGATTTTTGAAATTTGTGGACATTTTTCTTTTCTTTCCACTCAGCAATGGTGGCTCAGCAGTTAGCACTGTTGCTTCATGGTGCCAGGGACCCAGGTTCAATTCCCACCTTGGGCGACAGTCAGTGGGGAGCTTGCACATTCTCCCTGTGTCTGCTTGGGTTTCCTCTCACTGCCCAAAGATGTGCAGGTTAGGTGAATTGGCTGTGCTAAACTACCCATAGTACTCAGAGGTGTGTTAGTCTATGATAGAGTAATAGGAGAATGGGTCTGGGTGGGATACTCTTTGGAGGGTTGGTGTGGACTTGTTGGGCTAAAGGGTCTGTTTCCACACTATGATTCAAGCTGTTTGCCTCGATTGCCTGATTGATTGATTACTGCAAACATTCAGCACTTTTTGAGTGAGGTATTTCTACCACCCTGCTTTATTTAGAGACATAAAGGTTTACAGCATGAAAACAGGCCCTTCGGCCCAACTTGTCTATACCACCCAGTTTTCACAACTAAGCCATTTGCCAGAATTTGATCCAAACCCCACCCCCATACCTATCCCATCAATGCACCTGTCCAAATGTTTCTTAAATGATGACATTGTATTTGTCTCACCCCTGGCAGGCTGCTCCAGACATTCACCACCCTCTGTGTGAAACAATTACCTCTCTGGGCCCTTTTGTATTTCTCCCCTCATTTAACTTGACACTAAATCAAATATATATTCTCTGGTTGGACCAATCTGATGGACAGTGAAGAAATAACCTGGTTTATCGTGTGTACATCCATTGATATTGCATATGGCTCTATGGGACCTCCTATAACTTCCCCCTGGACTGCAGCGTTTGAGTCTCCGTTAGCTTCCTTCTGTGAAAATGTTACCCCTCAGGGCCCTTTCCCCATAAGCCTATGTCCTCTAGTTTTGGACTCCCTTACTCAGGACTTTTGCTATTCACCTTATCCATGCCCCTCATCATTTTACAAACCTCTACAAACCCTCAGCCTCTGCCACCCCAGGTGCAAAGGTCCCAGCCTATCCAGCCTGTTCTTATAATTCAGGCCCTCCAGTCTCAGTGACATCCTTGTAAATTCAGTTTAATAACATCTTTCCTCTAGCAGAGTGACCAGAATTGTACGCAGTAATCGAAGTGTGGCCTTTAGGAATATCTTGAACAGCCTAAACATGACATCTGAACTCATGTGCTCGATGTTCTGACTGATGAAGGCAATGTGCTAAATGCCTTCTTCACCCTCCTGTCTACCAATAATGCCACTTTCAAAGAACAATATACCTGCTCCTACATAAGGGTGCATATTTGAGTTCTGATGATACCCTGTCCAGGATCATTTTCTTGGACTGATTTTTCGTTTGCATATATTTCACTTCATTGCAGCTATTTTTGAGGATTTGAACTCAGCAGATTTTTACTGACCTGTACATAAGCTGTAACATTATTGCATGTAAAGTAATTACTGATAAAACCATCTCTTCATAAAGCAGGAATTTTATTTTTGCACAGAAATGAAACATTTTTGTATCTACCTGTGGGCTTTAATCCTGTAAAAAAAAGCCCAGTGCTTTGGAGGGACTGGGAATGTATTGGACAGTGTTTAATTTCAGCAGTGTATAACACCAGGTAGCTCATCAGTTTCAGCGTAATATTACCAAAAGCTAATTAAATGAGGCTTACTTTTCTATTCCAGGCAATTATTATCAAAAAAGAAGCCTTATGGAGATGAAATCACAAGTGAGAGGTTATAACTATTAGAGAAGATCAAAGACACCTCACTCCCCTCTCCAGAAAATGAGAAGGCTGAGGGCTGACCTGATACAGACATAAAAATTCTGAAAAGGCAGAAAGGAATAGACAGAAAAAAGTCCTCCTGTGCCTCAGCAAGTCCAAAACTGACAGTCATAAATATAAGATAGACATTAATAAAGGAGCACTTCATTAGAAGAATGTTCTTTATTCAAAACTGGAGTAAAAACACAGAACTTACTACCCAAGGGAGTGAGTGACAGGAGTAACATTGTTACACTTAATGGGGAGTTAGACAGACACATCAGGGAGAAAGGGAGAGGGAACAGCGTTAGGTTTTGACAAAGTTGGGTGGGAGGAGGCAACATTGAGCCCAATCATCAGTACAGAGTGCATGGGCTGTGTTCGTGCTGTAATTTCTGCGTAATTCTTCATAATCTTTTAAGAAGATTCCAGCACATCCAATCCATAGGGAAGTTCTTGAGGGCTGTCCTTACTGTAACACGAGAGTGGGGGGGGGAGTGGGGAGTGAGGATTGACAGTGAAACGTCCCTTAGAAAATACAACAGCTGCAGCCAGAATCTGACAAGCGCACATTTCCTGACTAAGGTTACACAAACCTATACGATATAGGAATATTGACAGATACCCTTCAACTAAATGAATATAACCACAGACTCCAAACCTCTCAGTGTCACACCATTCTCATCTTCCTGCAGCCTATTGAAAATACACCATCTGTTATAAACACCATTCCTTATAAACCTCCCTGGCTTGGTCTTTTTGGGGACGATACCAACGCGTTGATTCCACGAACCCCTCTCTCCTCACGGAAGAAGAGCTCTGAGGACAATGCATTCCTACCACATGTAAATATGAGATTGTCATTTTCATGAGTATCTGACCATCACAACATCTGTGACTGTCCTCCCCAAGTTTTTGCCTGAATATTGTTTTTAATTTTGTTCATGGGATATGGCTGTCACAGGTTGGGCAAGCAGTTATTGTCTGTTCCTAATTACCCAGGAACTGAATGGTTTGCAGGGCCATTTCAGAGGGCCATTGAGAATCAGACATAACGATGTGGGTCTGGAGTCACATGTAGGTTAGACTGGGCAAGGACGGCAGATTTCAGTCCTGAAGGATGTTGACCAGCCATGCTGGATGGTAATTGTTATGTGGGAATTTCTGTGTCCACATGGAGACATTTTTCACTGGCATGTGTATACATCAGGTGCAGGGTATAGGTTTGCTCACTGAGCTGTAGGTTTGATATCCAAACGTTTCATTACCCGGCTAGGTAACATCATCAGTGGTGACCTCCAAGTGAAGCGAAGCTGTTGTCTCCTGCTTTCTATTTATATGTTTGTCCTGGATGGGGTTCCTGGGGTTTGTGGTGATGTCATTTCCTGTTCGAACAGGACAAACATCCAGGACAAACATATAAATAGAAAGCAGGAGACAACAGCTTCGCTTCACTTGGAGGTCACCACTGATGATGTTACCTAGCTAGATAATGAAACGTCTGGATATCAAACCTACAGCTCAGCGAGCAAACCTACACCCTAAACCTCAACCTGAGCTACAAACCTTCACAAACCTTGCAAATACATCAGGTGCAATAAGCAGGCTGTAAGAATTGACCGATCTTACTGTGAGCCAATGGTAACATAATTGAGAGTGTGGTACTGGAAAAGCACAGCCGGTCAGGCAGTGTCCGAGGAGCAGGAGAACTGACGTTTCAGGCATACACCCTTCGTCAGGACGTAGACCAGGTAACACTTTACAGCATGTACAATCCAACTGTTCCATATCCTTTTGGCTGCTTTTACCTTCTCAGATTTTTAAAATGGGCATCAACTTATTTGTTCTCTGGTATTTTCTCGATGAACCCTCTTACAAGGTATGGGTTCCCATCATCCTCTCCGACTGCTTACTGACTGATAATCAGGTTGATCCTCCACAAACCCATCTCCACCCACCTTAAGGTTCAAGCTGTACAACTAGAAATGAAATAAACACTGGAAAGGCTGGAAAAACTCAGCAGGCAGCAACTGTGGAGAGAGAAACTGAGCTAATGTTTGATTATTTTCCACAACTGGAAAATAGAACTTTTTAGAATACTTTTCACATAGTCAGGAGATGAGTAAGGGGGCAGATGTTGTAGAGGATGTTAATGGTGATGAAAGAGAAAAGGAGATGTAAATTGGGTGTAAAGATAAAGTAGAGATAATTGCAGGAGACCATAGGCCTGCTTTCTCATTGGAGAGATGATAGGTGGTAACCTGAGGGTTATCATGGGTCAGGTAATGGAGCAGGTGAGAAAGAGAGTTCTTCATAGTTTGCAAAACAAAAAATGGGGGTACCTCAAGTTGTGAAAGGGAGAGAATGAGTCCGCTCCATTAAGGCGGCACAATGGCTCAGGCACTGCTGCCTCACAGCGCCAGTGACCTGGTTTCAATTCCACTCTCAGGCGACTGTCCGTGTGGAGTTTGCACATTCTCCCCGTGTCTGTGTGAGTTTCCTCCCACAGTCCAAACATGTACAAGTTAGGGTGGATTAGCCATGTAGGGTTACAGGGATTGGGTGGGATGCTCCTTAGAGGGTTGTGTGGACTCAATGGGCTGAATGGCCTGCTTATACACTGTCAGTACTCTAAGAGCAAGTAAATAAGTCTGCGATGTGGGATAAAGAATGTAAAACAAAATGGAGAACAGACATAATGTGGTTGTTTTCTGAAGTTTTAAAATTCCATATTGAGACCTTGCGGCTGCAAAGTGCCTCAGAGAGAAAATGAGGAATTGTTCCTCAAGCTTGTGTTGTACACTGTTACTAGAAAGGACCGAACCCCCTGGAACCTTCAAATGGCAAGTGCTGAATACTGACCAAAGAATCAGCTTTCAAAGCAGGGTACAGCCTCCTATTCCAACTCCCTTCAATGCCCTTGTCTTTCTTGGACAAATATTAAATACGACATTCAGTGTGGATGTCCTCACATGGTTGTGTTTAAAATATAGGCAAAAGTGGGTATTGCAGAAGCTGGAGATTAGAGTCAAGATTAGAGTGGTGCTGGAAAAGCACAGCAGGTCAGGCAGCATCCGAGGAGCAAGAAAATCGACGTTTCGGGCATAAGTTCTTTATCAGGAATTCCTGATGAAGGGCTTTTGCCCGAAGCGTCGACTCTCCTGCTCCTCGGATGCTGCCTGACCTGCTGTGCTTTTCCAGCACCACTCTGATCTTGACTGTGTTTAAAATATGCAAACCCTGGAGTTGAAGTGGGGTTCAGGAGCCCACAAATTGAAATGTTTGGGTTGGGAACTAGAGAAAGCAGTCATACCTGTGCAACTCCATCCCCACTCCTCACCCTTTCAGACCTTCTGTTCCCAAGCCATGTTCTCACACAGCCCATACAGTGGGGTTGTGATAAGGGATTGGAACGTTGTGACATAGTTGTTGAAATGGGGTCAAGGTGGGAAAAAGACTGGGATGCAGCGCTGCATTTTGTTGGAACATGGAGCTACTGAGGGAAGTTAGGAGTTCCCCAAATTTTAATGCCACCTTGGTGCAGTCCACCTCAATTGCATTTTCAGTTCATGACTATCAGATACAAGCTTGCTCCTTCACTCTCACTCCCTAACCTCTTGCAACTTTCCTGCTTCATGGGTTTTTCCCAGCTGTGACTGGACAATACTGCTCCCCCCACCCGCCCCCCCCCCCCCACCCCCCCGCACTCACATCTCAGGGACAAGTAAAAATAAAGAACTGCAGATGCTGGACATCTGAAACAAAAAGCAAAATTGCTAGAGAAACTCAACAGGTCTGGAGAGAGAAACAGAGTTAAGGTTGCCATCCAGTGACCCTTCATCATAACTGGGATAGGCTGGTGTTTATGCTGGTGATGTATTATCCTCTTCGGGAAGTTTTAATGTTTAAGCTTGAATGCTGTCCATTTGGAACACTGATCTCAAGACCTGGGACTCTGCTCAAAACAGGCCAGAATTCAAGGCAAAACTCATGTTATGAAAGGTCAGCCCTCTCTCTTGTGCAACCTCCATCTGTGTCTGGTCATTATTCCTGTCCTTTATATCCCTTTATCTGATTTTACTGATATCTGCCTATCACTTCAGACGGTATAAATATTAACACCCTTCAAATAATAAACTAGCCTGAACAAAGAATAAACCTTGGAAATAGTCAGTAATGTCCTTACTGCTGGTGGAGATGGTGCAGTGAAGAGCTTTCACTCATTTTTTGAAAGGTTAAATGAGCTAGGGATAATGGGAAATAGATGGAAACTAATTTCGTACAATTGCTTCTTATGTTCCACTGAGTTTCGGCTTACTTATTCATCACCATTTCGATGAAGAGAGCTTGATAAAATTGGACAGGCCCCAGAGACCCCAAGCCTTTTGTTCAGAAATAAACCAAACTTCCTTCAAAATGATTTTCCAACACAAAAGTTACCCCCAGAATGAACTGTCTATAGCGTGTGGGTCTCTAAGGTGGATTAAAGGCAAAGTGTTTTTCTATGGTTATTTTTGGCTAATCTGTCTGAGGACAGCACTTAGGTCTGTTGTGGAATCTTTTGCGTTTTCCAGAAGAAGTCTGAGTCACTTTCTTTGTGCCTGTTTTGCTGAAAGACAGTCAAAGATTCTGCTGCTGCCATTCTCCCTCTGCACTAGCATTGTCTTGGTAGTTGAAAATGAGCATGGAATCATTTGACCGTGTTGTTTCCATTATAAATTCAAGGGTTGGGAACATCACTGGCAAAGCCAGTGTAGAGTCATAGTAATGTACAGCATGGAAACAGACTCTTCAGTCAAACTCATCCTTGCTGACCAGATATCCTAAACTAATTTAGTCCCATTTGCCAGCATTTGCCCCATTTCCCTCCAAACCCTTCCAATTCATGTGCCAATCCAGATGCCTTTTAAAAGTTGTAATTGTACCAGCTTCCACCATTTCCTCTAGCAGCTTGTTCCACACATGCACCACCCTCTGTGTGAAAACGTTGCCCCTCAGATTCTTACCCCTCTCACCTTAAACCCATGCCCTCTAGTTTTGGACTTCCCCATCTGTGAAAAAAGACCTCAGGTATTTACCCTATCCATGCCCCTGATGATTTTGTAAACCTCTATAAGTTCACTCCTCAGCCTCCAATGCTGCAGGGAAAGCAGCCCCAGCGTATTCAGCCTTTCCCTACAGCTCAAACCCTCCAACCCCAGCAGCATCCTTGTAAATCTTTTCTGAATCCTTTCAAGTTTCACAACGTCTTTTCCATAGCAGTATTGTATGCAGTATTCTAAAAGTGGCCTCATCAATGTCCTGCACAGCTGCAACATGACCTCCCAACTCTTATACTCAATGCACTGACTAATAAAGGCAAGCATGCCAAGTGCGTTCTTCATTGTCCTATCTACCTATAACTGCACCTTCAAGGAAGGATGAACTTGCACTCCAAGGTCTCTTTGTTCAGCAACACTCCCAAGACCTTAACATTAAGTGTATAAGTCCTGTCCTGACTTGCCTTTCCAAGATGCAACACCTCCCATTTATCTAAATTAAACTCCAACGACTACTCCTCTGCCCATTGGCCCATCTGATCAAGATCCTGTGTACTCTGAGATCCTCACTGTCCACTACACCACCAACTTTGGTGCAATTTGCAAACTTACTAACTGTACCTCCTATATTCATACCCAAATCATTTATATAAATGATGAAAAGCAGTGGACCCAGCACCGATCCTTGTGGCACGCCACTGGTCCCAGGCCTCCAGTCTGAAAAACAACCCTCTACCACCACCCTCTGTCTTCAAACCAATTTAGTATCCAGTTGGCTAGCTCTCCCAGGATTCCATGTGATCTAACCTTGTTAACCAGTCTACCAGGCAGATCCTTGTCAAATGCCTTGCTGAAGTCCATATGTACAATGTCTACGGCTCTGCCTTCAACAATTTTCTTTACCACCTCTTCAAAAAACTCAGTCAAGTTTGTGAGACATGATTCCACACGCACAAAACCATGCTGACTATCCCTAATTAGTCCTTGCCTTTTTAATTACATGGAACCTCAATTATCCGAACGAGATGGGCAGGCAGTATTTCATTTGGATAATCGATTATTCGGTTAATCGATTAAATGCCTTTCCTCTGGGGTTCGGAGTTTTAAAGTCTGCTCGCCGTTCAGGAGACTGCAGAAGCACACAGAACATGAGGCCCCACCCCCCCCGCTCCCAACTCAATACCACCCATCCCACGACCCCATCTAACATCACCCTCAACACCCCACGTCCCCCAACCCAATCCAACACCGCCCCCAACAGCTGTCCGTCCCCGCCCCCATCTAGCACCGCCTCCAACACCCCTCCATACCCCAACCCCACCCAACACCGCCCCCAACACTCCTCCACCTCCCAACCCCATCCAACATCCTCTACAACACCCCTCCGACCCCAACCCATCCAACACCGCCCCCAACACTCCTCCACCTCCCAACCCCATCCAACATCCTCTACAACACCCCTCCGACCCCAACCCCATCCAACATCGCCCCCAACACCCCTCCACCTCCCAACCCCATCCAACACTGCCCCCAACACCCCTCCATCCCCCAACCCCATCCAACATCGCCCCCAACACCCTCCGTCCCCCAACCCCATCCAACACTGCCCCGAACACCCTTCCGTCCCCCAACCCCATCCAACATCACCTACAACACCCCTCCACCTCCCAACCCCATCCAACATCACCTACAACACCCCTCCGACCCCAACCCCATCCAACATCGCCCACAACACCCCTCCACCTCCCAACCCCATCCAACATCACCTACAACACCCCTCCGACCCCAACCCCATCCAACATCGTCCCCAACACCCCTCTGTCCCCCAACCCCATCCAACACTGCCCCGAACACCCTTCCGTCCCCCAACCCCATCCAACACCACCCTCAACGCCCCTCCACCTCCCAACCCCATCCAACACTGCCCCGAACACCCTTCCGTCCCCCAACCACATCCAGCACCGCCCTCAACATACTACCGTCCCCCAACCCCATCCAACATTGCCCCCAAAACCCCACCATCCCACAATCACATCCAACACTGCCCCAAACACTGCTCAGTCCCCCAACCCCATCCAACGTTGCCCCCAACACCCCTCCACCTCCCAACCCATCCAAAACTGCCCCCAGCACTCCTCCGTCGCCCAACCCCATCCAACATGGCCCCCAACACCCCTCCACCTCCTAAACCCATCCAACATCGCCCCCAACACCCCTCCAATTCCCAACCCCATCCAACACTGCCCCCAACACCCCTCCAATTCCCAACCCCATCCAACATCGCCCCCAACACCCCTCCACCTCCCAACCCCATCCAACACTGCCCCAACATTCCTCCACTTCCCAACCCCATCCAACACCGCCCCAACACCCCTCAACCTCCCAATCTCATCCAACACCGCCCCCAGCACCCCTCCACCTCCCAGCCCCATCCAATATCGCCCCCAACACCCTCCATCCCCAACCCCATCTAACATCGCACCCAACACCCCTCGGTCCTCCAACCACATCAAACACCGCCCCCAACACCCCTCCATCCCCAACCCCACCCAACATCGCCCCCAACACCCCTCCGTCCCCAACCCCATCCAACATCGCCCCCAACACCGCTACACCTCACAACCCCATCAAACATCGCCCCCAACACCCTCCGTCCCCAACCCCATCCAACATCGCCCACAATACCCCTCCACCTCCCAACCCCATCCAACACCGCACTCAACACCCTCCAACCCTATCCAACACCACCCAGAAAACCCCTCCACCTCCCAACCCCATCCAACATCACCTACAACACCCCTCCGACTCCAACCCCATCCAACATAGCCCCCAACACCCCTCCACCTCCCAACCCCATCCAACACTGCCCCCAGCACTCCTCCGTCCCCCAACCCCATCCAACACCACTCTCAACGCCCCTCTGTCCCCTAATCCCATCCAACACCGGCCCCAACACCCCTCCACCTCCCATCCCCATCCAACACTGCCCCGAACACCCTTCCGTCCCCAACCCCATCCAACACCGTCCCCAACATACTACCGTCCCCCAACCCCATCCAACATTGCCCCCAAAACCCCACCATCCCACAACCACATCCAACACTGCCCCCAGCACTCCTCCTTCGCCCAACCCCATCCAACATGGCCCCCAACACCCCTCCACCTCCCAAACCCATCCAACATCGCCCCCAACAACCCCCGGCCCCAACCCCATCCAACACCGCCCCCCACACCCTGCCCCAAACCCATCCAACACCACCCCCAACACCCCTCCATCCCCCAACCCCATCCAACCCACCCCCAACACCCATCCATCCTCCAACCACATCCAACATCGCCCCCAACAGCCCTCCATCCCCCAATCACATCCAACACCATCCCCAACACCTCTCCATCCCCCAACCCCATCCAACACCGCCCCCAACACCCTCCCGCCCGAACCTCATCCAACACCACCCCCAACACCCCTCCACCTCTCAACTCCATCCAACATCACCCCCAACACTCCTCCATCCCCAATCCCATCCAACATCGCCCCAAACACCCCTCCATGCCCCAATCCCATCCAACACCGCCCCCAACACCCCTTCGCCCATTAACCCCATCCAACACTGCCCTGAACACCCCTCCGTCCCCCAACACCATCCAACATTGCCCCCAAAACCCCACCATCCCACAACCACATCCAACACTGCCCCCAGCACTCCTCCTTCGCCCAACCCCATCCAACATGGCCCCCAACACCCCTCCACCTCCCAAACCCATCCAACATCGCCCCCAATACCCCTCCACCTCCCAACCACATCCAACACCGCCCCAACACCCCTCCACTTCCCAACCCCATCCAACATCGCCCCAAACACCGCTCCACCTCCCAACCCCATCCAACACCGCCACAACACCCCTCCACTTCCCAACCCCATCCAACACTGCCCCCAACACCCCTCCACCTCCCAGCCCCATCCAATATCGTCCCAACAACCCTCCATCCCCAACCCCATCTAACATCGCCACCAACACCCCTCCGTCCCCCAACCCCATCAAACACCGCCCCCAACATCCCTACATCCCCTGCCCCATCCAACCCCGCACCCAACACCCCTCCACCTCCAAACCCCATCCAACACATTGCCCCAACACCCCTCCATACCCAACCCCATCCAACACTACCCCCAATTCCCCTCCGTCCCCCAATCCCATCCAGCACCGCCCCTAACACCCCTCCATCCCCCAACCCCATCCAACATCACCCCCAACACCCCTCCATCCCCCAATCCGATCCAGCACCACCCCAACACCCCTCCGTCTCACAACCCCATCCAACACTGCCCCAACACCCCTACATCCCCTGCCCCATCCAACCTCGCACCCAACACCCCTCCACCTCCAAACCCCATCCAACACATTGCCCCAACACCCATCCATCCCCCAACCCTATCCAACACCGCCCCCAACACCTTCCATCCCCCAAGCTCATCCAACACCGCCCCCAACATCCCTCTGACACCAAACCCATCCAACACTGCCCCAACACCCCTCCACCTCCCAAACCCATCCAACACTGCCCCCAACACCCCTCCACCTCCCAAACCCATCCAACATTGTCCCGAACACCCCTCCATCCACAGACCCCATCCAACACCGCCCCCAACACCCCTCCGTCCCCCAACCCCATCCAACCCACCCCAAACACCCCTCCATCCCCCAGCCCCATCCAACATCGCCCCCAACATCCCCCCACATCCAAACCCCATCCAACATCGCCCCAACACCCCTGCGTCCCCAACCAAATCCAACCCACCCCCAACACCGCTCCGTCCCCCAACCCCATCCAACATCGCCCCCAACATCCCGCCACGTCCAAACCCCATCCAACATCGCCCCAACACCCCTGCGTCCCCAACCCAATCCAACTCACCCCCAACACCGCTCCGTCCCCCAACCCCATCCAACATCGCCCCCAACATCCCGCCACGTCCAAACCCCATCCAACATCGCCCCCAACACCCCTCTGTCCCCAACCCAATCCAACCCACCCCCAACACCCCTCCTTCCCCCATCCCCATCCAACATTGCCCCCAACACCCCTCCGACCTCCAATCCCATCCAAAACCGCCCCAACACCCCTTCGTTCCCCCAACCACATCCAACATCGCCCCCAACACCCCTCCGATCCCAACCCAATCCAAACCACCCCCAACACCCCTCCGTCACCCAACCCCATCCAACATCGGCCCCAACACTCCCCCACATCCAAACCCGATCCAACATCGCCCCCAACACCCCCCGGCCCCAACCCAATCCAACCCACCCCCAACACCGCTCCGTCCCCCAACCCCATCCAACATCGCCCCCAACATCCCGCCACGTCCAAACCCCATCCAACATCACCTACAACACCCCTCCGTCCCCAACCCAATCCAACCCACCCCCAACACCCCTCCTTCCCCCAACCCCATCCAACATCGCCCCCAACATCCCCACACATCCAAACCCCATCCAACACCACCCCCAACACCCCTCTGTCCCCATCCCCATCCCACATCGCCCCCAACAACCCTCCGACCTCCAATCCCATCCAAAACCGCCCCAACACCCCTTCGTCCCCCAACCCCATCCAACACTGCTGCCAACACCCCTACGTTCCCCAACCGCATCCAACATTTCCCCCCCAACACCCCTCCATCCCCAACCCAATCCAAACCACCCCCAACACCCCTCCGTCACCCAACCCCATCCAACATCGCCCCCAACACTCCCCCACATCCAAACCCCATCCAACATCGCCCCCAACAACCCCCGGCCCCAACCCCATCCAACACCGCCCCCCACACCCTGCCCCAAACCCATCCAACACCACCCCCAACACCCCTCCGTCCCCCAACCCCATCCAACCCACCCCCAACACCCATCCATCCTCCAACCACATCCAACATCGCCCCCAACAGCCCTCCATCCCCCAATCACATCCAACACCATCCCCAACACCTCTCCATCCCCCAACCCCATCCAACACCGCCCCCAACACCCTCCCGCCCCAACCTCATCCAACACCACCCCCAACACCCCTCCACCTCTCAACTCCATCCAACATCACCCCCAACACTCCTCCATCCCCAATCCCATCCAACATCGCCCCAAACACCCCTCCATGCCCCAATCCCATCCAACACCGCCCCCAACACCCCTTCGCCCATTAACCCCATCCAACACTGCCCTGAACACCCCTCCGTCCCCCAACACCATCCAACACCGCCCCAAGATCACTCCGACCCCAAACCCATCCAACACCACCCCCAAAACCCCCTGCCCCAAGCCCATTCAACACCACACCAACACTCCCCGCCCCAAGCCCATTCAACACCACCCCCAATGCCCCTCCGTCCCCAACCCCATCCAACACTGCTCCCAACACCCCTCCATACCACAACCCCATCCAACACCGCCCCAATACCCCTCTGTCCCCAACCCCATCCAACATTGCCTCCAACACCCCTCCGCCTACCTACTCCATCCAACATCGCCCCCAACACCCCTCCATCCCCCAACCCTATCCAACACCGCTTTCAACACCCGTCCATCCCCAAACCCATCCAACACCACCCCCAACACCCCTCCATCCCCCAACCCTATCCAACATCGCCCCCAACACCTTCCATTCCCCAAGCTCATCCAACACTACCCCAACATCCCTCCGACCCCAAATCCATCCAACACTGCCCCAACACCCCCCCACCTCCCAAACCCATCCAACACCGCCCCCAACACCCCTCCACCTCCCAACCCCATCCAACATCGTCCCGAACACCCCTCCATCCACCAACCCCATTCAACATCGCCCCCAACACCCCTCCGTCCCCCAAGCTCATCCAACCCACACCCAACACCCCTCCGTTCCCCAAACTCCTTCCAACATCGCCCTCAACACCCCTGCGTCCCCAACCCAATCCAACCCACCCCCAACACCGCTCTGTCCCCCAAACCCATCCAACATCGCCCCCAACATCCTCACACGTCCAAACCCCATCCAACATCGTCCCCAACCCAATCCAACCCACCCCCAACACCCCTCCGTTCCCCAACCCCATCCAACATCGCCCCCAACATCCCCACACGTCCAAACCCCATCCAACACCACCCCCAACACTCCTCTGTCCCCATCCCCATCCAACATCGCCCCCAACACCCCTCCGACCTCCAATCCCATCCAACACCGCCCCAACACCCCTTCCTCCCACAACCCCATCCAACACTGCTGCCAACACCCCTACGTTCCCCAACCGCATCCAACATCGCCCCCAACACCCCTCCGTCCCCCAACCCTACCCAACACCGCTTTCAACACCCGTCCATCCCCAACCTCATCCAACCCACCCCTAACACCCCTCCATCGCCCATCCCCATAACACTTCGCCCCCAACATCCCCCCACGTCCAAAACCCATCCAACATCGCCCCAATACCCCTGCGTCCCCAACCCAATCCAACCCACCCCCAACACCGTTCCGTCCCCCAACCCCATCCAACATCGTCCCCAACACCCCCCCACGTACAAACCCCATCCAACATCGCCCCAAACATCCCTCCGTCCCCAACGCAATCCAACGCACCCCCAACACCGCTCCATCCCCCAACCCCATCCAACATCGCCCCCAACATCCCCACACATTCAAACCCCATCCAACACCACACCCAACACCCCTCTGTCCCCATCCCCATCCCACATCGCCCCCAACACCCCTCCGACCTCCAATCCCATCCAAAACCACCCCAACACCCCTTCGTCCCCCAACCCCATCCAACACTGCTGCCAACACCCCTACGTTCACCAACCGCATCCAACATCGCCCCCAACACCCCTCCGTCCCCAACCCAATCTAACCCACCCCCAACACCCCTTCGTCACCCAACCCCATCCAACATCGCCCCCAACATACCCCCATGTCCAAACCCCATCCAACATCGCCCCCAACCCAATCTAACCCACCCCCAACACCCCTCCGTCACCCAACCCCATCCAACATCGCCCCCCAACAACCTCCCACATCCAAACCCCATCCAACATCGCCCCAACACCCCTTCCTCCCACAACCCCATCCAACACTGCTGCCAACACCCCTACGTTCCCCAACCGCATCCAACATCGCCCCCAACACCCCTCCGTCCCCCAACCCTATCCAACACCGCTTTCAACACCCGTCCATCCCCAACCTCATCCAACCCACCCCTAACACCCCTCCATCGCCCATCCCCATCCAACATAGCCCCCAACATCCCACCACGTCCAAAACCCATCCAACATCGCCCCAACACCCCTGCGTCCCCAACCCAATCCAACCCACCCCCAACACCGTTCCGTCCCCCAACCCCATCCAACATCGTCCCCAACACCCCCCCACGTACAAACCCCATCCAACATCGCCCCAAACACCCCTCCGTCCCCAACCCAATCCAACCCACCCCCAACACCGCTCCGTCCCCCAACCCCATCCAACATCGCCCCCAACATCCCCACACATTCAAACCCCATCCAACACCACACCCAACACCCCTCTGTCCCCATCCCCAAGCCACATCGCCCCCAACACCCCTCCGACCTCCAATCCCATCCAAAACCAACCCAACACCCCTTCGTCCCCCAACCCCATCCAACATCGCCCCCAACACCCCTCCATCCCCAACCCCATCCAACATCGCCCCCAACACCCCTCCGTCCCCAACCCAATCTAACCCACCCCCAACACCCCTCCGTCACCCAACCCATCCAACATCGCCCCCAACATCCCCCCATGTCCAAACCCCATCCAACATCGCCCCCAACCCAATCTAACCCACCCCCAACACCCCCCGGCCCCAACCCCATCCAACACCGCCCCCAACATACCCTGCCCCAAACCCATCCAACACCACCCCAACACCCCTTCGTCCCCCAACTCCATCCAACCCACCCCCAACACCCATCCGTCCCCCAACCCCATCCAACATCGCCCCCAACATCCCCCCCTGTCCAAACCCCATCCAACATTGCCCCAACACCCCTGCGTCCCCAACCCTATCCAACCCACCCCCAACACTGCTCCATCCCCCAACCCCATCCAACATCACCCCCAACATCCCCCCACGTCCAAACCCCATCCAACACTGCCCCAACACCCCTCCACCTCCCAAACCCATCCAACACCACACCCAACACCCCTCTGTTCCCAACCCCATCCAACATCGCCCTCAACACCACCCGTCCCCCAACCCCATCCAACACCACCCCCAACACCCCTCCATCCTCCAACCCCATCCAACCCCATCCAACATCGCCCCCAACACCCCTCCGTTCCCAACCCCATCCAACACTGCTGCCAACACCCCTACGTTCCGCAACCGCATCCAACATCGCCCCCAACACCCCTCCGTCCCCAACCCAATCCAAACCACCCCCAACACCCCTCCGTCCCCCAACCCCATCCAACCCACCCCCAACACCCATCCATCCTCCAACCACATCCAACATCGCCCCCAACAGCCCTCCATCCCCCAATCACATCCAACACCATCCCCAACACCCCTCCATTCCCCAACCCCATCCAACACCGCCCCCAACACCCTCCCGCCCCAACCTCATCCAACACCACCCCCAACACCCCTCCACCTCTCAACTCCATCCAACATCACCCCCAACACTCCTCCGTCCCCAATCCCATCCAACATCGCCCCAAACACCCCTCCATGCCCCAATCCCATCCAACACCGCCCCCAACACCCCTCCGTCCCCAACCCCATCCAACACTGCTGCCAACACCCCTACGTTCCGCAACCGCATCCAACATCGCCCCCAACACCCCTCCGTCCCCAACCCAATCCAACCCACCCCCAACACCCGTCCGTCACCCAAACCCATCCAACATCGCCCCCAACACTCCCCCACATCCAAACCCCATCCAACATCGCCCCCAACAGCCCCGTCCCCAACCCCATCCAACACCGCCCCCAACACACCCTGCCTCAAACCCATCCAACACCACCCCCAACACCCCTCCGTCCCCCAACCGCAGCCAACCCATCCCCAACACCCCTCCATCCCCCAACCCCATCCAACATCACCCCCAACATCCCCCCACGTCCAAACCCCATCCAACATCGCCCCAACACCCCTGCATCCCCAACCCAATCCAACCCACCCCCAACATCGCTCCGTCCCCCAACACCCCCCCACATCCAAACCCCATCCAACATCGCCCCCAACACCCCCCGGCCCAAACCTCATCCAACACCGCCCCCAACACACCCTGCCCCAAACCCATCCAACCCACCCCCAACACCCTCCGTCGCCCAACCCCATCCAACATCGCCCCCAACACCCCCCCACATCCAAACCCCATCCAACATCGCCCCCAACACCCCCCGGCCACAACCCTATCCAACACCGATTTCAACACTCGTCCATCCCCAACCCCATCCAACACCACCCCCAACACCCCTCCATCCCCCAACCCCATCCAACATCGCCCCCAACACACCCGTCCCCCAACCCCATCCAACATTGCCCCCAACACCCCTCCGTCCACCAATCCCATCCAACACCACCCCAACACCCCTGCGTCCCCAACCCAATCCATCCCACCCCCAACACCGCTCCGTCCCCCAACCCCATCCAACATCGCCCCCAACATCCCCACACGTCCAAACCCCATCCAACATCGCCCCCAACACCCCTCCTTCCCCAACCCAATCCAACCCACCCCCAACACCGCTCCGTCCCCCAACCCCATCCAACATTGCCCCCAACATCCCCACACATCCAAACCCCATCCAACACCACCCCCAACACCCCTCTGTCCCCATCCCCATCCAACATCGTCCCCAACACCCCTCCGACCTCCAATCCCATCCAAAACCGCCCCAACACCCCTTCATCCCCCAACCTCATCCAACACTGCTGCCAACACCCCTACGTTCCCCAACCGCATCCAATATCGCGCCCAACATCCCTCCGTCCCCAACCCAATCCAAACCACCCCCAACACCCCTCCATCACTCAACCCCATCCAACATCGCCCCCAACACTCCCCCACATCCAAACCCCATCCAACATCGCCCCAACACCCCCCGTCCCCAACCCCATCCAACACCGCCCCCAACACACCCTGCCCCAAACCCATCCAACACCACCCCCAACACCCCTCCGTCCCCCAACCCCATCCAACCCCACCACCAACACCCCTCCGTCCCCCAACCCCATCCAACCCACCCCCAACACCCCTCCGTCCCCTAACACCCCCCCACATCCAAACCCCATCCAACATCGCCCCCAACACCCCACGGCCCAAACCCCATCCAACACCGCCCCCAACACACCCTGCCCCAAACACATCCAACCAACCCCCAACACCCTCCGTCGCCCAACCCCATCCAACATCGTCCCCAACACCCTCCCACATCCAAACCCCATCCAACATCGCCCCCAACACTCCCCCACATCCAAACCCCATCCAACATCGCCCCAACACCCCCCGTCCCCAACCCCATCCAACACCGCCCCCAACACACCCTGCCCCAAACCCATCCAACACCACCCCCAACACCCCTCCGTCCCCCAACCCCATCCAACCCACCCCCAACACCCCTCCGTCCCCCAACCCCATCCAACATCACCCCCAACATCCCCCCACGTCCAAACCCCATCCAACATCGCCCCAACACCCCTGCATCCCCAACCCAATCCAACCCACCCCCAACATCGCTCCGTCCCCCAACACCCCCCCACATCCAAACCCCATCCAACATCGCCCCAACACCCCCCGGCCCAAACCCCATCCAACACCGCCCCCAACACACCCTGCCCCAAACACATCCAACCAACCCCCAACACCCTCCGTCGCCCAACCCCATCCAACATCGTCCCCAACACCCTCCCACATCCAAACGCCATCCAACATCGCCCCTAACACCCCCCCACATCCTAACCCCATCCAACATCGCCCCCAACACCCCCCGGCCACAACCCTATCTAACACCGCTTTCAACACCCGTCTATCCCCAACCCCATCCAACACCACCCCCAACACCCCTCCATCCCCCAACCCCATCCAACATCGCCCCCAACACCCCCCGTCCCCCAACCCCATCCAACATTGCCCCCAACACCCCTCCGTCCTCCAATCCCATCCAACATCATCCCCAACACCCCTCCATCCCCCAACCCTATCCAACACCACTTTCAACACCCGTCCATCCCCCAACCGCATCCAACACCGCCCCAACACCCCTTCGTCCCCCAACCCCATCCTGCACCACTGCCAACACCCCTTCGCCCCCCAACCGCATCCAACACTGCCCCCAACAACACGCCATCTCCCAACCCCATCCAACACCACCCCCAACACCCCTGCATTCACCAACCCCATCCAACACTGCCCCCAACACCGCTCCACCTCCCAACTCCATCCAACATCGCCCCCAACACTCCTACATCCCCCAGCCATCCAACATTGCCCCAAACACCCCTCCGTCCTCCAATCCCATCCAACCCCGAACCCAACACCCCTCCACCTCCAAACCCCATCCAACATTTTGCCCCAACACCCCTCCGTCCCCCAACCTCATCCAACACCGCCCCCAACACCCCTCCACCTCCAATCCCCATCCAACACCACCCCCAAAACAACTCCGTCCCCCGCCCCATCCAACATCACCCCCAAAACCCCCCGTCCCCCAACCCCATCCAACACCGCCCCCAACACCCCCTGCCCCAACCCCATCCAACATCGCCCCCAAACCTCCTCCATCCTCCAACCCCATCCAACATCATCCCCAACACCCCTCCATCCCCCAACCCTATCCAACACCACTTTCAACACCCGTCCATCCCCCAACCCCATCCAACACCACCCCCAACACCCCTGCGTTCACCAACCCCATCCAACACCGCCCCCAACACCGCTCCACCTCCCAACCCCATCCAACATCGCCCCCAACACTCCTCCATCCCCCAACGCCATCCAACATTGCCCCAAACACCCCTCCGTCCTCCAATCCCATCCAACACCATCCCCAACACCCCTCCATCCTCCAACCCCATCCAACATCGCCCCCAACACCCCTCCACCTCCAAACCCATCCAACATCGCCCCCAACACTCCCATCCCCAACCCCATCCAACACCGCCTCAAACACACCTCCACCTCCCAACTCCATTCAACATCGCCCCCAACACCCCTCCGTCCCCCAACCCTATCCAACACCGCCCCCAACACCTTCCATCCCCCAAACCCGTCCAACACCACCCCAACACCCCTCCGTTCTCCAATCCCATCCAATACAGCTGCCAACACCCCTATGTCCCCAACCCCATCCAACACCGCCCCCAACACCACACCATCCCCAACCCCATCCAACACCACCCACAACACCCCTCCATTCTCCAACCCCATCTAACGCCGCCCCCAACACCCCTCCACCTCCCAACCCCATCCAATATCGCCCCTAACACTCCTCCGTCCCCCAACCCCATCCAACATCGCCCCCAACACCCCCCCCACATCCAAACCCCAACCAACATCGCCCCCAACACCCCCCCACATCCAAACTCCATCCAACATCGCCCCCAAAACCCCCCGGCCACAACCCTATCCAACACCGCTTTCAACACCCGTCCATCCTCCAACCCCATCCAACATCGCCCCCAACACCCCCCGTCCCCCAACCCCATCCAACATTGCCCCCAACACCCCTCCGTCCTCCAATCCCATCCAACACCACCCCCAACTCCCCTCCATCCCCCAACTCCATCCAACATCGCCCCCAACTCCCCTCCATCCCCCAACCCCATCCAACATCGCCCCCAACACCCCCCATCCCCCAACCCCATCCAACATTGCCCCCAACACCCCTCCGTCCTCCAATCCCATCCAACACCGCCCCAACACCCCTTCGTCCCCCAACCCCATCCAGCACCACTGCCAACACCCCTTCGCCCCCCAACCGCATCCAACACCGCCCCCAACAATACGCCATCTCCCAACCTCATCCAACACCACCCCCAACACCCCTGCATTCACCAACCCCATCCAACACCGCCCCCAACACCGCTCCACCTCCCAACCCCATCCAACATCGCCCCCAACACTCCTCCATCCCCCAACGCCATCCAACATTGCCCCAAACACCCCTCCGTCCTCCAATCCCATCCAACACCATCCCCAACACCCCTCCATCCTCCAACCCCATCCAACATCGCCCCCAACACCCCTCCACCTCCAAACCCATCCAACATCGCCCCCCAACACTCCCGTCCCCAACCCTATCCAACACCGCCCCCAACACCTTCCATCCCCCAAACCCGTCCAACACCACCCCAACATCCCTCCGTTCTCCAATCCCATCCAATACAGCTGCCAACACCCCTATGTCCCCAACCCCATCCAACACCGCCCCCAACACCACACCATCCCCAACCCCATCCAACACCACCCACAACACCCCTCCATTCTCCAACCCCATCTAACGCCGCCCCCAACACCCCTCCACCTCCCAACCCCATCCAACATCGCCCCTAACACTCCTCCGTCCCCCAAACCCATCCAACATCGCCCCAAACACCCCCCCACATCCAAACCCCATCCAACATCGCGCCCAACACCCCCCCACATCCAAACCCCATCCAACATCGCCCCCAACACCCCCTGTCCTCCAATCCCATCCAATACCGCCCCCAACAACCCTTCGTCCCCCAACCCCATCCAACACCGCCCTGAACACCCCTCCATCCCACAACCACATCCAAGACCGCCCCAACACTCCTGCGTCCCCAAGCCCATCCAACACCGCCCGCAACACCACCCGCCACAACCGCATCCAACACCGCCCCCAACACCCCCTGCCCCAAGCACATCCAACACCGCCCCAACACCCCTTCGTCCCCCAACCCCATCCAGCACCACTGCCAAGACCCCTACGTCCCCCAACCGCATCCAACACCGCCCCCAACAACACGCCATCTCCCAACCCCATCCAACACAACCCCAACACCCCTGCATTCACCAACCCCATCCAACACCGCCCCCAACACCGCCCTCAACACCGCTCCACCTCCCAACCCCATCCAACATCGCCCCCAACACCCCTCCATCCCCCAACCCGATCCAACACCGCTTTCAATACTTGTCCATCCCCCAACCCCATCCAACACTGCCCCCAACATCCCTCCGTCCCCCAACCCTATCCAACACCACCTCCAACACCTTCCATCCCCCAAGCCCATCCAACATGCTCCCAACACCCCTACATCCCCCAACCCCATCCAACACCGCCCCCAACACCCCCCCACATCCAAACCCCAACCAACATCGCCCCCAACACCCCCCCACATCCAAACCCCATCCAACATCGCCCCCAACACCCCCCGGCCACAACCCTATCCAACACCGCTTTCAACACCCGTCCATCCCCAACCCCATCCAACACCACCCCCAACTCCCCTCCATCCTCCAACCCCATCCAACATCGCCCCCAACACCCCCCATCCCCCAACCCCATCCAACATTGCCCCCAACACCCCTCCATCCTCCAATCCCATCCAACACCACCCCCAACTCCCCTCCATCCCCCAACCCCATCCAACATCGCCCCCAACTCCCCTCCATCCCCCAACCCCATCCAACATCGCCCCCAACACCCCCCGTCCCCCAACCCCATCCAACATTGCCCCCAACACCCCTCCGTCCTCCAATCCCATCCAACACCGCCCCAACACCCCTTCGTCCCCCAACCCCATCCAGCACCACTGCCAACACCCCTTCGCCCCCCAACCGCATCCAACACCGCCCCCAACAATATGCCATCTCCCAAACTCATCCAACACCACCCCCAACACCCCTGCATTCACCAACCCCATCCAACACCGCCCCCAACACCGCTCCACCTCCCAACCCCATCCAACATCGCCCCCAACACTCCTCCATCCCCCAACGCCATCCAACATTGCCCCAAACACCCCTCCGTCCTCCAATCCCATCCAACACCATCCCCAACACCCCTCCATCCTCCAACCCCATCCAACATCGCCCCCAACACCCCTCCACCTCCAAACCCATCCAACATCACCCCCAACACTCCCGTCCCCAACCCCATCCAACACCGCCTCAAACACACCTCCACCTCCCAACTCCATTCAACATCGCCCCCAACACCCCTCTGTCCCCCAACCCTATCCAACACCGCCCCCAACACCTTCCATCCCCCAAACCCGTCCAACACCACCCCAACACCCCTCCGTTCTCCAATCCCATCCAATACAGCTGCCAACACCCCTATGTCCCCAACCGCATCCAACACCGCCCCCAACACCACACCATCCCCAACCCCATCCAACACCACCCACAACACCCCTCCATTCTCCAACCCCATCTAACGCCGCCCCCAACACCCCTCCACCTCCCAACCCCATCCAACATCGCCCCTAACACTCCTCCGTCCCCCAAACCCATCCAACATTGCCCCAAACACCCCCCCACATCCAAACCCCATCCAACATCGCCCCCAACACCCCCCCACATCCAAACCCCATCCAACATCGCCCCAACACCCCCTGTCCTCCAATCCCATCCAATACCGCCCCCAACAACCCTTCGTCCCCCAACCCCAACCAACACCGCCCTGAACACCCCTCCATCCCACAACCACATCCCAGACCGCCCCAATACTCCTGCGTCCCCAAGCCCATCCAACACCGCCCGCAACACCACCCGCCACAACCGCATCCAACACCGCCCCCAACACCCCCTGCCCCAAGCACATCCAACACCGCCCCAACACCCCTTCGTCCCCCAACCCCATCCAGCACCACTGCCAAGACCCCTACGTCCCCCAACCGCATCCAACACCGCCCCCAACAACACGCCATCTCCCAACCCCATCCAACACAACCCCAACACCCCTGCATTCACCAACCCCATCCAACACCGCCCCCAACACCGCCCTCAACACCGCTCCACCTCCCAACCCCATCCAACATCGCCCCCAACACCCCTCCATCCCCCAACCCGATCCAACACCGCTTTCAATACTTGTCCATCCCCCAACCCCATCCAACACTGCCCCCAACATCCCTCCGTCCCCCAACCCTATCCAACACCACCTCCAACACCTTCCATCCCCCAAGCCCATCCAACATGCTCCCAACACCCCTACATCCCCCAACCCCATCCAACACCGCCCCCAACACCACACCATCCCCCAACCCCATCCAACACCACCCACAACACTCCTCCACTTCCCAATCCCATCCAACACCGTTCCCAACACCCCTCCGTCCTCCAATCCCATCCAACATCGCCCCCAACACCCCTTCATCCCCCAACCCCATCCAACACCGCCCTGAACACCCCTCCGTCCCACAACCACATCCAAGACCGCCCCAACACTCCTGCATTCCCAAACCCATCCAACACCGCCCACAACACCACCCACCACAACCGCATCCAACACCGCCCCCAACACCCCCACCACAAGCCCATTCAACACCGCCCTCAACACACCTCCATCCCCCAACCCCATCCAACATGACCCCCAACACCCCTCTGTCCCCCAACCGCATCCAACACCACCCCCAACACCCCTCCGTCCCCCAACCCCATCCAACACCGCCCCAAACACCCCTCCATAGGCTGCCCCATCCAACCCCGAACCCAACACCCCTCCACCTCCAAACCCCATCCAACATTTTGCCCCAACACCCCTCCGTCCCCCAACCTCATCCAACACCGCCCCCAACACCCCTCCACCTCCCATCCCCATCCAACACCACCCCCAAAACAACTCCGTCCCCCACCCCATCCAACATCACCCCCAAAACCCCTTCACCTCCCAACCCCATCCAACACCGCCCCCAACACCCCCTGCCCCAACCCCATCCAACATCGCCCCCAAACCCCCTCCATCCTCCAACCCCATCCAACATCATCCCCAACACCCCTCCATCCCCCAACCCTATCCAACACCACTTTCAACACCCGTCCATCCCCCAACCCCATCCAACACCGCCCCCAACACCCCTCCGTCCCCCAACCCCATCCAACATCGTCCCCAACTCCCCTCCATCCCCCAACCCCGTCCAACACCGCACCCAACACCTTCCATCCCCCAAGCCCATCCAACACTGCCCCTACACCCCTCCACCTCCCAACCCCATCCAACACCTCCCTCAACACCCCTCCACCTCTCAACCCCATCCAACATCTCCCCGAACACCCCTCCATCCTCCAACCCCATCCAACACCGCCCCCAACACCCCTCCGTCCCCCAACCCCATCCAACATCGCCCCAACACCCCTCCGTCCCCAACGCAATCCAACCCGCCCCAACACCCCTCCGTCCCACAACCCCATCCAACATCGCCCCCAACACCCCTCCATGTCCAAACCCCATCCAACATCGCCCCCAACACATCGCAGCCCCAACCCCATCCAACACCACCCCCAACATGCCCTGCCCTAAACACTTCCAACACCACCCCCAACACCCCTCCGTCCCCAACCCCATCCAACATCGCCCCCAACACCCCTCCGTCCCCCAACCCCATCCAACACCGCTGTCAACACCACTACGTCCCCCAACCGCATCCAACACCGCCCTCAACACCACACCATCCCCCAACCCCATCCAACACCACCCCCAACACCCCTCCATTCTCCAACCCTATCCAACATCGCCCCCAACACTCCTCCATCCCCCAATCCCATCCAACATCGCCCCCAACACTCCTATGTCCTCCAATCCCATCCAACACTGTCCCCAACACTCCTCCATCCCCCAATCCCATCCAACATCGCCCCCAACACTCCTACGTCCTCCAATCCCATCCAACACTGTCCCCAACACTCCTCCATCCCCCAATCCCATCCAACATCACCCCCAACACTCCTCCATCCCCCAATCCAATCCAACACCGTCCCAACACCCCTCCGTCCTCCAATCCCATCCAACACCGTTCCCAACACCCCTTCCTCCCCCAACCCCATCAAAAACCGCCCTGAACACCCCTTCATCCCACAACCACATCCAAGACCCCTCCAACACCCCACTGTCCCCAAACCCATCCAACACCGCCCGCAACACCACCCACCACAACCATTTCCAACACCACCCTCAACACCCCCCGCCCCAAGCCCATTCAACAACGCCCCCAACACCATGCCATCCCCAACCCCATCCAACACCACCCACAACACCCCTCCATTCTCCAACCCCATCCAACACAGCCCCCAACACCGCTCCACCTCCCAAACACATCCAACATCGCCCCCAAAACCCCTCCGTCCTCCAATCCCATCCAACATTGCCCCCAACACCCCTTCGTCCCCCAACCCCATCCAACACCGCCCTGAACACCCGTCCGTCCCACAACCATCCAAGACCACCCCAACACCCCTCCGTCCCCAAACCCATCCAACACAACCCGCAACACCACCCGCCACAACCGCTTCCAACACTGCCCCCAACACCCCCCGCCCTAAGCCCATTCAACACCATCCCCAACCCCATCCAACTCTGCCCCCAACACCCCTCTGTCCCCCAACCGCATCCAACACCACCCCCAACACCCCTCAGTCCTCCAACCCCATCCAACTTCACCCCCTACACCCCTCCACCTCGAAACCCCATTCAACATCGCCCCAACACCCACCGGCGCCAACCCCATCCAACACCGCCCCCAACACGCCTTGCCCCAAACCCTTCCAACACCGCCCCGACACCCCTCCATCCCCAACCCCATCCAACATCGCCCCCAACACCCCTCCAACCCTCAACCCCATCCAACACCGCCCCCAACACGCCCTGCCCCAAACCCATCCAACACCGCCCCAACACCCCTCCAACCCCCAACCCCATCCAACATCGCCCCCAACACCCCTCCGTCCCCCAACCCCATCCAACACTGCCCCAACACCCCTCCATCCCCCAACCCATTCAACACCGACCGCAATACCCCTCCACTTCCCAACACCATCCAAATCCACCCCAACACCCCTCCACATCCCAACCCCATCCAACTCTGCCCCCAACACCACTCCATCCCCCAACGCCATCCAACAACGCCCCAATACCCCTCCATCCCCCAACCCCATCCAACACCGCCACCAACATCCCTCCATCCCCCAACCCCATCCAACATCGCCCCCAACACCCCTCCATCCCCCAACCCCATCCAACACCGCCACCAACATCCCTCCATCCCCCAACCCCAACCAACACTGCCCCAATACCCCTCCACCTCCTAACTCCATCCAACATCGCTCCCAACACCCCTCCATCCCCCAATCCCCTCCAACATCGTCCCAAACACCTCTCCGTCATCCAATCCCATCCAACAACCTCCCCAAACACCCCTCCGTCCTCCAATCCCATCCAACTTTGCCCCCAACACCCCTTCATCCCCCAACCCCATCCAACACCGTCCTGAACACCCCTCCGTCCCACAACCACATCCAAGACCGCCCCAACACCCCTCTGTCCCCAAACCCATCCAACACCACCCGCAACACCACCCACCATAACCGCTTCCAACACCGCCCCCAACACCCCCCGCCCCAAGCCCATTCAACATCGCCCCCAACACCCCTCCGTCCCCAACCCCATCCAACATCGCCCCCAACACCCCTCCATCCCCCAACCACATCCAACATCACGCCCAACACCCCTCCACCTCCAAACCCCATCCAACACCGCCCCCAACACGCCCTGCCCCAAAAACATCCAATACCGCCCCCAACACCCCTCCATCCCCAACCCCATCCAACATCACCCCCATCACCCCTTCATCCCCCAACCCCATCCAACACAGCCCCCAACACCCCTCCATCCCTAACTCCATTCAACATCGCCCTCAACACCCCTCCGTCCCCAACCCCATCTAACATCACCGCCAACACCCCTCTGTCCCCAACCCCATCCAACATCACCCCCAACACCCCACCATCCCCCAACCCCATCCAACATCGCCCCCAACACCCCTCCAACCCCTACTCCATTCAAAATCGCCCTCAACACCCCTCCGTCCCCAACCCCATCTAACATCACCCCCAACACCCCTCTGTCCCCAACCCCATCCACCACCAACCACAACACCCCTCCATTCTCCAACCTCATCCAACACCGCCCCCAACTCCCCTCCACCTCCCAACCCCATCCAACATCGCTCCCACCTCTCCTCCATCCCCAATTGTATCCAACATCGACTCAAATACCCCTCCATCCTCCAATCCCATCCAACACCGCCCCAACACCCTTTCGTCCCCCAACCCCATCCAACACCGCCCTGAAAACCCCTCCGTCCCACAATCCCATCCAAGACAGCCCCAAAACCCCTCCGCCCCCAACACCACCCGCCACAACCGCATCCAACACCGCCCCCAACACGCCCCGCCCTAACCCCATTCCACACCGCCCCCAACACCCCTCCATCCCCCAACCCCATCCAACATCGCCCCCAACACCCCTCCACCTCCCAACTCCATTCAACATCGCCCTCAACACCCCTCCGTCCCCAATCACATTCAACACCGTCCCCAACACTCCTGCATCCCCCAACCCCATCCATCATCGCCCCCAACAGCCTTCCATCCCCCAATTCCATCCAACACTGCTGCCAACACCCCTACTTCCCCCAACCCCATCCAACACCGCCCTGAACACCCCTCCATCCCACAACCCCATCCAAGACTGCCCCAACACCCCTCCGTCCCCAAACCCATCCAACATCACCCCCATCACCCCTTCATCCCCCAACCCCATCCAACACCGCCCCCAACACTCCTCCGTCCCCCAACCCCATCCAACATCGCCCTGAATCCCCCTCCGTCTCCCAACCCCATCCAACATCGCCCCCAACACCCCTCCATCCCCCAACCCCATCCAACACCGCCCCCAACATCCCTCCATCCCCAACCCCATCTAACATCGCCCCCAACACCCCTCCACCTCCCAACCCCATCCAACATCGCCCCGAACCCTCCTCCATCCCCCAACCCCTTCCAACACCGCCCCAACACCCCTCCATCCCCCAACCCATTCAACACCGACCGCAATACCCCTCCACTTCCCAACCCCATCCAAATCCACCCAAACACCCCTCCACATCCCAACCCCATCCAACTCTGCCCCCAACACCACTCCATCCCCCAATGCCATCCAACAATGCCCCAATACCCCTCCATCCCCCAACCCCATCCAACATTGCCCCAATACCCCTTCGTTCCCCCAACCCCATCCTACACCGCCCCGAACACCCCTCCATCCCCAACCCCATCTGACACCGCTCCAATATCCCTCCATCCCCCAATCCCATCCAACATCGCCCCCAACACTCCTACGTCCTCCAATCCCATCCAACACTGTCCCCAACACTCCTCCATCCCCCAATCCCATCCAACATCACCCCCAACACTCCTCCATCCCCCAACCCCATCCAACATCGCCCCCAACAGCCTTCCATCCCCCAATTCCATCCAACACTGCTGCCAACACCCCTACTTCCCCCAACCCCATCCAACACTGCCCTGAACACCCCTCCATCCCACAACCCCATCCAAGACTGCCCCAACACCCCACTGTCCCCAAACCCATCCAACATCACCCCCATCACCCCTTCATCCCCCAACCCCATCCAACACCGCCCCCAACACTCCTCCGTCCCCCAACTCCATTCAACATCGCCCTCAACACCCCTCCGACCCCCAACCCCATCCAACATCGCCCTGAATCCCCCTCCGTCCCACAACCCCATCCAACATTGCCCCAATACCCCTTCGTTCCCCCAACTCCATCCTACACCGCCCCGAACACCCCTCCATCCCCAACCCCATCTGACACCGCTCCAATATCCCTCCATCCCCCAACCCCATCCAACATTGCCCCAACACCCCTCCATCCCCAACCCCATCCAACATCGCCCCCAACACCTCTCCATCCCCCAACCCCAACCAACACTGCCCCAACACCCCTCCATCCCTAACCCCATCCAACACTGCCCCCAATACCCCTCCATCCCCCAACCCCAACCAACACTGCCCCAACACCCCTCCATCCCCAACCCCATCCAACACCGCCCCCAATACCCCTCCATCCCCCAACCCCATCCAACACCGCCCCCAATACCCCTCCATCCCCCAACCCCATCCAACACCGCCCCCAACACTCCTCTTCCTCCCAACCCCATGCACCATCACATCCCCCTCCCTGCCCCACCATCCCCCAAACCCCGTAAACACCCGCCTCCGCTCCGGGACAGCTGGACTGGACACCAACAGTAAGACTGCCACAGTTGCCTTTGGAGGGTAAGTCTCCAAATAGTGCGCTCACACACACACACACCCATCCACACCCACACACACAATCCACACACACACACCCACACAGACACACACACACTCCCACACACTCACACCACCCACACACCCATACCCACGCACATACACATACACACACCCACACCACACACACATCCCCACATACACACACACACTCCCCCCCACAAACACACAGATACACACACACACATACACACACATACATACACACAAACGTAGCTGCAGCCACAGCCACACACACAACTTTTGACTGCACCTTTTTGACAGGTTCCACCTTTGTCCTGTACAGGACAATGTTGGAGAGATCATGTGGGATTTAGGACACACCCCTCTGTAGAACTCTAGGGAAGGTGTGGGGAGAGAGACGGGGTGGGAGGTCAGTCATTTGGAGATGGTGCCTGTTTTATCCCTGTAAATAAAAGACATGATCACTGTTGGAAACATATCTTTGAGGTAATGTTTCTATCGGGGCCTTGAGATCTGCTTTGGAGAATCTTATTTTTGCTTAATTAGTATTCGGATAATCAAGGTTCCCCTGTACATGCAAATTCTGTCCCGCAGAATCCTCTCCAACAACTTACCCACCACTGACGTCAGGCTCACTGGTCTATAGTTCCCTGGGTTTTCCTTACCACCCTTCTTCAATAATGGCACCACATTAGCCAACCTCCAGTCTTCCGGCTATCAATGATACAAATATCTCAGAAATCTCTTCTCTAGCTTCTCACAAAGTTTTGGGATACACCGGATCAGGTCCTGGGGATTTGTCCACCTTTATGCATTTTGACGTCGAGCACCTCCTCTCTATAATAAGGACACTTTTTATGACATTATTATTTATTTCCCCAAGTTCTCTAGCTTCCAGGCCTTTCTTCACAATAAGGACTGATGCAAAATATTTATTTAGTATCTCACCCATCTCCTGCAGTTCCACACATAGATGACCTTGTTGATCTTTACCTGTTGTGCATTCCTAATTTCCGTTGAACTGAGTGCCTTGCTGGGCTGTTGCAGAGGTCAACCACATTACTATTGACCCGGAGTCACATCTAGGCCAGACCGGGTAAGGATGGCAGACTTCCTTCTTAAAAGTCATGTGTGAATCAGATGGGTGTTTTTTTTAACAACAATCAGTACTAGCTACATGCTCACTATTAACGATCTCAATTCCAGACTGATTCGTTGGATTTCAATTCCACCAGATGCTATGCTGGGATTTGGAAGCATTATCCTGTGCCTGAAAGCATTATCCTGGATCACTAGTCGAGTGATATTACTGCTACACCACCCTCTGGTCTCTGTCTCTGGCACACTGATCGTAAGTCACTGCGCAGTGTGAAATCTTTGGCTACATTGCTGCACAATTTCCATTCTTGTTAGGTGTGGGTCGATCATCTTACCCTTCGTGAGTTGTTACAGGTGAACTAACTGCATCAGCATTGCCTGTCCTGACCATCTCCTTCGATGGTTGCTGTTGTGCTTCTCTGGGACCTTGTGCCCCTGCACTGCTCACCCATGAACAACCTGTAAATGGACTTCAGCTGAATTGAAGAACCTAGTGTTGGCGCCTGACCTTCTGTCATTTGTCACGTTTCAATGATCAAAGCTGACAGCACATTATGCCCATTGTGCCCGGCTGGCTCTAACAATCCCCAAAATTCTTCTCTATGGATCAGTCCAAAGCTATTCCCATTTTCCCACTCTCTTTCCCCCAAACCCTTTATCAATCTCTAGTTAATCCTGCTGTCCCACACTCTCCTGGAAATAAGTATGGAGCTCAGTTGGAGCATTAGAATTAGGATAAACTCCAGCAGGTTCAGACTGATTTGTTGTCTCTCCTACATCTGCTCGAGATTCTGCACTGCACTTTAACCAAGTCTCGGTATCAGAAAGGCAGCTGTGTCACTTAGCAAATGTAGAACGTGCAATGACAATTCTAGGAAGGAATCGATAGGTAATTACAGACATTTAGATAAGTTTCTACAATTTGAAACAGGGAAGCGTGTCAGACAGATGTGATATGTGTTCAATGTTCTCAGGTTTTGCTTTATGCCAATAATTTTTCACAGCAGATTGTATAGTTGCTGTATTAGGATTCTTTGTCACAAAATGCAAATGAAATTTTAGAACCGGAAAAACATTTAATATTCATTACAATTCCACTGTAGTCTATCTGCGATTGCAATTTCAGCTCAATACCTTCCTCGATAACAAAAAGCAAGCTCGATTCCATGAAATTAACTTTGAATAGAATATTAATGAGCTAACAGTATTACAATTTCATGCATTAAGTGATAGTAGATCTAATAGATTTCTGACTTTTCTCATTAAGAAACTAAAAGTTTAAATGCTTCTTCAAATGAATGGGATCTATTACAGTAAGTACTTCTCAAATTTGTAACGTGAACTATTTTGATCAAAGAACTCAAGAAGATGCAAAGTTTTATGGTGTATCCAACCAACACATAATATATATTCACCCTTGCTTTTTTAAAAACTGTATTAATACATAGGATGTGGGCATCGTTGACTGGCCTATCTTTTATTGCCCATCCCTAATTGCCCTTGAGAAGATGGTGGTGAGCTGCCTTCTTAAAGCACAGCGGTTCTTGTGGGTGAACCCACAATGCTGTTAGGAAAGGAGCCTCAGGAGTTTCGATCCTGCAACAGTGAAGGGACAGCATTATATTTCCAAATCAGAACAATGTGTGGCTTGGAGCAGAGTTTCTTGGTGATGATGTTCCTGAGCAGCTCCTGCCCTTGTTCTTCATGATAGTAGAATTTGCAAGTTTGAAAGATATTGTCAAAGGAGCCATGATGATTTGCTGCAGTGCTTCTAATCGATAGTGTACACTGCTGCTACTGTTGTATAGCAACAGAACACTTGATTGGGTGGACAGACAGCCAGTCAGGCAAGCTACTTTATTTTTCATGCTTGTTGTTGGAGCTGCACTCATGCAGGGACGTGGGGAGTACTCCAACATACTCCTGCCTTGTGCCTTGTAGATGCTGACAGGCTTTGGAGAGTCCAGAGGTGATGTACTTGAGTTTGAGCTGAAAATGTGTTGCTGGAAAAGCGCAGCAGGTCAGGCAGCATCCAAGGAACAGGAGAATCGACGTTTCGGGCATGAGCCCTTCTTTTGTACTTGAGTTTGAACCAAGGCTGTAATGAGGTCAGGAGCTGAGTGACCCTGGCAGAACCCAAACTGGGCGTCTCTGAGCAGGTTATTACTGAGCAGGTGCTGCTTGATAGCACAGTTGATGACACCTTCCATCGTTTTACTGAGGATCGAGAGGAGACTGATGGGGCAGTAATTGGCCGGGTTGGATTTGTCCTGGTTTTTATGAAGAGGACATACCTGGGCAATTTTCCACATTGTCGGGTAGGTGTCAGTGTTGTAACTGTACTGGAACAGCTTGGCTAGGGGGAGCGGCAAGTTCTGGAGCACACGTCCTCAGTACTATTGCTGGAATGTTCTCAGGGCCCATTGCCTCTGCAGTATTAGTGGCCTCCAACAGTTTCTTGTCATCATGTAGAGTGAATCAAATTGGCTGAAGACTGGTATCTCTGATGTTAGGGACCACTGGAGGAGGCCAAGATGGATCATCCACTCAGCACTTCTGGCTGCAGCCTGTGGCAAATGCTCCAGCCTTATCTTTCGCCAGGTTAGATCTGGAAGCCGAGAAAAGGCAGACGGACCAGTGCTGCAGCTGTTTCTGTTCCCTGAAGAGTTCATCAGTGATTGGCACCGTGTAGGCCAGTACAGGTAGTGTTAAGGAGTTTTTATAGAGTCTGTCAGTTTTGTGAAGACCATGTTCATGGGGACTCAGGTTTTCTGTGAGCCACTGTCTGCTATGGATCAGGTTAAATCCAGGAGTAAAGAACAAAGGACAGTACAATACAGGAACAGACCCTTCGGCCCATAAATACACCTTTCTAAACTAAAAACCTTTTGCCTGTACATGGTCTAGATCCCTCTATTCCCTGCCTGTACATATATCTGATGATTCCTGATTCCTGATGAAGGGATTTTGCCAAAGCATCGATTCTCCTGCTCCTCTCCTGCCTGACCTGCTGTGCTTTCCCAGTGCCATACTCTTGACTCTGATCTGCAGCACCTGCAGTCCTCACTTTCTCCTATTCATATATCTGTCAAGCTGCCTCTTAATTATTGCTATTGTATCTGCCTACACCACCACCTCTACAGGATTCCAGGCAATTACCACCCTCTTTGTAAAAAAAACCTGCTTCTCACATCTCCTTGAAATTTACCCCCTTTAACAGGTCAACCCTTATCCTTCGATGTTCAAGTGAAAACAAACCAACTTTGTCCAATCTCTCCGCTTAGCTAATACTCTCCAAAACAGGCAACCTCCTTGTAAACCTTTTCCGTACTCTCTCCAAAGCCTCCACGTTCCTCTAGCTGTGTGATGACCAGAACTGTACACAATATTCCAAATGTGGCCCATCTAAAGTTCTATACAGCTGCAATATGACTTGCTAACTTTTATACTCTATACCCTGACCAAAGAAGGTAAACATGTCATATGCCTTGTGGACCACCTTATCAACTTGTGTTGCCAATTTCAGGGAAATTGTGGACCTGGACACGTAGATCCCTGTGGATGTTGATTTTACTAACATTTCTGCCATTTCCTATATACCTCCCTGTGCATTTGATCTTCCAAAATGCACCACCTCACATTTGTCCAATTAAACTCCATCTGTCATTTCTCCACCCAAGTCTCCAGGTTATCTACATCCTGCTGTATACTCTGGCATTTCCCCTCACTATGAACAGCTTCCCCAGTCTTCGTATTGTTTCCAAACTTACTTTTTAGGCCTCCTACCATCCTCCTCCAAATTATTTACATATTACATACAGCAGAGGACCCCAGCACTGATCCCTGTGGAACACCACTGGTCACAGATTTCCAGTCAGAATAGCACCCTTCCTCTGCTATTCTGTCTTCTATGACTAAGTTAGTTCTGTATCCAACTCACTGTGGATCCCATGTGACATCACCTTCCGTATCAGCCTGCCATGAGGGACTTTGCCAGAGGCCTTGCTAAAGTCCATAACAACAACATCTACCACCCCGCCCTCACCAATCACCTTTGTCACTTCCTCAAAAAAACTCAATCAACTTTGTGAGGCACAGCCTTCCCCTCACAATGACACACTGCCTGTTGTTAATTATTCCAAATTTTTCAAAATATGAGTAAATCCCATCCGTAATAATCTTCTACAATAACTTCCCTCCCACAGACATAACGCTCACCAGCCTGAAACATCTCAGATTATCCCCATTGCCCTTCTTAAACAAATGAACAATGTTAGGCGAAAGTGGGTACTGCAGATGCTGGAGATTAGAGTCAAGATTAGAGTGGTGCTGGCTAAGCACAGCAGGTCAGGCAGCATCCATGGAGCAGGAAAAGCCCTTCATCGGCCCTTCCTGATGAAGGACTTTTGCTTGAAACATCGATTTTCCTTCTTCATGGATACTGCCTGATCTGCTGTGCTTTTCCAGCACTACTCTAATCTTGACTCTGAAAAAAACATTGTTGGCTATTCTCTAGTCCTGTGGACCTCTCATGAAGAGGAGGAGCTGGAATGATGTGAGAGGAAACTGGAATTTTAAGGAAGTTGCTGTGCTAACACCTCTATGTTTGTGTTGGACAGCATCCAAGGAGCAGGAGAATCGACGTTTTGGGCCAGAGCCTTTCATCAGGATTCCTGATGAACAACTCTGGCCCGAAACATCGATTCTCCTGCTCCTCAGATGCTGCCTGACCTGCTGTGCTTTTCCAGCAACACACTCTCGACTCTGATCTGCAGCATCTGCAGTCCTCACTTTCTCCACCTCTATGTTTGTACTGCCACTAATATCACTTTTGCTCATAACCAATTGAATGGAACCTTATTGAATGCCTTCTGGAAGCCAAAGAGGCACTTTCATGTCTATCTTATTAGAAAAAATTCACTTGACACCAGGTTGTCGTCCAACAGGTTTATTTGGAAGTACAAGCTTTCGGAACCCCGTTCCTTTATCAGGAAACGCTCTGAAAGCTTGTTATTTTTCAAATAAATCTGTTGGACTATAAACTGGTGTTGTGTGATTTTTAACTTTGTCCACCCCAGTCCAACACTGGCACCTCACATCTTAATAAAAGCAAATTATTGTGAATGCTGGAATCTGAAACCAAAAGAGAAAATGCTGGAAAATCTCAGCAGGTCCAGCAGCATCTGTAAGAAGAGAGAAGAGCTGACGTTTCGAGTCTAATTGACCCTTTGTCAAAGCTCCCAAAGGTGCTCAGCAAAGCGATCACCCAGTCGGCGTTTTGTCTCTCTGATATAGAGGAGACCACATTGAGAGCAACGAATGCAATAGACCAAATTGAAAGAGGTACAAGTGAAACGCTGCTTAATCTGAAATGAGTGTCTGGGGCCTTGGATGGTGAGCATGGAAGAGGTAAAGAGGTAGGTGTTGCACCTTCTGCGATTGCATGGGAAGGTGCGTGTGTGATGGGAGAGGTGTTTGTTAGCTGTGATGGAGGAGTGGATTAAGTTGTCCTGGAGGGAATGGTCCCTGTGGAATGCAGGCAGGGGGAGGGAAGGGAAGATGTGTTTAGTGGTGGCGTTGTGTTGGAGTTAGCGAAAATGGCGGAGGATTATTCTTTGCATGTGAAAGCTGGTGGGGTCAAAGGTGAGAACAAGAGGGACCCTATCCTTGTTCTGGGAGGGGAGGGAGGGGGTGAGGGTTGTGGCACGGGAGATGGACCACATGCTGTCGCGAGCCCTGTCAACAACTGTAGGTGGGAAGCCACGGTTGGAGAAGAAGGGTTGGTTAGACTCGAAACGTCAGCTCTTCTCTCTCCTTACAGATGCTGCCGGACCTGCTGAGAGTTTCCAGCATTTTCTCTTTTGGCACCTCACATCTTACCTTATTAGTGATCTCAAAATTTCAACTAAAGGGTTTGGTGCAGGGACAGGCATTACCAATGACATTTGAAGAGACTGCACTCTGACAGCACCATCAAAAGCAGTCACACAGCAGGGACTAGTACACTCAGAAACAACCTCTCATTACATAATGCCAATGTGAACAGTTGGGAAAATCCAATGGCTGGGAGATAATAACAGAGGGTGATGTGTCAGACACAAACCCTAGAGCTCCTGAAGGAGAATAGGCCACAGCAGGAACACAGCAATAGTACTTTCACTAAACACAGCCTCTCCAGGTCTTAGAGATGTGCAGCAGAGTTTGACTCTAAACTACCAATCCCATTTTTGTCCTTTGTCTCCCTCTCTCTCTGTTCTTCTCTTGCTGTCAATTTCATGTTCCATACTTCTTCCAGTTTCTCTCATTCTTCTACTTATTTCAGTTTTCTATTATTCCCCTTTTAAATCCCTTTCATTTTCTTATTCTCCTCAATGTTCCACTCTCTTTCTTTGCCTCTATCCTGTTTGCCTTTCTTCTCTTCCTGCAAGTGTCTTTCTGTCCATTTCTTTAGCTCTGCCCCTTCTCTCCATCTTGCTCGTTGTGTTTCCCTGTTCTCTCTCCACCATCTGTCTATATCCCATTCTCTCTCTGTCCCCTCTCTGTATCTCTCATTCTCTCCTTCTTTCTCACCTCCTCTCTGCTTTTTCATTTTCTCTCTCCCGTATTTCAGATAGCTACTATTCCAGTTTTCTATCTCTCTGTTACTCTGTGTCTCCAAGCTAGCTCCACCTTTTGACTCAGAGATTATGTCTTGTTTCTTGGCTTCTGTAAGTAGCTGGCATTTTTTAATATGTAAATTTGCCATTATATTGAAGGCTGATTCTAATGAGGCATTTAATATTCACTGAGACAGTAATAGCACAACAGGAGCTGTATTTAAATTGTAAGGCCAAAACTGGAACTGGAGAATGGAATCTGAATCAGATTCAAGGAATAGTTTCTACCTGTCCCCACATTGAAGCTTATTTACTGTGTGCTGATGAGAATGGACTGAAACAGACCATAAAACCCACTGAGTTTCAGATTTACCAGAACATCTACATTCTCATTCGGGAAGGAGACATTAACATATTTGTCATTATCTCTTCCTACTGAGCCATTTAATAGTTTGCGGCTGATAATTCCACTGCCTCACTCAATACACAGAAACTCTCCTTACAACAGAAAGACTTGGCACAGCCAGAGCGCTGATCAAGCCATCAGTGAATGAAGATAGAAATTCAACAAAATGGAAAGTAAACCCAAAGAAATGAAGGCCCCTGTGTGGGAAGACTGGGGTGCACGACGGCAGATAGTCCTGGGACTAATGGAGTTGGGTGGACCGGAGGTACAGTTCTGGGATTGGTGATGTTGGAATGGGTGATCGGGGTAGGGTTTTCCCAGATCTAGCTGAGAGAGGATACTAAGGAAGCCTCAACTTCTTAATGCCTTAATGTCTTTAGAACTGATTCCTTCACCTTCTCCAATAAAGCAATGGCCCAGAGGTGTTATTGTTGGACAGTTACCCAGATAGTGCTCCGGGGACTTGAGTTCAAATTCCACCACGGCAGATGGTGTAATTTGTTTCCAATAAAAATGTAAAGAGTCTCGTGATGACCATGAGATTGTGGGGGGAATGTCCATCTGGTCACTAATGTACTTTGGAGAAGGAAACTGCAATCTTTACCTGGTCTGGTCTACATGTGACTCTAGGCCCACTGCAATGTGGTTGATTCTTAACTGCCTTCTGGGCAATTAGGGATGGGCAATAAATGTTGGCCTAGCCAGTGGTGCCCACATCTCATAAATGAATAAAAAACACTGCCAATGCTGTGCTAGAGGAATTGAACAACTTGAATTGTGGAATCACTTTTGTTGAATTTATGTAGGTGTTTCTGTCTCTGTCAAACTTGTAGTCCTCATACTTTAAGCAAGAGCATGAGCTGAATACAGAGAAGGGCCCTTAAACATGTTAATAAAGTACGTGATGTACAACTCATGTTGCAAGAGTATCAAGGAGCTTTGTAAACCCCTTGCAGGTAGGGGTGAGGAGAGTGACGAGTTTTCTCAAGGATGAGAGAGTTCCCTGAGTGTTGTCACATCGGATAAAACAATTCAGAGACATCGTCACTTCTGAACCAGCCATCAATGTGTTGGGAGCAGAACAGAGAGTGGATTATAAATATTAATTTAAAAAATCACATCCTGGGAAAAATAATAAAAATCAAGCATGGTGAAATAGTTTGGGGACATTGACAATTCTTTGCAAACAAAATGACCTCTGCAGGTTCAGCTGTAAAATGATTACACTCATTGTTCTGCAATGTGACTTGTAATTAATATACTACTGAAATTATTTTACCTACATAATTATTCATCAAGTTGCCCAGAGCGACAAGGTCAGGAATTGATGAATTTAAATTAACCCCTAGCATCAAACTTAACATATGAAAGCTGCTGTGTAATTAATATTATTGGATTAACCCCTTGGGTCCTATCAATATTGAGACAATTAACCCATGAGCAAGTGTCAGGTTCGACCTGTCATTGACAGCTGGGAATGTAGATAAACATTTTAAAGGAACACAAATACAAGAGAAAGGGCCAGGGCAGGGGATTAGAGTAGACAGGGGATTAGAGTAGACAGGGCCAGTTTAAGAGGTAGCACCTGCACCAGCATGATGAGGCAAATTGCTTGCAACTGAGCTTGATGCTGCTGGTCATTTTTTGGGCTCCTAGTAGAAGCAAGCAGTGAAAGACTGATTAAACTATGTTTCTGCCATTTACTAATTTTAGTGAAAATGCAGCTGTTGAAGGGAGAGTATGCTTAAAGTGATAAGCATGACTTTAACGCGTGAGACTGAATTTTAATGTACTTAACTGTGCTGTTCACTGCCTCAACCCCACCCCACCCCATCATATAGGAGTAGGATGAGACAGCTGTTCAGGGTATGAGGCCTGAAGCTGGTGTTAGGAACTGGCGTCACTTGAGGAGTGAAACTCCATTTCACACGCGGTGGGAAAGGATGTTCTTCTGAACGTAGTCTGAGCCATTTTGGAGAAGTGTTTGATGGGGACATGATGTAGAGGGGGGCTTTACTCTGTATCAAACCCTATGCTGTCCCTGTTCTTGGATTGTTTGATGTGGATAGTGCAGACAGAGCTTTACTCTGTATCTAACCGCATGCTGTCCCTGTCCTGGGATTGTTTGATGTGGATAATGTAGACAGAGCTTTACTCTGTATCTAATCCCAGGCTGTCCCGAGCCTGGGATTGTTTGATGGGGCAGTGCACAAGGAGCTTTACTCTGTATCTAAACCTGTGCTGTCCCTGTGTTTCATGGGGGCAGTGTAGAGCAAGCTTTACGTACAGTTTAAGACAGTAGAGAGATCTTTACTCTCCTATCTAACACGCTGCATCTGCCCTGGTTTATTTCAATGGCACAGGCAGCTAACTGAAAGGTCTGTCTGCTGAATGAAAGGTCAGCTGACTGAGCTAATGACAGAGGTGGGTCCCAACTGGTGTTGAGCCTGGAGCTGATGCATTTCCTTCTTAATCCTTTTACAAAAGCAACACTGGACACAGTGGGGGATTACCCCAACAGAAACGTCTCTGGACCTAGTACCTACCAGCTGAAATCACTGAAGTCTGCCCCTGGTGCTGGGTTGTCCACACCTCGTTAGTTAAAAAGGTGACTTTCCTTGGCCACAGAAGCTGTGATGGGCCAGTGCCTGAGATTTCTGCCATTCTCCATCTTAAACATTATGTCAGGAAGCCCGAATGGCCAATGCCAGTGTGGATGTCGGTTTGTCAATGTTTATGGGGTCAGATTGTCCGTGAGCTCAGAAGTAGCAAGCTTCAGGACATTAGCATGTACCTTCACCCCCATTTTCCCAGGATCAGGTCACAAGTGAGCAGCATCCACACTGCTGCTTCTCTTGAGGCTCCTAATGCCCTACTCTTCAAACAATATTGCCTCTGCTCAGAAAGCACAGCTTCCCAAAGCTAGCTCCAAACCAGCCTCTAGTCCTCCTGCAGTATCTGAACAGCTCTAATGTGTCCTGCAGCCCTTTAACAGTCAATAACAACACTGAAGAGGGACCTACAATTAGATATCATCTATCACAGCTTCAGGCTGTTCCAAAACATTTCCATGTCAATGAAGTGTGGCCACCGTGGTAATGTAGGAAACATGACTGAAAATTTGTTCACTGCCAATGCTTACAAACAGTAATGAAATAATAACCAAATAATCTGTTACAGTGACATACTTTACAGTTAGATTTAGGGCAGGCAGCAGGAGAAATCACTTTCACAGAGGATTAATTGGCCATTCCTAAGTCCCCTTGAACTGAGGGACGTGCTACCTCATTAGAACACAATTAAGAGTCAAACGAATCACTGAAGTCACATGTAGACCAGGTCAAAATGGCTGGTTTCCTTCTCAAACCAGATGGACTCTTACAGAAATCAACGTGGTCCTATGGTTGTGATGACTGACAGTAAACTCTAATTTCCAGATTTTTGAAAAAGATAATTGAATTTAAATGCTGCTAGTTTCCGTGGTGGGCTTTGAGGCTGTGTGTCACCAGCATTATCCTGCGTCTCAGTGGTGGCGTCTCGTGCCACCATCATTCCTACGCTCCCCCTCCCCCACCCAGTGCTGAGGTCACTGATTGAAGCAGAGACCATGTCAGTACTTTAACAATGGATGTGACAGGTTGATGAAGCAAAGGGTCGATAAAGGAAAATGAGGACTTTGTGGATACATGGGATTGGAACCCACTGTTCATGTATAGATGATAAGAGCCAGCACAGACTGGTGGGCCAAATGGTCTGTTCCCCCATGCAGTAGTTTCTGTGTAACTGGGTACCCTCTTGAAAACACTGCTTAAATCAAAATGAAGCTTGTCCCATTGCTTTGGAACCTGGTGTCTGCACTGTTTCAGTCACAATGGCAAAGATTTCCTCCTGATTTACACACCCATTAGTACGGATGAAATGATTCCCATAAAACAGTGAAGATTGTGGTAGGTTGTTTCCCACAAAACCGTGACACAGCTCTCATTGTAAACACTTCCATATATTCCCCACTTTCCTCAGTTGGCAGATTTGGGACAGTTGTGAAGGGATTTAAGCTGGTGGCTTAGTCACGCTCTGGTGACTTTTAATACGAACAGAGTAAGTGCAGCTCCTACGGGAAGTTTATCAGCTGTGAGTTGTGTTGAGAGAATGCTGGATTTGCAAGATTGGTTGTTTCATTGTAGTCCTGCTCTGTTCAGGCTTTTAACATGTTCTGTGACTAACAGCCAACTTCAGAACCAAACATAGCAACAATATTATGTGAAATGAAGAGTGCAAGTGTTTTGGAGCAAAGCTTGGTTTGGGAAACAGATACACATAGTACATCAAGGAAGGATGGAGCAGAATCCTTAATACTTTCACCAATCAATTTGTGGTGGTAAGTCTCTGTGTGCAGTTAACAAAATTCCTGTAAAAGTGCAAAACTATCTGGTCATTGTTATTTGTGAAATTGCTCCGCGTGCAAATTGACAGCTGCTTTTCTACATTATAACAATTATATTAGTGGCACAGTGGCTCAGTGGTTAGTACTGCTGCCTCACGGGACCTGGGTTCGATTCCAGCCTCGGGCGATTGTCTGTGTGGGAGTTTGCATGATCTCCCCACGTCTGCATGAGTTTTCTCCAGGTGCTCCAGTTTCCTCCCACAGTCTAAAGGTGTGCAGCTTAGGTGGATTGGTCATGCTAATTTGTTAGCCATGGGAAATGCAGGGTTACAGGGATAGGCTAAGGGGGCAAGGGGGCTGATTTGGGTAAGATACTCTTTGTGGGGGGGGTGGGAGCGGGGTTTGTATGGGCTGGATGACCTGCTTTCCACACTGTCAAGATTCTATGAATGGTGACTACACTTCCTTTGTATTTAATTGACTGTAAAGAACTTTGAAATACCATGAAATTGTGAGAGGTGCTATACCAATGCAAGTTTTTATTTGATCTTGTTTATAAGCTGCCCTCAGTGCTAGACTGGTAGATTCTTCAGGTGGTTTGGAGTGGTTTTCTTGGTGAGGATTGTACTATGATCTCGGAATCGCAACACTGCTTGTGTGTAATGCATGAAGAGCAATGTAATGTGTTAACGTGTGCCTATAGCCCTTAAAGGGATCTCTGGCCAATCTAAAATGCTCTGATAATGTGGGTTGGAAATGGGCACTATTTTCAAGGCTAGGACAATGAGCAGCTCTCTTTCAGGATGTCTTGAGGCAGCACAGTTTGAGCCTGTTGAAGTGCTGAGTAAGGGTGGCCTGGAGGAAAACAGGAGAGAGAATGTCATCTCATCTATGGCCAGAGGCTGGGTGAAGGTCAGAGAGATAGTGCTGTCCTGAAACTTGCTACTGAGAGCTATGAGCAACTGTGGCCCACATCCCCAAGGACCAGCCTGCCACTGCAATTTATCACAATCAATATTGAACCAGCAAGCTATGGCCCCTCGAAATAAAGCAGATATCATACCCCTCTGCTGGCTGTTCTTCAGATACAGGCTATTTTGTAAAGTTAGCTTATTGGCTATTCTTTAGTTTTCCAGAGAAGGTGATGATGGGTTCTCTCCTGGAACCGCTGTAGTCCTTGAGGTGATGCTGCTCCAACATGGTGTTCCATCAGAGATTCAAAGATATTGACTCATGATGAGGATATGGAGATAATTGTCTGAGCCAGGAGAGTGTCTGACTCGGAGATGATGGTGTTCCTGAGGAATTCTTTGAAAGAACATCATCTCCCGATCAGCGATCATACAAGGACAGGGCAAACGATGGTGGTCACTCTCTGGAAGAATAAACAACCCATGATTTTACTTTGTAAATTACCCAATGTTTTATTTTCCTGTGAGTTAGCCCTGTTATGTACTCCCTCATGTATGGTAAGAGCAGGTCAGGCAGCATCCAGGGAACAGGAGATTCGACGTTTCGGGCACAGGCCCTTCTTCAGGAATGAGCAGAGAGTGTTCAGCAGGAGAAGATAAAAGGTAGGGAGGAGGGACTTGGAGGAGGGGAGTTGGAAATGTGATAGGTGGAAAGAGGTCAAGGTGAGGGTGATAGGTCGGAGTAGGGTGGAGGCGGAGAGGTCAAGAAGAAGACTGCAGGTCAGGAAGGCGGTGCCGGGCTGGAAGGATCCGGCTGAGACAAGGTGGGGGGAGGGGGGATGAAGAAACTGGGAAAGTCCAAGTTCATCCCCTGCGGTTGGAGGGTTCCCAGTCGGAAGATAAGACGCTCCTCCTCCGACCGTCGGGTTGTTGTGGTTTGGCGGTGGATGAGTCCAATGACCTGCATATCCTCGGTGGAGTGGGAGGGGGAGTTGAAATGCTGTGCCACAGGTTGGTTGGGTTGGTTCGTCCGGGTGGCCCAGAGGTGCTCCCTGAATCGCTCCGCAAGTAGGCGGCCTGTCTCCCCAATATAGAGAAGGCCACACCGGCTGCAGCGGATGCAGTAGATGATGTGGGTGGAGGTGCAGGTGAATCTGTGGCAGATATGGAAGTTTCCCTTGGGGCCTTGGAGAGAAGTGAGGGGGGAGGTGTGGGCGCAAGTGTTGCACCTCCTGCGGTTGCAAGGGAAGGTGCCGGGAGTGGTGGTTGGGTCGGTGGGGGGTGTGGATCTGACAAGGGAGTCGCGGAGGGAGTGGTCTCTACGGAAAGCTGATAGGGGAGGGGAGGGAAATATATCCTTGGTGCTGGGGTCTGTTTGGAGGTGGCGGAAGTGACGGCGGATGATGCGCTGTACATGGAGATTGGTGGGGTGGTAGGTGAGGACCAGTGGGGTTCTGTCCTGGTGGCGGTTGGAGGGGCGGGGCTCAAGGGCGGAGGAGCGGGAAGTGGAGGAGATGCGGTGGAGGGCACCGTCGACCACGTCGGGGGGGAAATTGCGGTCCTTGAAGAAGGAGGCCATCTGTGTTGTACGTACAACAACCCGACGGTCGGAGGAGGAGCGTCTTATCTTCCGACTGGGAACCCTCCAACCGCAGGGGATGAACTTGGACTTCACCAGTTTCTTCATCCCCCCTCCCCCCACCTTGTCTCAGCCGGATCCTTCCAGCCCGGCACCGCCTTCCTGACCTGCAGTCTTCTTCTTGACCTCTCCGCCTCCACCCTACTCCGACCTATCACCCTCACCTTGACCTCTTTCCACCTATCACATTTCCAACTCCCCTCCTCCAAGTCCCTCCTCCCTACCTTTTATCTTCTCCTGCTGAACACTCTCTGCTCATTCCTGAAGAAGGGCCTGTGCCCGAAACGTCGAATCTCCTGTTCCCTGGATGCTGCCTGACCTGCTGTGCTGTTCCAGCAATAAAGTTTCAACTTTGATCTCCAGCATCTGCAGACCTCACTTTCTCCTGGTAAGAGCAGACCTTTCATGTGCAGTCTTGTACCAAGTGCTGATCTATGAGCATTTGATGTTTTTATGAACTCCACGTCAGTCAATGCAACACGTCAGAATGATTCTATTTAAATGTCTTGAACACCACTTTCTCACTGAAATACTTTACCTTGGTCACTGCTATTAAAGATTCAGGTCTGAGTACATTGTAAACCAATATGTTTTCAGGATACATAAATGTCGGGCTGATTTACTGATACTCAACTTCTAATGATAGAAATTATTTAGTTTACAAGACCTGCTCTTACATTTTGCTTTCTCCATTTCACCACCCTTGACCAACTTGTCTCCTCAACTCAATGCTCACATCTCTTCACATTATAAAGTTAAGTAATATGCAGCAGAGATTTTTGCAGACTCTTGAGAACAATAACACTGTGCATTTATATTACATCTTTTAACATAGTCAAAGCATTCCAAATTGCTTCACAGAGATTGTCATTTAGATGGCAGAGAGAGAAGAGAAATTAGGACAAGCGACAGAGCTCAGTTTTAAGGACCATCTTATTGGAGGAGAAAATGGGAGGGAGGACTCCAACTTGTGAAAGTCCAGAGCCTAATGGCATAGTCCCAGTGTGGAACAAAGAAACTCAGGGACGTTTTGAGATCTGAGGGTTGTACGAATGGAAGAGGTTGCAGCGATGAGATGAGGGGAGGTCAGGGGGAGACTTGAAAAGAAGGATGAGAATTTTAAACCTGAGTCGATAAAGGACTCGAAGCCAATGTAAGAATTGGAGGGATGGAGTGATAGGATGAATGGGACTTGGTGGAAATTTAGATACAGGCAGTGGGGTTTTGGATGAGTTTGAGTTTATGTAAGGTGGGGGAGGATTGGCATAATCGAACGTGGAGGCATCAAAAGGCCAGGTGAGAGTTTCAGCAACAGATCTGCTGAATGGTAACAAGTGTCTGATCTTGCTGTGTAGTTTAGGGCAACCCCAAGTAGTACATCAGAAAGGTAGCTATTGAAGGATATGCTGATAGAATGAGATGAAGGATGGTAGGATGATATTACATTTCCTGCATTGAATAGCGTGCACTAGTCCATCAATCTCAGAGAGTAGTACCCCACCACTGCAACCCAGCCATCACCTCTACCTCCCTATGTTTCCCTGGCAATCAAGTAATGGGCAGATATAAATTACATTGTGCTTGTAGCACAGAATCAGCTAACTGGTGCATATCAGCATTTATGCTTTAAGCAAGCCTTCTCTGACTTGCTGTTCATCAAAACCTACTAGCGATTCCTTCCATTCCTTTCTCACACATGTATTATTATGACCAAATTCCGGCTGAACTTCCCAGTTCGTTCCAGCTCCAGATGGGATGCCCCAAATGTTAGACTGCCCGTCAAGGAGGGAGGAACTCCCCTCTCCCCCATCCTGGCCACCTTTGGTTATCCATTGCTCCCTTGGTTGATTGCAACAAGGTTACAGTAAAAAAGGTTTCCTTCTCTTGTGGCTATCTTTCTTCCAGATTCAAATAAACTTATGCTTTAAAAGGAGTCAATTTAACCAGGATTATCTTTAACAGTGATTAAACACAAGACAAAATAATAATACAAGCACACAAACACACAAAGTAGAAATAATAGTGGTTAATCTAAAAAGTTAAAAGTAAAAGGGAGGTGTACAGGTCAGTCTCTGAATTATTCATGAATTGTAGATAAGACAATGCCATGAGTCTAACTGAATGGCACCGGTCAGGTTGACATTGGCAGTTGAGCCATTGATTTCAAAATTCTTGGATTTGCAGTTTTGCGGAAAATCTGTTGTTCCAATTTCCTTCAATAGTGACTGAATTCCTACATTCAGAGTGCAGAGTTTTTCTCTTTGTTTTACCGACAGTGCTGGGGAGTTTAAAGTAGCTGTTCCCAAAGCTGTGGCACTTACAGAACTTTAATCCACACACTAGGACACCTGACCAATAACACATAAAAGCTAATGTTACAATCTATTTTTTTGCCAATTTTTATATATTCCTGAAGTATAAAACCAAAATGTTTCGGGGAAATATTAATGTTAGGCTGATATACTGAACTTCTAATGATAGAAACTATTTAGTTTACAAGACCTGCTCTTACATTTTGCATGCTCCACGTCACCGTTCCCCAAACAAATTGTCTCCTCGACTCAAAGTCTGTAAGAGGTAGCTTTCTGCTGGGGTGGGGGAGGGTTGCTCACCTCATTATTTCTTCTTGTTTGACATTTCCTTGACAATTTACAGGTGCAACCTTCCATGGCTTCTCACAGGTCTCTGCCAGACAATCATTGAACGTACATCCAGCTGTTCTTCTTTATCTGTTGCAGCCCAGCTTTAAATGCATGTGGTATTTGTCCCAACTACTCTCACCCACTCTGAGTCAACATGTTCCTCCTGAATTCCCTATTGTCTTGCATTTGTCTTGTGAATAATCTTTTGATGGCCTTTTGTTTTATTATTCCAGAGAAATGGAAACACTTGCTCTATATCTATCTTTGCAAATCCCTTCATAATCTTAAATATCTCCTATAGGAAAGAGTCTGAGATGGTTCAGCATTTCCTAAGACGTTAACCTTTCAGTTCTGATATCATTCTTGTGAATGTTTTTCCTACCTTCTTCAGTGTCTTTGTATCCATTCAGGGATATACTGTCAAAGTGATGCTCAGTATTCCAAAAACAGTCTATCCAAGATCCAGTGTAGAAAAACATAGTCAATAATGATACTGTAGAGTTTAACCCAATGTAAATTCTAACTGGACCCTGATTTTGGGAGCCTTGCTAACTAGAAGGAATTGGAGTGCTGCAATGTGTATGGGACACTGGCTTCATGTTAGCTGATGGACAGGATTCAAGCAAACTACACAAACCCTGCCCAGTGAAACCCTGGCAGAAACTAACCAGAAACTTTCAGCCCCTATCAATAAACCAAACCACCACATTCCTGTTTGTTGTGCAAATTGGCTGCCAAGTTTCTAATGTTAAAACAATGACCAGGTTAGAGTTATAGAGTCATAGAAATGTACTGGATGGAAACAGACCCTTCAGTCCAACTTGTCCATGCTGACCAGATATCCTAAATTATTTAGTCCTGTTTGCCAGCATTTGGTCCATATCCCTCTAAACTTCCTATCCATATATCCAGATGCCTTTTAAATGTTGTAAATTGTACCAGCCTCCACCATTTCCTCTGGCAGCTCATTCCATACACGCACCACCCTCTGTGTGAAAATGTTGCCCGTAGCTTCCTTTTATATCTTTCCCCTCTCACCCTAAACCTATGTCCTCTAGTTTTGGACCCCCCTATCCCCAGGAAAAAGACCTTATCTATTTACCCTATCCATGCCCCTCATGATTTTATAAATCTCTATAAGGTCATCCCTCAGCCTCTGAGTTCCAGGGAAAACAACCCCAACCTATTCAGCCTGTCCCTGCAGCTCAGCACTCTAATCCTGGTAACATTCTTGTAGAATCTATTAATGGAATCCGTAAAGTGTGGAAATAGGTCATTCAGCCCAACAGGTCCACACCAACCCTCCAAAGATCATCCAACCCAGACCCATCCCTATACCTTATCCCTGTAACCCTGCATTTCCCATGGCTAACCTACACATCCCTGAACACTATAGGCAATTAATATGGCCAGTCCACCTAACTTGCACATCATTGGACTGTGGGAGGAAACCGGAGCACCCATCAGAAACCCACGCAGACACAGGGAGAATGTGCAGACTCCACACAGACAGTCACCTGAGGATGGAATGGAACCTGGGTTCCTGGGACTATGAGGCAGCAGTGCTAACCACTGAGCCACCATGCCACCCAATCTTTTTTTGTAAATCTTTTTCGAACCCTCTCAAGTTTCACAAAATCTTTCCGATAGAAGGGAGATCAGAATTGCATATATTATTCCAAAAGTGGCCTTACCAATGTTGGCCTTACATCTCAGACACAAGCACAGAGACTGCTGGAGAAACTCTGCAGGTCTGGGACACCATCTGTGGAGAGGGAGACAATTAATATTTCAAGTCTGGTATGCCTCCTCTTCAGAACTCACAATGATATTTCAGCTGTAGTTCTTTGGCTGTAAGATACTTTTGGACATCATGAAGTTGTAAAAGGTGATATATAAATGCAGAGTCTTTCCTTCTTTCTTCCCTTGTTTCCTAAAGTTTAGAAACTTTAGAATGCAAATCTTACTTTGCCATAAAGTAGCCACTGTCAGCTTGCTGCTCTGACTCGTGCTGGCTATTACATCATGGCAAGTCTCACAATGTTTCCCATTTGTAATTTTCACAACCATCACGACCTGCGCAGAAAGAGTAAAGCACTTTCTTATCCTCACTATTAACTCCTCAATGAATCTCTGGCAAATTGAAGTCCTGAATACCATTGGAATATTTTCTTCCATCCACTGAATTGAATGATAAATTGGTTCATCCATCTCTTCTATCCTGTTTGGCGTTCCATAACTAATTCCCAGATTGCACTTGTATGACTGTTTCACAGATCTTCTATACCTGAACACCTGCTTAAGTTAGCCCTTTTCTTCACTGCATTGGGAAATGGGCTTAAAAATGACACAGATGGAGATTGTTCTGAGATATGATGAGTGTCTGAGTAAATTAAAGAGGAGGTTGCCATAACTAAGATAGAAGCTTATGTGCAGGTATGAAGATGTGAGAAAATAGTCATACGAGTCCAATTTGGAAATCAGTTATGCAACGCCAAACAAGGCAGAGGAGATGGATGAACCAATTTATCATCAAATCAGTGGATGGAAAAAAATAATCCAATTGTACTCAGGATTTCAATTTCCCAGAGATTCATTGAGGAGTTAATAGTGAGGATAAGAAAGTGCTTTACTCTTTCTGTGCAGGTCGTGATGATTGTGAAAATTACAAATGGGAAACATTGTAAAGGGCAGGATCTGGTGAGATTGGACTGTAATAAGCTAACCATGAGCGCAGTATGTTGGGGGTATCCAGGTACTTTTGATACCTTAGCAAGAGAGATAATAGCTTTAGTGACACTGAGCCTTAGGTTGAGCAGAATGGCAGCAAGAGGTGTTAGTTGTAAAGTCTGTACTCATTCAGACCCACTTCAGCAGAAGTCCTCAACCACCTCGCTGAACGTACATACCATTTAATTTTTCCACATCTCAGGCCAGCATTCCATAGCCCATGAGAGCATTTTTACCGTTGCTGCAATGTTAAACATAGTCCGTGTGGAATGCATGTGCCCAAGGAGATGAACAGGTATTCATGTAGGACCCCCCTGAAAATCACAGAATCTCCCAGCAGATTGCTTGCCTCTGCTGCTGTTTGAAAAGCTGGCCTCACAGATCTTTGCTAATTCCCTGCTTTTCAAGTTTGTGTTCAATTCTCTTTAGAAATTTACAATTTAATCTGCTTCCACCACCTTTTCAGATGGTGAATTTTTAATTTCCTTCCAATTCTTTTCACAGTTTCCATATCTTTGACCCCTGGTGACTGACCCTGCTTCCAGTCCTTCCCTGTCTCTTCTGTTAAATCACCCTGGAGTCTTATCTGCTCAAGGAAAAATAATCCCAGCTTCTCTCTTCATAGCACGTCACATCCTAGCCAGGCAACCTTTGCAGCAACCTCTTGGTGGATCTGTTTAATGAACTGTTTTTATGAACTAAAATGTCCCATAAAATTCAAACTTAGCAATAAAGAAAAAAAACTAACAGTGCAGGCACCAGCCACAGGACACCCAGTGAAATCCTGAGTATTTCCAGGTAGGGGAGGTGATGGTGTAGTGACAATGCCACTAGACTAGCAATGCTAGACCAATGTTCTGAGGAGCCCTGAGTTGAAATCCCACCATGATAGCTGGTGACAGTTGAATTCAGCAAAATGGTGATGTGTAACCATTGCTGGTATAAATAAATCATCTGGATCACTAATTCCCTCTGGCGAAAGAAATCTGCTGTCCTTACCCCGTCTGACCGACATGTGACTCCAGACCCACAGCATTGGGGTTCACTATAAACTGTCCTCTGGGCTATGTCCCAGGGCCTTAACCAGGACATTTAAGTGTGCACAGACATGAACATTGAGGAAAGTCCCCAACTCTGCTGGCATGTGAATAATTTTGACATAATTTGCATGTCTCTCCATCTCATCCAAAATGCTGATCTGATTTCAAGTCTGAGGCCACATACTTTTTCCTTTCACGATAATGGTCTAGAAATCAGAGAGGTCACACCCTACTCTTAGCAGAATAGTGTAATAGGATGTTTATATCTATTTGTGATTTCAGATTGCATATAGATTAACATCTCAACCAAACTTGGCCCCTAACATAAGTTCAAAAAGATATAGGTACATGAATTAGGCCATTCAGCCCATCGAGTCTGCTCCAACATTCGATCATGGCTGATGTGTTCCTCACCCCCATTTTTCTGTTTTCTCCCCTTAACCCTTCAACCCGTTACCAATGAAAAATCAGTCTAATTCCAATTTAAACACTGTCCCAGCCTCTATTGCACTTTGGAGTAGCTAACAGTAGAGCATTCCCTTTGTACAGATACTGGAGAGAGCAGGGTTGGGGGGATGGGGTCAATCTGAGCGTTGTGTCCAAGTCTGTGAGGTAGGACTTGACCCAGCAACATTTTGACCCCAGAGGTCAGAGTGCTACCCACCAAGCCACAGCTGACACCTTATCTCTGTCAGTAACTGTCTTTTTTTTTGGGTCTACGGTGGGAGATACCCACTGTTAGAAATAAACTTTACATAGGAATAGGAGTAACTCATTCAGCTCTTTGAGCCTGTGCCACCATTCAATTACTGATGTCTCCTAACTCTACCTGATTACCTTTGTCCTGTAAACCAGTATGGAGGGATTGTTAAATGAGCAAAGGCTAAACAGGTTGGGGCTCTACTGACGGACATTGAGAAGAAGGGGAGGTGATCTCATTGAAACGTATCGGATCCTTAAGGGGCTTGACAGGGTCAACGCTGAGAAGATGTTTCTCCTCATGGGAGAGTCTAGGACCAGGGGGCACAATCTAAGACTGAAATGAAGGGAATTCCTTCTCTCAGAGGGTGAAACTCCTTGGAATGTCTTGTCACAGAGAGCCATGGGGGCAGAGTCCTTGTGTATGTTTAAAGCTCAGATAAAGAGATTCCTAATAATACAGGGAGTCAAGGGTTACAGGGAAAGAGCAGGAACATGGACGCGAGGAATGTCATCAGCCATGATCCTATTGAATAGTGGATTAGGCTCAAGGGGCCGAATGGACGCCACCTGTTCCTATTTCGTGTGGTTCGTACGGTCTTAACCTTTAACATCCTTGCTAAACAAAAGTCTGACAAACTCAGTTTTGAAATTTTCAATTGAATTTACAGACTCAATATCTTTTTTGTAGTTTTAGATTTCCATGACCTTTTGGGTTAAAAGATACTTTCTGACTTCAGCCTAAATGCTGAGCTCAGATGTTATGACCCCCTTGTTCTGGACTGTCCCTACCAGAGGAGACAGTATATATAAGAGAGAAACTATCAAATCACTTTATCATGTTAAGCACATACCTCAAATAATTCACCCTTTCATATGCGAGCACTAAGGGAAAGAGAAGCCCAGGTTATGCATTCTGTCCTTATATTTAATCCTTACAGCCCTCACGGCACTGAAATAAATCTGAGGCTTTGGGTCCAATTCACTTCGTACAAAATCAAACACATCACAGCAAAAGCCTATGTAAAAAAAAGTATACAGGAAGACAAAGAAAGCCAATCATTTCCTGCTACTTTTGTTCAATATCTGGAGAAATACCAGGGAAGTAAAACATTTAGTGTTCCAAAAGAAGTATTGGCCACTATTTGACCTCAGGGTCCAGTTAGACCACTTCACTGCAATGTGTATCTTACCTGTATCCTTAAAGGGACAGGTCGCACTTAGCAGCTGAATCTCACATCCGTGCTCAGCACACTGTGAGCAATGCCACTGGGCCTCAATTAATTCCAATTAAGTCCTAATCTAATTCAAACAAATTATTATTGGACTCCTGACAACAAAACAACATCTTGATGCTTTACAGAGCAAAGAAACCAGATAATGGAATGAATTAAATCAGACATAGGATTAAAGAATTGTTGAAGAGAATAATCTTAAAGGTTTTCCAAAGTGATGCATTGATACCATGAAATCCGTCAGTGAGTTAGCAGGAGAGGGGCAGACAGCATGAAGAATAATTATTCAGCAAATTCTGTTTAAACAGCACACTACAGTGGGCAGTCTACAGTATCTATTCAAACAAAGTCTTAAGAATTACAGCAAAGATAACTCATTAGTGAAACAAAAAGCAAAGTTTTATAAGAAAGCTAGGATTATTTCTCCTGGGAAATAATGAGTGAAGCGTACTTACATGATGCTAATAATATGCATCGAATCAAAGCCAGTCACAATGTGGTCTTTACCTAATCATTTCCATTTTAGCTGGAAATAGTGGCATCAGGCTATGTAACAGATTGGGAACAGAAAGGGAGAGCATGAATCAGTGGGATCTTAGGGTGGGGATGTCTTTTTCAAGTTCCTGTCTGATTATATTTGAGAGTTCTGCATGTCGTTTGGTGGCGATTAGTGACTGATCCCTGAGACATATGCCGTATTTTACTGCCAAGGATACAGGGAGACAGAGCTAGAACAATGATGTGAGCAGAGTTACAGTTGGTTTGAGACCATGTTGATTGATTAGATCTCAGGCAGGTCTCACTGTGCTCTGAACAAATTACTGGCAAAAATCAGCAGCTCATCATTCTTTCAACAGGGCTTTGCTGAACTCATGCCAGGATCTGTATTGTCAATTGAAATCAGTGTAAAAATTAAATGGAGAGAAACAGCAGTGCTTGAATTAATCTAGTTTCTGCGCTGGTCTAATGCTTTTTAAGAGATTTGTTGACCTCAATTGACATCATTAATTAGCACAAAGCACAAATTCTCCAGGTGTTTGATTGTCACCGGTGAAACCTCTCCTATACAATATGTCCAAACTGCAGAGAGCTGCTGACTGGGAGACAAATGCAATGTGAAGAGAAAGGGATCAAAGAGGGAGTAAAATGACAACACTGCCGTTACCTCCTAGATCCCAGGTAATGACTATCAATTGATATTCCATCACTAATCCACAAACAGCTGCAATTTATTTCAATGCTTAAATAGATGAAACACATATTAATCTAGAAATTTTATCATGTGTGCATTTGTAAAGTGCTAAGTGGTCAGCTAAGCATTCAATTTGCCAGCAGGAAGTACGCACTCATTACAAGCTCAAAGCACATCACCTTTTATGTTTCTATCGGCAAAACTAAACCCGTTTGCTAAGCCCTTTTCGAAGAGTGAGCGACTTGATTTATTCACCAGTGGGACTGGTTGGTTCATCAAAGGAGAATTGACAAAATTTGCCAACTAAGATATTTCCAGGTTTCACAGGCACATTGTCCACATTGCATGCTTATTATGATCAGGAAATTGCAGACAGTACACCAAAGAGTTCCCAATGTGCATGCTAGGCAAGAAATTGGCATCAAACAGATAGGGCAATTATGAAAAAACAACTCTGCTGGGGACTTAATTTCAGGATGTCACTTGTCAGTCTGGGTGCAGTACAATTAAGTACAGACCAAAGCTTCAGTTACTTCACTCCACCCTTATATCTTCATCCTAGCTTTATTAGAATTGTAAAGATTGTGTCTTTTTTGTGTTCTTTAACATTGTGGACTGAAATGAGAGGGAACTGTTTTAAAAGCAGTGTTTTAAAGGATTGCAGCATGTTTGCAAAGTAAGTCACCTGACACTCGCTGCAAGGATTGATTGTACAACTGTTTGAACAAACAGCAATTGAAATGGTTGCAGATGAACTGGAGCCAAGGAAACTCTGCATTCAGATGAAGGTTTGGTCAGTAATAAGACGTTGATTGGTTTATGGAGTAGTGACCAGTTATCGATGACAAAGCCTGCCAACAACAATGATTGGTTCTCAAGTAACTGAACAGCTTGGGGGTGGGAATGAGGTGCAGAGAGAAGCGATCATATTTCCACCCGCTCAAGGGCTGTCTCTCTGTTCTGTGCAGTCAAAATCGATTTTAAACCTGAAGAAAACAAGTTGATTTTTCTTTCATCAATTGCTAAATCAGAGATCTTTTATTAACGAACCAACCATCCTGTGATACTTGGAAACCAGTGGAAGCATTTCGAAAAGGAAGACCAAGATGAAGTCCTATAGGGACATAGACACATAGAACATGGAAGCAGACTTTTTGGTCCAACTCCTCCATGCCGATCAGACACCATAAATAAATCTAACCCCATTTGTCAGCATTTGGTCCATATCCTTCTAAATACTTACTATTCACATACCCATCCAGATGCCTTTTAAATGTTGTAATTGTACCAGCCTCTATCACTTCCTCTGGCAGCTCATTCCATACACACACCACCCTCTGTGTGAAAAAGTTGCCCCTTAGGTCCTGTTTAAATCTTTCTCCTCTCACCTTATGCTGATGCCCTCTAGTTCTGGACTCTTCTGGACCCTTGGCTATTTACCCTATCCTTGCCCCTCATGATTTTATAAACCTCTATTAGGTCACACCTCAGCTTCCGAAGCTTCAGGGAAAACAGCCCCAGCCTATTCAGCCTCTCCCAAGAGTTCAAGCCCTCCAGTCCCACCAACATTCTTGTGAATCTTTTCTGTACCCTCACAAGTTTGAAAATCTCCTTCCTATGGAAGGGAGACCAGAATTGCACACAGTATTCTAAAAGAGGCCTAGCCAATGTCCTGTTCAGTCACAACATGACCTCCCAACTCCAATACTCAATGCACTGACTAATGAAGGCAACCATGCCAATTGCCTTCTTCACTACCCTGTCTACCCTACGGCTCCATTTTCAAGGGTCTACGCATCTGCACACCTAGGTCAAGTTGTTTGGCAACACTGCCCAGGGCCCTAGCATTAACTGTGTAAGTCCTGCCTTGGTTTGCCTTACCAAAATGTAACACCTCACTTTTCTCTAAATTAAACTCCATCTGCCACTTCTCAGCCATTGGCCCATCTGATTAAGGTCTCATTGTAATCTGAGATAAATTTCTTCACTGTCCACTATACCTCCAATTTTAATGTTATCTGCAAACTTACTAACCGTACCTCCTATATTCATATCCAAATCATTTATATAAATGATGAGAAGCAGTGGACCCAGCACCGATCCTTGTGGCACACAGCTGATCACAGGCCTCCAATCCAAAAAGCAGTCATCTACCACCACCCTGTGTCTCTTACATTGAAGCTAGTTTTGTATTCAACTGGATGGCTCGTCCTGAATTCCATAAGATCTAACCTTGCTAACCAGTCTACCAAATGGAACCTTGTCGAATGCCTCAATGTAGACCACATCTACCGCTCTGCCCTCATCAATCCTCTTTGTCACTTCTTCAAAAAACTCAATCAAGTTTGTGAGACATGATTTCCCATGTTGACTATCCCTAATCAGTCCTTGCCTTTCCAAATACATGTACCTCCTGTCCCCCAGGATTCCTTCCAACAATTTGGCCCACCACCAACGTCAGGCTCACTGGTCTATAGTTCCCTGGCTTGTCCTTTACCACCCTTCCTAACCAGTGGCACCATGTTAGCCAACCTCCAGTCTTCCGGCACCTCACCTGTGACTATTGATGATACAAATATCTCAGCAAGGGGCTCAGCTGGGCTTCAGAACTCAAAGCCTCGCTACCTCCATGTGCTGGCCTCCAGCCCAGACCCACCTCCAGGACTCACCTCTGGGAACCATCTCCAGAACTCACATCTGGGACCCACCTTTGGGAACCACCTCTGGGAACCACCTCTGGGATTCACCTCCGAGACTAATCTCCAGGACTCACCTTTGGGACCCATTTCCGGGACTCACCTCCGGTGCCCATCTCCAGGACCCACCTCCGGGACCCACCTCTGGTACGCAACTCCAGTACGCATCTCCAGAACCCACCTCCAATATCCATCTCCAGGATTCACCTCCGGGACTTGCTTCCAGGACTCATCTCTGGGACAAACCTCCAGGATTCGTTTCCGGGACTCATCTCTGGGATGCACCAACGGGACCAACTCCAGGATAGGCTGGGGCTGTTTTCCCTGGAGCGTCGGAGTACAATTGCAACATTTAAAAGGCATCTGGATGGGTATATGAATAGGAAGGGTTTGGAGGGATATGGGCCAGGTGCTGACAGGTTGGTCTAGATTGAGTTGGGATATCTGGTTGGCATGAACGAGTTGGACCGAAGGGTTTGTTTCCGAGCTGTACATCTCTATGACTCTATGACTATGACTGTGACTCACCTCGCGGACCCATCTCCCAGGCCAGCCTGGGCTCAGTCTGCTTCTGCTCCAGGCTTTGGCCATGACTCACTCTGGGACACACTTCCAGTGCTGGCATGGTCTCTGAATCAGCTCCATTCTCCATTTCCTCTGGGTAAACTAGTTGAAGAAGTTAAAAATTGATGGGAGAGGGTTTTGAAGAAAAACTGCAGAAGAGGAAGAAAAGAAACAGAAAGGATAAGGAACTGGTGAAGCAGAGGAGCTGCAAATGGCGTGTCCTACACTGCCGCCATCTTGAATCGCTTTACTTCCCAACAGAAGGTCAAGGATTGCTCCTCTAGCAGGTACATCCATATATTGAATAAGACAGTTTACTTGTACATACTTAACAAATTCCTGTCCATCCAAGCCCTTAGCACTATGACATTCCCAGTCTATATTTGGAAAGTTTAAATAGCATTCGCAAATCTTCCCGCAGGGATATTGATCCCCTCCCAATTCAGGTGGAAGTCATCCCTCTTATACAAGTCATTTCTACCCCTGAAGAGATCCCAATGATCCAAAAATGTGAATCCTTGTCCCCTGCATGAACTTCTCATCACACATTCATCTGTTCTCTCCTCCTATTTCTACTCTCACTAGCACGTGGCACTTTAGAGTAATCCAGATATTACTGTTTAACTTTCTGCCTATATTCCTATGTTCTGTCTTCAGAACTTCATCCCTTTCTCTTCCTATGTTGCTGGTACCAACATGCACAATGACGTCCTTACCGATCGATCTCCACTTTCAGAATATCCTGCAGCTTCTCCGAGACATCCTTGACCCTGGCACCGTGGACATAACGCACGTTCCTGATATCTCCCTGTCAGCCGTGGAAACATCTGTCTGATTCCCTGACTGGAGAGTCCCATTTTTAATCAATTGATTGGAACCTGACATACCCCTCATTACAGCAGAGTCAGTTACAGTACCAGAAACCCGGTTGTCTGTGCTACATTCTCTGAGAGGCATCCCCATAGTATCTGAAATGGTAGACTGTTTTGAGATGGGGATAGCCACGGAGTTTCCTGAACTATTTGCCTCCTTCTCCTACCATTCCTGGCGGTCAACTATCCAAAGACTGTATCTTCCATTTACCTCCTTTTTGGAAACTGCCATCCATCACACCTCCTAGCTGTTGTAAATTTCTCATTGCCTCTAACCAATCTATGCGGTCTGATAGTATTTACAATCACACACACTTCCTGCAGACATAATCTCCAGGAACATTCAAATTCTCCCTGATCTCCCGCATCTGACAGGAAGAGCACATCATCTGACTAAAAGCCATTTCTGTTCCTTTAACAATCTACAGACCCAGAAATTACCTAACAACAAAGATTTTGTTCAATAATGCAGAGTTAGCACAGTCTCACTGCTCAAAACACTGCTTTGGAATAACTTAATATCAATCCTTAATATTAAGAATCAATCAAAATACAGATTTCATTCTAAACATAATTTTAAAAAAAACACTGCCCTCACCTTATTATTATAAATTTAGGGAAAAAAGGGGTTAAGATTTAGAAGTTTTAAAATCAAGCAATTAACAAGTCATGCTGAAAAACATAAGGTTGTGCTGTCATTTCAGGCAGTGATCACTGTTACCTCCTGCAGTCGCACTGAAGCTGGATTATGAGACCTCCCATGTCAGCGATGGAACTGTGCTGCTGGTTTGTTGTTTCAGTGAAACCCAATATCCTGAGCCCTTGTGCAGTTTCTCAGTCTTCTGATCAAGGAGAACCAACTCAAAAGACCTTGTGGACAAGGATTTTCCCAATTTTCCTCCATTCATTTTTCTTTCCTTGTCTACATCTGTGAAAGAATAATAGAATCCCTACAGTGTGGAAGTAGGCCATTCGGCCCATCAAGTCTGTACTGACCCTTGGAAGAGCATCCCACCCAAACCCACACCCCATTCCTCTTATTCCTTCAACTCTGCATTTCCCATGGCTGACCAGTTTATCCTGCACACCCCTGGATACTAGGGGCTATTTAGCATGGCCAATCCACCCTAACCTGCACATCTTTGGACTGTGGGAGGAAACCTACGCAGACATGGGGAAGCACACAGCACACAGTCCCTCGAGGCAGCAGTGTGAACCACTGAGCCACAATGCCACCCCTGGGTGGGTGTTTATAGGGGGATTAGAGTAAATCTGGAAACCTTGTGTACTTATTTTGAAATATTTATCTTTTGTGATGACTCTGGGAATAGAGGGATTGATTTCCAGCGAGCTGTCCCAGTGAGGTGTGCAGAATTATCGCAGTGGTGTGAATTGTTTTGGCTACTCTTGTGACCAGTATTGTATTGCAGCAAAGTGTTGGTCAGATGGCAAGTGTATTCTGATTGGTAGAGCCCTTGCTGTACAGAATGTACCAGTTAGTGATGACTGACAGCTAGCTGCCAAGTTTAAATTTTGAGTTAGACAGTTTGACTCTGATTGGGCTGGGTAATATCCTGAGAAATGAGACAATGAATGGCTGTCACCTACTTTGTTGAATTGAAATAGACATAGTGTGTTTACGTGTTCTGTGTGTTTGTAAAGAACAGAGAGTATTAATATATGGAGCTCCCAGTACACATGACTGCACATGCTGTAAGCCCAACTGACAATCTGAAATTGGCTGTCAGTGTAATTCTTTGCTGCTAACAGGATTTTCCTGTCAAGCCAAAAAGATGTTCTATTGATCATTTGAACAAGTAATGTGGTTTCTGAGTTTCGGTGTTGGTGTGATGTCAGGTATGTTGGCCCCTGCATAAAATGGGTCAATCTAAATGGCATCTCGAGTGGCCTGTGAGAGAATCGGAGGGTGTTTGAACTCTGGTGAATTTAGTGTCCTCGTTCCTGATTACACAATGTTGTTTGTAATTCAGCACCTGATTTTTTTTCTTTACTATTTCCTGCTCCTCCATTAATCGACATTTAAAATTATTCAACAGAATCATAGAATGACACAGCACAGAAGATGGTTGTTGAACCACTGTATCTGTACCGACTCTTTGTCAGAGCTGTTTAATTAGTCTCATTCCAACACTGTTTTCCCCTAAATCCTGTCAATTTCTTTTCCCTTTCAAGTATTTATCCATTTCCCATAAGGCAGCTGCTGATAGATCAGTTTCTCCTGTCTGTTCAGAAAATGCATCCCAGATGGTTAGAATCCTCTGATATTCTGTCCAGCATTCTATACGCAACTCAGCTTTTGAGTTCTATTGATATCTGTGGTTAGATTTTTTGAAATTTGCTTTATCTATTTGCTCAGGATGGTGTGCTGTTATTTTGAAAATAGCATTTCCTTTGATATTGATGGTCACTTCTGCCATTTTATTGGACCAGCCCAAAGCTGGGAAGAGTTCCTGAGGGGACTCGTTATTGCTAAATGACTGATATAAGGAAGAAAGCATGCCAAAAATCAGCAAGTGCAGGTTTAATGATGGCATTTTCTATCTGCATTCCTCATTAACAATACATCTCAGTGCTTATTCATTAGCCTCAACTCTAAGTCAATTACATACTTATTCATCATCTATTATATTCTTACTATTCATCCATCACCTTCTTACCCTCCATCCATCATATTCTCACTTTCTGCCTGTCATACTCTTTCTCTCCACTTTGTCACATTCTCTCTCTCTGTCCGTTACGTTCTCACTCCCCTTTGTTTACAATCCCAAATGTCCATCTCAATCTTCACTAAGCTCAGTCTTTCCCATTCCCATTTACATGTTGCAGTTACTTTCTCATTCCCATCTAATACATTCTCTTGTCTGTATATCACATCCTCATTCCCAGCCATCCATTCTGAATGACCATCCATTATTTCCTTATTCTCATCTTATTATTTTTCCAAGATTAGTCCAAAAAACCACAGTCGTGAAATGGACTAAGTGGACTTTGTCTTAAATTTTCTTTTTCAAAAAAAATCTTTTACTTTATTATATTATTGAGGAATATAATATAAGTTCAGTATATTATTTTTGAACTTTTATTTTTCCATTTATCTAATTTATTACTATGATTTAATACTTTTGAAAGTCTGTAATGCTGCATTTCTTATTTCTTCATTTTCCTCAACTATTTTCCCCTCAGAGTTTGTACTCCAGAATCTGTACCTAGGTACCTTTATGCCTAAGATGGTGTCTTGTAAACTTTTCACTGTAGTTCCGTGAGTGTAAGTAATAATAAAGCTAATTCAAATTCAAATTCGATCTGCCACACATCCACCATTCCATTTTCAATTCCCCCACTCTTTCCAGCTAATTGGATTCCTCACATTGACACAGATGCATACAAGTCTCTAAACACAAAAATGGCAGTTCAATCGATCTCCATGCTGTTTCAATTTCTGACTAAAATTTATTGATGAAGGTCAAAAGTGAAAATTTGCTGCCCGTTCTTCAAGCAAGAAGCTGTTGATTATTTTTTGTGTCTTGGTAATGGGCTGGGGGTTTCTTGGCTGTGAGAAACTTTGAAGTTTATCAATGGTTGCTGTATCAACTCTGCTGTGTATTTACAGATGTGCTTCATTAAAATGCAAAGGCTAACCATAGAGATTCAGATCTGTGATCAGTGTTCTCGGACAGCTCACAGCTGTCAGTAACACAGCAGCCCACAATCAAGCTCCAGTCAGTCTCAGGCTAAATACCCAATCAGAGTCACAGGATCAACGACAGTGATCAGTCCTGTCCAAGCTGCACACTGGGAGACTCATTGCACATTCATGTCAGGCCTGTACAGACCATCAGGTTTAACTCACCCACTGATATACCATGCCCTTGTCACAGAGCATGTTTCTGTCACTCATCTGCTCTAGGTTGACATATGTCCTGTATCAAACACAAAGCACTGTGTAAGTGGGGTACAAGGCTCAGTTCATTTTAAATCAATAGAAACACACCGTTTGTAACAGCAGCAGAAACCCGCTGACTGCTTGTTAAAAATCTCCTTGCTCACTTGTGCAGGCTGTTCCAGTACTCTATAAGTCAGATCATTGTCGATCCATGTAAAGGCTTTCCTCAATCATTCCTATTGGAAGCAAGCTGCCCATTTTATCTTCACATTTCTTTCAGAGTGAAGACCCTCAATCAAAAGCAAAAGATTTAGACCGTAACCCTCATGTCAACAAACCTCCTAACTCCATGGAGCATCTTGCTTAAAGGAGCAGAGGGAGGGGCAGCTGAGCTGACTTGACATTGTCCATGTTGAGGGGATTAAGTGGAGGATACACATGCAGCACAAACATCAATATGGACCTAATGGACTGAAGGGCCTGGTTCTGGGCTGTATATAATACAGTGAGCACCAGCGCTCTCCAGTGCGCTGGAGAAGTACCATCAACAGCCCGTCTTTGTAATATCCTTCAATCCACTGGCAAGAAAGACAGTCCAACACCAACATCCTCTCTCACACCAACGTAAGGTTGTACTCACTCACAAACAGTTCTATTGAGCATTGGCTTAACAGCAAACTCCCAAAGAAACTCCTGCACATACAATGCTGTCATTGGTGAGAGTGGAACTGTGGCTCAGTGGTTAGCACTGCTGTCTCACAGTTCCAGGGACCTGGGTTCGATACTAGCCCAGGGATGATTGTCTGTGTGGAGTTTGCACAATCTCCCTGCGTCTGTGTGGGTTTCCTACGGGTGCTCCGGTTTCCTCCCACAGTCCAAAGATGTGCAGGTCAGGGTGGATTGACCATAGGAAATGTGGGTTATAGGGTAGAGGGGGTGGGTCTGTTTGGTAAGCTCTTTGGAGAGTCAGTGTGGACTTGATCGGCTGAATGGCCTCCCTCTGCACTGTAGGGATTCTATAATACTCCTCCTTGTGACCAAGTAAAACTGAGAATGAATACAGAATAGAAACAGATCTTTTGTTCCATGTTCCGGAGCAGCTGCAGGAAACCCACAGAAACAAGGGGCGAATGTGCAAACTCCACACACTCAGTCACCCAAAGATGGAATCGAATACAGGTCCCTGGTGCTGTGAGGTGGCAGTGCTAACCACTGAGCCACCGCGCTACCAGCTGATTTGTCTTCTCAAAATGCAACACCTCCCATTTATCTGAATTAAGTTCCACCTGTTATTCCTTAGCCCAATAGCCCAGTTGATCAAAGTCCTGTTATATTCTTAAATAACCTTCTCCACTGTCCACTATACCTCCAATTTTGGTGTCAGCCACGAACTTATTAACCATGCCTCCTATATTCTCATCCAAATTATTTATGCAGGGGGCAGTACAGAGGCTCAGTGGTTAGCGCTGCTGCCTCACAGCACCAGGGTCCCAGGTTCGATTCCAGCCTCGGGTGACTGACTGTGTGGAGTTTGCACATTCTCCCCGTGTCTGCGCGGGTTCCCTCCGGGTGCTCCGGTTTCCTCCCACAATCCAAAGATGTGCAGGTCAGGTGAATTGGCCGTGCTAAATTGCCCGTAGTGTTAGGTCAATTAGTCAGAGGGCAATAGATCTGGGTGGGTTACTCTTCGAAGAGTCGGTGTGGACTGGTTGAGCCAAAGGGTCTGTTTTCACACTGTAGGGAATCTAGTCTAAACAAAAGTGGGCCCAGTACCGATCCCTGTGGAACACCATTGGTCACAGACCTCTAACCTGAAAATAAGCCCTCCACCACCAACTTACTGTCAAGCAAATTTTGTATCTAATCAGCAAGCTTACCCTAAAGCCCATATAATCTAATTTTACTTGTTAGTCTACCACGTGAAACCTTGTCAAAGGCTTTACACAAGTCTAAGTAAACAATGTCTACTGCACTGCCCTCCTCAATCTTTTTGTTATTTCCTCATAAACTCAAACAAATATCCGAGACACAATTTCACTTGTACAAAGACATGCTAACTGCTCTTAATCAGTCCTTGCTTCCCCAAATGCATGTAAATCCTATCTTTCAGAATCATTTCCAACAACTGACACACCACTGATGTCAGGCTCACTAGCCGATCGTTCCCAGCCTTTCTTAAATAAAGGCACAACATTAGCCAGCTGCCAGTCTTCCTGCCCCTCACATGTGGATATAGAAGATAAAAATATCTCTGTTCGGGGCTCCACAATTCCTTCCTTAACATCTCGCAACGTTCTGAAATGCCCCTAATCAAGTCCCTGAGATTTATCCACCTTCATGTTTCGTAAGACCTCCAGCACTTCCTCTTCTGTAATCTGAACTATTTTCAAAATATCAATATTTATTTCCCCGAGTTATTTCTACATCAAAAGACTTTGTCAACACATGGAGGCAAAGTTGAAACATTCGAGTGAGTGCAAACACCTCCAAATTGTCCCATCAAGCACCACATGACAAGCCTATGAACTGCTGATCAGATTTATCTGAGGACCCATTGAACGAGAAATAGAAGTTCACCATTTTGTCTTGATGTTGTTTCAATCAATTGTCCCTGCTCCTTTTTCAATCTGGATCAGTAAGTGCTACATCTGAATCTGTATTCATTCCAGCAAGAAGCAATGACTGGAGGTGCAGGACTGAGCTGAACTTGCCACGTAGAAACCTGTGGTACTAGATGGAAAGATGCTTTTACTCCTTGTCCATTGAGAGCAGAAGTAAACTCTCCTGTTCTTCAGGAAACAGACAGGATTGGTGCAATGTTGTTTTTACACTCGATTTACTCTTCATTGGTGCCACTGAGTGGTTTCAGGGCAGTGTTTACCTCACCCGAGTCAATTTCTCACCAATAAGATGGTTTAAAATTGCTCCCTTTCTTCCCATAAATTCCTAAACTACTTGGCAATTACTATACACTTAGGAACGCATCAGTTAATTAGGACGCTCTTTAATTCACTCACCTGGTTCAAGATGTACCCCATCACAGCATCTTTAGTGATTCATGTGAGGATTTTAAGTCCTGCGGTGATTTCATACATAAAGCCAACAAAAAGGGACAATAAAGCCTGGAGCCAGAGATCTTGTAAAATAAGAAGATAGAGTCACACATCAAAGGAGTGAAATTCTCTTTTTGACATATATTTAAAAATACTAGATATCACATTGGACAGCCTCTACATAATTTCAAAAACTTAAAACTCTGCTGCAGGGGTGAAACTGTTTATTTTCTGGTGCTTTTCTTGTGATTTTCTCAAGAGTTACTGTTTTGCATTCAGGGGCTTATTTCTCGTTCTCACTAAATGTTTTATTATGTCAAATAGTTATGCAGCCACTTCTGTATTTGTGTTGATGTATGAGGTATTTGGGCTCACCCAGATGCAGAATTAGAAGAATTCATCAATATCTCCCAGTAATCTTCACTATTCGCTTAAAGCCATAATACACAGTAATATTTAAATATTGGGATGTGTGGCTGCACAAATGTACAACAGCCACCTGACAGCTACAGCAAGCAAGGAAGGCAAATGGTATATTGGCCTTCATTACAGAGGATTGGAATTCAGAAGAAAGGATATATTACTGCAGTTATCCAGCGTCTTGTTGACAGCCCAGCTGGATTATTGCCTTAAGATCATAAACATAGGAGTAGAGGTAAGCCATCAGCCCATTGGATCTGTTCTTGCCCTTTAAGTAGATCACAGCTGATCTGATAATTCTCAATTCCACTTTCCGGCCTTTTCCCTTGGTGCTGTCACTGATTCCTTTGCTGTCTATCTCAGCCTTGAATATATTTAATGACCTAGCTTCAACAGCCCTCTGTGGTAAAGAATTCCACAGATTCGCTAACCATTGGGAGAAGAAATTCCTTTCCATCGCCATCTTGAGTGTATGACCCCTCATTCTGAGATGAGGCTCTCTGATCTGAGTCTCTGCCACAAGGGGCAGCCACCTTTTCATATCTACCTTGGCAAGGTTCCGAAGAATCTGGTACCTTTCATTAAGGGGGCCTCTCATTCTGCTAAATTCCAATGAATTTAGGCCCAATCTACTCAACATCTCCTCATAAGACAGACCCTTCATACCTGATATCAACCCCTAGTGAACCTTCTCTGGGCTATCTCTAATGCCAATATATCTTTCCCTTGATGGTTCGTAGTATCCAGCTGTGCTCTGACCAGAGCCTTGTATAGTTTCAGTAAGACTTCCCAATCTTTACACTTTATTCTCTTTTAAATAAAGACCAAAGTTCATTTGCCTTCCCTATTACCCACTGACTTTTGATGCTAGCTTGTTGTGATTCACTCCTCCATCCACAAGGCCCACACTCCCAACTCTGTTATCTTTGCCAAACTTTGGAGTTTGGAAGATATGTATTTTTTGCATTGTCAATGCAAACCATAGCCCTAACCCAAATCCTCACCCTAACCCTCTTATTTCCCTATTAAATCTCCCATCCTGCACCATTTTATCAACCACAAACTATTAGGTTTTTCTCAAATTCATTATTTAGATACACATGTCGCCAGCAGGACCAACATTTGTCAGCTCACCACCATCTTCTCAAGGGCCATGAGGGCTTGGAATGGATGCTGGCCCAGTCAGTAACACCCCCAATCTATGAAAGAGTGATTTTAAAAAATAAATCAAATTTCAAATTCTCCTTGACATGCCAGTGTTGACTCACATGCAGCTCGGTGGCAGGTTAAACCATTTCAGAGGGAAATTAACCTAACCCTGACTCGAACCCTAACCCGACCCTGACCCCGAACCTGAACCCGAAACCTAACCCTAACCCTAACCCTAACCCTAACCTTTGCTCTAAGTATGAAGTCACGTATAGAACAGACAGAGTGAGGACCGCAGATTCCCTTCCCTGAGAGATATTAGTGAACCAGAGGAAGCTCTGCAGCAATCTGGTAGTTTCCTGACCCTCATTAGTGAGACAATGACTTTGCCCAGATTTATGAATTAATGGGATTTAAATCCCAACTATCCTGGTGGTATTTGAACTCATGGCTATGGATCAGGAACAGTAACAGTATAGGCAGCACAGGTTAAGGAGATCCTAAACAGAAGAGCTCAGAATTAGGTAAAAGTAAACAAAGAAGAACAATTTATTATGGCAGAAGGGTCAGTAACTAAAGTCAGACTATATTTTTATCCCTTTTCATCATTTATATAAATGATGTGGATGTGAATATAGTTATGATATAATTAGTAAGTTTGCAGATGACACCAAAATTGAAGGTGCAGTGGACAGTGAAGAGGGTTACCTCAGATTACAAAGGGATCTTGATCAGATGGGTCACTGGGCTGAGGAGTGGCAGATGGAGTTCAATTTAGATAAATACGAGGTGCTGCATTTTGGGAAAGCAAATCAGAGCAGGACTTATACACTTAATGGTAAGGTTCTAGGGAGTGTTGCTAAACAAAGAGAATTTGAGTACAGATTCATCGTTTCTTGAAAGTGGAGTTGCAGGTAGAATAGTGAAGAAGGTGTTTGGTATGCTTTCCTTTATTGGTCAGAGCATTGAGTTTTGGAATTTGGAGGTCATGTTGCGGCTGTACAGGACATTGGTTAGGCCACTTTTGGAATACTGCATGCAATTCTGGTCTCCTTCCTATTGGAAAGATGTTGTGAAACTTGAAAGGGTTCAGAAAAGATTTACAAGGATGTTGCCAGGGTTGGAGGATTTGAGCTATAGGGAGAGGCTGAATAGGCTGGGGCTGTTTTCCCTGGACCATCGGAGGCTGAGGGGTGACCTTGTAGGAGTTTATAAAATCATGAGGGGCATGGATAGGATAAATAGACAAAGTCTTTTCCCTGGAATCGAGGAGTCCAGAACTAGAAGGCATAGTTTTAAGATGAGAGGGGAAAGATTTAAACGGGATTTAAGGGGCAACACTTTCCTGCAGAGGGTGGTGTGTGTATGGAATGAGCTGGCAGAGGAAATGGTGGAGGCTGGTACAATTACAGCATTGAAAAGGAATTTGGATAGGTATATGAATAGGAAGGGTTTAGAGGGATATGGGCCAAATGTTGGCAAATGGGATTTGATTAATGTAGAATTTCTGGTTGGCATGGATGAGTTGGACTGAAGGGTCTGTTTCTGTGCTATACATCTCTATGACTCCACAAGGGACAAGAAGCAGAACAGAGCTTAGGAGAAACTACATTGCACAGCAAGTTGCTGGAGTGAGGAATATGCACCTGAGAGGGCAGTGGGAGCAGATTCAGTGGTAACTTGCCAAGGGGTGTTGGATAAATACTTGACGGGAAACATTTTGCAACATTATGGGAAAAGAATGGAAATGTGGGATGGATGGAATCATTATTGCAAAGAGCTGACCCAAGCATGATGGGCTGAAGGGCCCCATTCCTTGCTATGAGAGTCTGAGTCCTTAAAGTGGATGGTCTTGAGGAAATCACTCAATCACTAAACCCTACATATCAAGGATGATTCCTGGGTCTAATCATAATCTGTGTGCTAGTATAAATATTTCATCATTCCATTACCTGGATTCATTAACCCACAGTATGTTTTCCAAACTGGAAACTCCCGGCTTGTCGAATAGGTCAGAGTCACCTTTAATTCCTGGCACTTCTCTTAAAGTTGTCCAAGCTACTGTTCATCAAATAAAAGCAAAATACTGCGGATGCTGGAAATGTGAAACAAAACCAGAAAATGGTGGAGAGACTCAGCAGGTCTGGCAGTGTCAGCGCAGAGAGAGTCTGGTATGAGGCGATGGCCTAATTACGTTATTAATCCAGAAATCTGGAGACAGATGGTGCAATTTAAAGGCAATAAAAATGTGAAATTAAGAATCTAATGATAACTGTGAAGCTATTGTCAGGAAAACACCCATCAGTTTCACTAATGTCTTTTGGGGAAAGAAGGAAATGTGCTATTCTTATCTGGTCTGGCTTACCCATAAAAATGCAGTTGACTCTAACTGCCCTCTGGCGTAATTGGCAATAAGTGGTGGCCTAGCCAGCAGTGTCCACATCCCATGACTGAGTATTTTCTTAAAAATGCCTCTTCTTCAAATCCTGCTGAGTTCCTCCAGCATTCTCTGTGTTTGCTTCTCTGTGATCCAAAGGCTGTGAAGTATACCCCACAGTTGCTGAGGGTTAGGAGGTTACATGTGACTAAGGCGACAACAACATCCCGAGCAACAGGTAATCCAACCCATTGTCAGCATTGGGACCCAAGCCTCTCCCTCTCTTCTGTCTCATTCTCTCCATTTAGGACATTGTGTTTCCCTGGAATGACAGAGAGATCCCATCCAGCTCTTGAAATAACTGCACAGAGGCTGGTATCCTGTCACCAAGATACCCTTCATTTACAGGTGGGCTCTGACCAGCCAGCTCAGTCCCTAGAATGAGGAAACTCTCTGAGACTGCTGTTTATTTAATTTTATTTATTTTTATTTTTCATTATACAAAAAAGGGAGAGTCCTTTGCACACTGGCCCAGCTCCCTCAAGAGCCAGCTCTCAGAGTGAACATGATGTCTGACACTGCTGTTTATTTTTTTTTCTGATACTTCTGTTCTTTTTTTACCCCACACTACAGCCTAACTGCGGTAGTGTGTATTTTCCCCCCGCACCCATATTGTGTGTGTACAGGTGTGAGACACAGTGAAAGACACAAGGTGTACAAATCTTTATTCTGTTTCCATCACCAGGAAGAAAAGAAGCCCTTCATATTGAAGGGCACTGCTTGTCACTGACCACTTGGGTGCTTCTTTTCATATTGAAGGGCAATGCTAAGACTCCTGTTTATGTCTGTCAGCCAGGGCTCCCTGATCGGCCCAGGTTAACAACCTCAAACAGGGATCTTATAGTCAATGAGATCCACCTGGCCCTCATTCCAACCACCACAGTGCTGCTGCTGATGTAGAAGTGGTTTGTGTTTTCAACAGTGCATTGTCAAAGACACAAGTTGTCAACTTGCCCTCCGTTATTCAATGGGAAATGAAATGAGACCTGAACACCACAAGGTATAACTAATCACAGTTTCATCTGGTTTTCAAGCAATAACATTCATACCAATTCTTTTTATTTGGGGATGAGTATATTGACAAATAGTTAGCATTGAATGAGATCCAGAAGCAGCCATGTGACACCATTTACAGAGAAAGAAATAGAACGCTCACTTTCAGCTACTCTGTTCCAGGTCGCAGTGCACTCAGTCGAAAAGGTGTTTGAAAACTCATTATGATATTTCAGCATTTCATCATTTTATCAGAGAAGTTTAAATAGCTATTACTGAGACAGCAAGCAATGAGGAGACATAGGCCCTACACTGGGGAGATGCATGTCACGCTGGAAAAACACCATTTGTCACAATTCTGCTGCCTCACTGATGTTCGCAACTCTCTCTCTGTCTCTCTCTCTCTCTCTGTCTCATCTCTCTCTCTCTCATCTCTCTCTCTCTCAGCCCACTTCACAACCTGTGGTCAATATTCCCACATGCTGCAGCAAATGGCAGGGTGACTGTAATCTGAGATGTCGATCTGAGGTCAGCGGTCATGGGCTGGGTCAGTGGCCTGAGGTGGGGCGTATGTCTAATCTCAGGCAGTGGCCTGAGACTTTGGTCAGGGATAGGAGGCTGAAACAGAGCAAGTCCCCTTAAAGGGCAGTCTAGAATGAGAGGTCATAGTTTTAGGTTAAGGGGTGGCAGATTTAAAACAGAGGAATTAAACTTTTCTCAAAGGGTCATGAATCTGTAGAATTCCCTGTCAGAATTCCCTGTAGAATTCCCTACTCCAGAGTGTAGTGGATGCTGGGATACTGAAAACATTTGAGGAATTAAATTAAATTGAATTAGCTTTATTGGCATATGGAGTACAGTGAAAAGTTTACAAGTCACCACTTATGGTGCCATCTTCGATACAAGGTACCTAGGACAGATTCTTCAGTACAGGGAAGAGATAGAGAGATTTTTAATTAGTAAATGGTTAAAGGGTTAAGGACAGCAGACAGGGGAGTGGTATTGAGGCCTAGGTGAGATCAACTATGGATTTATTAATTGGCGGAGCAGGTTTGAGGGGCTGAAAAACTTATTTCTGCTCCTAGTTCTTACGCTGTTATGAATGTCACCATGCGTAGTGTCCCTGAGACAGAGTGGCTGTGGGCAAGGACCTTGGCCTGGGACATTGGCTTCGGACAGGGTGACAATTGTCCTTAGACAGGGTGGAAAAGGCCCTGGAACGATATTTTCTGAAATGTATTCAGCTTTGATGGAAAAGTATCTGGGCTTTGTTTAATGCCTCAATCTTTCAGCAGGCAAGATACTCTGAGTTAGACAATTCAGAGATAAAGCACATGTCAATCCTAGTTGTTTGGAGAGTTATAACTTTGTTTCACCTCATTACTGGATTGGCTGGAAAAGGTTCTTTTGTTTCTATCAAAACACAACTGAGGAATGTCAGTAACTTGCTAGTGATGCATCCACATTAATTACCCAGGCTTTGCTCTATCTCTCACATTTACATGTTGCCACTGGAAACACTGGGGCCTTCAAGCCTCTGTTTCAGTTTGATCCCTGTCAGGGCAAATGAATGAATTCAGAGCGTTCAGCTTGAGCTGCTGTTGGATGTGTTCCTGACAGAGTAACAACATGCTTTCAGTCACCTGCCCAACCTAGATTGATAACTTCACAAACTTCAGAAACAACGGACAAGGGGAGGAGAACAGTACTGACAGCACAGGGTCTCCTCCACACTCATCTATTTTTATGTCACCCAGTTTGACATGTTGTGCTACCAAATCTATCCTGTAATTATACAGTCACTGTTTATCCAAGCTATGGGTCACTCACTGTGTAACTGTAGAGTCACAAAGTAATTTAATGCCGTCGTCCAGGGCAAGTTTGGAGGCAGGGCCAATATTTAATCAGATATAATGGCTGGAGTACCCAACCTGCTTCCATTCAAGGCCTTTATGTGGGTAACCAAGGGCCCATCCTGTCACTCACTCAGAATGAACCAGCAGCAAGGTGGACAGACAAGGCTCAGGAGCAAACACTTGGCTTGGCTGCCAGTTTGTGAGGCTGCAGAATCCATGGCCACAGGTCATTTCAGAGAGACTTAGCTCTGGCACACTTTCCCCAAGGAGGGACACGGGACTTTTGTCAGCTCACCAATCGGTGGATGAGACCCCTCCCCCCATCACCCACATTAAATACTGTGCAGTGTTTATTCAGGATAAAGGTAACTCTGTAACTGTACATCACTGCTTCTGTAGAAGTGAAATGGTGACTGATGGTGACATGAGTCCTGATGAAGGCGCCTGCCTGAGACATCGACTCTCCTGCTCCTCGGATGCTGCTTGACCTGCCATGCTTTTTCCAGCTCCACATTTTATCGACTCTGACTTTTCAGCATCTGCAGTCCTCACTATCTCCTATTAACTTCAGACTGTGTTCCATTGTTAGCCCCTGCTCCCTGTTGGTCTTATAGCACATAGAATGTTACAGAGTAGTTCAAGCCCTTCAGCCCTTGATGTTGCGCCGACCTGTGAAACCAATCTGAAGGCCATCTAACCTACACTATTCCATTCTCATCCATATGCCTATCTAATGACCATTTAAATGCCCTTAAAGTTGGTGAGTCTACTACTGTTGCATGCCCCTAGTACTCTGAGTAAAGAAACTACCTCTGACATCTGTCCTATATCTATCACCCCTCAATTTAAAGCTATGTCCCCTCGTGCTAGCCATCGCCATCCAAGAAAAAAGGCTCTCACTGTCCAATCTATCTAACCCTCTGATTATCTTGTATGTCTCAATTAAGTCACCTCTCAACCTTCTTCTCTCTCACAAAAACACCTCAAGACCCTCAGCATTTCCTCGTAAGACATTCCCTCCATACCAGGCAACATCCTAGTAAATTTCCTCTGTACCCTTTCCAAAGCTTCCACATCCTTCCTGTAATGCGGTGACCAGTAATGTACTCTGGTACCAGAGTTTTGTGCAGCTGCAGCATGATCTCATTGTTCCGAAACTCAATCCCTCTACCAATAAAAGCTAACGCACCATATGTCTTTTTAACAACCCTATCAACCTGGGTGGCAACTTTCAGGGATATATGTACCTGGACACTGAGATCTGTGTGCTCATCTACACTACCAAGAATCTTAACATTGCATTGTAAACTCTTAAATAAATTCCATCTCTGTTCAGGATATCTCCGGTTTCAACAAACTCCAAATCCTTTGTCAGCTCACCAAATCCTTTAAGCACCAGACAGAAAAAAATCAGGTAAATGTTGAATTCTCTGAACAAACTCCCTCCTGGAGTAACATAGTGATGATGTTGCAGAGCTGCATGTCACTGAGCCATGACTGAGCAGTAAGGGTGGAGTTGGAACACACAGCTCTCTCTCAGACTGACCCAGACTGTGACAGGATTGACTGGAAGACTGACAAGAGCATAGTATAACAATGAACATGGCACATGGACATGAAAACACGAAGGAGATAGATTGGTCCTTACCGAATGAAACAAATACATCAAAGCCTGGTAAATATATGATTGCTATCAACAACATTACTCAGTATTGATGTATAATAAATTGGTTTAATTTGATATCGATGTCTAAAGACAGCCTTTGACTTTGCCTTCACCTAGACTGGCCTGTCTCAAACCCAATCTCTGTGTGGCACCAAACCACACACTGAAAGGAGTGACTTTTTGGTCAGTGCATTTGAAAGATCTGAAGACCTGGTGGACATGAACCTAACTATGGGCAGGAAGCCCATTGCAGTCTGCCTTGTTTTCTGCCTGCGCACACCTTTACTGCTCTGTTTTAGCTCAGGTTCACTGCCTTCCAGAGCTGAATGTTGTTCTATAGCTGCTCTTGTCAGTCAGACTGCAAGGAGTTGACATGGTTTCTTGAGGTTTAATGTGTTCCTGATACTCTTGCTTAAGATCACAACTCACTTCTTTAAAGTAGCATCCTGTGGCCACCCATCATCAGTTGCTCATCAATGGTCTGCCTTCCATCATCAGGTCAGACATGGGGACGTTGATGATTGCACAAGGTCCAGCACCATTCATGACTCCTCAGCTCCTGAAGGAGACCGTGTCCAAATGCAGCAAGACCTGGGCTAACAAATGGAAATTGACAATTGTGCCACCGATGCTCAGTTGTAGCAGTGTGTTCTAGCTCCATGATGCACTGCAGAAATTCACCAAGGCTCCTTAGACAGCACCTTTCAAACCCAAATCTACTTCCATCTTAAGGTCAGCAGAAATTTGGGAACACCACCATCTTCAAGTTCCTCTCCAAGTCACTCACCATCCTGACTGGAAATATCTCACCATTTCTTCACTATCACTGGGTCAAAACATTGGAACTCCCTCCCTCATGGCATTGTGGGTCAACCCACAGCAGGTGCACTGCAGTGATTCAAAAAGGCAGCTCACCCCCACCTTCTCAAGGGGCAACTAAGGACAGGCAATAGATACGAGACCCAGCCAGTGACGCCCACATCCTCTGAGCGAATAAAAACAAACGGCAACTGCAGAAAATTATTGAGGAAATATGTTAATCAGAATAAACGGAACAGATGAAGATCCTGTTCTACTTTCAGCTTTAAGATTATTCCTAGCAGATTGTAGATTCATCAGAGGAAAATTATCCTGAGACCAATAATAACAAATCAGTTAATCAGTTAATCAAACAATGAAATGGTCTTTGTTGAGCTTCTGTATTATAATGATGCTGCCTCCTTCCCAGCTGCCAGTCCCTCTCAATGTACCATCCTTTAGGATCATTCTGTGCTTCACACAACAGTCGTACAAAATCATGGAGCTAGATCTAGGAAAAACTGCAGAAAGCTACAACACAAAGGGATTTGGGGGGGACTTGCGTATGAAACACAGGGGCAGCAGGTAATCAGGAAGGGCTAATGGGATGTTGGCCCTTACTTCAAGGGCATTGGACGAGAAGAGTAGGGGAGTCTTATTGTAACTGTACAAGGTGCTGGGGAGACCACATCTAGAGTACACTGCACAGTCTTGGTTCCCTTATTTAAGAAAAAAATATAACTTCATTGGAGGCAGTTCAGATAAGGTTCTCTGGGCTGATCCCCAGTATAGAGGGACTGTCTTATGAACAAAGGCTAAACAGGTTGGGACTCTACTCACTGGAGTTGAGAAGAATGGGAGGTGATCGCATTGTTACATAGAGGATTTTTAAGGGGCTTGACAGGGTCAATGCTGAGAGGGTGTTTCCCCTCAGGGAGAGTCTTGGACCTGAGGACACAGTCTCAGAATACAGGGGCACCAATTTGAGACTAAGATGAGGAGGAATTTCTTCTCTCAGAGGTTGAGAGTCTTTGGAACTCCTTGCCGCAGAGAGATGCGGAGGCAGAGTCCTTGTGTATATTTAAGAATCAGATAGGTTCTTGATGAGGAGAAAGTGAGAACTGCAGATGCTCTAGATCAGAGTCAAAAAATGTGGTGCTGGAAAAGCGCAGCAGGTCAGGCAGCATCTGAGGGGCAGGAGTCGATTCTCCTGCTCCTCGGATGCTGCCTGACCTGCTATGCTTTTCCAGCACTATATGTTTTGACTCTAGATTCTTGATCAGTCAGGAATCAAGGGAAAAAATGCGGGAAAGTTGTCATAGAAAGACTATCAGATCAACCTATTGAATGGTGGATCTGGCTGGAAGGGACAAATAGCCGACTCCTGCTCTTATTTTTTATGTTTCTATGTGAGTGAGATCACATGGAGGACAATATGGAAAGATAGAGTAACAGGAAGGTGTTAAGGAAGGGAATTATAGGTCCATCTATACCCCAGTGAGAGTCAGCCCCCTTCAGGAGAGGGAAGGGGACCCCGTACTCCAGTGAGAGTCTGCCCCTTCAGGAGAGGAAGGGGACCCCATACCCCAGTGAGTGTCAGCCCCTTCGGGACAGGGAGGGGGACCCCGTACTCCAGTGAGAATCTGCCCCTTCGGGAGAGGAAGGGGACCCCACACCCCAGTGTGAGAGTCAGCCCCTTCAGGACAGGGAGAGGCAGGAAAATCCCTAGAGGATTATGGTGTCTCCTTTTCCATTTGATTAGAATGGAATTGGATTCTGTGACAGAGGGTTCAATGGTACTTAGTTTTTAAATTACTGTCAGATGACCTTTTTATAATTTACATGTCCCTTAACATTCAATTATTTAAAAAACTGAAAATTATATTATATTTGAAGAATAATGGAACACTTTCAATTAATAAAATACCACTTGGAAGGATTATGGTAAGAGTTGATTTACTGAACAGATTCTTACTTAAATGAGTTAATCTTTAACTGTGAAGGAGTCTGATTCATTACACTCTGTCCAGACTGTCTACTGGTGTAAGGCATTAAGTGGAATCTCAGCACATATACAGTGAAGAAACCGTATGGGGAAAGCAGTGGCTGGTCCCATTGAATGAATCATGATGTTACAGGGAGTGGGGCTTGGGAAAGTTTTGTTTCAGTCAGATACCCTCTGCACGTTGTCCCCTGCACTTTTACATGCATTTGGATTCCCTCCTCCAAAGGTGCAGGTCATCATTGAGTGCATTGTTTATTATAATAAGCACTGGCTTCATTGCATTGGGCTTGGCCTATTTTTGTCTCTTCCCCTCTGTCTAAGTCAGGGGATACTCACAAGAGATCTCTCCATGCCATGAAGCCATGTTGAAGAATATCCCAAGTATATTTTTGTTCTGGAATTTGCTCCATGTAACTCCCACCTGATGTTATATTTTTAACAAAAACTGTTGCATCCATCGATGAGAGGGAGACCCACATTTGGAGTTTCTTGCTTGGTGCAGGCTAACCAGTTAAAGTTTATGTTAAAAATAAAGACCAACTGTAACAATTTGGGAAGTGTAAGGTGGTACGGTGGCTCAGGGGTTAGCACTGCTGCCTCACAGAGCCAGGAACCTGGGTTCGACTCCTGCCTCGGGCAACTGTCTGTGTGGAGCTTGCACATTCTTCCCGTGTCTGCGTGGGTTTCCTCTGGGTGCTCCAGTTTCCTCCCACAGTCCAAAGATGTCAGGTGAATTGGCCTTGCTAAATTGCCCGTAGTGTCCAGGGATTTGTAGGCTAGGTGAGTTAGCCATGAGAAATGCATGTTTACAGGGATAAGGTAGGCAAGTGAGTCTGGACGGGATGCTCTTCAGAGAGTCAGTGTGGACCCAATGAGCCGAATAGCCTGCTTCCACACTATGATTCTGTGATTCTGTGCAGTGTTCAAAGACAGACTGGGATCAGATATCTCCGGGACGAATCCTGGCTCTGTCACTTTGCTCTGCATTAGCATTCACAGAATCACAAAGTTGTTGTGCTGCAGAGGCCAATCAGTCCATCGTGCCTGTGTTGGTTCTACTACCTCGTGCCAATCTTCTTCCTGTTACCCGTGTCCCTGCATACTATTGCTACGCAATTGTCCATCCAGTGCCTCTTCAATGTCCCAACTACAGCAGCCACCACATTTCCAGGCAGTGTGTTTCACAGCCTAACTACTCACCCAGTGGTAAAGCGTTTCCTCACATCAACCTCGCAAATCACTTTAAATCTAGGTCCCTCTCGTTCTTGTTCCTTTCACAAGCAGTAAAAGCTTCTCCCTACCTATTCTGACCAGCCTGCTCATGGTTTTGAAAAACTTGATAAGATCTTCTCTCAGCCTATCCCAGTCCAAGGAGAACAGAGCCAACCTTTTCAATCTATCCCCGTCACTGATGTTTCTTGTCCCCGGAACTATTCTTATTAATCAACATTGTAAATTCTTGCAAACACTGCATATCTTACACATATTTTTATGAGCTGAAAATGTGTTGCTGGAAAAGCGCAGCAGGTCAGGCAGCATCCAAGGGGGAGGAGGAGAGCTTCTTCAAAGAAAGCATCCTTGTAAGAGGATTCGCAGTAGGTTAAAATCTTCTAGGAGAAAGTGAGGATTGCAGACTGAAGAAGGGCTCATGCCTGAAACGTCGATTCTCCTGCTCCTTGGATGTTGCCTGACCTGCTGCGCATTTGCAGCAACACATTTTCAGCTCATAAAAATATGTGTAAGATATGCAGTGTTTGCAAGAATTTACAATGTTGTCCCCTGATCTCCAGCATCTGCAGTCCTCACTTTCTCCTAGAACATATTTTTATGACACCTGTTGAGAATTACAAACATCCCAGCACGAGTTTAAACTTATGAAAGCTTAGTAATGATTTACATAAACCTATCACAAAGGGTAGGATAAGGCCGTGTGCTCCACCTAACCACTTCTCTCCTGAATCGTCAGTCTGTACCAACACTCACTCCCATCTCACAACAGAGGCAAGAGGACATGAACAACTCCTCAGAACAATTTATTAATTATTTCTGAAATTCCTTCCACCCTTTGAAGAAGATCTAGCAAATTCTCAGAGAGCCCAACACTGAGAACAGGTTACAGCTACCCTTCTGTAGTGAGTGGAACTGGGTAGATTGCATTGATTATGAGATCCCTGCCTGTGTGGAGTTTGCACATTCTCCAGTGTCTGCGTGGGTTTCCTCCGGGTGCTCCGGTTTCCTCCCACAGTCCAAAGGTGTGCAGGTTAGGTGAATTGGCCATGCTAAATTGCCCGTAGTGTTAAGTAAGGGGTAAATGTAGGGGTATGGGTGGGTTGCGCTTCGGCGGGTCGGTGTGGACTTGTTGGGCTGAAGGGCCTGTTTCCACACTGTGCCTCACAGCGCCGGAGACCCGGGTTCAATTCCCGCCTCAGGCGACTGACTGTGTGGAGTTTGCACGTTCTCCCCGTGTCTGCGTGGGTTTCCTCCGGATGCTCCGGTTTCCTCCCACAGTCCAAAGATGTGCAGGTCAGGTAAATTGGCCATGCTAAATTGCCCGTAGTGTTAAGTAAGGGGTAAATGTAGGGGTATGGGTGGGTTGCGCTTCGGCGGGTCGGTGTGGACTTGTTGGGCTGAAGGGCCTGTTTCCACACTGTAATGTAATGTAATCTAATCTAATCTAAATTGCCCGTAGTGTTAGATGAAGGGATAAATGTAGGGGAATGGGTCTGGGTGGGTTGCACTTCGGCGGGTCGGCGTGGATTTGTTGGGCCAAAGGGCCTGCTTCCACATTGTAATCTAATATAATCTAATCTAAAGTAATCTAATCCCTGTTTGGGGTTGTAAACCAGGGTCAATCAAGGAGCCTTGGATGACAGACATAAACAGGAGTGTCAGGACCTTCTCACTTCAGGGACTTGTTCCGACTGGGCTGGCTACAGTCAGTGTACTGTGCACATGAAAATAAGGGTGACTTGGTGATGGTGCAGTTATTTCACCTTCACTGACCTTCAAAAATTCGAAATGTCCTCACTGTCAGAAACTCAGCCGCTTCTCCTTTGATAACCTGCACTCACTCATATGCAGTGCCTCTCTGTGCCAGGACATGGTGGCACAGTGGTTAGCATTGCTGCCTCACAGCATCAGAGACCCTGGTTCAATTCCCGCCTCAGGCAACTGTCTGTGTGGAGTTTGTACATTCACCCCGTGTCTGTGTGGGTTTCCTCCGGGTGCTCCGGTTTCCTCCCACAGTCCAAAGATGTGCAGGTCAGGTGAATTGGCCATGGTAAATTGCCCATAGTGTTAGGTGAAGGGGTAAATGTAGGGGAATTGGTCTGGGTGGGTTGCTCTTCGAAGGGTCGGTGTGGACTAGTTGGGCCGGAGGGCCTGCTTCCACACTGTAAGTAATCTAATCTAATATGCAGTGCCTCTCTGTGCCAGGGCTCTGTGACTCTTTAAGGGAACTAATATGTCACTACTTTTTTGTTCCGTACTGATGTGTCTGCCTCCTCCCCTCCTTCCCTACTAACCTGTCCACCCAAACAAAATCAATCCTCTTCATCATTTCAAATAGCTCAATCATGTAATCCTGCAAAGAACTGAATGGAAATATGAATGAAGAGTTTTTTTAATTAAATGTCAGTCACACATGTAAGTTAGTTGGGAATTTTCACAGAGCTGGGGAAGCAGTTTAACAGACCGAGAGCAGACATCCACTGATCAATAATAGTCCATTCTCTTTTTATTAAATAAATTATAATCTTTGACAGTTAATGGAGTGAGGAGAAATCTTTCCACATTTTGAGTAGTGAGGGTATGGAATGCACTGCCTGAAAATGTGATGGGTTCAACTGAGGCAGACAAGAGGCATTGGATGACTTTATGGTAAAAATAATGGGCAGGGGTTTGGGTAAAAAGCAGGCTATCGGCATAAGGTAACGATTTTCATGAATGAGCTGGTGACAGTACAATGGGTCGAGTGGCTGCCTTCTGTGTTGTAACATTTCTGTAACCAATCAGATAATGTCTGTTTTCAGGTCTTCATGTTCTTAACACATCTGGTTCCTGAGCATCCTGCAGCTGTGAAATAAACCTGTAGGTTATTGAAATAGGGCTCTCAGAACTAAACATTTCTTTGTGAATGTGCATAATTTATCACCACCAAAGAGTTGTAATGAGAATCCAGCACAAAGGAAATAAAGATACCAACTTATGATGCAGTGATTGCTCTATCCGAGACCTCACACTAAAACCTTAGGATTTCCTTACCCTCCCATCTCTGCAAACCCTGTGTTTTGACACATAGTTTCTAGGCTTCAAACTCATTAACACCCTGATCTGTAACCCTCACTTGCCCTCCTGAGTCCTCCTGTATGTGTTGTTATGACACGGGGTAAACCCACCTGCTTACTTTAAACCAGCAACACAGAAACGATGTATTCCATGTGGTAATCTGAGAGGCCAAGAACAAATTAAAGTAAAAAGTCACAACTTTATTTCTTAAAGTATATCAGAGAATAATTAACTAACAACTATTTACAACTCCTTCCTCTAACCTATCTTTTATTTTCCCCTTCTATAATACTAGGCTGATAAAGTCCCTGATTAAGATTTGCCAAAAAATTCAAATTGTAAACCTGCCAGCTGTCGAATCTTCTCTTGGTATCTTCCTCTGTAGATTTACTCTCCAGGTTGGTGTCGATGGTTTTTCTCTGTGTAAACTCCTTCTCCAGACAGTTACCTCTCAGAGAGTTCTCACTACCAGCCTACATCTGTTGGTCTTTTGGCAGTTCTCCTCCAACTGTTCAATTTTTCCCAGTCTTATACCCCAAAGCATCAGATCATTTCATTGGTTTTTAATATTGGCAAGAATACTCAATTCAAACTTGATTGGAGGTTGCTATTTTGGGGTATAATTTAAACAGATTGGCCAAATTCAAATTTGTCGTATCCAGGCAATCCAGCTAATCTAGCTGTTCGACCAAATATTACATTGTTACTTTGTTCAGAACACTTGGTGCTGTGTCAGGTAGTTCTGCTTTTAACTCTCTTAAAGGTACCATAACCCTTACACCTGCATAATAGCATCCACCTGTGACAAATTGAAATACTCCATCACCCTTTAGCTTCTGCTCCCTTCCCTCCTGACGCTATTTTTGAGAGACATTATAGAAAGGATACAAAAGCAGTGAGGAACTGACTGTGCTGATTCACCAAGGTTTTTCCAAGAAAGATGGTTTGAAATTACAAAGTCACAGCTTTATTCATTACAACAGAGAAAGTCAATGGTGAACTGGTAGAGGTTTTCATGATTATGAAGAGCTCTGGTGTGATAAGTATTAGACGATTTCCCCTAGTCAATCAGATAATAGCAAAAGGGCAAAACCTTGCGATAACCCTACCATCATTCCTGCTGAGCCTTACTCTTGGCTGAGGTACAGGGTCAGCCATTGATGAAACCTGTATTCCAGACAGAGCGAGTGCCTGGGAGAAAACTGAGGGAAGAAAACAAACAACAAAATGGAGATTTGATGGTGGCCAGATTCTTTGAAATGATGTGAATCAGATTGCAGAATGAGTTTCAGTCCTGAGGGAATGATTAAAAACTTATCAGGTTTAGGCCAACAAATGCTCCTCTGATATGACCCAGATTTCACATTAATTGAATCTGATATGCCAAGGTGCAAGAGGCTTCAGATCCTATCATTGCTTTGTTGACAAGGTGTGTGATTTCTGGAATTACCCTGAAAATGATTCTATTCGAATCACAATGAGATGGTTCCACAGCAGAAAAGTCAATCACCAGCTAGTTTTGACTGAGTAACTGTTAATCAGCTTCCTGAGCCTGCCCAGTCTTATCCCTGGGCATGAAGGCAGAGGAATTTTCAAACCAATTTAAAAATTCTCATCTTTGTAATCAAATACTTCCATGGCCTCAACCCTTTCTATTTTACAACCGGCTCCACCTGTACCACTTCTACGATCTCTGTGCTGCTCCAGTTTTGATCTTCTGTGTATCCGGTTTTTAATAAAATAGAGAATAAAAGCAAAGACGTCATGTTAAACCTCTATAAATGTAATGGTTAAACTCCAATTGGAGTGTTAAATTCTGAGTTCTTAAGGCAAGATGTGAAAGTCTAAAAGACTTAGGGTTAGGGTTAGAGTTAGAGTTCAGATTACGTTTAGGGTGAGGGTTAAGGTTAAGGTTAAGGGTAAGGTTAGGGTTAGAAAGGTACCAGTGATGAAGAACAACAGCTATAGAACATAGAACATTACAGCACAGTACAGGCCCTTCGGCCCTCGATGTTGCGCCGACCTGTCATACCAATCTGAAGCCCATCTAACCTACACTATTCCGTGTACGTTCATATACTTGTCCAATGACGACTTAAACGTACTTAAAGTTGGCAAAACTACTACTGTTGCAGGCAAAGCATTCCATACCCTTACTACTCTCTGAGTAAAGAAACTACCTCTGACATCTGTCCTATATCTATCAACCCTCAATTTAAAGCTATGCACCCTCATGCTCGCCGTCACCATGCTTGGAAAAAGGCTCTCCCTATCTACCCGGACTAACCCTCTGATTATCTTATACGTCTCTATTAAGTCACCTCTCAACCTTCTTCTCTCCAACGAAAACAGCCTCAAGTCCCTTAGCCTTTCAATGTAAGACCTTATGTTAGAGATGTGCCTTGCAATGTTTCATTATCTTAAGAAAGAATTCAAGAAATTGGACCAGCCATTGCTGGTTGTGCCCATCTGCCATCCAATACCATAATGGCTGAGCTTTATTTCAACTGCAATTTCCTGCCTGTTCCCCAGTTCCCTCAATTCCCCAAAATAAAACAATCCACCCACTGTGATCTTAAATCCACTGACCCTGGCTTAGAGAATTTGAACAGAGTCAAAACCCTTTGAGTGAAGTCATTTTTACCAACCTCAGTGCTAACTGATTAGTTCTTTATCCTCAGATTAGTTCCCCCTATATAAGAGTCTATGACTAGTGGAAACAACCTCTCAATGTATACCCTACCAAGCCACTTCAGAATGGTATAGAACGTAGAACATAGAACATAGAACATAGAACATAGACCATTACAGCACAGTACAGGCCCTTCGGCCCTCAATGCTGTGCCGACCTCTGGAACCAATCTGAAACCCATCTAACCTATACTATTCTATTATCATCCATAGGTTTATCCAATGACCATTTAAAGTTGGTGACTCTAATAGTGTTGCAGGCAGGGCGATCCATACCCCTACTACTACTCTGAGTGAAGAACCTACCTCTGAGATCTGCCCTATATATATCACAATGTAATAAAATTTAATAAAATGAGAATGAAGATATAGTTGGTATGAATGATGTCATTATTCTGAACTCCAGGGAAGATTGTCCCAAGTTATTGAGCCTCTCATTACAGGACCATGTTCCCATAACCACACAGAACAATCTCTTGAATCTCTGATGCACCATCTCCATTGCAACTTTTTTTATTCATTCACAGGGACATGTGCATCACTGGCTAGGCCAAGCATTTATTGCCAGTCTCTAATTGCCGTCCAGAAGGTGGTGGTAAGTTGCCTTCTTAAACCGCTGCAGTCCATGTGCTGTAGATTGACCCACAATGCCCTTGGAGAGTTTGTTCCATGATTTTGACCCAGTAAAGGAATGGTAATATATTTCCAAGTCAGGATGGTGAGTGGTTGGTAGGAGAACTTGGAAATGGTGTGCCCATGTGTTTGCCATCCCTGTCTTTCTCGATTTTAATAGCTGTGGATGTAAAAGTTTTTTTACAATGCATCATTAAGATGGTACATCTGCTGCTACAGTATGTCATTGTCAAGGGAGTAGATGTTTGCGACTGTGGTACCAATCAAGTGGGCTGCTTTGTCCTGTTCCTGAGTATTTTTGTGTCTGCATCCATCCGAGCAAGTGGGCAATGTTCCATCATGCTCCTGACTTGCTCCTTGTAGATGGTGAGCAGACTTTGGACAGTTAGGAGGTGAGTTACTCATTGCAGGATTCCTAGCCTCTTAATTGCTTTTGTAGCTGCAGTATTTTATATGGTCAGTTCAACTCAGTTTATGATTCATGGTAATCCCCAGGATGTTGACAGTAGGGGATTCAGCGATGGTGTTGCCACTGAATGTGAAAAGGTGATGGTTAGATTTCATATTGTTGGATATGGTCATTGTCTGGGATCTGGGTTGTGATAATGTTACTTTCCACTTGCCAGTCCAAACCCTCAAATTGTTGCATGATTGGAACATGGTTGGTTAGGTGGATCTCTTCGATGTGAGCTCCCTGATTGAAGTTGTTAACCTGAAAGCCCTGGCTGACAGATATAACCAGGAGTCTTTCACTGTGTCTCACACCTGCGCACACACACCATAGGTGCTGGGGATAAAATAAGCACTACCGCACTTAGGTGGTAGTGTGGGGGTTAAAGAAAAAAATAAATGGGAAAAAAAAGAGAGGGAAAAAAAATATATATATAAATAGGAGAAGGTCCAGGCAGCGGGCCATGGAGGGGGTCGTTAGGGCCGACTGCCTGCCCCTCTTCCGCGGCTATGTTAGGGCCCAGGTGTCCTTGGAGAAGGAGCTCGCGGTATCCACCAACACCCTGGAGTTGTTCAGGGAGAGGTGGGTGCCGCAGGGAGTGGAGTGCATTATTTCTCCCTCCAATTCTATTTTGATTTAGTCCCTACCCTCCCCTTCACTATTTTGATCACACAGCATTGCCCTTTGATGTGAAGGGCAGTGTTTGTCACTGGCCACCCGGGTGTTTTCCTATCTTCCTGGTGGTGGAATTTGAATAAAGATTCGTGCACCTTGTGTCTCTCACTGTGTCTCACACTTGCACACACACACCATGGGTGCTGGGGAAAAAATAAGCACTACCGCAGTTAGGCAGTAGTGTGGGGAAGAAAAAAAAAGAAAACAAAAAAGAAAAAAAAGAAGAAAAAAAAAAGAAAAGGAGTTGTTGACCCTCCCCCTTACTGAAAAAATGAAAAAAAAAATAACCAGGAGTCTTCACTGTGTCTCACAACTGCACACACACACCATGGGTGCTGGGGAAAAAATATATATATATATAATAAGCACTACCGCAGTTAGGTGGTAGTGTGGGGGTTAAAAAAGAAAGGGAAAAAGAAAAAAATATATATATAAAAAAAAGAAAAAAAAATAAACAGGGGTTTTCGGAAAGTGGGAGGGATGGGGGCTTGCTGGGTCTGTATTGTCTGCACTTTTGTATGTAACGGTATTGTCTAATGTACAAATGTCATTGTCACTGTCTTGTCATATGTGGAACTGGGATTTGAGGTTTGTCCTCTTCTCCCTGTAAAATGGTTGAACGATAGGGTTCGGGGCCTAGCTTTGCTGCTCCTCTCCCTTGTAAAACTGCTGTCTTTTGTGTACAGCTGTCAATGTTTTTTGTAAACTGTTTTGTAGAAAAAGAAAAAAAAAAAATAACCAGGAGTCTTCACTGTGTCTCACAACTGCACACACACACCATGGGTGCTGGGGAAAAAAATATATATATATAATAAGCACTACCGCAGTTAGGTGGTAGTGTGGGGGTTAAAAAAGAAAGGGAAAAAGAAAAAAATATATATATAAAAAAAAAGAAAAAAAAAATAAACAGGGGTTTTCGGAAAGTGGGAGGGATGGGGGCTTGCTGGGTCTGTATTGTCTGCACTTTTGTATGTAACGGTATTGTCTAATGTACAAATGTCATTGTCACTGTCTTGTCATATGTGGAACTGGGATTTGAGGTTTGTCCTCCTCTCCCTGTAAAATGGTTGAACGATAGGGTTCGGGGCCTAGCTTTGCTGCTCCTCTCCCTTGTAAAACTGCTGTCTTTTGTGTACAGCTGTCAATGTTTTTTGTAAACTGTTTTGTAGAAAAAGAAAAAAAAAAACCAGGAGTCTTCACTGTGTCTCACACCTGCGCACACACACCATAGGTGCTGGGGATAAAATAAGCACTACTGCACTTAGGTGGTAGTATGGGGGTTAAAGAAAAAAATAAATGGGAAAAAAAAGAGGGAAAAAAAAATATATAAACAGGAGAAGGTCCAGGCAGCGGGCCATGGAGGGGGTCGTTAGGGCCGACTGCCTGCCCCTCTTCCACGGCTATGTTAGGGCCCAGGTGTCCTTGGAGAAGGAGCACGCGGTATCCACCAACACCCTGGAGTTGTTCAGGGAGAGGTGGGCGCCGCAGGGAGTGGAGTGCATCATTTCTCCCTCCAACTCTATTTTGATTTAGTCCCTACCCTCCCCTTCACTGTTTTGATCACACAGCACTGCCCTTTGAGGTGAAGGGCAGTGTTTGTCACTGGCCACTCGGGTGTTTTCCTATCTTCCTGGTGGTGGAATTTGAATAAAGATTGGTGCACTTTGTGCCTTTCACTGTGTCTCACACCTGCACACACACACCATGGGTGCTGGGGGAAAAAAAAATATATATAATAAGCACTACCGCAGTTAGGCAGTAGTGTGGGGAAAAAAAAGAAAAAAAAGGGACTAAAAAGAAAAAAAAAGAGAAATGTCACACACACACCATGGGTGCTAAAAAAAAAACCAGGAGTCACCAACACCTTGGAGTTGTTCAGGGAGAGGTGGGCGCCGCAGGGAGTGGAGTGCATCATTTCTCCCTCCAACTCTATTTTGATTTAGTCCCTACCCTCCCCTTCACTGTTTTGATCACACAGCACTGCCCTTTGAGGTGAAGGGCAGTGTTTGTCACTGGCCACTCGGGTGTTTTCCTATCTTCCTGGTGGTGGAATTTGAATAAAGATTCGTGCACTTTGTGTCTTTCACTGTGTCTCACACCTGCACACACACACCATGGGTGCTGGGGGAAAAAAATAAGCACTACCGCAGTTAGGTGGTAGTGTGGGGGTTAAATTATATATATAAAAAAAGAAAAAAGAAAAAAGAAAAAAGAAGTGTAGGGCCGACTGCCTGCCCCTCTAAGAGAAAAAAAGGAGAAAAAAAAACAGGAGTGTCTACGTTAGAAAAAAAATAGGAGGGCCATTTCTCCCTCCAATTCTATAAATAAAATAAAAATAAATAACCAGGAGTCACCAACACCCTGGAGTTGTTCAGGGAGAGGTGGGCCCCGCAGGGAGTGGAGTGCATTATTTCTCCCTCCAACTCTATTTTGATTTAGTCCCTACCCTCCCCTTCACTGTTTTGATCACACAGCACTGCCCTTTGATGTGAAGGGCAGTGTTTGTCACTGGCCACCCGGATGTTTTCCTATCTTCCTGGTGGTGGAATTTGAATAAAGATTCGTGCACTTTGTGTCTTTCACTGTGTCTCACACCTGCACACACACACCATGAGTGCTGGGGAAAAAATAAGCACTACCGCACTTAGGTGGTAGTGTGGGGGTTAAATTTAAAAAAAAAGAAAAAAAGAAAAAAAAAAGAAGAAAAAAAAATAATAATCAGGGGATTCTTTCACAGTGTCTCAAAAAAAAAGAAAAAGAAACAGGAATGACACTCAGCATTGCACAACAAAAAATAACCAGGAGGCACCAACACCCTGGAGTTGTTCAGGGAGAGGTGGGCGCCGCAGGGAGTGGAGTGCATCATTTCTCCCTCCAACTCTATTTTGATTTAGTCCCTACCCTCCCCCTCACTGTTTTGATCACACAGCACTGCCCTTTGATGTGAAGGGCAGTGTTTGTCACTGGCCACTCGGGTGTTTTCCTATCTTCCTGGTGGTGGAATTTGAATAAAGATTCGTGCACTTTGTGCCTTTCACTGTGTCTCACGTATACACACACACCATGGGTGCTGGGGAAAAAATAAGCACTACCACACTTAGGTGGTAGTGTGGGGGTTAAATTAAAAAAAAAGAAAAGGAAAAAAAAAATAACCAGGAGTCACCAACACCCTGGAGTTGTTCAGGGAGAGGTGGGTGCCGCAGGGAGTGGAGTGCATCATTTCTCCCTCCAACTCTATTTTGATTTAGTCCCTACCCTCCCCCTCACTGTTTGATCACACAGCACTGCCCTTTGATGTGAAGGGCAGTGTTTGTCACTGTCCACCCGGGTGTTTTCCTATCTTCCTGGTGGTGGAATTTGAATAAAGATTCGTGCACTTTGTGTCTCTCACTATGTCTCACACCTGCACACACACACCATGGGTGCTGGGGGAAAAAATAAGCACTACCGCACTTAGGTGGTAGTGTAGGGGTTAAAAGAGAAAAAAAAGTGGAGCAAAGGGCAGTGTTTGTCACTGGCCACCCGGGTGTTTGCCTATTGTGAGTGTATGTGCAAGGACACTCCTTGAATGGAAATAAGAATAACCAGGAGTCACCAACACCCTGGAGTTGTTCAGGGAGAGGTGGGCGCCGCAGGGAGTGGAGTGCATCATTTCTCCCTCCAACTCTATTTTTATTTAGTCCCTGCCCTCCCCTTCACTGTTTTGATCACACAGCACTGCCCTTTGATGTGAAGGGCAGTGTTTGTCACTGGCCACTCGGTGTTTTCCTATCTTCCTGGTGATGGAATTTGAATAAAGATTGGTGCACTTTGTGTCTTTCCTTATGTCTCACACCTGCACAAAAAAAAATAACCAGGAGTCATCCCGTCCGCGCTCACCCCAGCCCGGACGGAATTTCACATTGGCCCCATGGTCCCGTACTTCCCGCGGGAGCCTGTGCCCCACAACCTGAGCCGCCTCCGGAATTTTAATTTTGTTTCTTTCATAGGTGTAAAAAGGAGGGCCCTGTATAGACTGCTGCTGCACACGGTCCACCTCTTCTCCCTCATCCATTTGCCACCGGGTGGTGGGGATCCCCAGTGGAGGGCTCTCTATGCAGGAGTCCTCCCCCTTTCTCTCGGGGATCTGGGGTGGAGGGTGCTGCACGCAGCAGTCCCCTGCAACCACAGATTGCGGTGGTTCACGGACTCCCAGCCCAACTGCTTGTTCTGTGGAGTCCGTGGACCACATGTATATTGGGTGTGGGCGTTTGCACTCCCTTTTTGATTTCCTGAAAAACCTCCTCCTCTGCTTTTGGCTGCACTTCAGTCCCACGCTCCTGATCTTTGGGCACCCGGTACGGAGGAGGGAGGGCAGGTCTGAAGACCTCCTCGTGGGTCTGCTCCTGGGCCTGGCCAAACTGGCCATTAACAGGTCCAGGCAGCGGGCCGTGGAGGGGGTCGTTAGGGCCGGCTGCCTGCCCCTCTTCCGCGGTTATGTTAGAGCCCGGGTGTCCTTGGAGAAGGAGCACGCGGTGTCCACCAACACCCTGGAGTTGTTCAGGGAGAGGTGGGCGCCGCAGGGAGTGGAGTGCATCATTTCTCCCTCCAACTCTATTTTGATTTAGTCCCTACCCTCCCCTTCACTGTTTTGATCACACAGCACTGCCCTTTGATGTGAAGGGCAGTGTTTGTCACTGGCCACCCGGGTGTTTTCCTATCTTCCTGGTGGTGGAAATTGAATAAAGATTGGTGCACTTTGTGTCTCTCACTGTGTCTCACACCTGCACACACACACCATGGGTGCTGGGGAAAAAATAAGCACAACCGCAGTTAGGCAGGAGTGTGGGGGTTAATAAAAAAGAAAAAAAGAACAGGAATGTCAGGCATTCTTCTCAGTCTGAGAGCTGGTTCTGAGGGAACTGGATCAGGGTCAAGGACTCTCCATGTGTAAATAAAAGGTGATGGGATATCAGCATCTATGGAGTTATTTCAAAGACCTTAGAGAGAATGCAGAGGAAATTCACTAGAATAGAACCAGATATGAGGTACTGAGAAGAAGAAAAGAGAAAGAAAGAAAAAAAAAATAACCAGGAGTCATTCCCCCTCCAACTCTATTTTGATTTAATCCCTGCCCTCCCCTTCACTGTTTTGATCACACAGCACTGCCCTTTGATGTGAAGGGCACTGCTTGTCATGGGCCACTTGGGTGTTTTCCTATCTTCCTGGTGGTGGAAATTTGAATAATGATTTGTGCACCTTGTGCTTTTCACTGTGTCTCACACCTGCACACACAAACCATGGGTGCTGGGGTAAAAATAAGCACTACCGCAGTTAGGCGGGAGTGTGGGGGTAAAGGAAAAAAAAATAAGTAGGAGTGTTGCATTGCCCTTAAAAAGAAATAAAAAAAGAAAGAAAAGAAAAAAAAAGAGTCATATATGCACTGTTTTATTGTTTGTTTTATTGGACAGTCGGCATGTGATTGTTTTTGTTGTTTCCTTTTCGATATGATAAGGTGGGATTTGAGGTTTGTCCTCTTTTCCCTGGGGATTGGTTGCACGGGGTTTGGGGGTCTGGCTTTGCCACCCCTTTCCCCTCTAGATTGCTGTTTCTCGTAAACTGCTGTTCATTGTTAACTGTTTGTAATTTGTACTGGTTAATAAAATAAACAGGAGTCTCTCAGAGAGTCTCCTCAGTCTAGGGACTGGCTGTTCAGAGCCCATGTACTGTGTCTGTTGAAATAAATGATAACTTGGTGATGGGATACCGGCCTCCGTGTCTGAATTGTCTTACTGCATTTGGACATGGACTGCTTCCTGCATTAAATGTGCAATTGCAGCAAGATACTATGGGCATTATATAAATAGGAATTATTGCTGTTAGATGGACTGGAGAAGCTGATGGTGTTCCCCTGACAAGGGAGAATGTTAATAGAAGTGTTCAAAATTGAGAATGATTTTATAGAGTAAAATAGGAGAAACCTTTCAATGGCAGAGCATTGATTAAGCAGAGGAGGTGGATTTCAGGCTATTTTTCTTCCTTGATGTGACATGAGCATTATTGGCGTATATTGCCCATTTCTTATCACCTGTGAGAAGGTGGTGCTGAGTTGCCTTCTTGAGCCGCTACGGTTCAAAGTGATGGAGGTGCACCCACTGAAAGTCGCACATTTTAAAATCCTGCAGCACAATTCCACACCAGGATGCTGTGTGGCTGGAGGGGAACCTGCAAGGATGGCACTCCCACATGCCTGCTGTCCTTGTCCTTCGGTGAGTAGACATTGTGGGTTTGGATGGAGCCTTGATGAGTTATTGCAAAGTCTTTTATATGGAGTACATATTGCTGGCACTACGAATGGCGGGAGATTTAGGAATCTAAGGAAATAAATCATCTAACAGACAGGCGTAAAAAGTAAGCTTGGAACTGATATGCCTTTCGTACATTTTGACACACAAATGAAATGCAATGAAAAACTGAGAATATGTTTAGATTCTTGAGGAACACCATCTTCCAATCATATACCCTTTTTCCCTCTGTCTTTTGGGTGTTACAGACCTTTTTATTTCACCACCAATCCCCCCAGCTCCCCCACTGACAAACTGCATTCCTAAAGTTTGGAGCCTATCTGGAATATTTTAATTTGGTTAAATCCAGTAGATCAGACATGATTTGTTTTGTGCTCTACACCTGCTAGGATTTCGTGGGAAATCAATTCTGAGCTTTTACCGTCCAATCAGTTTTCAAACCTGATCAAAACCATGCCTTCAATTCCATGCATTCCTATTTTTGTCAATTATATTTAGTGTGGAACATATTTGAAAGTTCTTTAACTGTTCATTTGGAAAGCCGTAGACACTCCTAAATCTCCATCATTATTGCCAATGCTCTATTTGTCTTGTAATATTGGTCAGAATGCTTTTGTTGAATAATACCAGAGATGCTAGACATGCTGAGGCCAATGGATTCACAGCTGCTCTCAGCTGAGATTATACAATGTAGCACAAACCCAAGGCTTTTCCAGTCTGTTCACTGTATAAACCTTGAAATCATTGAATGATTCCCAGATTCTCAATGCAAGGTCCATCCTCCTTACTAGTTCTGCCATTAATGAAATGATGAGCTCCATTCAGATGTTTTAATCTATTCACACAATCCAGACATCATTGACATAGTCTGTATTTATTGCTGTTCATCGAGTGGTTTGCAGGAGTTTTTCAGACAGCAGTTGAGAGTCAGTTGTGGGTCTGGAGTCATATGTAAGGCTGATCAAGAAAGGACAGCAGATTTCCTCCATTAGGAGATATTAGTTAACCACTATTTTTTAGAACAATAATCTGGCCATTTTTTTCTCTCACTATTGCTAGCTTGGTAGCCTAGATTTATTCATGAACTGAATGTTTAACTTCCCAGACTCCGTGGTGAGATTTGAAGTCATGTCCCCATGAGAACTCTGCAGCATTGGCCCAGAGACACAGCCTTATTCTGCACTGGATCTGCTTTTGTTACAATCAGTAGACACAAAATTAAGCACTTCTAAAAACAAATATTGACACTCCTTAGCAACGGTCCAAGGACCCACAGAGTTGGAAATCAGTGAGTTTGAAAGGAATAGAAGAGTAAATGGGATAAATTGGGAATGAGTAAGACAGCACGACCCCAAGTTGCATAAGGAAGATAAATGGGTCATTCCTTGTGAAGGTATTTTGTTTAAATGATTCCCTCAGCTCCCAGCCAGTCTGTGTTAATCTTTATCCTTCATGTGAGCAAACTCTCCTAATCACGTTTACCCACTCTGCCCTCACATCTTTCAATCCCTTTCCGTTCTTCCGTCTCTTCAATCTAAGTTTGATTGTTAACACAGGTTTCACCATGAGTGAATTTCACAGTCTGATCATTCTCAGTGTGAATAAAGTTAAAAATCATACAATACCAGGTTATAGTCCAACAGGTTTATTTGGAAACACTAGCTTTTGGAGCGCTGCTCCTTCAGCAGGTGGTTTGTGAAGTATAAAGTCTTAGGACACAGAATTTATCGCAAAAGTTTACAGTGTGATGTAACTGAAATTATATACTGAAAAAGACCTGGATTGTTTGTTAAGTCACTCATCTTTTGGAATGGGCATGTTGGTTTCAGTTCTTTCATGTGTAAATCACAGAAGTCAAAGTTAGATTCTCAAGTGAACTTTAACAATAGGTGCCATGTTGGCCTAGATAATGCACCAGGAGCAGCAATAGACAATAGGTGCAGGAGTAGGCCATTCTGCCCTGCGAGCCTGCACCACCATTCAATATGATCATGGCTGATCATCCTCAATCATTATCCTGTTCCTGCCTTATTGCCATAACCCTTGATTCCACTATCCTTGAGAGCTCTATCCAACTCTTTCTTAAACGAATCCAGAGACTGGGCCTCCACTGCCCTCTGGGGCAGAGCATTCCACACACCCACCACTCTCTGGGTGAAGAAGTTTTCCCTCATTTCTGTCCTAAATGGCCTACCTCTTATTTTAAAGCTGTGTCCTCTGGTTCGGGACTCACCCATCAGCGGAAACATGTTTTCTGCCTCCAGAGTGTCCAATCCTTTAATAATCTTATACGTCTCAATCAGATCCCCTCTCAGTCTTCTAAACTCAAGGGTATACAAGCCCAGTCGCTCCAATCTTTCAACATAAGATAGTCCCGCCATTCCAGGAATTGACCTCGTGAACCTACGCTGCACTCCCTCAAGAGCCAGCATGTCTTTCCTCAAATTTGGAGACCAGAACTGCACAAAATATTCCAGGTGCTGTCTCACCAGGGCCCTGTACAGCTGCAGAAGAACCTCTTTGCTTCTATACTCAATCTCTCTTGTTATGAAGGCCAGCATGCTATTAGCCTTCTTCACTACCTGCTGTACCTGCATGCTTGCCTTCATTGACTGGTGTACAGGAACACCCAGATCTCTTTGTACTGCCCCTTTACCTAACTTGACTCCATTTAGGTAGTAATCTGCCTTCCTGTTCTTGCCACCAAAGTGGATAACCATACATTTATCCACATTAAACTGCATCTGCCATGCATCTGTCCACTCACCTAACCTGTCCAGGTCACCCTGTAATCTCCTAACATCCTCCTCACATTTCACCCTGCTACCCAGCTTAGTATCATCAGCAAATTTGAAAACTAGTGCTTCCAAATAAACCTGTTGGACTATAACCTGGTGTTGTGTGATTTTTAACTTTGTACACCCCAGTCCAACACCGGCATCTCCAAATCAGTGTGAATAGTATTTTTTAGTCCTCTGTTCTAAAACTGTTACACATACAGAAATATCAATGACTTTTCATGTTCACCCCCGCCCCCCTCAAATACTGGAAGCTGTCTGTTTCTATCTAGTCTGTCCCATTCTTTCAGAATTTTCAACAATTCTGTGATATCACCCCAATGGTTGTAATTTCTACTAAAAAGACCTTCACAAGGAGTGGCCCATAGTGTAGATAAAAGCAGCAATTATTATTTGTTCAGTGAGATCCCTTAAATATTACTCGACGATTGACCTTTGACCACTGAACAATGATTCACTCTGCGAAACTCTTGAAGTGTCTCTGAAAAATTCAACAGCTTTGTGTATTTTCTTTTTACTCGATTTTTCACAATTGCTTGCAGTGCCCGGAATATATAGAACACTACTGAGAACTTTCTGGATGTTCATTTAGATAGGCACTCCAAAAGCTACATCATTTTTTGTCAATGCTCTATTTATCTTGTAATATTGGTCAGAATGCTCTTGCTGAATAATACCAGAGATGCTAGACATGCTTAGGTCAATGAACCTGCAGCTGCTGTCAGTTGAGATCATACAATGTCTCACAAACCCAAGGCTTTTCCAGTTTGTTCATTGTATAAAGCTTGAAATCATTGAATGATTCCTAAATTCTCAATGCAAATCCAAGCTCCTTAATAGTTCTGTCATTAATGATATGCTGAGCTCCATTCAATAGTTTTAATCTATTCACAGGTTAGGACATCATTCATAAGGCCTGTATCTCTTGCTACTAGAGCAAATTATTGCAGATGCTGGAATTTGAATGAAACCAAAAAAATGCTGGAGATTACAGCGGGTCAGGCAGCATCCATGGAGTGATTTGTTGATAAAGGGTTTTTGCCCGAAACGTCAATTTTCCTGTTCCTCGGATGCTGCCTGACTTGCTGTACTTTTCCAGCACCACTCTAATCTTGACTCTAATCTCCAGGACCTGCAGTACCCACCTCCACCGAGTGGTCTGTTGGACTATTTCAGAGTAAACTCACGGTCTGGAGTCATGAGTTTAATCAGAACCATGAACTGTTCAAGAACATTAAAACCAGCATCAGAATAAAAACATAACGCAAATAATCACGGACTCCTGACGACACAGAGCTGGCTTGTCAGAAATCGCAGGACTCAGAGCAGATCCAGAGGGAGCTGTTAATCAGTCACATGTGTTTGAGTTGCCTCTGTTTGTATTGTGATGGAATTCAAGCTGCAATTTGCATAATTATTGCCAATTCTCTACCTTAAATTGCTTTAGGTCTTGGGAGACTGGATGAGATAGTTTTTTTCCCAATTATGTTTCATTCCCAGAGGACATTGAGCCCTGTCTTGCTCCTGTAATGTGCCCTTGGTGTCTGTCTGGGTATATCTGCTAAGTAGGCTTCCTGCTGATTTGCTGTATTTATTTACAGTTTGTGTTAGATAAATAAGTCAATCATCAGAATCGCAAACTGTTCCTTCACAGTAAGTGTGAATTCTCTGTGCTGTGACAGACAAAATGTTCAAATGTTTAGGGGGCTACTCCTGAGAGTCAGGCTTTTGCTCCCAGTCTGTGGACTGGATTCTCAGACCACACAAAGGGCCACAATTCAGAACTGGGAAGGTGCAAAGTTAGCTCCAGCAACTGGTCAGCTGCGTCCCTGGCTCCATTTCAGCTCTTCTGGCACAGACATTATATCCCGACGTCTGGTTCCAAAGATCCAGGTTAAGAACTAGCAGCAGGAGCATGCAATTCAGCTCCTCAAGACTGCTCCGTATTTAATACATTCATGGCAGGCTCAAAGTCCACACTCCTTGGATGCATGTTGTATCAGGCCCATACGGATTGATTTAGGACAAATTCCACACTGGCAGAGGTCTCTTTAAAGGCCTCGGAATGGGAGATGGCCAGTGCTTCATACAGGACTAGAGGGCCCCATCCTTGCTTGGGTATGACTGTAGCGACAGTCCACTGCGTAGAGTGACATTTGAACATTCTCCCCGTGTCTGCTTGGGTTTCCTCCGGGTGCTCCAGTTTCCTCCCACAATCCAAAGGTGTGAAGGTTAGGTGGATTAACCATGCTAAGTGTGGAGTTATGGGAGTGAGGTTGGGGGGAATGTAGGTGTGGGAGGGATGCTCTACCTGCAGACTTGATGGGCTGAATGACCTCTATCTGCACTGTAGAGAGTCTATGATTCTATGATAGTTGACAAGAGGGTGATTCTATTTTGAAGAATCATCTCTCTTAATTTCTTCATTCTCTGCTGCTCCTCACAAGCAGACAGATGCTAACACTGGCCTTTCAGAACCTGCCAGTGACCTTAATTAGACAGAGAATCTGCTTCCATGTTAATTAAATCTAGCACACTCAGTGATAACTACACAATCCCCCGCCCCCCCAGGGATCAGAAACAGCCCCATATTCCTGGCACTGGAGACAAATCTCAGCAGGTCTGTAATATATGAGAGGTCCGTTCATAAGTCGATTAACAGCAGGAAAGAAATTTTGAAGTTTCTCTTTCTCACCTTGTCTGTGCCCCTTGGAACTTTGTATACCTCAATCAGATCTCCTCTCTGCCTTCTCTGCTCTAAGATAAACAATGCCAGCCGACCTAGTCTCCCTTCACAGCTGAAACCTTCCATCCCAGGAGACATCCTGGTCAAACTTCTCTGGACCTTTTCCAGTGCAATCGCATCCTTCCTAAAATGTAGGGACCAGAACTGCACACAGTACTCCAGCTGTGGCCTAATGAATGTTGTAAACAGCTCCACGATAACCTCCTTTCTCGTATATTCAATGCCTTAACTAATAAAGGCAAGTATCCAAAATGCCTTCTTAACCATCTTACCTACCTGTCCTGCTGGCTTTAATTATCTGTGGACACCAAGGTCCTCTCTGACCCTTTGTAGTTTCTAGGATCCTACTATACAAGGTGTACTCCCTTGCTTTGTTAGTCCAGCCACAATGCATCACCTCACACTTTTCATTAAAATAAATCATTTCAGAATTAAACTCCAACTGCCACTGTTCAGCTGAACTGACCAGCCCGTCTACATCACCCTGTAGTCTAAATAATTAATGGCAGCACCAATGCTCATGTTGACTGTGAGCTTATTGATCATACCTCCTACAGTCATGTCCAGATCATTAATGGACACAAACACAAAAGGGCCCAGCACCAAACCCAGAGGTCACAGACTTCCAGTCACAAAAACATTCTTTGATCATCACTATCTGATTGCTGCCAGAAAGCCAATTTTTGATCCAATTTGCCAAATCGCCCTGGATCCCATGGGCTCTCATCTTATTAACCATGTGAGATCTTCTCAAAAACTTAACTGAAGTCCATGTAGACGATGTCAACAGCATTTCCCTCACTACACACCTAGTCACCTCCTCGAAAAATTCAATCAAATTTGTTAGATTAGACATGATCTCTTCCTGACAAAGCCATACTGACTACCCTTGCCTCTCTGAGCGGAAATGGATTCTGTCCATCAGAATTTTTTCCAACGGTTTCGCTCCCACTGCTGAATCAGGGGATGGTGGGTAAACCCATGAAGGAGAATGAGGTAGAAAGCTAAACTGAGAGATGAGTTGAAGTAATGGGCTCATACAGAGCAGAGGAATCACCTGTATCTTATTGGAGATCCACTGTACTGCTATAGAACGACCTAATGCTTGCTTCGCTACACAGAAAGGAGTTACATATCAACAGAAGAAATATGAATAGGAGTAGGCCATTCAGTCCCTCAAGCCTGGCCCGCCACTCAGCTGTATCCTAGCTGCTCTGCTCCAGACCTCAGCTTCTCTTTATGGCTATAACATAGGCTTCAATTCCCTAAGATTTCAAAAATCTCTCTACATTCTTTTTAAATACTTGCAGTGGTGTAGCCTCCACAACTCTGTGGGATGAAAAACCCCAGACCATCCCAACCCTCTGGGGGAAGAAAACCCTTTGCACCTCAGTTTTAAATGAGGATCCTCTTATTCTGTAACAATGTCCCTTGATTTGAGAATTCCTCACCAGAGGAAACATCTTCTCTACCCCTGTCCTGTCAAGGTCCTTCAGAACCTTGTTTTATTGGAATTGGGGACAGACTGATAATGGAGCTTACAAAAAAAGGAAATTTTACAGAATCTGAACTAGAAGTACATGACAGGTCAGGTGGTCTCTCCTCAAGTCATGGAGTGAGTTGTAGAGAGACAAAATGAGTCAAGATTAGAGTGGTGCTAGAAAAGCACAGCAGGTCAGGCAGCATCTGAGGAGCAGGAAAATCGATGTTTCAGGCAAAAGCCCTTCATCTGCAATTCCTGATGAAAGGCTTTTACCTGAAACATCGATTTTCCTGCTCCTCGGATGCTGCCTGACCCGCTGTGCTTTTCCAGCACCACTCTAATCTTGACTCTAATCTCCAGCATCTGCAGTACCCACCTCTGCCTAGAGAGACAAACTGAGTTGATCTTCTGGTCAGTAATCTTTCATCAGAACCAAAAACATGGAGATGTAACAGGTTTGAACATTGAGGCAGGGAAAGGGACCCAGGAGAACAAAAGCAAAGGGCTGTGAAAGGCTGGAGGGGGCAAGCGAACGGAGAGATGATTTGGCACAGCCCCACAGGCTGCTGAATGAAGCAGGTTCCGAAACAACATGTAGCTCTAGAGGAGGTGCAGGTGAGAACCTATTGCACCCCTGGAGTATCAACATCTGACTGGAAGAGCCAACAATATGAGCACTGAGCTGGAAATATGTTGCTGGAAAAGCACAGCAGGTCAGGCAGCATCCAAGGGCTCCATGTTTTGGGCATGAGCCCTTCTTCAGGAATATGAGCACTGAGCCCAGTGCCTTTCCACACTGTTCACATTGCTCTGTGCTACTGCTGCAACATTTACAAGTTGTTGGGCCAACAATTTGTAAAATCAAAAGAACAGTTTACACTGAAGCAGTTTCATAGGAATGAATAGGGTGTGATTGAAGAGGGTGGTTAGTGGGTAATGTGTAGGTGAATGTACTGTGCAGTCCATTGACGAAGCAAATCTGTAATGCATAATTTATCGCTGTGCTCTATCCCAGTAATAGATTCAGTCTGACTTTAAATAAAACATTCCACCCAGCTGTTATTGTCACATAGTGCTCAAGGCTAATTAACACTCACTAATGCAGAATGTACCACCATTCCAGTTTAATGATAATACATAGGCCTAGTGTGGAGAGGAAGGCATGACAGGGTCACAGAAGGGTTGCGTTATGTCAGTGTTGGTTGGACATCTGACAGTGACAGAATGGGCAGCTTACAATATATCTTCCTATGGCCTCAGGGGTAATTTTGGTCAAAGAATGAAGCAGGTGATGATCAGACTCAACTTCATGGAGTGGTACATGTGGACTTCTCGATCAATCTTTACAGAAGGTGTGCAGTTCTCTGGGAGGCACATGGAGCATGTTTCGGAGTGCCTCAAACACTGAGGCAGAGGCTTCACAAGTTCCCTCTTAAGGCACTGCAAACCTCAGTGGAGTAGGACGAGAGTCGTCAAACAGCCTCTACCAGAAGGGTGCAATCCACCATGCCCTTCTGTACATACACAGGTGCTGCTCTGCCTCACCTCATATCCTCTTCCTAATCCTCTTCTCACTTCTCTTCCTACTCCTCTTTCATACAAAGAAAGAACCCAGAAAAGATGCTGATGGCCCAGCTGTCCAGGTGATACTGGAAAAGGCATTGCCTGGGCGTTGGTGAAGTCTTGGCCAGGTGCCTCAGAAAATCCTTCAATGTGTTTCAGAGATTCTCTCCTCAGCTCCAGCAGCATTGACCATAAAATATTAAGTATTCCTTTAAGTAGCACTTAAATCAAGATCAAAATCATGTTTTACTTTTAACCAGCTGGTCACGGGAGAGTTGAAGAATTATCTCCAGAAACATTGTACAGTTCTGATCTGAGTGCTAACAGGTGACAGACTGTTGAGCAAGTCTACCGACAGCTAACCATGTATTTTCCCTAACACTGTCTTCAACTTTATTACCAAGATGGTGTCTTATGTGAATCATTAACTCAACCAACATTTTAGTTGAAGACTACATCCTGGGCACCCTCTTAGTGTCCAACATGATGGTTGAAAATTACAAGCCCAAATCTCTACTAATGGGACTCCACTTCCCCTCTTACAGATGGGCTGTATTTCAAAGAGATACTGATTATTTAGTTTCCAGTTGTATATGGTTCTTGTATTGACCTCATATTGCAACGTTCTTTATTTAAACAATACCCAGGGATTGCCCTCTCCCAGGGTATTTCTAATTGTGTGTGGAAACTGCAACCATTACCCTGGAAGTGGGAATGATCTCACTGAGAGTACATTCCAGCTTCAAACAATGAGCAGTGAAGAAGCTGGAAAAAACAATCGAAGACTGAGGGAAGAATTATATTCAGTTACTACAACCAGCGACAGATAGAATCAGACATGATAAAACCATCAATAAATTAAATTGAGAATGATGTCCTTTGTATATTCACCTTAATGATCAGTTTGTTTTTCTTTGCACTTACAGCTTTGCATTAATAGATGTTATGACGTTCCCTTAGTTTATTAAATTTCAGAGTCCTGGGGTGAGGTGAATGATATGGAAAAATATGCCTTGTGATAACTGCAATGATGGCACATTTCGACAGTAATACTCTGCAGTCCACTGTGAAATGAGGCAGGGAGATTACAGCAGCCCTTTCTTTTCCTGATGGTGTGTTTTCAGCTGTCTGATATAAATGCTGAGATAGATCTCACCGGATTGGCATTCTGGGCAATTGCAGCTCAAACTGTAATTTATGTGAGTTGAAATGACTGTGCTTCTGTGTGATGTTGGGATGAAATTGAACTCAACTTATTTCTCTGCATCTGTGATGAACCTTTGACGTGCCGAGTCTGGCGGATAGACTATTAATGCAGAGACTGTCGAGATATGAGCGGTAGGGAGATAGGACTAGCTGACTTTCTTATCAGACCCAATGTCTCATCTCTGCAGTATCAGTTAAGAGTTATTCTTTCTATAATGTTTTCATATTACTTGCAATCATGGGATATTGATCAGAGCCCAGATCCCCACAGGTTGCTGAGCAGCAGGAGAGAGAATGAGAAAAATTACTGATTGTGTTTGTGTAACATTGCCATTCCGGGACAGGAGTGTTGGAGTCACAATGACACTGATCGAGCTTGTCCCCTTCTGTCAATCGCAGTGTCAGTCCATGTCTTCACTTGATGCCATGAGTCTATTCTACAGTACTACCCCCTCTCTAATTTTTACCTTTTTCCTGTCTGACCCCTCCTTGGCATCTGGGTGTTTGGGCCCTGCTCCTCACATCCAGACAGTTTAGTCTTTACAAGGGACCTCGGCACTGAGGGCTTTAACCACGCGATCTTTGGGGCTTCACCCATCATCACCCACCTGCACATTCCAGCACAGGAAGAGACCATAGAGGGGAATTACAAGGTCTCCTATAAGCACATGAGGGGAAAAGAGTAGTTAACTGAGGAGTTGAGCTGATTAAAGGCAAAGTGGGGATTTACACAAAGAGGCAAGAAATCTGGCTGAGGTGTTAAGTGAATTCTTTGCTTCTGTCTTCACCCAAGAGACCGATGCTCTTGACCCAAACACCTAGTGGTTAGCACTGCTGCCTCATAGTGCCAGGGACCTGGGTTCGATTCCAGCCTCGGGCAACTGTGTGTGCGGTGTTTGCACATTCCCCCCGTGTCTGCGTGGGTTTCCTCTGATTGCTCGGTTTTCTCCCACAGTCCAAAGAATTGGTTAGGTTAGGGTGGATTGGCCGTGCTAAATTGTCCATAGTGTTCAGGGATGTGTAGGTTAGGTGCATTAGTCAGGGGTAAATGTAGAGTAATAGGGGAAGGGAATGGGTCTGGGTGGGTTACTCTTTGGAGGGTTGGTGTGGACCTGTTGGGCCAAATGGCCATTTCAACACAGCAGGGACTCTATGCTGCCCAGGCCATGGTGACAGACAGAGGAGGAAACACTGAAGGGTTTGAAATTGTTAAGGAGGAGGTATTTGTTTGGTTGTGATTACTTAAAGTTGATAAAGGACTGAGACCAGATCAGTGGACTGGACTATTAATCCAGAGAACCAGGGAATGTCTGGGGACCTGGGTTCGAATCCCACTACGGCAGATGGTGGAATTTGAATTCAATAAAAATCTGGAATTAAGGTTCTAATGTTGTTGATTGTCAGAAAAATCCATCTGGTTCACTAACACCCTTTAGGGAAGGAAACTGCCATCCTTACCTGGTCTGGCCCTACACGTGGCTCCAGACCCACACTAATGTGGTTGACTCTCAACTGCAATTAGAAAGGGGTAAAAAATGCTGGCCCGGCCAACAAAGCCCCTCATCCTGTGAATGAATTTAAAAAAAGCATCCAAGGATAATGAAGAAAGTGAGTGGAAATTGGAGAGATATTGATCATAATCCTTCAGTCTTCCCTGGATGCAGTGTTGGTGCTAGAGGCCTTTAGAATTGCAAACATTACCCTTGTTCAGTGAAAGTTGTAAAAATCAGCCCGAGTAATTGCAGACCAGTCATTTGAATGGATGATCCAGTTCAGCCTCCTCCAAATACCAGTCTTCAGCCAATTCGATTCTTTCCACATGATATTGGAGACACTGGATCCTGCACAGGCTATGGGCCCTGACAACATTCCGACAATAGTACTGAAGACATTTACAACAGAATAGGCAAAAGTGAGGACTGCAGATGCTGGAGATCAGAGTCTAGATTAGAGTGGTGATGGAAAAGCACAGCAGGTCAGGCAGCATCTGAGGAGCAGGAAAATCAATGTTTCGGGCAAAAGCCCTTCATCAGGAATCGACAGAATATGCCAATGCTCTAGCCAAGCTCTTCCAGTACAGTTACAACACTGGCATCTACCCGGTATTTCCTGTACACAAAAAGCAAGATAAATCCAACCCAATCAATTACCACCCCATCAAACTATTCTTGATCATCAGTAAAGTGATGGAAGGTGTCATCAACAGTGCTATCAAGCAACTCCTGCTCAGTAACGCCTAGTTTGAGTTCTGCCAAGGCCACTCAGCTCCTGACCTCATTACAGCCTTGGGTCAAACCTGGACAAAAGAGCTGAATTCCAGAGGGGAGGGGAGAGGGACAGCCCTAAACATCAAGGCAGCATTCAACCGAGTGGGGCATCAAGGAGCTCGAGCAAAACTGGGATCAAAGGGAATCGGGGGCAAACTCTCCACTGGTAAGAGTCATACCTGGCATCTCGGAAGATGGATGTGGTTGTTGGAACCCTGTCATCTCAGCTCCAGATGGTGTCCTAGGCCCAACCATGTTCAGTTGCTTCACCATTGATTTTCCCTCCAACATGCGGTCAGAAGTGGAAATATTCACTGGCGATTCCAGAATTCAGTACCATTCATGACTCCTCAGATATTTGAGGCAAGATCTGAACAGTATCAGGTTTGGTCTGACAAGTGGCGAGTAACATTTGTGCCACACAAGTGCCAGGCAGTGATTATTTCCAACAAAAGAGAACCTAACTATCACTCCTAAACGTCATTGAATGCTCCACCTTAAATGGTTAATTAATTTGCCGGAGTTTTTGGAAATGAAAACAGAGATGATTGATGAGTGCGGGCCATTGATGTGTTGTACATGACCTAACTAAAAGGTATTCAATACAATGCCACATAACAGACTTGTATGGAATATTATAGCTCAATGGAATAAAAGCGACAGCAATGTGGATATAAAATAGGCTGAGGGATAAAAAGCAAAGACTAATTGTTCAGATGAATGGTTAAAGTGAAATTCCCCAAGGGCTGATATTGGAACCCTTGCTTTTTGTGATTGTTCTAGATAGTGATGTGCAGAGAACAATTTCAGAGTTTGCGGGTAATCAAAGTTTGGGAGAATTGTAAGCTGTAAGGAGGACTTTGTAGAACTTTGAAAGGACATTGGCACATTGGTGGAGGGAATGGTTAGGTGGTGGATGAGGTTCGATGCAGTGAAGTATGAGTTGATATATTTTGGGTACAAAGAACATCGAGAGGCAGGATAAAATAAACAGTACCGAGGGACCGAGAGAGACCAGGATGTTTATGTGCATAAGTCATTAAAAGGGACAGGACTGGTAGAGAGACCTGTTAATAAAGCTAACAGTACTCTAGGTTTCATTAATAGGGGCATAGAATACACAAGCAGAGAGCTAATGGTGATCTTATGTAAGACAACAGTTTGATTTCAGCCACAGTATTGTGCACAGTTCTGAGTGCCACACGATAAGAAGGACATGCATGCAATGGAGAGAGTGCAGAAGAGGGTTAGAAGAATAACTCCAGGGATCAGATTAAATTAATGCAGTTATGGATTGGAGAGGTTGGGGTTGTTTTCCTTGGAAAGGTGAAAGCTGAGTGGAGATTTGATAGAAGAGAGTTGTAGACAAAGCAAATAGGAAGAAACTGTCCCATTCATAAAATGATAGTGAACCAGAGGGCAGAGTTTAAAAGCAAATAAAAGCAAATTACTGTGAATGCTGGAATTTGAAACCAAAAGAGAAAATGCTGGAAAATCTCAGCAGGTCTGGCAGCATCTGTAAGGAGAGAAAAAAGCTGACGTTTCGAGTCTAACTGACCCTTTGTCAAAGCTCAAGCTTTGATAAAGGCTCAGTTAGACTCGAAACGTCAACTCTTTTCTCTCCTTACAGATGCTGCCAGACCTGCTGAGATTTTCCAGCATTTTCTCTTTTGGTGCAGAGTTTAAAGTATTTTGTAAAAGAAGCAAATGTGAGGTGACAAAAAAAGGTTGTTTGCTCAGTAAGTAGTTAGGGATGCACTGCCTGGGGATGCAAACTCAAAAGGGGCATTCGGAGGATATCAGATAATTATTTAAATAGAAATAATGTGCAGGGGTATGGGAAAAATACAGGAGACTAAGTTAAAATGCTCAGAGAGATGGTTGCAGAAATAATGGTCTGAATAGTCTCCTTCTATGTTGGAACAATTCTGTGATTCCAAATTCAGCCTCTCTGCCCAGTATTCCATCTGACCCAGGAACATATCCCACCATTCTGTATTCAGCCCCTCTGCCCAGTATTCCATCTCATCCAGGAACATATCCCATCATTCTGTATTCAGCCCCTCTGCCCAGTATTCCATCTCACCCAGGAATATATCCCAGCATTCTGTATTCAGCCCCTCTGCCCAGTATTCCATCTGACCCAGGAACATATCCCACCATTCTGTATTCAGCCCCTCTGCCCAGTATTCCATCTCACCCAGGAACATATCCCACCATTCTGTATTCAGCCCCTCTGCCCCATATTCCATCTGACCCAGGAACATATCCCACCATTCTGTATTCAGACCTTCTATCCAGTATTCCATCTCACGATTTGGATGTGAGCTTAAGAGGTATAGTTAATAAGTTTGCAGATGACACCAAAATTGGAGGTACAGTGGACAGTGAAGGTTACTTCAGATTACAATGGGATCTTGATCAGATGGGCCAATGGGCTGAGGAGTGGCAGATGAAGTTTAATTTAGTTAAATGTGAGGTGTTGCATTTTGGAAAAGCAAATCTTAGCAGAACTTATACACTTAATAGAAAGATTCTTGGGAGTGTTGCTGAACAAAGAGACCTTGAAGTGCAGGTTCATAGCTCCTTGAAAGTGCAGGTAGATAAGATTATGAAGAAGGCATTTGGTATGCTTTCCTTTATTGGTCAGAGTATTGAGTACAGCAGTTGGGAGGTCATGTTGCGGCTGTACAGGACATTGGTTAGGCCACTTTTAGAATATTGCATGCAATTCTGGTCTTCCTATTGGAAGGATGTTGTGAAACTTGAAAGGGTTCAGAAAAGATTTACAAGGATGTTTCCAGGGTTGAGCTGAAGGGAGAGGTTGCATAGGCTGGGGCTGGTTTCTCTGGAGCATCGGAGGCTGAGGGGGTGACCTTATAGAGGTTTATAAAATCATGAGGGGCATGGATAGGATAAACAGACAAGGTCTTTTCTCTGGGGTGGTGGAGTCCAGAACTAGAGGGCATAGGTTTAGGGTGAGAGGGGAAAGATATAAAAGAGACCTAAGGGGCAACCTTTTCGCACAGAGGGTGATGTGTGTGTGTGGAATAGGTTGCCAGAGGAAGTGGTAGAGGCTAGTACAATTACAGCATTTAAAAGGCAACTGGATGGATGTATGAATAGGAAGGGTTTGGAGGGATAGGAGGGATTCCTGAAGAAGGGCTTATGCCCGAAACGTCGATTCTCCTGTTCCCTGGATGCTGCCTGACCTGCTGCGCTGCGCTTTTCCAGCAACACATTTTTGGCTCTGATCTCCAGCATCTGCAGACCTCACTTTCTCCTCAGGGATAGGAAGGGCCAGGTGCTGGCAGGTGAGACTAGATTGGGTTGGGATATCTGGTCAGCATGAACGAGTTGTACATCTCTATGACTCTATGACTGGAGAAGGTGCAGAAGGAGGTTTACCAGGATGTGGCCTGGGCTGGAGAGTTTCAGAGATGAAGAGAGATTGGGGTTGTTTGCTTTAGAGCAGAGGAGACTGAGATGAGACAGGATTGAGATGTATAAAATTATGAGGTATATAGTTTGTGTAGAGAGGAAGAAACATTTCCCCTTGGTGGAGGGGTCAATGACCAAGCGGCATGTTTTTAAGGGAAGGTGCAGGATGTTTAGGGGGATATGAGGGAATACTGTAACCCAGAAGGTGGGGATGGGGAATCTGAAACTCGCTGCCTGTATGGGTGGGAGAGGCAGAAACCTTCATCACATGGAAGAAGGATTGAGATGTGCACTTGAGATACTAAAGTATACAGGCAGTGTGCTAAGTGCTAGAAAATAGGATTAGAATAGTTTGGTTTTGACTGCTGCAGATTTGATGGGCTGAATGTCATCTGTTTGTTCTGTAGGTCTCTATGGCTCTGTGGCTTTACGGTGTCAGCAGGAGCAGTGGTGATTGTGGTGAGGCATGACCTTGAAAGTGGCAAGATGTGCATTTTCACTGAAGGGCGGGATCATAGAGATAACCAGTAACCAGATCAGTCTCTGAACCCTGGCCACCACATCGTAATGCTCAACACCAGTACTGAGCGAGAGCTGAATCACACAGTCTCTCTGACAATGAACATATTAAACTTTCCAAAATGAACTAGACACAGAAAATCTATACTTTTTAAGTGAAGTTTACATTGTTTGATCTTGTATTCTCATGTGTTCTCATTAGCACACAAGGTTTTCAAATAATTTTCAACATCCAAAAGCATAAGAAATCAATTTGCTATCACTTGGTGGTTGATTGGCCTTCAACATTAAGCTGTAAGTTTCAGACAACATGTCATCTTGTTGGTATCTAATTGAATGCAATAAGTTTTAACTGGGAACCCCTTCCCCACTGCATGTTCTCTCAAACGTCACTCTCCTTGCATGCACTGACTGACAAAAAAACCCACAAACCGTCAGGGCCACACCTCCCTCACCCACTCCACAATATTCAACCCCACCACTGCCCTCCTTTTAATCTAGTCCCCAAAATTTGGATTTAGACTTTATTGTTACGTGTCCTCAAGTACAAAGGTACAGGACTATAGTGAAAACCTTTCAATGTTACCACACACAGTGCCATCTTAGGTACCAGTACCCAGCCACAAAGACTGAGCAGCCCTCCTGAGCAGACATTCTGTGGGTCAAGGCAGTCACTAACACATTCCCGTGACAGACTCCACCCAGTGAATGGCAGGATTTGAACGACATGGTGAGAGTCCTTGTTCAACAAGCCAAGGCCACTGTGAAGCTGATTCCTGTACAAACTCCGTTACACACTTGCAGAGAGCCAGAAACAATGCTGCACAATACCGAGGACTGTCCCTTCTGCAGATGAAGTGCAGCATTAATCATCCAAAACTCAGCAATTGAAGAGGCTATCATTTGACTCTGGGGTTTTTCATTCACTCAATAAGCAAGATCAGAAATCAAATCACAAATCTGCCCCCTGTGCCTCTGTAAACCCTGATCTGCCTTTATCCAGCTTCCAGCTCTCTTGCCCTTCCTATGCATTTCTAACTGCCACTGGTCTTGTGACACATCAGGCTGAATTGTACCAGTTCTACTCATTTATATTGCAAGAGGCTGGCAGGATCACAGCAGCTGGGTTTGTCAGTAGCTTCTTCATGGAGCTCTGGCATTTGAATCTCTCTCATGAATAATCAGAGCAGGCTGGCTTACTGATGACACTCAAAGGTTTGTTTACAGTTCACTGTTTAATGAGGAGCAGAATGGACTGATTCTAAGGGAGAGATAGAGAGAGAGAGTCTGACTTGATTTGATTTGATTTACTGTGACATGGAGCGATGGAGTGCCAGTGAGAGGATGATGCCCCATGATCCTCACACACATTCACTGACATCATATAGCAGCCGTAAGGGACGTAGAGAGGTTTTGTTTCCCTCAGACAGGAAGATAAAGACAACCACTGAGACAAAGCAGCTCAGCTGGAGGGAGCAGGAGCAAGTGATAAGCTGCAGAAACATTGGTATCTGGCTAATTACCTATGGTGAGACTGGGCGGTCAATGATCTCTTGAGTACAAGAAAGGCGAGTGACACACTGAAGGGCACAGCACCTTTAACCTCAGGCCCATTCCTTTTTCTTGAGACAGTGGAGCAGAAAGAGGCCATTTGGCCCATCAAGTCTGCTCTGCCATTCAATGAGATCATTTCTGATCTAATAAGCTCTCCCTGTGTCTGCGTAGGTTTCTTCTGGGTCCCACAGTCCAAAGATATGCAGGTTATGTGGATTGGCTATGTTAAATTGCCGGTAGTGTCCAGGGATGCTTGGGTTTGGTGGGATGTTCTTCATGGGTCAATTCAGACTCAATAGGCAAAAATGGCTTCTTTCTGCATTAGATTAGATTAGATTAGATTACTTACAGTGTGGAAACAGGCCCTTCGGCCCAACAAGTCCACACCGACCCGCCGAAGCGTATACCACCCAGATCCATACTCCTACACTTACCGCTTCACCTAACACTATGGACAATTTAACATGTTCAATTCACCTAACCTGCACATTTTTGGATTGTGGGAGGAAACCGGAGCACCCGGAGGAAACCCACGCAGACACGGGGAGAATGTGCAAACTCCACACAGAGAGTCGCCTGAGGCGGGAATTGAACCCGGGTCTCTGGCGCTGTGAGGCAGCAGTGCTAACCACTGTGCCACCGTGCCGCCCATTGTCGGGACTCCCTTACTGTCTCTCTCACCCTTGATTATACTGAATGACCCAGCCTCCACAGATTCACTTCCCTGTGAGAGAGAAACCTCCTTCTCATCTCAGTCCTAAATAGTTTACTCCTCACTTTGAAGTTGCACCCTCTGGTCATAAATTCTCCCATAGGAGGAACAATCCTTTCCAAATCTACACCATCCAGCCCTTAAGAATTTCATACGTTTCGAAAAAGTCTCCTCTCACTCTTTTAAACTCCAAGGATTACAAGCTCACCTTACTCAAACTTTCTTCATAAGATAGTCCCTTCACACCCAGAACAACCAAATGAGCCTCTTCTGGATGTCTCCAATACCAATATATCTTTCTTTAGGTAATGGGACCAAAACTATTCATAGTATTCTAGGCACAGTCAAATTGTACTTTCTATAGTTTCAGTGAGGCATCTTTATTTTCATACTGACTTCCTCTTGCAGTAAACATCAACATTCCATTTGCTCTCCCTATTATCTTTTGAATTGTATGTTCACTTTTTGTGATTCATGCACGAAGATCCCAAGTTCTCTATGCTGTGTAATTTTCTACATCATTTCTCTACTTAAATAATATTCAATTCCTCTATTCTTCCACTCGAAGTACATAACCTCACATTTGCCACATTATATTCCCATTATATTAAGGTTTTTTTCCCATTCACTTAACCTGTCTATATTCCTCTTTAGCCTCTTAGTGTAACCTTCTCCACTTGCCTTCCCACCTATTTCTGTATCATCGACAAGTGATAGTGATTCATTTTCCTCATCAAAGTCATTTACTTATTTTGTAAATAATTGTGGCTCCTGCATTGATCCATGAGGCACTCGATGAGTTACATCTTAGAAATGCTCATTCTCCCAACTCTCTGCCCTCTATTAATTAACCAATTCTCTATCCAGGCTAATGTAAGTAGACCCTCAATGTTATTAGGGAATGAGTTCCAGGATTTTGATCCTGCAACCCTGAAGGAATGGCAATACACTTCCAAGTCAGGATGGTGAGTGTCTTGGAGGGGAACTTGCAGATGGTGATGTTCCTATGTATCTACTGCCTCTGTCCTTCAAGATGGAAATGATCGTGGGTTTGGAAGGTGCTGTCCAAGGATCTCTGTTGAAGTTCTGCAGTGCATCTTGTAGATGGTATATACTGCTGCTATTGAGTGTTGATGTGAAGGTTGTGGATGTTTGTGGATGTGGTAACAATCAAGAGGGCTGCTTTGTCCTGGATGGTGTCAAGCTTCTTGAGTGTTATTGGAGCTGCATCCATTCAAGCAAGTGGGGAGTATTCCATCACCCTCCTGAGTTTTGCTTGTCGATGGTGGACAGGCTTTGGGGAGTCAGGAGGTGAATTATTGGGCAGCAGTATTCCTAGCCTCTGACTTGCTCTTGTAGCTATTGTGTTTATATGGCTAGTCCAATTGAGTTTCTGGTCAATAGTAATCCCAAGGTGTTGTTAATAGGGGATTCAGTGATGGCAACTCCATTGAAAGTCAAGGGGCAGCTGTTAAATTGCCTTTTACTGGAGATGGTCATAGTCTGGCATTTGTGTGGCGCGAATGTTACTTGCTGTTTGTCAGCCCAAGCCTGTATACTGCCCATATGTTGGCATGTTTTGCTCTTTTCGCTTGCTACATGACCTTCCCATGTTAGATGAAAATTATCCATTGTCCTAATCCATGCCTCCACTCCTCTGAATTCACCCCCACTCCACTAATGCCCTGAGGCTAGTGCTGCACCAGCAACATCGACAGATCCGGGAGCTTATTCACCTAATCCCTTGTTTTTTCTTGAGTCAATACCTCAGGGACACTTTGAGTTGTGCAGATAGAGGAACCTGACCAATAACAGCAATTACTCAGGTGCTGGGTTCCTGTCAATAACAGGAAGCAAAGTCACTATTCCCCTAGCCAACAGGAATGGTTTCTAATCTGTTGGGTCAATGTGAAACAGCTCAGGGGCTGAGAACTGAAAATCTGAAAATATTTGAGATAGCAGCTAAGTCAGAAACTCCAGACACGTGACACTGGATTTGTGATTTCCACCAATCCCAACATGGCAGCTATCAATGTCACTGCCATAAGAATCACTCCGATCAGGGCTTGGTCCAGTATTTCACAAAGAGTACTTCATATATTTTCACTGACTGCAGCCTCCCACGGTGACTGGCTTCACCATCATCCAACAACTCATCATTGAAGCTCAGCAGCAGTAATCCCAGGATGTTTGTCAGGGGAAGTGAAGCAATTTATTTCAGGAACATCACAAACAAGATGTTGAAGCCTGGCCTGTTTCTGACACTCAGACCTGACACTTAGGTCCAAGTGAATTTATTCAGCTCTCACTGCCTTTGTCTATACTCTGAGGTTTAGTGGGCAAGGAAATACAGCACACTACAAACACAGTCACAGGGCTTGTATTTTGTGTTTTCATTAGACCTATTTCCTTTGGATATGAGTAATATAAATTCAAAGGGAGGTGATAGCCTAGTGATATTATTACTAGACTGTTAATTCAGAGATCCTGGTGGATCATGGCAGATGTTGGAATTTGAATTCAATGTATAAACGTCTATTGATGACCACGAAACTGTTGCTAATTGTTCAGGAAAACCCATCTGACTTTAAGGAAGGACATCTGCTTTCTTTACCTGGTCTGGACTACATGTGACTCCAGACCCACATCAGACTGATAGGATAGGCGATAAATACTGGCCTGGTCAGTGATATCCACATCCTATGAATGAATACAAGCAGGAAGGCTGTGGTCTATTGGCTTTGCTCTATCCTGTCACATGCTGGCCTTTCCTGTCTTGTTTGAGTACAAGCTGAGATGAGATTGGCCATGATTGTATTGAATAGCAGAGCAGGTTTGAGGGACTGAATTGTTGATTCCTACTTCTTATGTCCTTATGCCCTAGGCTGGCATGCTGTATTGGAGCCAAGCCAACTTACTCCAACCTGATCTTGCCTATCTTAACCGAGTTTGTTTAACGTGGCCTGGTGTATCCTGGTGTGATGTACTAGTCTAGCTCATCTTTCCTTGCTGTTACCCTTCCCATGTTGTCTGTAGACAGCCCTTTCTAAACTCAACCCACTTGCACACTTTTCCAACATGGTTTTACTGAAGAGCTTCTTTGCTTTGATTTTCCTCAGTGTATTGTGATACCTTCTATTTTTTCTCTGTCTCCTGTTTGCTGAGAATAGTCAGCACCTCAGACTGAGTTTCCGTTTGTCTTCAGTCAATATTATCTGACTTCAGACAACATGATCCACAGACTGATTACACAGAGCATCACAACTGTTCGTGGATAACTCTATTTCCTGAGCAAATAAATTGATCAAAAGACAGGTTAATCTATTGGAGCTCAGAGAATATAGATTGATCAATTGCACTTGCTCTTCATCACACTCCAGAAGTTACACACTGTCTCATACTAATTTCTGTGCCAGAGATGAAATAAAGTAGAAATGACCAAAATACTCAATTTGTAGGGCATAAAATCTCCAGCAACAGAACGATTGAAAGCTACAATGCCTTCAACCTCTGCCGATCTCCGTGTGAACTCTACAAGAGATTACTTAACAACAACAGGGCTTTATAGCCTTAAAATGACAGCTACCTATCAGTTTTGTGGCCTTGGGCTGTGGAAACCTTCATGTTTGAGGATATAGTGTGGAGTAGGTGTGTGGTGGTTCATGCTGAGCCCAATGCATGGATAGCAAGGTCTGAGGTGTATCTGATCTTGTACTTTGGCCTGGGGTGCGCATATTTTCAAAAGTCTCGTTCAATCCTACAGGGTGAGATGGTCATGGACAAAGTTGATGTGTATTCATAGGTTTTGACCATTGTTTGTGACAGTGTCATATGAGCTAGGCTGGACACAACATTGTACTCAGTATCCAGAAAAAAGATTTCCAAGCGTAATGCCAAGGTTAGAGTGTTTGAACTACAAGGCTGGATAGGCTGGGGCAGTTTTCCCTGGAGCATCGGAGGCTGAGGGGTGATCTTATAGAGGTTTACAAAATCATCAGGATCATGGATAAGGTGAATTGACAAGGTCTTTTCTCAGGGGTGGGGGGGTCCAGGACTAGATGGCATAGGGGATGACTTGTAGCTCAGGTTGCAGATCAGATTGTAAGTTTGCTGGCTGAGCTGGGGGAATTGTTCTCAGACATTTCGTCGCTATGCTATGTAACATCATCAATGAGCCTCAGGTGAAGCGTTGGTATTTATCTGTCTCGGTTTGTTGTGGTAGGTGATATCATTTCTTGTTCTGTCGTCTGAGAGGCTGTTCTGAGAGGACAATACATCCATCCTGGGACAGGCTAAACAAAGACACACACGGGAATGCGAGAAGCCTGACATTCAAACTGGAACTCCATTAACAAACATATTGATTTGGATCCCATTTACCAACCTCTCAGAAACAGAACCGGAAATGATATCACCTACCACAACAAACCGAGACAGAAAAATAGCAAACAGGGCAGGGCACCAACAGTACAACCTAGGGGATGGCAGCAGAGATAGTGGACGCATTAGTTATGATGTTCCAAAATTTCCTAGAATCTGGAAAGTGATAGAAACACACTAATGTTACACTCAAAAAAGGAGATAGGATAAAAAGTGGGAAACTATAGAACAGTTATAAGTTAAAAAAACTGTGGGTGTTTTAAATCAGAGGCAAAAATAGAAATTTCTGGATGAGATCAGCAGGTCTGGCAGCATATGTGGAGAGAACTAAGAGTTCACATTTTAGATCTAGTGACCCTTCCTCAGAACTCATACACTACAGTATTGCTATTATGTTTGCCCATGACAACAGTGATTCATCTCAGAACTAATTTATTAAGCTGTAAATTGCTTAATTAGCGTATCTTGAATTTGTGACCAAAGCTATGTTAATGCATGCCTTTCCTTCTTTTCTGAGGAAGGGTCACTCAACGCGAAATTCTAGTTTCTCTTTGCAGATGCTGCCAGACCTGATGAGCTTATCCAACTTTTGTCACTATAGAGCAGTTAGTTTGACCTCTGCACTGGAGAAGTTGCTGGAGTTAATCATAAAGTGACTTAGAGATGCCGGTGTTGGACTGGGGTGGCCAAAGTTAAAAAATCACACAATGCCAGGTTATAGTCCAACAGGTTTATTTGGAAGCACTAGCTTTTGGAGTGTTGCTCCTTTATCAGGTGGTTGTCATAAAGGAGGAGATAACTAAACACTTTGTAAAACAAAGCTCAATTCCCCAGTGTCAGCACAGTTTCGTGAAGGTCAAGTCATGCTTGACAGACCTGCTGGAGTTCTTGGAAGATGTAACCAGCAAAGTAGATAATGGGGATCCAGTGGATGTGATATATGTATATAGACTTCCAAAAGGCATTTGACAAAATGCTGCATAAAGGAGTAATCCAATAGGTTAGATCCCAGGGGGTTAAATGTCAAATATAGAGACTGGATTGACTGACTGACAGAAAGCAGAGGGGTGAGATAAATGGGTCTTTCTCTGATGGTGAACTGTAACTAATGGGATACCGCAGGGTTCAGTTCTTGGACTGCAACTATTTATAATCTATATAAATTATCTGTAAACAGGGGACATAGTATAACATAGCAAACTTTGCAGATGATACTAAAATAGATGGGAAAGTAGGCTGTGATGAGGTGATAAAGAGTTTGCAGGTGGACATTGATAATCTCTGGGCTAGAATCTGGCAGATGGAGTTTAATGTATGTCAGTGCAGAGGGATCTGAGCATCTTTGTGCATGAAATGCAAGTGCTGCACAGAATAAGAAAGATAAATGGAACTGTGGCATTCATTATAAAATGACTGGATTATAAAGAAATGTTGTTACGATTATATAAGACATTGGTGAGACCACATCTGGAGTATTGTGTCCAGTTTTGGTCTCCTGGATCACTAGGTCGATCCCGGGGATGAAAGGGCTGTTGTATGAGAAGTGATTGAATAGTTTAGGCTTATACTCTCTGGAGTTCAGACAAATGAGGGGTTGATCTGATTGAGGGATATAAAATACTAAAGGAGATTGATTAGATGGATGTTGAACAGATATTGCCCCTGTTGAACAGTCTCGAACAAGAGGTCATAGATATAGAGTGAGAAGGAGGTTGGTTCAAAACTGAGATGAGGAGAAACTAATTCTCTCAGAGGGTTGTGAATCTGTGGAACTCCCTGCCCCAGAGTGCAGTGGGGGCAGAATCACTCAACAGATTCAAGAAAGAATTTGATATATTTCTGATGAAAAGTGGGATAAAGATCAATGTGGAGCAGGGGGGAGAATGGAGTTGAGACCAGGATAAGGTCAGCCCTGATCAAGTTAAATGGTGGAGTGGGCTCGAAGGGCTGAATTGCCTATCCCCGCTCCTGATTCCTACATTCCTGTGTTACTTAATAGATAATGACATGCAAATCTGTGTATGTTAATAGACTAATGACAGAAGGTCCAGCCATGATCCTATTGAATGGTGGAGCAGGCTGAAGAGGTTGAATGGCCTACTTCAGCTCCTATCTTCTAAGTTTCTATGAATGGCGGTAAAAGGTTTAGCGTTTCTGACAGTGTATATTGTGGTGTGTCAAATTGACCACGTACAATCTGACTGGAGTCTGTCAGAGCTGATGTTGTGGTGTCCTCTTAGAATCTTAGAATTGTACAGTACAGAAGAGGCCCTTCGGCCCACTGCCAAAAATACACTACTAGCCACACTAGTCCCACTTTCCTGCACTAGGCCCGTAGCCTTGAATGTTCTGACACTTTAGGAGTTCATTCAAATACGTTTTAAAGGTTGAACTTTTTTGATAGATCTTTATGCCACAGATGGAGATTCGGAAATGTCATTGACATTGTTCTTGGGTTGGCCCTTGCATTACATATGCGAAAGTGAGGACTGCAGATGCTGGAGATTAGAGTCAAGGTTAGAGTGATGCTGGAAAAGCACAGCAGGTCAGGCAGCATCTGAGGAGCAGGAAAATTGACGTTTCCTGATGAAGGGCTCCTGCCCGAAACATCGATTTTCCTGTTCCTCCCATGCTGTCTGACCTGCTGTGCATTTCCAGCACCACTCTAATTTTGACCCTTGCATTACATTCCTACCACAGGGAAATCCACTGTATTATAGGTTTCTCCAAGCCCTTGGCTATTTTACACATTTAAGCCCAATGTTCTCTTGGAGCACATAGCTTCCACTTGTCAAGAAATGCTACATTTTATTTTGTTGAATGAGATAATTCACATCTCCTCCAAGACCAGGATGTTTCAGAAAAATTGACAGTGGTGATAGTTGTGACAGAGGCTCACTCCTGCAAGATGCTACAATTGCTGAAAACCCGTGTCCTTTTTCTAACAGTACATCAATTGAATAATCTTTAGATTTATCCAAAACTTGTTGGGAAGATCTGCAATTCTCAAAGACAATGACTAGTCCCTAGTCGCTTTCAACGAGCTTAGCTTTCCTGCAGTCACATTCTGCGCCTTTTATAAACTGTCGTTTTGAATGGTCTCCACTTTATCTTTTAAAGAGAGAGTATACTCAGAATTTTCCCTCGGTTGTGTTTGCAATGCTTTGGTACAGGTTGTAGCCTTCAGATTAGGTTGCTCGATGTAAACTTTAACATTGGATTGAGACAGATGATGGGACTACAAGTTGGTAGAATTTGTAAATGTTTGCCTCAGATGAGACATTGTGTTGTTTTATAAGGACCTGAGCATTATTCTTAGTAATCCCTCGAACGTCAATGTATCATGACTACCATTTGTAGTAGATCCCGTGTTTCAAAATAAAGTGTAGCTGAGTGGAAAGGAACATTTGGCATCTATGGAGATCTGCTGATTTCCATGCTTTTGGAAGATGAACAGAGTTAATTGATCTTCAACCACTTATTAAAACCATCAGGAAACTATGCTATGAACATGCAATAAACCATTTGGTCAGGATAAACGAGTAGAGCTGATAAAGGGACTGCGGTAGGACATTCAGCCTCTCGAACTGCTGTGTCATGCTAAATGACCTTCTGCTTTAATTCCATATTTCTATTTCTTTCAATTTTCTTAAGATCTGAAAATCTATTGAATATATGTTTGGATATTCTGAAGAATTCAGAGCATTCAAAACAACAATGTGCGGCTTCCAAACAGCTGTGTACAGCTTATTTATCAATTATGTAGCTGGAGTCATTTTGTTAACTGCTAGCCCCAGTTTAAATTTAAAATCAATGTGATATTGACTGTTGTGTAATAACATACAGAATATGTAACTGTCAAAATTGCCAAATGAAAACTTCACCAAACTGATGTCCTTTTCATTCTTAATGGAATGTATCTAAAACTAAAGTAACACAGAAAGTTAATGATTATCTTGCCTATAATCACAGTACTTACAATGAGCAATGAGTACTGCTCATTAAGACATTGTGATACTGTGAGAAAGCCTAGGTGCTGACCAGGAAACCTCAGACATTACACAGACACTCAGATATATATAGAGATTGACGCTAAATTAAACAGCAGCAAAATTGGTGTCTTTCTGAAATTAAGGGCGAATGACATTATACTTGTATTCCTGATGAAGGGCTTTTGCCCGAAACATCGATTTTCCTGCTCCTCGGATGCTGCCTGACCTGCTGAGCTTTTCCAGCACCACTCTAATCTTGACTCTCATCTCCAGTATCTGCAGTCCTCACTTTCACCTATTACACTTGTATTGTCAGGATTCCCCTTTGACCAAGGTTAGGGGTTTAAAACGGACCAATGAGAAGGTATCTCTGCTGTTTCTGGGATTTGATTGCCAGATGTTCCACATTATAACAGAAACTGAATTTCAGAGTCCATTGTCACATACTCCTGTCATGAGAGTTGCTGGATATATATTAAAACGATTCTTCCAAAGGAGGACACGGCATCTTCCAAAATATTGCTGAAGAATTCACAACCCCAGGATGCAGCAGATGCCAGGGTATTGAGTAAATTTGAGGAGGAGGCCTTTAATTAGGAACAGGTTGAAAGGTTTTGGAGAACTGGCAGGAAGGTGGAGTGGAAGCCGAGATGAGAACAGCCACGATCATGTGAAATGCCATAATAGGGTCGAGGAGCTGAATTCTGGATCAGTGGTGCTGGAAGAGCACAGCAATTCAGGCAGCATCCGAAAAGCTTCGAAATCGACGTTTCGGACAAAAGCCCTCGGCAGTCTCTCCCTAGAAGCCCACGGAGGTTTGATTCCTTGGCCTTTGTACTGGGTTCCAAGGGATTCACATCTGGGAGACATTACTGGGAGGTGGAGGTTAGGGACAAGACTGAATGGGGCGTTGGAGTGACCCGAGAATCTGCAAAGACGAGGAGCTGAATTGCCTACTGCTGCTAGTTCTAACGTTCATCTTGTGTTCTTAATTCAGCATAGTCCTTAACAGCAATGAGCTGCACACCCAAATAATCTGATTTTGATGGTACAAAAACAGAAATTGCTGGAAAAGCTCAGCAGATGTGGCAGCATCTGTGGAGAGAAATCAGAGTTAAGGTTTCCCTTCCTCGGAACTGATTTTGGTGATGATGCTGGTTGATGTTGGCACCATCACTGATAACTCTCCTGCTCTCCGAACCACACCCTGGGCTCTTTTGCATACACCTAAGAGAGTTCAACCTCCCAGAACTTTGCAAGAATGGCATCCCTGACAGTGTTGTACTCTTATGGAGCTGTAAGGGGAGATGGTGGGCCTGAATTTTATTATCTAGTCTCTGATATACACCTCAAATCTTCAACCTGCTGAGTAATAGATGAGAGAGCTCTGACACATTATTGTGTGCTTTATGGAAAGGTTCAACAGATTAAATGGCCTGTTCACATTAGACTGGGACTCATCCTGCTGCCATTGTGTGATGATCCTTTTGCAATACTGATGTGTTACTGAATAATTTGGTTAAAGGTCTAATTCTCCTGTAGTTTCTGATTTAAATTGCAGCCTGTGAGTAAGTGGCTGAAAGTAAAAGCTTGACTCACACTGAGTCAGTGTGAACTTCATGGGCAGAATTAATGAACCAGGAAACATTGATGCCTATTCCAAGGCGAAACCAGGCAGCCTGCTGGAGGAAGTTTCAACCAACCGCAGAGCTGAAGATTAAAGCGAGCTTGCTTTACTAATAGAAATCAGAGCTATGCTGTACTGTGGAAGATCTCCGGTCCAACAATTTCCACAGTTCCCTGGCCTCAGTTTCTTTGGGAGCATTTCACCTCTGCTCCTTCACCCAAATGGTTATTTACCATCTCTGAGTCTAAGCAGTCCATAAGCTGCTCAACTGTGGGAGAATCACAAGGGATCATAGAAACACTGAAAGTCACTGAAGGAGTGGGCCATTTGGTCCCTCGAGCCTGCTGCACCATTCAAAATGATCATGGCTGATCATCAAATTCAGTCCCCAGATCCAGCTTTCATTCCATACTGAGTTTTGAGAAGGTTTGTTGCTCAGGTTGAGGTTCTGGATGTAGGTTTGCTCGCAAACCTACATCCAGTTCATTCCATACCCTTTGATCACTTTTGCCTTCAGGACTCCTTCTTGAAAAATTCCAGTGTTTTGGCCTCAACTACTTTCTATAACAGAGAATTCCACAGGCTCCCCACTCTCTGAGTGAAGAAATTTCTCCTCATCTTAGTCCTAGCTGGCCTACCTGTAAGCTTTCTTCTGGACTCTCTGGTCACTGAGAACACCTTTCTCGTGTTTACCCTGTCCAATTCTGCTTGAATTTTATAAGTTTCTATGACACCCCCCATCATCCTTCTAAACTCCAGTGAGTAGGGTCCTAACTGATCCAGTCTCTCTTCATACGTCAGTCCTGCCAACCCAGGAATCGGTCTGGGAAACATTTGAAAATAAAAATTGCTGCAAATCACAGTGGGTCAGGCAGCATACATGGAGAGAGAGCAAGCTAATGTTTTGAGACTAGATGACTCTTCATCAGAGCTGATGTGAAGTGCAGACCTTTGTTACATTCCCTTCATCACCAGAACATCCTTCTTTGGATAAGGAGACCAAAACTACACACAATATTCCATGTGTGGTCTTACCAAGACCCTGTTCAATTGCACCAAGACATCCCTGCTTCTGTACACTAATTCTCTCATTATGAAGACCAAAAGTCATTTGGCTTCTTCTCAGCCTGATCTAAGTGCTTTGCCTTGGATTCCTATTGCAGCTCAGTGAATAGTGAACCTCTCCAAAAGACCAACCAGCAACATCAGTGAACATTTTGAAAGGTTTACTAATTCACGGAATTATAGAAATTAAAGAATTTCACCAGGGGGATCTAAGATGGCGGCGATCTGAGAAGATCACACTGCAGAGCTTCGCATCACAGCAGGAGCAGGACGGTCCTTTAACCCACCCAATCCAGGTCATCAGGATTTCTTGGGGTGTTGGAAACATTGTGGAGCCCCAAGAAACATTTAAAAATTGACTTACCTGTATTTTCAGCTGTCCAGAAATGCCTAAAAAGGGAAGAGGAGCATCCGAGGCCGGGCCTGCAGCTCAGCCTGCAGCAGCCTCAGAGCAGATTACTCTCCAGGACCTGGTGAACCAGGTCTCGCAATCTCGCGAGACGTTGGGGAAACAGACTGAAGATAAGCTGGCTCCAATCTCTCTCATGCTGCAGAAGCATAAGCAGCAGCTGGGAGACCTGGAGAAGAGGACGGATGAGATGGAGCACAGGCTCACAGTGGTGGAAGCTGGTGCCAGTTCATTCAAGGAAGAGATCCAAACCCTGAAGACGCAGGTTTGTAATTTGCATGACCAAGTGGATGATCTTGAAAACAGGGGCAGGAGAAAAAACATTCGGATCATCGGTCTGCCCAAGGGTGAGGAAGGTGAGCAGCCTGTGAAATTTGTTGAAGATTGGCTTCTGAAATTCCTTGACTTGGAAACTGGCATGAGAGGATTGAAGATAGAGAGGGCTCACCAGGTCGTAGCGCAGAGGTCAGGTCTGGGTCAATGCCCTCGTCCTTTCCTGGTGCGGTTCCACCACTACCGGGATAAGGAGAGAGTCATGGAGGCTTCCAGACTCCAGGGGAAGGATCCAAAGGCCCTAATTTACGAGGGGTCTAAGATCATATTTTTTCAGGACTTTTCAGCGACGGTGATCCAGAAACGAAAATCGTCTGATGGAGTCAAGAGAAGATTGAAGGAGCTTGGGATTCAGTACTCCCCGAGATATCAGGCAGTGCTTCGGATCACCTTAGATGGATCCATGCATCTCTTTGAAACATCGGAGAAGGCAAGAGACTTTGTGGACAAACTAACCTAAGTTAAACAATTGTAGTATGTATAAATATTGTTGCTTGGGTATGCATTTATCATTCTGTAAAAGAAATGGAGGAAATCCGGTTGGAGCTTTGTTTTTCCCCTTTTCTTTTCTCTATTGATAATAATTTGGTTCAAACTATATCTGGTGGTGGTTAGATGTACATTTTAAATTTCTAAGTTAGGACATACCAAAGGATGGGTGAGGTATTTATTCCCCCTTTTTTTAATAAAAGAATGTTTTTTTATTCATATTGATATTCTATGGGGTGTTTATTCTTTTTAGCTTGTGCTTGCGATGCAGCTCTAGCTGGGAGAAGTGAAGGTGGTTGAGATGGTTAGATGCCTATTTATGGGCAGTTCGGGACGGGTAGTTGCCCCCTCTGGGCAGGGGGTGAGTTCCCCCACTCAGCACTATTGGCACTTTATATGTTGGTTTGTTTTCTGGTTTTTGTTGTTTTTTATTTTTAATAATTTTGTATATTTGTTAAATGTAGTGGTTTTAGTTTATGTAGTTTTTATATTTGGTGGACCATGCAACACTAAGGCTCAGCAATTTGTGGTTCGGGTTCCTCCTCTCTGGAACTTAAATGTAATTGCAGAAGATTATGGCTAATGATTTGATTAAATGGTGTACCTGGAATATCAAGGGAAGTCACTCACCAATTAAGAGGAAAAGGTACTGTTGAGTCCTAGAAAGGAGAAGGTAGATATTGCTTTGTTACAGGAGACACATTTGGATGACAAGGAGCATCTGAAATTACAGCAGAATGGCTTTGACCGAGTTTATTTTTCATCATTTAATACCAGAAGTAGGGAGTGGCTATATTGGTTAGGAAAAATCTAAGTTTGTGGAGTATTTCTCTAGGGAATTTTGGGTATACCTAGATATCAACATAGGCTCGGTTGATAACTCATCTGTTCTCTGGGAAACTGCCAAAGCTTATGCCAGAGGGTTAGTTATTTCATATTCCACCAATAGGAAGCGGCAGAAGGGTGAGCAGCAACGTCTCCTTGAAGCACGGTTGAAGGCAGCCAAGAAGGTCTATTTTGACAGACCCTCGTTGGTCAAACGACAGAGGATTACGGCACTGCAGTCTGCACTAAATTCCATGCTCACACAGACGGCAAAGAAGGAGCTGGTTTTTGCAAAGCAAAGGTTATACAAGCATGGTAACAAGCTCGGCAAATACTTAGCATACCTTGCCAGAAAGAGAAGTGCCCCACAAACCATTACAGCGATTAGGGAAGAGTCTGGGAACCTAACATGTGATTCTAAAAAGATTAATGTGGCATTCCAGAGATTCTACTCTTAAGTTATATCAGTCTGAGAGGGGCAGGCCAAAATGGAATCCTTTTTTAGAGATCTGAAGTTCCCGGGTGTGACTCCCGAACAACAGTCCTTTCTCAATGCCCCATTACCAGAGCAAGAAGTGCAGGAAGCTGTGAGGCAGCTTCAGAGTGGAAAGGTGCCCGGTCCTGATGGACTTCCCAGTGAATTCTATAAGGAATTTATAAGTATACTGTCAGGTCCATGCTGAATATGTTTAATGATTCATACAGTCATGTTTGTCTCCCACCATCTCTGAGAGAGGCCAATATTTCACTTATTCTTGAAAAAGGGAATGATCTGGAAGACTGTGCTTCATACAGCCCATCTTGCTCTTAAATGTGGCTTTAAGATCCTCTCTAAGGCTCTCGCGTTAAGGCTGGAGACAGTGTTACCCTATATTATTAAAGAGGATCAGACAGGCTTCATAAAGGGTCGCAGATCCTCCAATAACGTTAGGAGGCTGCTTAACGTAATTCAAGCATGCCAACAGCAGTCAATACAGGGATTGGTGATTTCTTTAGATGCAGCGAAGGCATTTGACTGAGTTGAGTGGCCGTACCTTTTCTATACTCTAGACCAGTTTGCTCTGGGCGAAGTTTTCATAAGATGGGTAAAGGTTCTCTACAGTGTACCTCTCGCTGTGGTCATTACCAACGGGGTACGATCAAGCAATTTTAATATTTCTAGGGGCAGCCGGCAGGGCTGTCCCCTTTCACCATTACTTTTTACGTTGGTGATTGAACCGTTGGCAGAGGCCATTTGTGGGGATCTCAATATATCAGCTCCAGAAGTGGGGTCAAAATTACATAAGATCTCGCTGTATGCAGATGATGTTCTAATTTTCTTGACAAATCCAGCAGATTCAGTGCCTTGCCTGATACAATGCATTCGTGCGTTTGGCGCTTTTTCAGGGTATAAGATTAATTTTGCTAAATCAGAGGCTACATCTTACGAAAGAGTTGGCTCTTGAGAGTGACTATAAATTCCCATTTAGGTGGTCACAGGGGGGTTTTGTGTATTTGGGCATATTCATTACTCCAGTTCTGGATTGGCTGAACAAAGCCAATTTTACTCAATTATTTGAAAAAATTAAACAAGATCTCCAAAGGTGGGAGGCACTTTCTGTCTCATGGTTGGGTCGGATAGCGCTTATTAAGATGAATATTCTCCCTCGTTTGCTATACCCTATACAGATGCACCCCCTGATTTTCAATAAACAAATATTCAGGAGACTGAACAGTTGGTTCAACTCCTTTGTCTGGTACCATAAAAGGTCCCTCATTTAATTAACCAAACTGCAGTTGCCTCACAGATTGGGGGGAGTAGACCTTCCAGACATTAAAAATTACCAATTAAGCTCGCTTTTGACCTACGTGAGTGATTGGGTTTGTGGGGACCCTCTTTCAATATGGCGAGATATCGAAGCCTCCCAGGCAAGGTGCCACCTTACCAGTTTGCTGTTTTTGGACAAGGTGAGGACAGTTAGGGAATATTGCCATAACCCAATAGTCATCAATACTGTTAAAGCATGGAGGGCAATTCGGCAGAGGAAAGGTAATATTGGCAAAACATTTTTGTTTACACCTTTAGTGGGTATGCGGTGTTTACAACCAGGTATCTTAGATTCAGGATTTAAACGCTGGGCAGCTAGTGGTATATCTTGCATGGGTGATTTATTTGAGGGAGATATAATGATGTCCTTCAATCAGTTATTACGGAAGTACGAGTTACCTAATAGAGATCTCTTTCATTTTTTTCAAGTTAGGGATTTTATTCAAAACAAGACCCACACTTTTGACTGATCCCTACAAATCTGACATAGAAAGAGGGGTACTAAGGGCTAAGAGTACGCTCTCTGTCAGTACTCTATATCACCAATTGGGGGGTGCCAATTGGGGGTCTGATCGACTCTGCAAGATGTGGGAAAGAGAGCTGGGTGTTGAAGTTTCTTCAGAGGCATGGGAAAATGCAAGGAAGAAATAATTTTGCCCATTGTACACGTGCTAGCTCTTTGGTAAATCTAGCCAGGTCATCTCAGGGCTAAGGTACTAAGGGCTAAGAGTACGCTCTCTGTCAGTACTCTATATCACCAATTGGGGGGTGCCAATTGGGGGTCTGATCGACTCTGCAAGATGTGGGAAAGAGAGCTGGGTGTTGAAGTTTCTTCAGAGGCATGGGAAAATGCAAGGAAGAAATAATTTTGCCCATTGTACACGTGCTAGCTCTTTGGTAAATCTAGCCAGGTCATCTCAATCCCATTGATTTTTTTTCACCCTCTTTTAAGTATTTATCTTTTGAAAGCTACTGAATTTGCTTTCATTGTCTTTTCAGGCAGTGCCTTCCAGATTATAACAATATGATAGATAAGTAAATGTCTCCTCATATTGCCTCTGGTTCCACTTTGGGCACTGACCTCCCGACACTGGAAAGTTTCCTTTCAATTACTGAGCCCTTTGTGATATTGAATGTGATTGAACAGCTGAATGTAAGAGTGGTTCATCAAACACTCAAACTGGAATGGAGAAATGAGAAAACAGGTTACTGGAGTGGAAAGGCATGGAGGAAAGGTATAACATTGAGAAGATTATTGAAAGCTGGGAGGGGCTGTTACTAGATAGGAGGGTGGTGGCAATGTCTGAATGAGCAGCAATGAATGGTGGGGTGAGTGGTCCGGTAAGACAGTGTGTTGGAGAATCAGTGAGGTCAATTGGCAATGTGCCAACTGTGGGAATTGGTGAACTAGAGGACTTGGACTGGCAAGATTTGCAAGTTTAAATAAAGATTATAATTTAAATTGGGGAGTGCGGGTTGGTGGGGGGAGGTGCATGACAACAGAAACAGGAGAGATGTGAAGACAATATTAGCAGCAATCTGAATGAGTTGGTGGGCAGAGATGAAACAAACTTTGTTACTCATATTAAACATTTAGGATAGTTTTTCAATAGGCAATGTATGAAAGGATAAATGGAAGTGTTCATCGAAAGGGTTATTGCCATGAAATAGACTTTGTTCTTTTCTACGTCTGGCTATGGATCATTAGTATTCTACAGCGGGCAATGTACCTCAGCTAAAATCAATACCAGACTCTACTATAAACTCTAATAGAAACTATAATGAGTGCTTTACACTCAATAATTATAGAAAATAGGTTTGCTGAGCAGGGCTGAGCCAGCTTGGTTTGGGGTGCAGGGAACAGATACAGATTGCCTCGAGTACGTACATTAATAATAAGTAAGACCACTCAGAATCACACCACTGCTGCACTGTCAGTTCTTTCAGTAACACTTGTAATCCCACAGGCATTTCTGAAGAGACATTTGTTATAAAAGTTTACAACCGATTGACTTGTCAGTGAAAAGGACGAATAAAGAGATCTCTTCCATTGGCAGAGATACCAAGAGCAGCCTGGGACCTAGAGGGTTATGAGGAGGCACGTGTGCAAATTAGTTCAATGGTCAGTGCCATTTGTTAATTTGACTCCTATTCAGTGAATGGCTGAAATAAAAATGAACAGAGTCGACAATGTAGAGAACGATCTATTGAACAAATACCTCCCAGTTTCTCTGGATGGGGTATGTTTGAACTTCTAAGTCAAAATCTGACTCTTCCCTCAATAAGAGGAACAAAAGTCTTTTTCAAAATTGATCAGTGTTCAGTCTTGGCCTTTTATATGTACACCAATTAATAATAACTTGCAACATTCTGATGTATTATCTCTTTTTAATTGCCCCAATTCTAGGAATTATGGGCTGGATATCCCAAGGAGTGACAATATCACACAGATTGCTCTACTCTCTTTTCTTACACCATGAAACAGCTCCACACAAGACTGTGATGTGGAGCTCCTTCAGAAGTATAGAGTTATATTGTCATTCTGACAAGTCCCTCACAGTGCAGAAACACTGGGGGAAGGCAAACTGGGCTCAACGTTTCTCAACAGTTTTTAAGGCCCAGAATCCCAGACAGATATTTTAACAGCTGCTGTTAACAGCTAAGTAGTTACAGTAAATGTGAGGTTAGAGTACTGGGAGGGTGGGGTACCAGCTGGGGAAGGGTGCCAGATATGTAGAGTGCCAAGTGGGTAAGTGATGGGGTAAGGTGGCCATTGAGTGGAGTGCAAGATGTTTAGAGTGCAACAAGGTTGAGTACCAATGGGTGAGGTGATAGTGAATGGGGGGATCAGGTAGGTCGATGTGTGTTTATAGGGTAAGTGGCAGTGAGTGGGAAATATTAGGTGTGACAGGGATGAGGAGAGGGGATTTGATAGGTCCCTGGTGTAGCATGGGTAGATGTGGATTGGGATACAGAGGGAGGAAGTGTGTGTCAGGTCTGGAGTGGGATTAGGGGTTTGAGTCCAGACTAGGAGAGGGGGTACTGAGTCGAGGGGGAAGGTGTGGTTGCTGGGTCTCAGGCATTGAGAGTAGATGTTGAGTTTGGGGAATGAGGGTGGGTGTCATATTGGAGGAGTAATGGGGACCAGGTACCAGGTTACTGGCATGGGACAGTTGAGTCCTGAGGGTTAGAGGATGTCTTTTAGGGTGGTTTGTCAGGTTCTGAGGAGACAGCATGTATGTCTGGTCATGCTCTGGGTGTAAGGGGTCTGGGAGAGGTGTAGTTGGGGTGTTTGTGAGGCAAGTTGGGGGTCAGTCTAATAGTTACACATGATTTAGGCCAGTATTTAAAAGTCTAACATTTCCTGAGTAAGTATTTACTTAACGTCAATGGAATCCTCTGGATTTTGAGATTTGTAGCTCAAGTTGGGGTTCTGGATTTAGGTTTGCTCACTGAGCTGGAAATGTTTTCAGAAGTTTCATCACCACACTAGGTAATATCAACAGTGAGCCTCCGGATGAAGCACTGGTAGTGTAGCCCACTTTCTATTTATGTGCTTAGGTTTCCTTGGGTTGGTGATGTCATTTCCCGTGGTGACGTCATTTCCTATGGTGATGCCATTTCTTGTTTTTTTTCTCAGGGGGTGGTAGATGGGGTCCAAGTCAATGTGTTTGTTGACAGAGTTCTGGTTGGAATATCATGCTTCTAGGAATTCACGTGCGTGTCTCTGTTTGGCCTGTCCTAGGATGGATGTGTTGTCCCAGTCAAAGTGGTGTCCTTCCTCATCTGTAAGTAAGGATACTAGTGAGAGAGGGTCATGTCACTTTGTGGCTATTTGATGCTCATGTATCCTGGTGGCTAGTTTTCTGCCTGTTTGCCCTATGTAGTGTTTGTTACAGTTCTTGCAGGGAATTTTGTAAATGACATTAGTTTTGTTTGTTGCCTGTATAGGGTGTTTCAAGTTCATTAGCTGCTGTTTTAGTGTGTTGGTAGGTTTGTGGCTACCATGATGCCAAGGGGTCTGAGTAGCCTGGCAGTAATTTCTGAAATGTCTTTGATGTAGGGGAGAGTGGCTAGGGTTTCTGGACGTGTTTTGTCTGCTTGTTTGGGTTTGTTGCTGAGAAATTGGCAAACTGTGTTCATCGGGTACCCATTCTTTTCGAATATCCTGTGTAGGTGATTTTCCTCTGCTCTGCGTGGATCCTCTGTGCTGCAGTGTGTGGTGGCTTATTCAAATAATGTTCTGATGCAGCTTCGTTTGTGGATGTTATGATGATTGCTTCTGTAGTTCAGTGTTTGGTCTGTATGTCTTGTTTCCTGTTGATGCTAGTTTGAAGTTTCCCATTGGTTGTTCACTCTACTGCAACATCTAGGAATGGCAGTTTGTTGTTGTTTTCCTCCTCTTTAGTGAATTTTATGCCAGTAAGGGTATTATTGATGGTCTTGAAGGTTCCTTCTAATCAACTAGCCACAACAAGACATGACCCACTCTCACTGTATCCTTACACATAGATAAGGACAGACACACATCCATCCTAGGACAAGCCCAAACAGAGACATGCACGAGAATTCCTGGAAGCATGGCATTTCTTCCAGAATTCTATCAACAAAAACATTGACTTGGATCCCATTTACCACCCTATGAGGAAAAGATCAGGAAATGACATCACCAATCCAAGGAAACCCAAACACACAAATAAAAGGCAGGCTACACCACCAGTGCTTCAACCAGAAGCTCACTGAGGATGTGACCTAGTATGGTGACAAAACATCTGAAAACGAACTTTTCAGCTCAGCGAGCAAACCTACATCCGGGGTCCTCTGGCTTCTCCAATCTCAATTGATACTTTCAGAGGGTTCCAGGAAATGGGAAATTGCACGGAGGGATCCTTAATTTCCTGGCAATTCCTTCAGAGCCTGATATAATGGGGACTACACACACCTATCGATGCTCCAGAAACAACTGACCATTGGAAAATCCAGGTGGAGCAGTGAGTGAGCACCATCATTTCATTGTTCATAAGATGTAGGAGATGTGTGCCATTCAGCCCATCGACTCTACTCTGCCATTCAATGAGATCATGGCTGATCTGATAATCCTCAACTCCAGTTTCCTGTCTTTTCTTTATAATCCTTGTTCCCTTCCTGATTAAAAACATCCACTCCCTCCATTGCTAATGCACAGTGGCAGCAGTGTGTACCATCTACAAATTACACTACAGACATTTGTCTTGCCTCACTGGGGTAACTCAGGGGAAATCAAGCACAGTGGCTCAGTGGTTAAAACCACTACCTCACAACATGCGGGATCTGGGTTCGATTCTAGCCGTGGGCGACTGTCCATGTGGACTTTGCATATTCTTCCTGTGTCTGTATGGTTTTCTCCCACAGTCCAAAAATGTGTAGGTTAGGTAGATTGGCCATGCTAAATTGCTCATGGTGTCCAGTGATGTCCAGGCTAATTGGATTAGCCATGGGAAATGTAGAGTTACAGGGTAGGGGAGTGGGTCTGGGTGGGATGTTGCTTGGATGACCAGTATGGGCTGAATAGCCTGCTTTCATACTATAGTGATTTGATGATTTCCACAATCATCACAATAATTAAAGATTTTGAAACATAAAATTCCCCAATTTACCTGACATTCAGACCCATGTTGGTAAAATACACAGACCAGGTTTCTGTATTTAACAAGGATTACTATGTATTGTAAGTAAGTAGACTCTAGCTAATGCTAAGCAGTAATACATCATCAGCAGATAACTCTGCAAATTAAAACTCTTATCCCTTTATAAATTTCCCCTTATAGCCATAGAAAAAAGCACGGGGGTTATAGACAGAGGGGAAATCAAGGAAAGCAGTTCAGTGGCTCCTCTTCACAAGGGTGACTGAAATGATCTCATGCTTACCCAGAATGCTGTGTTTCAGTCATCCTTCTCTAGATGCTTCCACAGGTTTGTGAGCGGCACAGGATGGCTGGTTCACTTCAAAATGTTCTCTAACTTGTCAATTAATAGCAACTGCTGCAGAATGATAAACTGTTTTGTTTTTCAGGTTTAAATTAGTTACTTCTGGGGAGAAAAGGTAAAGCTCCTGAACTGGTGGTTATCTAAAGATTCTTCCGTGCCATGTTCACAGTCACAAGCTGGTTGGCTCCCTGAGAACCAATTACATAATTTTTGATAGGCAGAAGGTCTTCATCACTGGCAACTGCCACATACCATCAGTGAATCCGCACAAATGTCTCAAAATAAAAAATAAAAAGACACAATCATTACAAATTCATCAAGGCTCCTTGGAAACATACAATGAATATTGTCTACAAGGATAAGGGCAGCAGATACATGAGAACATCTCCAAATCACACCCTGACTTGGAAATGTATCACCATTCCTTCAAGGACACTAGGTCAAAATCCTGGAATATCTTCATTGTGGATGAGCCTGCACCAAATTGAGTACAGCAGTTCAAGAAGGCAGCTCACTGCCGGAATCTCAAAGGGAGCTAATAAAAGGCAGATACTGAGAGACTGAATCAATTTTGAAAGTACAATGTAATATTGATAGTTGAACAGCTGAATTCAGAAATGTTGGTTTTGCAGTCAGTTGTAATCCTACTGTTCTGTTTCCTGTTGATGGTGCTTGCTGGACACACTCAGAGCAAGAGGGTCCATCATTTTCTGTTTCCTTCTGATTCTGGCTGGCTTGTTGGCTAGTTAGCATTCAGTGTGCAAGAATCCTTTTTCTGGTAATGCTGGAGTGAAAAGTGGGAGTTTCTTTGACTGAGATCTTTACAGCTTAAACCTAGTCTATCACACCTTCTTCCATTGACACACACTGACCAGGATCGCCATGGTTTTAAATCCTTTTCATATATAATCCTGGAAAGTATAAGAGATGTACCTTCTAGAAAAGGCTCCGCGCTGAGGGGGAGATTTTCCCTTATCCCTTCCTGTTCGATTTCTCTCCCCCTTTAAGCTTTCCTCAACACCTTACAGGTGCGACATTCCATGGGTCCCTTATAAAACTTTGCCAGACAGTACCAAATTCACACCTGAAATTTTTTTCATCTGCAGTTGTCCTCTTTACAAAAACACCTTTTGGCCAGAAATGTTAAAAATTGTCCAGAGTACATTGGTGTTCTGATCCATCATCATGACAACGAGCAAATCTTTCTGAGAGCACTACCAGACAAATTGAACATCGAACAATATCATTGATTATGGAGAGGGGTGACCAAATCCTGGCCTAACAGATAGGAGTTAAAGGATGGCATTAAGGAGTGAGAAAGGAAGAGAGAGGCAGAGGGTTTTATGGAGAAAATTCCAGAGGTTAGGGATGCTGAAAGCCTGAGCACCAGTGGCTGAGTCATGAAGATTGGAAGATGCAAGAGACCAGAACAGGGGATCAGGGATTGCAAAAATTTATAGGACAGGTGGAGGCTTTTAGATAATGAGGGAGCAGTCAGTACTGTCTGATTTATCTCTTCATTTTCATCTTTGTCGAGGCCTCTGGCCTTCACCTGGGTTTTCCGATAAATAAATAACACATTTTGTGCATGGTGTTGAGTAGATCATTGACATCTACCTCAGGCTGTGCAAGTGAAGGCAGCAGCTGTTGGGACAACAGCAAGAGGAAAGAATTTCTGTTGCTTTCTTTGCCTGTCCTTTGTGAAATGTGTTCATCCTGTTTGACTCCCTATTAACTTGGTCAGATGTTTGATGTTTTCAGGCTGTGATTGATAGTTGAATGTGAATAAAGCCAGGCACAAGATTAAGGGGACATCCTTCAAAATAATTTTCCAGTTTCCATTAAAGGATTGAATCTGGTCAACTGATAATAACTAAATCCAAAGTTTAAAATGGTGAAATCATTCTTATTTGCCATATTAAGTTCACTTTAAACATTCTGTTCAACATAGCTACTGCATTGAGGAGGATTGTCTACAAATATTTATCCCTTAGCTCTGTAAAATAGGTTCATTATTGAGCTAGTTGAAATAACTCCATAGAGGATTGGTATCCCGTCACCAAGTCCCCCTCTATTTACACACGGAGAGTCCTTGACACTGATCCAGCTCCCTCAGAGCCAGCTCTCAGAGTGAACAGAACCTCTGATACTCCTGTTTATATCTGTCAGCCAGGGCTCCCTAATTGGACTAGATTACCAGCCCCAATCAGGGAACTCATATTCTATGAGGTCCACCTGACAGATCTCGTTCTAATCACTACACTGGCGTTTGTGAGATCTTGCTTTTTCTAAATTGGCTGCAGGTTTTCCCTACATTCCACCCACTACTTAATTGGCTGAAAACCAGTTTGGGAGGTCACATGATGTGAAAGAGGCTATGTAAATGTAAGTCTCTTCCCTTTCTGCGACAGTCTATTAGATGAGACAGATAGGTGACAGAAGCAACTAAATATAAAAAAGACTGAAGCAATGATGCCGAGGAATAAGGAATAGAATTATATATGAAAGTAAGTGACATATGGGAATGTGGAGCAGGATCTAAAACTATGTTTGCAGATTTTTAAAAGTTTTTTTAAAATGCCATAAAATGTCACTGCCAATTGGGCTTTTATAAATGGTGTAGAATGCAGGATTGAAAGGTTAGCAAGTTTTGCGAAGATTTGTAGCTCAGGTTGAGGTTCTGGATGTAGGTTTGCTCACTGAGCTGGAAGGTTCACTTTCAAACGTTTCGTCACCATACTAGGTAACATCATCAGTGAGCCTCCAGACGAAACACTGGTGGCATGGTCTGCTTTCTATTTCTATATAATTTTTTAAAATTCATTAAAGAGGAGGAAAACAACAACAAACTGTCATTCCTAGATGTCACAGTGGAGCGAACAGCCAATGGGGAACTTCAAACCAGCGTCTACAGGAAAACAACACGTGCGGACCAAATATTGAACTACAGAAACAATCATCGTAACACTCACAAACGAAGCTGCAGCAGAACATTATTTCAATGAGCCAACAACACACACTGCAGCACAGAGGAACTATGCAGAGCAGAGGAAAATCACCTATACAGTGTATTCAAAAAGAACGGGTACTCAATGAACATAGTTCACCGATTTCTCAGCAACAAACCCAAACAAGCAGACAAAACACGTCCAGAAACCCTAGCCACTCTCCCCTACATCAAAAACATCTTGGAAATGACTTCCAGACTACTCAGACCCCTTGGCATCATGGTAGCCCACAAACCCACCAACACACTAAACCAGCAGCTAATGAACTTGAAAGACCCTACACAAACAACAAGCAAAACTAACGTAATTTACAAAATACCTTGCAAGAACTGTAACAAACACTACATTGGGCAAACAGGCAGAAAACTAGCCACCAGGATACATGAACATCAACTAGCCACAAAAAGACATAACCCACTCTCACTAGTATCCTTACATATGGATGAGGAAGGACAACATTTCAACTGGGACAACACAACCATCCTCGGACAAGCCAAACAGAGACACGCACGAGAATTCCTAGATGCATGGCATTCCAACCTGAACTCTATCAATCAACACATTGACTTGAATCCCATTTACCAACCCCCAAGAAAAAGAACAGGAAATGGTGTCACCACCAGAAATGACGTCACCACGGGAAATGACATCACCAACCCAATGAATCCTAAACACAAAAATAGAAAGTAGGCCATGCCACCAACGCTTCGCCCGGAGGCTCACTGATGATGTTACCTAGTATGGTGACAAAACATCTGAAAATGAACCTTCCAGCTCAGCAAGCAAACCTACATCCACATCCATTGCAAGGTTATAACTAGAGTGCCTGTCCAGCCTTAGTTAGAACACTGTTGATGCTCGGATACCCCATTAAGGAAACTCTGGAGTGTCTCCAATACCAGCATGTCTGGATGGTTCCAGGGATTGGAGACCCCAGTTCATCAGGAGAGACAGGGCCTGATTTTCCCACTTTTTGGCTCAGAGTTTTGTTTCAGGGAGTTTCACAAAGGGCTTCTTGCCATTGGCCACTTTTTGCGCACAATCGTCCCCACTGCTCACCTCATCAATGATGTGTCTGAGCTCTGTGATGTGTTCCCTGGTGGATCCAGCAGGATGGGAGTGCTCTGGGTGGCTGCTGGTACCTTGCTCTGTCGATGCTGTGGGGACCATAATGAAACTCCAGCTGCACATCACCTCCAGCCAGGAATTGCCCAACAGTTGCTGAACTGACATTTTTGTCCATGAGATTTTCCAGAAAGGGAAGCTGGCATTATGCTCCAGAGAAAGGGAGATCGAGGTGCCGATAATAGTAGAGATCAAGGCGATTTCTACTCTTTCCTGTGGACTGGTAAAGGAGGCTACAGCATCTCCCTCAGCATCCATCCTCTCTATGACACCCCACAGTCATTCCATCTCTGCCATTGCACCCAATTCCCATCAGGACCCACTCCTGCTCCATTTAACTGCTCTCACCTCCCAGTCATTCGGTCTCCCAATCAGCCAACCCCAACTTCTTACATGCTTGAGATGCCTGATGAGGCTGGTTGTCTCTCACATAGGGGTGATTTAGCTGGGAAGCTATGTCATCTGTGATTTTGCTGGTAGCGTTCTCAGGATTCTGGATTTAAATCCCACGCCAGGATTTGTTCACAGCAGGCTTAGTTTGGGGCATGGCACTGTGGTAACATTACTGGACTAGAATTCTAGGGTAACATGGTGGGCATGTGGGTTTAACTCTCACCCTTAGAGATGAACCCAATAAAAATCTAGAAGTGGAAAGGGTAACAGCCATGGAACCGTGATTGTTGAAATCCATCTGATTCACTATTGTCCATTAAGGAAGGAAATTTTTAGATTAGGTCCCCTACATGTGGAAACAGGCCATTCAGCCCAACAAGCCCACACCAACCCTTTGAAGAGCAAACCACCCAGACCCATCTCCCACAGACTAATGCACCTAACACAATGGGTAATTTAGCATGGCCAATTCACCCGACTGGCATATCTTTGGATTGTGGGGGGAAGCCTACACAGACACAGGGAGAACATGCAAACTCCACATAGACAGTCACCCAAGGCTGGGATTAAACCTGGGTCCCTGGCACTGTGAGGCTGCAGTGCTAATCATTGAGCCACCATGCCACACCTACTGTACTTGTGGATCCTGACCCACAACAGTGTGGTTGACTCTAAACCACCCTCTGGGCAATTAGGGATGGGTAATAAATGTGACTTCCCTTTAATGGCCAGCTGTGTAGTCAGTCCGGCAAGGAGTTGCTCTTCACTGTTCCCATGGTGTGTGGGAACCTCACTTGCATTTCTCAGGGCACTCAGCTGGCATTTCTTGGCAAATACAAGTGAATGTTTGTAAATGTATTGCTACTGAACACCCAAACTACACAGTTTACCCATCTTTATCTTCTTTCCACCTTAAAACCTGTCTAAAGCAGAGCTACTGATTGTAGTCTCATATCTTGCCTGTGTTCAATGTGAGAGCATCACATACTCAAAAACCTTCAAACAGTTCAGACCATTCACATTCATTCAGCAACAGCAACACATAGAAACATAGAACCTAGGAGCAGGAATAGACCGTTCAGCCCTTCGTGTCTGCTCGACCAATCAATATGATCATGGCTGATTATCCAACTTAGTCCCCTGTTCCTGCTTTCTCCCCATATCCTTTGTTCCATTTAATCCTTAGAACTATATCTACATCTCTTTTGAGAGTCCTTAATGTTTTGGCCTGAAAGGTTTCTTGAGATCGAGAATACCTCAGGATCACAAGGGTGAAGAAATTCTTTCTCAGATCAGTCTGAAATGGCCTACTCTGTTTCTTTAGACAATGACCCTTGGTTCTGGACTCCCTGGTCATCGAGGACATCCTTCATGTGTTTACACTGTCAAGTGTTGTGAGTGTTTTATAGGTTTTTCTGACATTCCATCTCATTGAATGATGTAACAAGCCCATGGGCTAAATGGTCTTCTTCTGCTCCTGTTTCTTGTGCCTCATGTCTATCGAATTCAGCATAAACCATCTAGCTCATCACATGAATCAATAGCATCAATCTCTATCCATGAATCTTCGACAGAGGACATTCCCCTGTGGTGAAGAGTGTTGGGAATTGTATGTACAATGTCTTCTGTTTCCCCCAAAGCATGACTCACCATATGTCATGCCTCAAATTACTCAAACACTAAATCTCAAAATATTATTTTCTGAAATAAATCTATCCAATTTGCATGTGAATATATCAATACTGTTTTCATTGCCTCCCTATGAAGCCTTGTTACAGAGATTGACCACTCATTCAATAATCATATTTCCACAGATTGGTTTTGAATTGATCCTCTTTAAATGTGGCTCCTATCCTCCTGGACAAGTTGAAAGGGTTGGTTTCATCTATATTACCTTGTCCCTTTAGAATTTTAAAAACATCAATCACATCATCTCTTATCCTTCTCTTTACCAGTGAGACCAGGCTACATAATTGCTCTTCAATCATTCTAGTTGCACTTTTTTTTTACCCACTAGACTGTTGAAATATGTTCTGGATCAGTGGTGCTGGAAGAGCACAGCAGTTCAGGCAGCATCCAATTAGCAGCGAAATCGACGTTTCGGGCAAAAGTCCTTCATCAGGAATAAAGGCAGTGAGCCTGAAGTGTGGAGAGATAAGCTAGGGGAGGGTGGGGGTGGGGAGAGAGTAGCATAGAGTACAATGGGTGAGTGGGGGAGGAGATGAAGGTGATAGGTCAGGGAGGAGAGGGTGGAGTGGATAGGTGGAAAAGGAGCTAGGCAGGTCGGACAAGTCCGGACAAGTTATGGGGACAGTGCTGAGCTGGAAGTTTGAAACTAGGATGAGGTGGGGGAAGGGGAAATGAGGAAGCTGTCGAAGTCCACATTGATGCCCTGGGGTTGAAGTGTTCCGAGGAGGAAGATGAGGCGTTCTTCCTCCAGGCGTCTGGTGGTGAGGGAGCGGCGGTGAAGGGGGCCCAGGACCTCCATGTACTCGGCAGAGTGGGAGGGGGAGTTGAAATGTTGGGCCACGGGGCGGTGTGGTTGATTGGTGCGGGTGTCTCGGAGATGTTCCCTAAAGGGCTTTGCTAGGAGGCGCCCAGTCTCCCCAATGTAGAGGAGACCGCATCGGGAGCAACAGATACAATAAATGATATTAGTGGATGTGCAGGTAAAACTTTGATGGATGTGGAAGGCTCCTTTAGGGCCTTGGATAGAGGTGAGGGAGGAGGTGTGGGCACAGGTTTTACAGTTCCTGCGGTGGCAGGGGAAAGTGCCAGGATGGGAGGGTGGGTCGTAGGGGGGCATGGACCTGACCAGGTAGTCACAGAGGGAACGGTCTTTGCGAAAGGCGGAAAGGGGTGGGGAGGGAAATATATCCCTGGTGGTGGGGTCTGTTTGGAGGTGGCGGAAATGTTGGCGGATGATTTGGTTTATGCGAAGGTTGGTAGGGTGGAAGGTGAGCACCAGGGGCATTCTGTCCTTGTTACGGTTGGAGGGATGGGGTCTGAGGGTGGAGGTGCGGGATGTGGACGAGATGCGTTGGAGGGCATCTTTAACCACGTGGGAAGGAAAATTGCGGTCTCTAAAGAAGGAGGCCATCTGGTGTGTTCTATGGTGGAACTGGTCCTCCCGGGAGCAGATACGACCGAGGCGGAGGAATTGGGAATACGGGATGGCATTTTTGCAAGAGGTAGGGTGGGAAGAGGTGTAATCCAGGTAGCTGTGGGAGTCGGTGGGTTTGTAAAAAATGTCAGTGTCAAGTCGGTCGTCACTAATTGAGATGGAGAGGTCCAGGAAGGGGAGGGAGGTGTCAGAGATGGTCCAGGTAAATTTAAGGTCAGGGTGGAATGTGTTGGTGAAGTTGATGAATTGCTCAACCTCCTCGCGGGAGCACGAGGTGGTGCCAATGCAGTCATCAATGTAGCGGAGGAAGAGGTGGGGAGTGGTGCCGGTGTAATTACGGAAGATCAACCGTTCTACGTAGCCAACAAAAAGACAGGCATAGCTGGGGCCCACACGTGCGCCCATGGCTACCCCTTTGGTCTGGAGGAAGTGGGAGGATTCAAAGGAGAAATCGTTAAAGGTGAGGACCAGTTCGGCCAAACGAATGAGAGTGTCTGTGAAAGGGTACTGTTGAGGACATCTTGAGAGGAAAAAACGGAGGGCTTGGAGGCCCTGGTCATGGCGGATGGAGGTGTAGATGGATTGGATATCCATGGTGAAGATGAGGCGTTGGGGGCTGTGGAAACGGAAGTCTTGGAGGGGATGGAGGGCGTGGGTGGTGTCTCGAACATATGTGGGGAGTTTCTGGACTAGGGGGGATAGGACAGTGTCGAGGTAGGTAGAGATGAGTTCAGTGGGGCAGGAACATGCTGAGACAATGGGTGGGCCAGGGTGGTCAGGCTTGTGGATCTTGGGAAGGAGGTAGAACCGGGCAGTGTGGGGTTCCCGGACTATGAGGTTGGAAGCTGTGGGTGGGAGATCTCCTGAGGTGATGAGGTTCTGTATGGTCTGGGAGATGATGGTTTGGTGATGGGGGGTGGGGTCATGGTCGAGGGGGCAATAGGAAGAGGTGTCCTCGAGTTGACGTTTGGCTTCAGCGGTGTAGATGTCAGTGCGCCAGACTACCACTGCGCCCCCTTTATCCGCTGGCTTAATGGTGAGATTGGGATTGGAGCAGAGGGATTGGATGGCTGCGTGTTGTGAGGGTGAGCGGTTAGAGTGGGGGAGCGGGGTAGACAGGTTGAGGCAGTTAATGTCCCGGCGGCAGTTGGAAATGAAGAGGTCGAGGGCAGGTAATAGGCCAGCGCGGGGTGTCCAGGTGGATGCAGTGTGTTGGAGGTGGGCGAAGGGATCCTGTTGAAATATGTTTTGCAGTGCAAACCAGGATTGTACGCAGTGTTCTAAATGTGGGTGCCATTTGCAAGTGATTTACAAACTGAGAGGAAAACTGCACTCAGCTCAATCCCATAGGGCTGCCATCTCATGAGAGAGAAAGACAACTGATGGTCAGTTTGACTTGAGGGCCAACATGCCTCAGTGTGGGAGAGGAGCTGGGACCTTCATAGCGACCTCTGCCAATGTGGGAATTGAACAACTGCGTTTGGCGTCACTTGGCACCAGCCAAGTGAACGTGGAACATAGAACAGGAACAGCACAAGAATGGGCCCTTCGGCCCACCATTTCTGCACCAATCATGATGTCGTCCTAAACTAATCCCATCTGCCTGAGCTAACCAACTCCCTAAAGCAAGGCTACTTATTGTCTATTGAGTCTTGAGTGTAATGGGAGATGGAGTGCATGAAGAAGAGTGCTGGAATATTGGGTGAGTGTACACTTCTGGGAAAAATAACGCTTAGTTCTACAGAACAGGTGGGACATAGGCCAGAGCTTTGGCATGGGGTAATGGCTCCTCATTGTATTGATGTTGCTTTCTAATGAAAAGAAACGCATATTTTGGTCCAGTTGTCATTTCCAGGTTAAAGATCTTTTGCTATGAACCTGTTTTGTTTTTAATACATGGAATGAAATTTATCCTGAGTTTATACTCATCAGGAAATGTCGAATAGTCTGGGACTCCCTTTCTGAGAAAAAGTGCAGACTGAGAAGCGTTTTGACTGTGGTCTGACAGGGTCCAAGTTGCGAGGATGTTTCAAGTTATGGAGGAGCCCAAAACCTGAGGGTGTCAAGATAAGACAGTCACTTGTAAATCAGACAGAGAATTCAGGAGAAACATCTTCACCACAGGAAGCAAAGGCATTTAAGCAACCAACATGGATACAGAAATAATTAGACCAGGAGAAAAGGAAAGGAGGACAGGTTATTGAGTTAAGATGAAGGACACTAGGAAGAGGATCAAATGGAATGCCATCACTGGCAGGGATCATTGGGATCTGGGTCTCTGCTCTTGACATCATTTGTATGATTTCTGACAACAGTCCTGGACTGACCCTTTTCCATTTTACTGAGCTTGATGATCTCTAACCTTAACACAGGACCAACTACTGTGTCTCAATTCTGTGAGGATCAAATGTAATTTTTACAGTATTATCCAGAAGGATACACTTGTGCTTTGTGAAACTAAATATTTTCTTCATGAGCAGGGCTTACCTCAGGTGTCAAGGTCCAACTCAACACCTGATCCTATTTCTAAGTGAAGATCCAGCAATGCCATCAAATTCCAGGTGGCTGTTAACATTTTTCACCACAGTCATATACTTCCCACAAATCTGTACTGATCAACTATTCATTTTGACAGCTGTCATTGAGCACTGCCATCATTTGTGAGGAACATTGCCTCATGGCTCTATCAGGTTACACAGTACTAGAGAGCTCTCTGGCTTAAATACCCATTATGTTCCAAAACTGTAACTTACATTTTTTCATCATTGAAAATTCCATTCTTAACAGCAGCTGCTCAGGTCATCAACACATCTTTTAACTCTGCTGGTGTTTGAATTGCTCCATTTATTAGAAATGTTCAGAATCATGAAGGGCTTTGATAGAGTAAATAAGGAGAAATTGCTTCCACCAGTAGGAGGCATTTTCAGAAGGTCTTTGATAAGGAACACACATTCGGATCATGAGAAAGCCCAGGCATGTGGAATTAAGGGACAGATAACTGAATTCACAGTGAATTAGCTCAAATTAGAAAGTGGAGAGTCAACTAAAAAGAAGTTATTCAGATTGAAGGGAGGTAGAGAGTGATGGCTGCAGATGCTGATGTTATTCATCACTTATGTTAAAGATTTGGATTTGGAAATTAACAAGTCAATATCAAAATTTGCAGATGATATCAAGCTAACATTGAGGAAGAATGTTGTGGTTCTGTTCGCCGAGCTGGGAATTTGTGTTGCAGAGTTTCATCCCCTGTCTCGGTTACATCCTCAGTGCTTGGGAGCCTCCTGTGAAACGCTTCTGTGTTGTTTCCTCCAGCATTTATAGTGGTTTGTCTCTGCCGCTTCTGGTTGTCCGTTCCAGCTGTCCGCTGCAGTGGTCGGTATATTGGGTCCAGGTCGATGTGTTTGTTGATAGAATCTGTGGATGAGTGCCATGCCTCTAGGAATTCCCTGGCTGTTCTCTGTTTGGTTTGTCCTATAATAGTAGTGTTGTCCCAGTCGAATTCATGTTGCTTGTCATCTACGTGTGTGGCTACTAAGGATAGCTGGTCGTGTCGTTTCATGGCTAGTTGGTGTTCATGGATACGGATCATTAGCTGTCTTCCTGTTTGTCCTATGTAGTGTTTTGTGCAGTCCTTGCATGGGATTTTGTACACTACGTTGGTTTTGCTCATGCTGGGTATCGGGTCCTTTGTCCTGGTGAGTTGTTGTCTGAGAGTGGCTGTTGGTTTGTGTGCTGTTATGAGTCCTAGTGGTCGCAGTAGTCTGGCTGTCAGTTCAGAAATGTTCTTGATGTATGGTAGTGTGGCTAGTCCTTTGGGTTGTGGCATGTCCTCATTCCGTTGTCTTTCCCTTAGGCATCTGTTGATGAAATTGCGGGGGTATCCGTTTTTGGCAAATACATTGTATAGGTGTTCTTCTTCCTCTTTTTGCAGTTCAGGAGGGCAGCTAACGATCCGTATCCATGAACACCAACTAGCCATGAAACGACACGACCAGCTATCCTTAGTAGCCACACACACAGATGACAAGCAACATGAGTTCAACTGGGACAACACTACTATTATAAGACAAGCCAAACAGAGAACAGCCAGGGAATTCCTAGAGGTAAAAACAATGACTGCAGATGCATGGCATTCATCCACAGATTCTTTCAACAAACACATCGACCTGGACCCAATATACCGGCCGCTACAGCAGACAGCTGGAACGGACAACCGGAAGCGGCAGAGACAGGCCACTATAAATGCCGGAGGAAACAACACAGAAGCGCTTCACAGGAGGCTCCCAAGCAGTGAGGATGTCACCTAGACAGGGGATGAAACATCTGCAACACAAATTCCCAGCTCGGTGAACAGAACCACAACAATGAGCACCCGAGTTACAAATCTTCTCACAAACTTTGAATTGAGGAAGAATGCTATGTAATATCAGAGAGCTTCATAAAACTTGCAGACTAGCCAGTTAGGTAACATATGAACTTTAGCATAGATAAATGTTTGCAAGGCGAAACAGAAACATCAACTACACTTTCAAAAATAAGAAGCTGAATGAGATAGAAGAGTAAAGAGAATTAGTGATACGGGTGAACAAATCATTCCCAGCAGTATCAGCACAGCGATACAGGAAAGCGATAGAGAGCTTAGCGGCATGGTGTGAAGATAACAATTTCTCCACCAACATCAGCAAAACAAAGGAGCTGGTCATGGACTTCATGAAGCAAGGTGGAGGGTGCGTCCCTGTCTGTATCAATAAGGCTGAGGTGGAGATGGTTGAGAGCACCAAAGTCCAGGAAGTGGTGAACACCAACAATCTGTCCTGGTTCGTCCACATCGATATTATGGTCAAGAAAGTACAACAATGCCTCTACTTCCTCAGGAGACTAATAAAATTTGGCATGTCCGTAAAGACTCTTACCAATTTTTATAGATGCATCATAGAAAGTGTTCTATCTGGATCCATCACAGCGTGGTTTGGCAACTGCTCTGCCCAGGACTGTAAGAAACTACAGAGAATTGTGAACACAGCTCAGTCAATCACACAAACTAGCCTTTCATCCATTAACTCCATCTACACTTTCTGTTGCCAACGTCATCTAAGACCCCTTCCACCCTGCTTATAATCTATTCCAACCTCTTCTGTTGGGCAGAAGATACAGAAGTTTAAAGGCATGGACCAACCGATTCAAGGACAGCTTCTTCCCTGTTGTTAATAGACTTCTGAATGGACCTCCCAAATTTTAAATTTAATGTTGATCTTGCTCCATGTGCATCTTCTCTGCAGCTGTAACATTAACAAAACACCTTCTCGGGTGTCGATATCAAAAAGTAATGAAGTGATGTTCAACTTGTCTAAGACCCTGTAGAGGCTGTGTTCACATCAGTGTACACACAATTCTGGTGACCAGAAAGGACACAGAGACACTGGGGAAGATACGAAACAATAATTTATAATGATGGTACCAGAACTGAAATTATAGTTATTGGGAAAGAATGAACTTTCCTTTAGAAATAAGAATCCCTAGTTTAGACTACATACTCCAAATAGATGGAATACATTACAAACCGGGAAAAATGTTTCCATGTGCGGAAAAATCCAAAACTAGGGCGATGTATATGAGATAGCCGTTACTGAGTCATTAAAAAAAACTAGTTTATTGGAGACAGGCAAAGTTTGAGGCAAATCACATTTGCACCTTTAGAAGGAAATTAAATGAATACATAAAAGCAAAGAGATTATAAAGATACTTCAAAAATGCTCCTTCTCTCAGCCCTGAAAGAAACAAAGTAGATGAAATGGTAAATGACCCGTGTGGAGTAAACCCCAGCACAGAGTAGTCAGGTTGAATATCCTGCTCCAGTATTCTATATTCTGAGTAATTCTGTGTAACCAGGAGATGCAGATTTAAGAGAAGAGCAAAACAAAAAGAAAATAAATAAATCTAAAGGGAGATGAGGATAAACATTTTCAAGCACCCAGAGTGTGTTAAGGGTAGTGACTGCAGATTCACGAGTGACTTTCCAAAGGCAAATTGGATAAATGCTGGAAGGTGGAATTTGTACAGAGCTGAACTCAGATCACGGCTCAGCTTTCAGCGTGAACTGTGGGACTGCTGCGCACTCTGCTTCACAGAAACCTGGCTCAACCCATCCATTCCCGACTGCACACTTCAGGCTGATGGTTTTTCTATCCATCGTATGGACCATATAGCATCCTCAGGTAAGACAAAGGGTGTGGGTGTTTGCTTTTTAATCAACAACTTGTGGTGCACGGACATTGCAACCCTGGGCAGCCATTGCTCCCCAAACCTTGAATTCCTCACCCATCAAATGCCGCTCCTTCTATATACCGCTGCTATACTAACTGCTGTGGACATACCGCCGAAAGCAAAGGTTGAGGAAGCTCTGGATACGCTGTATTCCACCATTAACACCCTGCAGATGGAGCACCCTGAGGCCCTGTTTATTGTGACTGGTGACTTCAATCAAGCTAATCTAAGGAAAGTGTTGCCCAAGAACCATCAGAACATTACCCGACCCCAGCAGGGGCCCGAACATTTTAGACCACTGCTACACCACTGTGAAAGATACCTACCGCTCCATCCCCCGCCCTCATTTCGGGAACTCCAACCACAATGCCGTGTTTCTTCTCCCGGCTTACAGGCAAAAGCTCAAGCAGGAGACCCCTCCTCGCGGATACAGGTCCAGTGCTGGTTGGAGGAGGCAGAGGATCAACTCTGGTGCTGTCTGGTATCGGCTGATTGGGTCGTGTCCAAACAGGCCGCAGGTACCTTGGACGGGTACACCACCACCGTCACAGACTTTATCAGCAAGTGTGTGGAGGACTGCATACCGAGGAAGTTAATCTGGGTGTTCCCCAACAGGAAACCCTGGATGAGTCAGGACATACAGAACCAAAAGCCAAGTGTGAGGCCTTCCGATCAGGAGACCCACTCAAATATAAGGAAACCAAGTACAACCTTCACAGAGCCATTAAGACAGCCAAGGACCAATACCGATCCAAACTGGAGACCCAGACAGACACCCGGCGACTATGGCAAGGACTGAATGACATCACAGGTTCTAAAAAGAGACAGTGCAAGATAGCAAACGATGACACATCCCTCCCCAATTGTCTCAACGCCTTCTATGATCATTTTGTGCAGAATTTCTGCGGAGAAAATACACCTATGCCGACAAGCCCTGATGAACCTATTCCAACAGTCACTGCATCAGAGGTCAGATAAGTTTTCCTCTGTGTGAATCCAAGGAAAGCGATGGGACAGACAGAGTACCAGGCCGTGCACTCAGAGCATGCACAGATCAACTGGCAGAGGTCTTCTGGGACATCTTCAACCTCTCCCTGCAGCAGGCCACTGTCCCTGCCTGTTTCAAGAGGCCAACATCACCCCTGTGCCTAAGGCGGCTCATGCAGCATGTCTCAATGACTACCGCCCAGTGGCCCTAACTTTGGTAGGCATAAAGTGCTTTGAAAGGCTGGTCGTGGCATTAATCAACTTCAGCCTCCCCACTACTCTTGACCCACTCCAATTTGTCTATCGGACCAACAGATCCATGTCAGATGCCCTATCACTTGCCCTTCACTCCTCCCTAGAACATCTTGACACCAAGAACAGCTACGTAAGAATCCTACTCATTGACTACAGTTCAGTCTTCAACACTATTATCCCCTCGAGGCTGATGACTAAACTTAGTGATCTCTGACTAAGCCCCTCTACAACTGAATCCTCAGTTTCCTGACCCACAGGCCACAATCAGTGAAGATTGGGGACAATATTTCATCCTCACTAATACTAAACACTTGAGCCCCCTGGGAGTGTGTACTCAGCCCCCTACTGTACTCACTGTATCTGCATGACTGCGTCTTGCTACATGTGACAATAAATTCAATGCAATTCAATTCAGTTCAATGAGGAAAAGACACAGATAGTCAGGCTGACTGGATCATTTTCAAACATCCAGCACAGGCACAATGGATCAAATGGCCTCCATTAGCAATGTTTCATTCTTTGATTCTCTGAATTCTACAGATATCAGCAACTTTCACTCTCTTCATTTCAAAACTTTGCTGAACTTTTACAGCATTTAAAAGTTGTGAAACATACTTGTTTTAATTTTTTGATGTACGGTGTGCAGACTTATGAAACAGATCAGTTTTCCATCTTCAAAGCCGTTATCTTCTTCAGCTAGATTAAAGCCAGTTGCAATTTTTTTCCGTTTAGTTTTTTTTCCATTGAATTTCTGATATTTAATTTTCTGTCTCTGGTTCTTTATCAAATCAGACTTTGGAAGCGAGGCTTTGCTGCTTCAAGGTCAGAACCAAGCAGCACTATCAATGTCTGCACTAACAGTTCAGCCTGTACACTAGGTGGTGCTGCTCTTGGAAGTCAGCATCAATTCAGTGCTTGCTCAGTAAATGTCACCACGGTCCTGCTCTCTCACAATAGCAAATCATAGAATCCCCATAGTGTGGAAACAGGCCATTTGGCCTAACAAGTCCATACCAATCCTCTGAAGAGTAACCCATCCAGACCTATTTCCCTACCCTATAGTTACCCCTGATTAATGCACCTAACCTACACATCCCTGAACACTATGGACAATTTAGCACGGCCAATTCACCAAACCTGCACATCTTTGGACTGTGGGAAGAAACCCACACAGACACAGGAAGAACGTGCAAACTTCACACAAACAATTGCCCAAGGCTTGAATCAAACCCGGGTCCTTGGCACTGTGAGGCAGCAGTGCTAACCACTGAGCCATCGTGCCGCACCAGAGAGATGACTGGTGGTGGTTTAACCTGAGGGTCACCATGCCTCAACTAACGGGAGAGATTGAGAAAGAGAGTCTTTCATGGTTACCTCAGATGTGGGAATTGAACAATCACTGCTGACATTACTAACCAGCCAACTGAGCTAACCAATACCCTTCAGGGTTACCTCTCTTTGTACCAGTCGAGGAACCAACAAACATTGAGGAAAAATGTGAAGGACACACAATTAGTTGCACATATATAATGTCATTAATGGTAAAAGTAAATGAATATTTTCACAGGAGGGAAGGAATTCAGACACTGAGCAACGAAAGAAAAGAGTTGAGTCAAGTGGTTGAAGTCAGGATCTGACAGGTACAAGTTGAGGAGGCGGTCGGAGGTGACAAGATAGAATGGTTGAGAATGCCAGTGGCAGTGGAACCAAGCTTGCAAGGGTGGTGTGTAAGACTGCATTATCCTGCAGGACAGAGCAAAATTACAAAGGACTTTTAGAATGAGGCAGAATTTTGATGGAAAAGTACTGAAGTCATTGCCAATGAAGTTGGCTCTGGACAGGGATAAGTGGAGGTGAGTTGGTATATATGTATAGTGGAGCTGTGTGAATGATGATGACAAGTGTAGCCTGGAGTAATGCCAAAGGTGTAGCTAGAAGTTTAAATAAGTCAGGATATAATGACCATGGATCATAATCCCAGATCACCTCATATTTAATTCCAGACTGTGGGATTTTATTTTTAACAAGAACTGTTGAACTTAGAATATAGATGGAGAGTGTGAAGATAAAATCCAATACCAGGATCATGTGCTTAAACAAGGGAGACTACACCAAAGTGAGGGAGGACTTGACTAAAATTGACTGGAAACAAAGGTTTTATGGTGGGACAGTTGACAAGCAATGGAGGACTTTCAGAGCAATTTTTCAAGGTGCTCAGCAAAAGTATATTCCAGTGAAAAGGAAGGACAGTAAGAAAATAGGTAATCTGCCATGGGTGTCAAAGGAAATAAGGCAGGCTATCAAACTGAAAGAGAAGAAATATAACACAGCCAAGAACAGCAGGAACCTAGAAGACTAGGAAAACTTTAAAGTCAACAGAAGGCCACAAAAAGAGCTATAAAGAAAAGTAAGATAGAACATGATAAAAAAAGTAGCACCAAATATAAAGACAGATAGCAAAAGTTTCTATTAGTATATAAAACAAAAAAGAATGGCTAAAGTACGCATTGGTCCTTTAGAGGATAAGAAGGAGCATTTAGTGATGGGTTATGAGGAAATAGCTGATGTACTGAACAGGCATTTTGTATCTGTCTTCACAGTGGAGGACACTAATAACATGCCAGTAATTGACAAAGAGACAAAGGTAGGTAAGGACCTAGAAATAGTCATTATTATGGAGGAGGTAGTGTTGGGCAAGCTAATAGAGCTAAGGATAGACAAGTCTCCTGGCCCTGATGGAATGCATCCCAGAGTACTAAACAAAGATGGTGGGAGAAATAGCAAGATCACTTGTGGTAATTTTCCAAAATTCACTGGACTTTGGGGAAGACCCAGCAGATTGGAAAAAAGCAAATGTTACGCCACTGTTTAAAAAGGGGGGTAGACAAAAGATGGGGAATTATAGACCAGTGAGCTTAACCCCTGTAGTGAGGAAGATGCTTGAGTCTATTATCAATGAAGAAATAGCAGGGCATCTAGATAGAAATTGTCCTGTTGGGCAAAAGCAGTACGAGTTCATGAAAGGCAGGTCATGCTTGACAGATCTTTTGGAATTCTATGAAGACTTCCATGAGGAAGGTGGACAATGGGGACCCAGTAGATGTGGTGTATCTAGATTTCCAAAAGGCCTTTGACATGGCGCCACACAAGAGGCTGCTGCATAAGATAAAGATACATGGTGTTAGGGGTAGAGTATTAGCATGGATAGAGGATTGGTGATTAACAGAAAGCAAAGAGTGGGGATAAATGAGTGCTATTCTGGTTGGCAATCAGTGACTAGTGGTGTGCTTCAGAGGTCAATGTTGGGACCGCAATTATTTACAATTTATGCAGAAGGTTTGGAGTTGGGGGCCACGTATAGTGTGTCAAAGTTTGCAGACGACACTAAGATGAGTGGCAAAGTGTGCAGAGGACTGTGAAACTTAGCAGAGAAACATAGATACTTTAAGTGAGTGGGCAAAGGTCTGGTAGGTGGAATACAATGTTAGTAAATGTGAAGTCATCCATTTTGGTAGGAGTAACAGTAAAAAGGATTATTACTTGGATGGTGAAAGGTTGCAGCATGCTGCTATGCAGAGGGATCTGGGTGTCCTTGTGTATGAATCACAGAGGGTTGGTCTGCAGGTACAGCAAGTAATTAGGAAGGCAAAAGGAATTTTGTCCTTCATTGCTAAAGGGGTTGAGTTTAAAAGCAGAAAGGTTATGTTACAACTGTACAAGATGCTGTTGAGGCCACATCTGGGGTACTGTGTGTAGATTTGGTCTCCTTACTTAGGATGTACTGGCACTGGATGGGGTGCAGAGGAGGTTCACTAAGTTGATTCTGGAGGTGAGGGCATTGGTTTATAAGGAGAGACTGAGTAGGCTGGAATTGTATTCATTGGAATTTAGAAGAATGAGGGAAGATCTTATAGAAACATATAAAATTATGAAGTGAATAGATAAGATAGACGTAGAGAGGATGTTTCCACTGATGTGTGAAACTAGGACAAGGGGGCATCGCCTCAGGATTAGGGGGAGCAGATTTGGGATTGAATTGAGAAGGAACTTCTTCACCCAGAGGATTGTGAATCTATGGAATTCCCTGCCCAGGGAAATAGTTGACGCTACTTTAGTAAATGTTTTTAAAGCGTTTTTTTGAACATTGAAGAAATTAAGGGGTATGGTGAGAGGACGGGTAAGTGGAGTTGAGGCCATGAACAGATCCGCCATGATCTTATTGAATGGTGGAGTAGGCTCGAAGGGCCAGACAACCTACTCCTGCTCCTAGTTCCTATGTTCTTATGATATGGCCAAGCTGACTGGAGATTCAAATTCAGTGGCTGCCTGGAGAGAATTCTGGAATGTCATGCCTATACAGAGTCAGGGAAACCTCAGATGGGAAAACTAAAAAGGAAGCAATAATGAGAGTCTGACGATGCAACGTGTCTTTCACCAGGGAGCCACCTCCTACAGACATGATGTAAAAACGAGGATTTAAAATTGATTGTAACTTTGACCTGCATATGTTCATGGTCTGATGTCCTAGTGTATGGACGAGTGTTCTGTGTCACAGATGTGAGGTCTGCCATTAAACACCCCTGCACCGCAGGTAAAGAAATAGAAAATGTATCCCCTCTCTGATTGCTGACAGCCACCCACTGTCTAAAGAAAACACTGAAAAAGAATGTCAATCAACGTGCAAAGCCAAGAATCTCAAACTCATTTTCTTTAATTCACTCATGGGGTGGGGGCATTGCTAGCTGGGCAGTGTCAAGGAGTGTGGTGCTGGAAAAGCACAGCCATCAGGCAGCATCCAAGGAACAGGAGAATCGACACTTCAGGCAAAAGCCCTTAGCTTATGCACGAAATGTCGGTGCTCCTCCTCCTCGGATGCTGCCTGACCTGCTGTGCTTTTCCAACACCATATTCTTCGACTCTGATCTCCAGTATCTTCAGTCCTCACTTTCACCTCATTGTTGGCTGGGCAGCATTTATTGCCCATCCCCAACTGCTGTTGAACTGAGTAGCTTGTTAGACCATTTCAGAGGGGCAGTCAATCATATTGTGGCTGTGCGTTTGGTGTCACATGTAGGCCAGATCAGGTGAGGATGGCAGATTTCCCTCCCTGAAAGACATTACTGAACCAGATGTTTTTTTCCCAACAATTACGATGGCTTCATGGTCATCAGTAGATTCTCAATTCCAGTTTTGTTTTAAGATTTAATTCGAATTCAGCCATCTGCTGTCAGAGGATTTGAATCCAGTCCCCAGAACAGTAGCTGATTCCGGATGATTAGTCTTGTGAGGGTCCCCCACAGTTAATTAATTACCAATGTCAATGCTACTGGTAATATCCACAGTAACAGCCATAATATTCAGCCAACTAAGCTTTATCCATATCTTAGTAATCAATCCTATTATTGATATGTGACTATGTGTTTTCTTTCTTCTAGTCTTCATTAACTAAGGGGAGATGGTGGTCGAGTGATGTTATCACTGGGCTGTTATCTAGAGACCCAGGTAATGTCTGGGGACCTGGGTTCAGTGGTGGAATTTGAATTCAATAATTTAGAAAAAAAACTGGAATTAAGAGTCTAATGATAACCATGAATCCATTGCTGATTGTTTGGGGGAAAATCCATCTGGTTCACTAATGCTCTTTAGGAAAGGAAACTGTGCCATTCTTACCTGGTCTGGCCTACATGTAACACAGTAATATGGTTGACACTTAACTGCCCTCTGGACAATTAAGGATGGGCAATAGGTACTGACTTAGTCAGCTACATCAACATCCCGTGAATGAATAATAATAATAAAAAATTAAACTCACTTTTTGGTTAACTCAAGCCAACCTGGTTGAGTTAGCTCTTTTTTAAGTCTGTGAGCAAGGCATCCACAAGGAAAAGGATCTATCTTTGAAAAGATTAACTTTGTTGCGACCAATTGAGGTGATGGGTGAGTAAAGAAGGGAAGCCAGTTCATCCTTCCTGACCCGTGAGTTGAACAATTTGGGCTGTCGGATGTCTCGCCTGAGTACTGGCCACAACACAAAACAAGGACGATACTATGAGGCTGAAAATGAGGCGAGTTGGCAGTGGAGTTGACGTTGCGTTTGAAGTTCAGTTCATTGTTGAAGAAAACACAGGATGCACAGGGGCTTGAGATGAGGACTGGCCTTGTAATGGTTTTGATGAGGAGCAGGATAATTTCAATCTTCAGATCAACAAGACAAATTTAGGCAGCTCCAAGTGGTTTGGAAATTGCAATGAATTGCATTGATTCTGGGCACTACACACAGGCTTCAGCTCCACAACACTGCTTTGTGAACAGATCAGCTCAGAGACATTAATCAAGCAACTGTTTCAGGCTATGCTGTAAAATCAATCCGTTATCTGTCTGATACTCAATTGTCCTCTTAGGTTTTAAAATGAATAAGACCTAGGTTGGAGAGAGGAAGGTGGAAGAGGAGGAGTCGCAAAGTCTGCTCTGGCTTCCATCTCCATTTTACTGTCGATGAATTGTGTGTGAATTTATGCTTTTATCCAGGGTGAATTGATTTCATCTTTGAGCATGGATTTGGGTTGCCCATTAGAAGAGGCACCTATTTGGTGGAACTCCCATTTGAGTGTGCCCCCATAGGGAAGGGCAGTGGTTTGGGACAGGCATTTAGAGGGGTCATTCATTTCACCTCACACCTGCCCTCTTTTGATCTCAGGATCTGAGAGGATAGACCCTAATAACAGGGCAGGCTTAAAAAATGAATACCCCTTTACTGCATAGATTGAAGTGACAGTCAGTACAGAAACTGGTTCATACTGCCTCAAGAATTCTGACACAGTGCTGTGATGCTTGTAGTCCGGGGCCCAACTTTTAACAAGTTTCAAAAACTTTGATGGAAAGTATTCTTCCTATCTTGAGGATGATTGCTTTGTATGGCTAGGCGGCAAGGCTGTAATATAATGAGATCTGAGCAGGTAATGGGAGCTGAGGGTCCACTGAAATCACAGCTACATGCTCCTTCAGGCTGATTCCATTCAACTCACAATAAAACAAGAAATGAAAACCCAGGGAGGATAAGCACTTAATAGAATTTCAGAAAAAGATGGACACATTTTGATGAAAAGTTATCAAAGGTAGAAACGTTTTGAACTGGAAAGTCTGTGTGCATTAACACCAGTATTTCAGACCAGAATGAAGATGGCTAGGCAAATTCCTATCATTTCACATCTGAAAACCCCACACTGCTGTAACTGACTGAAAATGATGTTACACACATCATCACTATCATGTAAATACCTTCCAATCGGTGCAACTTACTGGAGAAATTCCTCTGCATTATCACGGAGATAGCTGTCATTTCAGTCATGCATTTAGCTCCCTTCAGTTCACCGTGAATCTTTTTGACTAGATTCTGTAGACTGGTTGCTGCAGTGCACAAGATTAACAGACTCTGTTTGCTGAGTATTTCACTGCAAACAAAATCTATTCAGATTGTTTCCTATAACTCCCACATGAAGCCCTGGCTTGCCTCCAACTTAGTGACATTCTCTGAAGTAAAAGTCCACACTGAACAAAGACACGCACACGAATTCCTAGAAGCATGGCATTTCAACTGGAACTCTATCAACAAACACATCAAGTTAGACCCCATCTACTGCCCCCTGAGAAAAGGAACAGGAGGTGACTTCACCACAGGAAATAACATCACCACAGGAAATGACATCACCAACCGAAAGAAACCCAAAAATATAAATAGAAAGCAGGAATTTTCAGCATTGCTTCGCCTGAGGCCCACTGAAGATGTTACCTCGTAGGGTAACGAAACACCTGGAAATGAACCTTGCAGCTCAGCGAGCAAACCTACATCCAAAACTGAACTCACCTGCTGTTGTCAGATACAGGTGAGACCTTAGCGATCACACACAATGAAAGTGTTAGGAAATTGCTGGTGGCTATCAGCTAGCAGAAAGAGAATCAAGAAAGGCCCAATTCACCTTTGGCAGAGCAAGACAGAATCCAACCTTTATGTTTAACAAACCAGGGAACAGTGTTGATTTAATTTCAGCTAATCATTGCGTCAAACCACTCAGAAATCTGATGAATGGAAATGCCTTAACTTTTGAAATGAGCATTCTGAGCAGAGTTGGAGCCCTGCTTGCTATAGGACAGAACACACTCAGGAAACTGCCACTACTCTGACAGGAGTGGAGTATTTGGAGTGGCAGAATATTACTTGATCCCAGTGGTTGATTGTAGTACTTGAATACCCGGTCACTAACAGTACCTGGCGTTAACATATTTTCATTTATTTGGGAATTCTCTCACTGCTCCTGGTCCATCAAGTGAATCAGAAGATTTAAATGAAGTTGACAGTGCAATCCATTCCCTTGCCAGCCTCTTTGTTCATGCCTGAAATTTTATAGATCAAATGCAGTACAAAATTTAAATAAATCCAGCCCATGACAATAATTGTACATTGTTTGTGTGTTCCACCACAGTCACTGTGATAGCAGGATGTGATTAGTGGATCTGGACTGGGAGCTGAGCTTTTCATGGTATCTATCAATGATTTCAAATACATGTCTAGATTTGCTGACAACACCAAGTTAAAGTAGCACTGTAAATAATACGGGTGGGAGCAGAAAATTACAAAGCAATGTTGATAAAGTGAGTGAGCAAAAAATGTGGCAGATGAATTTCAATTTGGCGAAGTGTAAGGTCATCCACTCTGGACCTAATAAATATAGATCAGAAACTCTCTTCATGTTGAGAAGCTGGAAACCGTGGAGGATTGGAGAAAGTTCGGCATTCCCATATCAATAAATCACTAAAATCAAATGCACTGGCACAAATTAAAATTAGTGATGGAAGGCTGGACTAGAAAGAGGTGGAAGTTACGCTGAAGTTGTATAGAGTTTAGTTAAACCGTTTGCATAGAGGTCAGCATTCAGTTGTGAAACCAGTTGTCATGGAACTGAGGGCATTATTGCAAAATTTTCAGATGACACAAAGACAGGTAGAGGGACAGATAGTGCTGAGGAAATGGAAGGATTGGACAGGCTGGGAGAGTGAGTCAAGAATAGTGCATGGAATACAATATGGGAAAGTGTGAGGTTATGCACTTTGACAGGAAGAATTGAGATTTGGACCGGTTTCTAAATGGGAAAAGGCTTCAGAAATCTGAAACACAAAGAGACTTAGGAGTCATAGTTCAGGATTCTCTTAAGGTTAACATGCAGGTTCAGTTGGCAGGTAGGAAGACCAATGTAATACTGACATTAATTTTGAAAGGGCTAGAATACAAGAGCAGGGATGTACTGCTAAGGCTATTTAAGGCTCTGGGCAGACCGTATTTGGTATGCTGTGAGCGGTTTTGGGCCAAGTACATAAGGAAGGATGCGCTGGTGTTGGAGGGGGTCCAGAGGAGGTTCACACGAATGATCCGAGGGATGAAGGGCTTGTCATATGAGGAGCGGTTGAGGAATCTGGGTCTGTCCTCGAAGGATGAAAGGGAATCTGATCGAAACTTACAGAATAGTGAAGGCCTGGATACAGAGAATGTGGAGAAACGTTTTCACTGTCAGTAGAGACTAGGTCCTGAGAACACAGCCTCAGAGTGTAGGGATGACCCTTTGGAACTGAGGTGTGGGGGAATTTCTTAAGTCAGAGGGTGGTGAATCTGTGGAACTCATTGCAGCAGAGTGCTGTGGCAGCCAAGTCATTGAGTGTGTTTAAGACAGAGATAGATGGGATCTTAATGAGTAAGAGAATCAAAGGTTGCAGGACAAAGGCAGGAGAATGGGCTTGAGAAACATATCAGCCATGATCAAATGATGGAGCAGACTCGATGGGCGAAAAGTCCCAACTCTGCTCCTGCATCTTATGGTCTCATGGTAACTATATTCTGGGCTTGGCTCCCACACAGATTCACCAGAATCTTGTGGCAGTTTTGCAGACTCAATCAGTTGCATATACTCACATTGAACATCGGAGATTAGAGAGGATCTAATTGAGGTCTGTCAGACGATAATTAGAGGTGTTAGGAAGGACAGAGATAAACTACTTCATCATGTGGAGGTATCGAGAACAAGGGGATCTCACTTAAAATTAAAGATGGGCTATTCAGTTCTGTAGATTCAATCTAACCAGGTACTCTTAACCAACTTGTTCAGAGATGTAATGACACATCTCTGGAGCAGATGGGACTTGAACCAAGGTGTTCTAACTCAGAGGTGGGGACACTACCACTGTACCTCACTGTACCTCAAGGGCCACTCAGGAGTAATGTTGAGAGTATTGCTTGAAATCAAGGACAGTGGAAATCCAGAATTCTCCTGCCAAAATTAAGGACAGTGGTCAATTGAACATTTGAGAAACAGAAAGGATTTCAAAACTAAGCTGGGTGGATGGGGTTAAGATCTAATTGAATGGTACAATAAGTTCAGAGGTGTCAATGACCTCCTCCTGGCCCCAGGCTCCTGTTCCAAATCACCAGAAAAGTTTTACTGACTTTAAACATAGCTAGATCTTCTTCATGGTGTGAGGGGGTGAGCGAGGTGGGATCTATTTGGGTCCCAAGTTGACAGAATATTGGGCCTGAGCTAATGTGATGTGACACACCTGTATTCTGATGTCTAAAACCTCCGCCAGTGTTGTGCTGAACCTGTTGATAGCCAGTTAACCAGGTGGAGAGACACATTTGTTCATGAGGGTCTCAAGAAGTAAGACAGCTTTCACTGAACAGGATTCAGTAAGCTCACTAGTGCCAGACTGTGATAGACCATTCAGATCCTTGAACCTTTAATGCCATTCAATTATATTTTGACTGGTCTGTCTCTGAACTTTATCCATTGCCTTGGCTCAGTAAACCTTAATACCCTCTTCAAAGTAACATTTACTGACCTGTGTTTTGACTTTTGAGGAGGTGTCATACACAATAGTGAGGTAAACCTACACTTGAATCTCAGGGCTCAGAAATGTGGGAGAAGGTGAGGACTGCAGATGCTGTGGATCAGAGTTGAAAGGGGTGGCACTGGAAAAGCACAGCAGGTCAGGCAGCATCTGAAGAGCAGGAGAATCGATATTTCAGTCATAAGCCCTTCATCAGAAATGTGGGGAACAGTCTTGTAGGGAGAAGGTGTGAAACGACATTGAGGAAAAATAAAGGAGAATCCACGTTTCGGGCATGAACCCTTCTTCAAGATCATGCCCGAAATGTCGATTCTCCTGCTCCTTGGATGCTGCCTGACCTGCTGCGCTTTTCCAGCAACACATTTTCAGCTCTGATCTCCAGCATTTGCAGTCCTCACTTTCTCCTTGAGGAAAGATAAACCCTATTCTCTAAATTTTGCTAAAGTAAGGAGTTTGTGTCCCACTAGCATGACTTTATCCTTACCCATCAGCTCAAAATCTTCAGGTCTCTGATTTGCTCAAAGTGTAAGCTGATAACAGCCATGAGGCAGTGAGAGTATGAGGATCTCCATGAAAAGTTGATTTGATTTGATTTATTGTCATGTGTACCCACGTACAGTGAAAAGCTTTGTTTACAAGCAGTACAGGGAGATCATAGTAAGCAAGGGCATACAGGTCATTGGGTGAAAAAGACATACAGGTTATACCAAACGGGACGTGTGTGAGGCAAGATCAATGTTAACAAGATCAACATTATTTGAAGTCAGAAAGTCCACTCAACGGTCTAATAACGGCAGGGAAGTAGCTGATCCTGAACCTGTTGGTGCATTTGCTCAAGCTTCTGTATGTTCTGCCTGATGGAAGAGGTCGTAGGAGATCATACTGGGGAGGGAGGGGTCTTTGATGACGTTGGCAACCTTTCCGCAGCAATGGGCCATGTAAATGGACCCCAAGAATGGGAGGTTGACTTCTGTGATGGTCTGGGCTGTGCACACAATCTCTTGTAGTTCCTTATAAACCTTGGCAGAGCAGTTGCCATACCAGGCCGTTATGCACTTGGACAGCATGTTTTCTATGGTGCATCTGCGAAAGGTGGTGTGAGTCCTTATGGACAGGCTGAATTTTCTGAGCCCTCTGAGGAAGAAGAGACGTTGTTGTGCCTTTGTGACCATCACATCTACATGGGAAATCCAGGACAGATTGTGTTATCGTCACTCTGAAGGTTGATGCTCTCCACCCTCTCCATCTCTGTTCTGTCAGTGTCGATGTAGACGTGTTCTCCTCCTTTCTTTCTGAAGTCAATGATCAGTTTTTTAGTTTTGCCAACATTGAGAGGTTGTTATCATTGCGCCACATCACCAAGCCCTCTAACTCCTTCCTGTATTCTGACCCATCGTTGTTTGATATCTGTCCTACTACGGTGGTGTCATCAGCAAACCTGGAGATGGTGTTAGTTTGGAATTTGGCTACACAGTCATGTCTGTATGGGGAGTACAGGAAGGGGCTGAGGATGCACCGTTGAGTGGGCTCCAGTGTTGAGGGTTATTGTGGAGAAGGTGCTGTTGTCTATCTTCACTGAATGCAGTCTGTGGGTCAGGAAATTGAGGATCCAGTTGCAGAGGGCAGAGCCAAGACCAAGGACACGGAGTTTGGAGATGAGTCTTGGGATAATGGAGTTGAAGGCAGAGCTATAATCGATGAGCAGGAGTCTGACTTAGGTATCCTGGTTGTCCAGATGTTCCAAAGATGAGTGTAGGGCTAGGGAAATGGCATCCACTGTGGACCTGTTACTTCGGTAGGCAAATTGTAGGGGATTGAGGCAGGCTGGGAGACTATTGTTGATGTGGGCCATGACCCACCTCTCGAAGCACTTCATGATTATTGAGGTCAGAGCCACTGGGCAATAGTCATTAAGACATGTGCATTGCTTTCTTGGGTGCAGGGATGATGGTGGTCTTCTTGAAGCAGGTCGGCTTGCATGAGGGAGGGATTGACAATGTCAGTGAATACCTCCACCAGTTGGTCTACACAGGATCTGAGTGCTCGGCCGGGGATGCTGTCCTTGGGTTGACTCCCAGCTAGACCATTCTGATGTTTGCAGTGGTGACTGAGGGAACAGGTGTATCCAGGGCTGTCGTAGCAGGTGTCACCGCGCTGCTGGCATTCTGCTCAAACCGAGCATAGAACGCATTGAGCATGTTAGGGAGGGATGTGCCTTTGTCCGCTGTCTTGTTTTGCTTCATTTTGTCTAGGCCTTGCCATAGGCAGTGGGAGTTTTTCTAGTAGGTTTGGGCCTCCAACCTGGTCTGGTGCTGCCTTTTGATATCTCCGACGGCTTTGTGGAGGTCATATCTGGATTTCCTGTATTGGTCATCAGACTTGAATGCTAGGTAAAAACAATGACTGCAGATGCTGGAAACCAGATTCTGGATTAGTAGTGCTGGAAGAGCACAGCAGTTCAGGCAGCATCTGAGGAGCAGTAAAAGAAAGTCTGCCTGTCCTGTCTTTAGTAGGCAGTGGATTTTCAGATTCATCCAAGTTTATGGTTGGGGGACACACTGTTTGATTTCTTTGGTACACAGTCCTCCACACATTTGTTAATGAAGTCCATTATGGTGGTAATATACTTGTCGAGGTTTTCTGCTGAGTGCTTGAACACGATCCACTTCATCGATTTCAAGCAGTCCTAGAGACGCTCTTCTACTGCCTCGGGCAGTAGCAACATATCTCCTTAACCAATGAGATTTAAGGAACAAAAAAAGAAACAAGGAATGTCAGAGAAGGATCAAGGTTAAATCAGAAGCAATCAGGTACAGAAGGAGAAATAGAGAGAGGGAAAGAACAACAAAGTGAGAGAAAAATAGAAGACAAAATAAAACAAAAATACAACAGCCCTAAATCTAAAATTAAAAACATCCTTAATCATTTATTAGGTAGAGGATTGAACCTCCGCTATTTCAATTGTTCTGTTCTCCCTCAGGCGAGGTCAAATGAATTCTTACAGGAAGACACATTTCCTCTTTTAAAAGGTCCATTTGTAGTTGAATTTCAGATATAACTTTTTTTTTCAATGGGCTAATTAGGAATTAATATATTAATTGATCAACTTTATGAAACTTGTCGGGACGTATGGTGTTTGGAACAAGGGCCAAGTGGATCTCATTGACTATGAGATCCCTGTTGTAAACCTGGTCCAGTCAGGGAGCCCTGGCCTACAGATATAAACGGGAGAACTGGCCACACAGGTGTTTTCCTATCTTCCTGGTGGTGGAAATTGAATAAAGGTTCGTGCACTTTGTGTCTGTCACTGTGTCTCACACCTGCACACACACACACCATGGGTGCTGGGGAAAAAATAAGCACTACCGCAATTAGACGGTAGTGTGGGGGTTAAAAAGAAAAAAAAGGAAAAAAAGAAAAGATAAAATAAAAGATAAACAGGGGTCTTACTGCTTGTCATTGGCCACTCGGGTGTTGGCCTATCTTGAGTCCGAGTGCGAGTGTGAGGACTCTCCTCCTTGAAGGGGACTGTCCCTGGACTAGCTGCCCCACAAAAAAAAATAAACAGAGATTTGGCCACTCGGGTATTTTCCTATCTTCCTGGTGGTGGAAAATAGGCGATAGTGTGAGGGTTAATAGTAAAAAAAAATAAACTGGAAATTTCACACAGTATTGCCTTTTGTGAAGGGCATTGCTTGTCACTGGCCACTCGGGTGTGTAAAAAAAATAAACAGGGACTTGCCTTTGATGTGAAGGGCACTGCTTGTCTAAAAAAAAACAGGAGAACTGGCCACTCGGGTGTTTTCCTATCTTCCTGGTGGTGGAAATTGAATAAAGATTCGTACACCTTGTGTCTCTCACTGTGTCTCACACCCGCACACAAAAGAAAAGAAATTTAAAAAAAAAATAAACAGGAGTACTAGAGGTTCCGTTCACTCTGAGAGCTGGCTCTGACAGAGCTGGATCAGTGCCAAGGACTCACTTGTGTTAAAAAAAAAACAGGAGGTTCAGAGAGTCTCCTCACTCTAGGTATTGGCTCTGAGCTGGTTGGTCAGAGCCTGAGTACTATATATGTTAATAAAGGATGACTTGCTGACAGGATACCAGCCTCTGTGCAGTTATTTCAGGAGGTAAAGGGCAAGCTTTTGTTTTCCTGAGGAAATTTATGGAGCATAACTTATTCAGTAACTTGCAGCAATGAGCAATTCATGTGGTATCTCTTCCTTGCTAAAAATTGTGGGATAGTTTACGTGTTAACAAGCAAACACCAGTAAACCCATGAGCATTTTGGCAGCAAAGTGGTGGCCCATATGTCTGGATTCTCACTGTGATTGTGTGTCAGACACCCAACTGAGCAAATACAATGTTTTGATCATATCCTGGCGATCTGGTACTGAACAAGTGTATATGCTGGAGAGCCACAACCACTTTACCAGTGAAAAAAAGCTTCAGGCGATATGGCTGTTTTCTTTGCCTTTTGTGGTCCTGTTAGCAAGAATGGTAAATTGTGAGAAATATTTGCTGATTGCTCAGTCGAGTGAGGGAGGGTGGCAGATGGGTTTGTAAAGCAGAGTTCAGGAAGTAAAGAATGAGGGTGTTAACTTAGGCTCCTGTTCAGGCCTGGATCATGACAGGCTGGGGCCCTAAACTCTGTCAGATTCAAAGACTCCGTCAATTACCAAAATCAACATATTATTCAAATAGAAGATATCACGAAAATACAAATATCAGAGTTTTACATTTGCGTGTGCATATCCAACGGTGCAATGAGAAAGAAAAATAGTCCAGAAAAAAAGACACCTCGCAATAAGTTCATTTGCATTAAGAAAAACTTACAAATGAAAATTCTTTATAATTTCTTAATTAGCATATATGAAATCTTGTAATCTACAGCAAAACAAGAGTCATTACACAGACAAGCATTATTCAATGGAAGCATAATGAGGAGGCATTAGACTGGGGTGGACAAGGTCAGAAGTCACACAATACCGGGTTATAGTCCAGCAGGTTTATTTGAAATCACAAGCTTTTTGAGCACTACTCCTTCACATGACGAAGGGACTTTACCTGACAAAAGGGCAGCATTCCAAAAGCTTGTGATTTTAAATAAGCCTGTTGGACTATAACCTGGTGTCATGTGACTTCTGTCAGTGGAAGCAGCAATACAACCTTGCTTAAATTTCAAGAGTTTTCTTTTGTGATTTTTCAATGGCAAAGTCTCTGATAATGCTTCCATGGAATGCTCGTTCCATACAGCACCCCCACCCCCAACCCCGCAGCGTTGTCTGCCCTTCATTGTTGATGTTTCTCAGCCTTGAATGTGGTCAACTCCTAAGCAGCTTCTTACCCTGAGTCTCGAACCGAGCCACCAAGGGCCTCCACATAAAGGAAAACAAATTCAATCTTCTTCTGGGTGATGATCTAATACTGCTCCTGGAGCAGCAACATCCTTTATCTGAATAATGTTGCTCGCTATCAGTTTGAAAGTGCTTTATTTCATCAGTGAGGTGAACATTAACACTGTGAGGATAAACTCTCATCAGAAGGTTGACACCTTCAAACAACTGTTTCTCAAGGCAACTAAATCAACTAAAAACAAATAAAAATGTCTGCACCATTTTCACATATAGTTGTTCTTTTCTTCAGGTTAGTATCAAGTGCATCCATTACCAAAGAAGGGATTTCACTCAAAGATTGGCTCTGAGAGCAAGTATTTCATCAATGCTAGGTACATGACTTTGCTTTTCATTCTCCTGTTTTTGTTACTCGCTATCAACATCCTGTGAATTACCACTGACCAGAAACTTAATGGACTAGCCATATAAATACTGTAGCTACAAGAGCAGGTCAAAGGCTAGATACACTTCTGTGAGTAACTCACCTCCTGACTCCCCCAAGCCTGTCAACCATCAACAAGGCACAAGTTAGGAGTGTGATGGAATACTCCCCAATTGCCTGGATGGCTGTAGCCCCAACAACACTTCAAAGCTCTACACCATCCAGGACAAAGCAGCCCGCTTGATTGGCACCACATTCATAAGCATGCACTCCCTCCAACACTGATACTCAGTAGCAGCAGTATGTACTGTCTACAAAATGCACTCCAGAAATTCACCAAGATTCCTTAGACAGCACCTTTCAAACCCAAAATCATTTCCATCTGGAAGGACAAGGACAGCAGATACCTGAGAATACCACCATCTGCAAGTTCCCCTCCAAGTCATTCACCATCCTGACATGGAAACATCTGCTGAAGGCACATCCTTTATATTTTAACTTGTGCCATCACCATTCCCTTCAACCCTGTCAGGCTAATTCTTCAGTCCTTCAACCAGTCATTCAACCTCCAAGCCCCAATGCAATCACATCCCTCCAATAAGACTTTCCAAATCCACTGCCTCCTGAATGGTTTATATGGTTGGCAAGAAATAGATCAAACTTAGCAATGAGTTCTCTGAAGATACAAAAGCTCCTGTTATGCAGAGATCCAAACTTTTCATTGTCTCCACAAAGCTCTTCCACATTCTACTAAAGTGCACAGGACTTCAATATCACCTCCAAGTACAAACCTCCAAATCTCCTTTCAGCTGGTGTCTATTTGTGGTTAACCTGTACTACCCATCACATACGTATGTGAATGAAGGCTTTTCCTGGATCCTCAGAACTCTCAAGGTTTGAATTCTAACAAAGTTTCACCGGTCATTCAACCTTATTCTGAGCAATTCCTGTCAATGACATTGAGATGATTTTGCTGAGAATGAAATAAAGGCAATCAGTTGTTGAAGAGTGTACAAATCTCTACTGGTTGTATTTTTTTTCACCATTTATTTCCATTTCATAGAAGCCCTACAGCATAGGAGCAGGCCATTCAGCCCATCGAGTCCAGACTGACCCTCCAAAGAGCATTCCACCTAGACCCACCCCTCTTCCCTATCACTGTGATTCCCATGGCCAATCCACCTAACTTGCACATCTTTAGACTGTGGGTGGAAATTGGAGCATCCAGAGGGAGCCCACGCAGATACGGGATGAATGTGCAAACTCCACACAGACAGTTGCCTGAATGTGGAATTGAACCCGGGTCCCTGGTGCTGTGAGGCAGCAGTACTAACCACTTAACCATTGTGCTGTCCTTTTGCACAGCACTTAATTTGGTTTTTGAATGGCTGCTTTGATTTCTCAAATGGTCCCATCCAATGTGGACACTATGAGTATCCTTTTGATTCCAAATAATTCTGAGTCAAGGCACCCCAGAGAGTAGGATGATTGGACTTACATAGAACATTACATTACAGCGTAGTACAGGCCCTTCAGCCCTCGATGTTGCACCGACCTGTCATACCAATCTGAAGCCCATCTAACCTACAGTATTCCATTTATGTCCATATGCTTGTCTAATGATGACTTAAATGTACTTAAAGTTGGCAAATCTACTACCGTTGCAGGCAAAGCATTCCATGCCCGTACTACTCTCTGAGTAAAGAAACTACCTCTGACATCTGTCCTATATCTATCACCCCTCAATTTAAAGCTATGTCCCCTCATGCTCACCATCACCATACTTGGAAAAAGGCTCTCCTTGTCCACCCTATCTAACCCTCTGATTATCTTATATGTCTCTATTAAGTCACCTCTCAACCTTCTCTCTAATAAAAAGAGCCTCAAGTCCCTTAGCCTTTCCTCGTAAGACCTTTCCACCATACCAAGCAACATCCTCTGCACCCTTTCCAAAGCTTCCACATCCTTCTTATAATGCAGTGACCAGAACTGTATACAATACTCCAAGTGTGGCCGCACCAGAGTTTTGTACAGCTGCAGCATGATCTCATGGTTCTGGAACTCGATCCCTCTATAATAAAAGCTAAAACACTGTATGCCTTCTTAACAACCCTGTCAACCTGGGTGGCAACTTTCAAGGATCTGTGTACCTGGACACCGAGATCTCTCTGCTCATCTGCACTACCAAGAATCTTACTATTAGCCCAGTACTTTGCATTCCGGTTACTCTGACCAAAGTGAATCACCTCACACTTGTCCACATTAAACTCCATTTGCCACCTCTCAGCCCAGCCCTGCAGCTTGTCTATATCTTTCTGTAACCTACAACATCCTTTGTCACTATCCGCAGCTCCAGTGACCTTTGGTACAGTTACACCACTGGTAACTGGACTCCAGGATGAACATTTCCCATCAACCACCACCCTCTGTCTTCTTTCAGCAAGCCAATTACTGATCCAAACTGCTATATCTCCCACAATCCCATTCTTCCGCATTTTGTACAATAGTCTACTGTGGGGAACCTTATCGAACACCTTGTTGAAATCCATATACACCACATCAACCGGTTTACTCTCATCTACCTGTTTGGTCACCTTCTCAAAGAACTCAATAAGGTTTGTGAGACATAACATACCCTTCACAAAACCGTGCTGATTATCCCTAATCAAATTATTCTTTTCTAGATGATTATAAATCCTATCTCTTGTAATCTTTTTCAACACTTTACCAATAACTGAAGTAAGGCTCACTGGTCTATAATTACCAGGGTTGTCTCTACTCCCCTTCGTGAACAGGGGAACCACATTTGCTATCCTCCAGTCTTCTGGCACTATTCCTGTAGACAGTGATGATTTAAAGATCAATGCCAAAGGCTCAGCAATCTCCTCCCTTGCTTCCCAGAGGATCCTAGGATAAATCCCATCTGTCCCAGGGGTCTTATCTATTTTCACACTCTGCAGGATTTCTAATACCTCTTCCTCGTGAACCTCTAGTAGCCTATATCTCAGTATTCTCCTTGACAACATTGTCATTTTCTAGAGTGAATACTGTCGAAAAATAATCATTTAGTGCTTCCCCTATCTCCTCTGACTCCACACACAACTTCCCACTACTATCCTTGATTGGCCCTAATCTTACTCTTGTCATGCTTTTATTCCTTAAATACCTATAGAAAGCCTTAGGGTTTAACCTGATCCTATCCGCCAACAACTTCTCATGTCTCCTCCTGGCTCTTCTGAGCTCTCTCTTTAGGCCTTTCTTGGCTACCTTGTAACCCTCAAGGGCCCTAATTGAGCCTTTACATCTCATCCTAACATAAGCCTTTTTCTTCCTCTTGACCAGAGATTTCTTCCTTCGTAAACCATGTCTCCCGTGCTCTACAGCTTCCTCCCTGCCTGACAGGTACATACTTATCGAAGACGCACAGGAGCTTTTCCTTGAATAAGCTCCACATTTCTAATGTGCCCATCCCCTACAGTTTCCTTCCCCATCTATGCTTCATAAATCTTGCCTAATTGCATCAGAATTGCCGTTCCCCCAGCTGTAACTCTTGCCCAGTGGTATACACCTATCCCTTTCTATCACTAAAGTAAACATAACAGAATTGTGATCGCTATCACCAAAGTGCTCACCTACTTCCAAGTCTAACACCTGACCGGGCTCATTAACCAGTACCAAATCTAATGTGGCTTCACCCCTTGTTGGCCTGTCTACATACTGTGTCAGGAAGCCCTCCTGCACACACTGGATAAAAACTGACTTTGTGTTTCTATTTTCTTCAGCTGGGATTGCAGGCTGTGAAAAATTCATAGGTGGAACCATCACATTCACCCCGTGTCATTGATCCTTGTGGAAGAGATGGATACTGGTGGTGGTTGTGGACCTGGCTGAGTCTCTGAGTATGAGGATCTTCCTTTATTACAGTAATGTTACTGTCAATTTCAGTCATTGTTTCAAGTGCTCTTCAAAATGCTTCTCTTTTCTCCTCTGGCACTCATTTTGAAACATTTGCTCCTTTCTTAAGAGGTGTCTCTGTAAAACTGAGAGACTTAAACTCCAAGCAAATATTCTGACCCAAATCCTTCGTGTTTGCAGGTGAAATACAATAAACTAAAACTACTTATCAATAAAATAAATATTTACCTGGTGTCAAGGAGAGAAGGGAATGCTTTTCATGTTTCATTTATTTTTATAAAATGCTATTTTTTTTAAAGGGCAAGGTTTTAAAAGTCCAAAAGTAACTTTTATATTCATTGATGACTTGAAGAAAATGTTTGGTACTTTTACTTGTTAAACAAAGTGTCAATGACTATCGGAGGTCACAGACAGGGGGCAGCACTGCAGAGGGGTTTTGACCCGTGACATTGTGGCTATAGTTCACCAGCGAGAGACACAGGAGCCTGGCAGTTAGGGTCCATTTCCTGATGTGGAGGAGCTGGTGTTGGACTGGGGTGGGCAAAGTTAAAAATCACACAACACCAGGTTATAGTCCAACAGGTTTATTTGGAAGCACTAGCTTTCGGAGCTCTGCTCCTTCATCAGGTGGTTGAGGAGCAGGAGCAGCCTGCCCCACTGGTTACCTGGTGAAGGAGCAGCGCTCTGAAAGCTAGTGCTTCCAAATAAACCTGTTGGACTATAATCCAGTGTTGTGTGATTTTTAAACATTCCCTGAAGACAGCCTGTGAGTAAATCAAAAGAGAACTGTTTAATATAGTATTTCCATAATTTTATGTTTTGATTAATTCACAAGTGGTGTCACTGGCTCGGCCAGTATTTATTGCCTATTCCTAATTGCCCACAGAGCAGTTAAGAGTCAACAACACTGCTGTGGGTCTGCAGTTACACATTGACCAGAAAGGATGGCAGATTTCCTTCCTTGAAGGGCATTAGTGAACCAGAAGGACTTTAACAACAACAATTTCATAGTCATTACTAAACTCTTAATTCCAGATTTTTATTGAATTCAAATTTCACAGGCAAGATTTGAACCTGGCTCTCCAGAGCAATGAGCTGGGAGTCCTGATTATTGGGTGCCCTGCCCAAAGCTACCCAATATTCCAATGAACTGGGTCCCCTGACCAAAGCTACCCAATATTCCAATAATACCACTGGGCCATCACCTCCCTTTTGTCAAATCAGAATGAAAATGTACATTTTAGAGACTTTCTCCTTTCACTATCTCCTTTATTTTCAATCAATTATGTAAAACTTTAAATGTCATAGAGTCATAGAGATGTACAGCATGGAAACAGACCCTTCAGTTCAGCCCGTCCATGCCGACCAGACATCCCAACCCAATCTAGATCCACCTGCCAGCACCCGGCCCATATCCCTCCAAACCCTTCCTATTCATATACCCATCCAAATGCCTTTTAAATATTGCAATTGTACCAGCCTCCACCACTTCCTCTGGCAGCTCATTCCATACATGTACCACCCTCTGTGTGAAAAAGGTCTCTTTTATATCCTTTCCCTCCCACCGTAAACCTATGCCCTCTAATTCTGGACTCCCCGACCCCAGGGAAATGACTTTGCCTATTTACCCTATTCATGCCCCTCATAATTTTGTAAACTTCTATAAGGTCACCCCTCAGCCTCCAATGCCCCAGGGAAAACAGCCCCAGCCTGTTCAGCCTCTCCCTGTAGCTCAAATCCTCCAATCCTGGCAACATCCTTGTAAATCTTTTCTGAACTCTTTCAAGTTTCACAACAACTTTCTGATAGGAAAGAGACCAGAATTGCATGCAATATTCCAACAGTGGCCTAACCAATGTCCTGTACAGTCACACCATGACCTCCCAACTCCTGTACTCAATACTCTGACCAATAAAGAAAAGCATACCAAATGCCTTCTTCACTATCCTATCTACCTGCGACTCCACTTTCAAGGAGCTATGAACCTGCACTCCAAGGTCTCTTTGTTCAGCAACACTCCATAGGACCTTACCATTAAGTGTATAAGTCCTGCTAAGATTTGCTTTCCCAAAATGCGGCACCTCGCATTTATCTGAATTCAACTCCATCTGCCACTTCTCAGCCCATTGGCCCATTTGGTCAAGATCCTGTTCTAATCTGAGGTAACCCTCTTCGCTGTTCACTACACCTCCAATTTTGGTGTCATCTGCAAACTTACTAACTGCACCTCTTATGCTCACATCCAAATCATTTATGTAAATGACAAAAAGTAGAGGACCCAGCACTGATCCTTGTGGCACTCCCCTGGTCACAGGCCTCCAGTCTGAAAACAACCCTCCACTACCACCCTCTGTCTTCTACCTTTGAGCCAGTTCTGTATCCAAATGGCTAGTTCTCCCTGAATTCCGTGAGATCTCACCTTGCTAATCAGTCTCCCATGGGGAACCTTGTAGAACGCCTTACTGAAATCCATATAGATCATATCTACTACTCTGCCCTCATCAATCCTCTTTGTTACTTCCTCAAAAAACTCAATCAAGTTTGTGAGATATGATTTCCCACGCACAACACCATGTTGACTATCCCTAATCAGTCCTTGCCTTTCCAAATACATGTACATCCTGTCCCTCAGGATTCCCTTCAACAACTTGTCCACCATTGAGATCAGGCTCACTGGTCTATAGTTCCCTGGCTTGTCCTTAACATCCTTCTTAACCAGTGGCACCACGTTAGCCAACCTCCAGTCTTCCAGCACCTCACCTGTGACTATCGATGATACAAATATCTCAGCAAGAGGCCCAGCAATCACTTCTTTAGCTTCCCACAGACTTCTCGGGTACACCTGATCAGGTCCTGGGGATCTATCCATCTTTATCCGTTTCAAGACATCCAGGACTTCCTCTTGTGTAATATGGATATTTTTCAAGATGTCACTATCTAATTCCCTACAGTCTATATCTTCCATATCCTTTTCCACAGTAAATACTGGTGCAAAATTCTCATTTAGTATCTCCCCCATTTTCTGTGGTTCCAAACCAAGGTCACCTTGCTGATCCTTGAGAGGCCCTATTCTCTCCCTAGTTACCCTTTTGTCCTTAACGTATTTGTAAAAACTCTTTGGATTCTCCTTAATTCTATTTGCCAAAGCTATCTCATATCCCCTTTTTGCCCTCCTGATTTCCCTCTTAAGTATACTCCTACTGCCTTTATACTCTTCTAAGCACTCACTCGATCTATCCTGTCTATAACTGACATATGCTTCCTTCTTTTTCTTAACCAAACCCTCAATTTCTTTAGTCATCCAGCATTCCCTATACCTACCAGACTTTCCTTTCACCCTGACAGGAATATACTTTCTCTGGATGCTCGTTATCTCATTTCTGAAGGCTTCCCATTTTCCAGCCATCCCTTTACCTGTGAACATCTGCCCCCAATCAGATTTCAAAAGTTCTTGCCCAATACCGTCAAAATTGGCCTTTCTCCAATTTAGAACTGTAGTCTCCTTTTTTTCATTTTCAGAGTCCTTCATAATGTGCAGTCATAAGTTGTCGCTTGTGCCTAAGTCCAGCACTGAGTAACCAACAAAGAACAGCACAGCACAGGTACAGGCTCTTTGGCCCATCAATCTGACACATGACACCTTTCTACATTAAAAACCTTTTGCCTCTGTGCAGTCCGTATCCCTCTATTCCCTGCCTATTCATATATCTATCAAGATGCCTCTTAAAAGTTACTATTGTATCTACCTCCACTGCCACCTCTGGCAGCACATTCCAGGCACTTACTACCCTCTGTTTAAAACAAAATTGCCTCTCACATCTCCTCTGAAGTTACCCCCTTTTACTTCTAGCCTATGTTCCCTAGTAATTGACATTTCTACCCTGGGGAAAAAAAACTGCAACCATCCATGCATCACATGATGTTGCAAACTATCCCTTATCCTTTGACATTCAAATAAAAACAAACCAAATTTGTTCAACCTCTCCTCATAGCCAATACCCTTTAGAGCAGGTACTATCCTGTTAAACCTTTTCTGTACTTTCTCCAAATTCTCCACATCCTTCTGGTGGTGTAGCGACCAAAGCTACACAATATTCCAAATGTGGCCTCACTGAAGCTCTATGCAGCTGCAACATGAAGAGCCAATTTTTATACTCTAGATGAAAACGAGCATGCGATACTTGCCATTCTTGACCACCTTATCCACATGTGCTGCCATTTTCAGGGAACTGTCGACCTAAATTCCTCTGTTGCTGATGCTACTAAGGATTCTGCCATCTACTGTATGCTTCCCTCTTGCATTAGATCATCTAAAATGAATCACCTCTCATTTGTCCAGATTAAACCCCATCTGGCACTTCTCTCCCCAAGTCTCCAGCCTATATTTTCTGCTGTATCCTTCAATCCTCCTGAATATCTGCAGCTCCCCTAATCTCTGCAAGGTCTGTAAACTTAGTAATCAGACCACCCATCGTCTCCTCTAAATCATTTATAGTTATTACAAACAGCAGGATTCCCAGCACTAATCCCTGTGGAACACCACTGGTCCCAGATCTCCAATGAGAAAAACACCCTTCCACCACTATTCTCTGTCCTCTATGATTAAGTCAGTACCCATCTCACCAGCTCACCATGGATCCCATGTGTCTTGATCTTCTGTATCAGCCTGCCATGAGGGATCTTGTCAAAGGCCTTGCTAAAATCCACATAGACAACATCCACCACCCTGCCCTCAAACATCTTTGTCACTTCTTCAAAAGTCAATCAAGTTTGTCAGACATGACCTTTCCCACACAAAGCCAAGCTGTCCATCATTAATAAGTCCTTTTTTTTTCAAATGTGTGTAAATCCTGTCCCTAAGAGCCTTCTCCAACAATTTCCCTAACTCTGATGGAAAACTGACCAGCCTTTAATTTCTCAGATTATTCCTGTTGCCCTTCTTAAACAAAGAAAAAACATTGACTATTCTCCAATTCTTTGGGACCTCTCCTGTGACTAAAGAGGATATAAAGATTTCAGACAAGGCCTTGGCACTTTCTTCCGTCACCTCCCTCAGTATTCTAGAATAGATCCCATTAGGTTCTGGGGGCTTGCCTACCCGAATGCATTTAAAAATACCCAGCATCACTTCCTTTCTTTTATTGACATGCCTCAGAGTACCATCATACCCCTCCTGAAGCTCACCATCCACCATGTCCTTCTCCTTTGTGAATACTAATGCAAAGTATTCATTAAAGATCTCACTCACTTCCTCTGGCTGCAAGCATAAATTCCTGCCTTTGTCCTTGAGTGGACCTAATTTCCCTAACTACCCTCATGCTCCTTTTTACATATAAAATGCCTTGAAATTTCCTTAATCTTGTTTGCCAAAAACATTTCATAACCCCATTTAGCTTCCCAATTCCTTATTTCAGTTCTTTCCTGCTTTCTGTATATTCTTTGAGGACTCTGTCTGCCTTCAGTTTTCTCAACCTTACATATGCCTCCCCTTTTCTTCTTATCTAAGCTCACAATTACTCTTCTCATCCAAGATTCCATAATCTTGCTATCCTTATCCTTTATTTTCACAGCAACATGCTGGTCCTGAACGCTAATCAACTGGCAATTAAAAGATTCCCACAAACCCCAAACAGCCACCCCAATCTACCTTCCCCAGTTCTTACCTAATATTGTTGTAGTTAACCTTCCCCCAGTTTAATTCTTTCACCTGAGGTCTACTCTTATCCTTATCCATAAGTAACTTAATACTTACAGAAGTATGATCACTGTTCCCAAAATGCTCCCTCACTGAAACTTTGCTCATCTGGATGGGCTCATTCCCCAATAACAGCTCTAGTACGTCACCTTCTCTGGTTCTTTGGCTGGACTATTTACATATTGTTTCAAAAAAGTGTCCTGGATACATCTAACAAATACCACCAAACCCACCGCCACCCCCCCACCCCCCCAACCCCCTGGCACAAAGGGAGTCCTGGTCAATATAGGGGAGATTGAAATCACTTTGTTTTCAATTTTCTATCATCTGTCCACAAATCTGTTCCTCTATCACCTGTTGCCTGTTGGGAGGCCTGTAGTACAACCCCATCAAAGTGATTGCACCCTTCATATTCCTGAGCTGTTCTGATATGGCCTTGCTCGACGAGTCCTCTAAGGCGTTCCTCCCTCAGTGCAGTTCAGCACATACTGCTCTCAATCCTCAACCTTGTTACAAAGCCTTCATGTTACAGCAGACAGTATCGCTTCATTGAGAAACAGGATACAAGGTGAAAGAGCTGGTATACAGGTATGTGTCTTGTAAGGCTCAGTATAGTGTTTGGTTTAACAGTCCCTCTGTGGTTTGTGGTGGCTTTGTGGGGGTAATCGAGCTGGTAATGAATGACTAATAGAGTTAACAGGTAGATTTGTTTCAGAATTTTAAATACAGTTTCTGGGCATAAATGCATATTGAATGGGGCTGATTGATGGTGATTTTAAGAAGGAAATTGCAGCAGATCAATGCTAACACTACAGTACATGAATCATCAGAGCTTATCCAATCTATTAACATGTAAATCAAAATAATGAACTATTGATGTTCAGATGGGAGCTTCATTCATCCACAGTTCATCTTTTTATACTCTGCCATCTCATCACTATCGAAAATAACTGATTAGAATAGGCTTCTCTCTGTCCTCACAAAACTATGTGCTGGTACTGAGTAACTGTGACACAATCAGTATCCAGTCCCATCCTCAGGCTTGACTGATTCTCTGCTCACCAAGGTCACTCTGTTTTCACTGGGCAGTTTCTCCACGTTCTCAAACTCACCCCACTCCCAACTGTAATATCCCCCAACCCAGCCCAACCCAGCCCAGCCCCCCCTTATGATTTAGTCAGTCCTAATACTGTACTCCTGTTACATCTCTCCTGTCAGTATTTTATATTCCCAGGTCATGTCTTCTTCACTCTAACTCCAACTTGCTCCAAGCTTCCAGTCTCAGCAACAACAACAAATGCTTGCATTTGTGTTTCACCTTTTTAAAATTCATTTACGGAATGTGAGCAATGCTGACTCAGCCAGCATTTATTGCCCAAAGGGCAGTTAAGAGTCAACTACACTGCTCTGGGTCTGGAGTCACATGTAGGCCAGACCAGGTAAGGATGGCAGTTTCTGTTCCTAAAGGGTGTTAGTGATCCAGATGGCTGTTTCCTGACAATGGTTTCATGATCATCAATTAACTCTTAATTCCAGGTTTTCACTGAATTCAAATTCTACAATTTGCTATGGCAGGATTTGAAACTGGGTCCCCAGAACATAATTTGGTCTCTGGATGAATAGTCTAGTCATAATACCATAAGGCCACTGCTTCCCCTTTCTTGCAATATAGGTAGCAAGATGCTTCAAAATAAGTCAGATAGGGAGATATTAGATCAAATGACCAAAAGCTCAGTCAGAGAGAGGTGTAAAGGAAGAAAGTGAGTTTGAGAGGTGGCGAGGTTTCAGGGAGTGAATTCCAGAATGTGGGGGCTGAATGCCCCTGATGGTATAGCCAGCAATGGCTCAGTGATTCACACTGGGGATGCACTAAAGGCCAGAATTAGAGGAGCACTGAAACCTTGGATGGTTGTGGGGTTGAAGGAGATTACAGAGCTAGGAACAGAGGGACACAGGAATAGGAGGGGGCCATTCAGCCCCTCAAGCCTGGTTTCACCATTCAATAAGGTCATGGCTGCTCTGTTTAACTGCCTTTGGCTCATAGAATCTTTCTGTTTTTTCTCTATTTTTATGTTTGTTTCTATCTTCTTTTCTTCTTTTCTTCTTTTTTTGTTTTTTCTTGGAGAAAGGCGAGCTGAAGGTATCTTCATAGAATCCTAGGGTTGTTCAGCATAGAAACAGACCCTTTGGTCCAACCTGTCCATGCCGACCAGATATCCCAACCTAATCTAGTTCCACCTGCCAGCACTTGGCCCATATTCCTCCAAGCCCTTCCTATTCATATACCCATCCAGATGCCTTTTAAATGTTGTAATTGTACCAGCCTCCACCACATCCTCTGGCAGCTTATTCCATACACGGACTACCCTCTGCATGAAAAAGTTGCCCCTTAAGTCCCTTTTAAATCTTTTCCCTCTCACCTTAAACCTATGCCCTCTAGTTTTGGACTCCCCTATCCTGGATAAAAGACTTTGTCTAATCACCCTATCCATGCCCTACATGATTTTATAAACCTTCTCAGGTCACTTCTCAGCCTTCAACATTCCAGAGAAAACAGCCCCAGCCTATTCAGCCTCTCCATCCAACCCTCACAATATTCACGTAAACCTTTTCTGAACCTTTTCAAGTTTCACAACATCTTTTCTACAACCGGGAGACCAGAATTGCATGCAGTATTCCAAAAGTGGCCTAACCAATGTCCTGTACAGATGCAAATGACCTCCCACTTCCTATACTCATTGCACTGAACAAGTTATGGAAAATGATGGACCTGATCTAAAAATCAGCATTCTAAATTAGAGGAAGGCCAACTATTAGGCAAGAACTTTCAAAAGTTGTTCTGGGTGGAGGGTAAAGGGACAGTTAGAATGTGGAAAGCGTTCAAAAATGAGATAACAGGAGTCCAGAGACATTATGTTCCTGTTAGGGTGAAAGGAAAGGTTGGTAACTGCAGGGAATGCTGAATGACTTGACAAATTGAGTACTGGTCAAGAAAAAGAAGGAAGCATATGTTAGGTATAGACAGCAGAGACCAATTGAATCCCTAAAGGACTGTAAGGGCAGTAGGAGTATACTTAAGAGAGAAATCAGGAAGGCAAAAAGGGGACATGAGATAGCTTTGGCAAATAGGGTAAAGGGGAATCCAAAAGGTTTCTATAAATACATTAAAGACAAAAGAGTAACTAGGGAGAGAATAGGGTCCCTTAAAAATCAACATGGCTGCCTATGTGTGGAAATGCAAGAGATGGGAGAGATACTAAATGAGCATTTTGCATCAGTGTTTACTGTGGAGAAGGACATGGGATCTGGAAAAATGTCCATATTACAGAAGGGGATGTGCTGGATGTCTTAAAATGTATGAAGGTGGATAAACCAAAAGTGGCCTAACCAATGTCTGTACAGATACAAATGACCTGGATCAGGTGTACCCGAGAACCTTATGGTAAACTAGGGAAGTAATTGCTGGGCCCCATGCTGAGATATTTGTATCATCAGGTGAAGCACTGGAAAACTGGAGGTTGGCGAATATGGTGCTAATATTTAAGAAAGGTGGTAAGGAAAAGCCAGGGAACTTTAGACCAGTGGTGTTTGTCGGGGTTTGGAGCATGGCAGTGGCTGGTGAGTCCAGAGCAGGATCTGGAATCAGTGTATCAGCGTCAAGGAAGCAGCTAGAGGAGGGATGAGTACGGGGGCCCGGTATTGGCTGCTATCAATCTTCTACCTTTGAGCTACTTCTGTATCCAAATGGTTAGTTCTCCCTGTATTCCATATGATCTGACTTTGCTAATCAGTCTATCATGAGATATCTTGTTGAATGCCAATCAAAAAACCCAATCAATTTAGTGGGACATGATTTCCCACGCACAAAGCCATGGTTACTATCCCTAATCAGTCCTTGCCTTTCCAAATACATGTAAGTCCTGTCCCTCAGGATTCCCTCCAACAACTTGCCCACCACCGATGTTAGGCTCACCAGTCTGTAGTTTTGTGAGTATTAACAATCTGTTGAGCTTAGGAAAACATTAACTTCACTGTACCATGAAAACAAGTTCATGGGATGTTGCACCACTTTCTATGATGATATATAGGATGCTTCATTCACTAATCACGCTCTCAGAATTAACGCCTTATTCTGCATCTCCTCCCCAAGCCCCTGGCTTCAACTTTTTTTGAGAGAGACTCTATTTCACTAGACTACCCGAAGGTGTTCCCAGATCCTCTGGAGAGGATTTTGAATTCATGTCTTCTGTGTGGTTTCCTGAGCTGTACTGGATGGAAGGAGAATTGACAGGTCAATCTGGTTCAGCAACCAGGCCATCATCTGGATATCTCAATGAATGGAGTATCTCGGGTCTCTTTGATCATGTAGAAGGTTGATTCTGTGTACAAAGCAGGGAGTTGCTGATAGCATTCCATTGCTGAGTTGCTGCAGGTGGATTTGTGGTTGTTGGTGATGGAAGGATTTGTCCCCCTTGAACAAAAATGATGTCATCTTGTTAAAGTGTTGCCACAGTGAGTTAGGACAAAGTATGGCAGCTGTTTTCCCACAACACCCTCCACCTTCCCATCAAGCCTCCTGTCTGAATCATTGAGCCAGTTTTGTCACCTCCTTGAAATTTGAAAGTGCCATTTAACGTTTATATTCTGTCTCCATCTTGAAGTGAAGCCAAGAACATTATCTGCAAACTTTTCATAGCACTTATAACAGCTAACACTTCTTTCACTGTCTATCACTGCATGTCCTTGTTAGTGTCTGTCAGTGAACAGCAAGTGTAGTAAACCGCTCTGTGTTTCCCATCTGTCTGTTACAAAAGGAGGACAGGTCTCAGTCCTGTTGGCAATACATCTGAAGTGATGATCGTGATACCAACATCTTGTTGGTTTTCTCTGTTGCATTTCCTCCCAGCACCATGTGCTGCCTTGTCACAGCAGCTGATGTTATGACTCATTGACAGCAGCTAAGTCGGCCAGAAACATTCCATATTGGTTTACCATACCCATGATTCTCTGGAGCTCAGTCATATTCCATGGAGTTGGAAATTCCTTAATTATTCCCAACTTCCAAGAATCAACTCTGCAACCAATCTATCCACAATATGATGAAGGCATTTGGTAGCTGGCTGTGAGAATTTGTATTTCCAGTGAAGTAGCTGCTGAATAACTCAAGGGTCAATGTTCTGTTTGAATGGATCCATAGATCAGGGGAATATTCAACTCCATCCAGTCCTTCTAAAATGCTTGATGTTGTCCTTTGGAGGATTTCTGATGTTGCTGTAATGCTGTTGAAACATAAGACCATAAGAAATAGGAGTGGAAGTAAGGCCATTCGGCCCAAAGAGTCCACTCCGCCATTCAATCATGGCTGATGGGCATCTCAACGGCACTTACCCGCATTCTCCCCGTATCTCTTAATTCCTTGCGAGATTAAGAATTTATCAATCTCTGCCTTGAAGACATTTAACATCCCACTGAGCTCCGTGGCAATGGATTCCACAGGCCCACCACTCTCTGGCTGAAGAGATATCTCCTCACTTCCGTTCTAAACTGACCCTCTCTAATTCGAAGGCTGTGCCCACAAGTCCTAGTATCCCCACCTGATGGAAACAATTTCCCAGTGTCCACCCTTTCTAAGCCATGTATCTCCCCTCACCCTCAATCTCCCCTCAACCTGATACAATCCCAAGATCCTCAGCCGTTCATCATATGTTAGACCTACCATTCCAGGGATCATCCGTGTGAATCTCCGCTGGACACGCTCCAGTGCCAGTATGTCCTTCCTGAGGTATGGGGCCCAAAACTGGACACAGTATTCTAAATGGGGCCTGTTCAGAGCTTTATAAAGTCTCAGTAGCATATCACCACTTTTACATTCCAACCCTCTTGAAATAAATGACAACATTACATTTGCTTTCTTAACCACAGACTCAACCTGCAAGTCAACCTTTAGAGAATCCTGGACTAGCACTCCCAGATCCCTTTGTACTTTGGCTTTATGAATTTTCTCACCGTTTAGAAAATAGTCCATGTCTGTATTCTTTTTTCCAAAGTGCAAGACCTCGCATTTGCTCACATTGAATTTCATCAGCCATTTCTTGGACCATTCTCCTAAACTGTCTAAATCTTTCTGTAACCTCCCCACCTCCTCAGTACTACCTGCCTGTCCACCTAACTTCGTATCATCGGCAAACTTCGCCAGAATGTCCCCAGTCTCTTCATCCAGAACCTTACAAAGTGTGCAATGAAAGTTGTGGACAACCCTGACTCCTCGTCGAGGGTACTTCCCAACAAACTGCAATTTGGATCTCACTTTATGAATATTAAACTCTGTGTTAGCTCTCGAAGTCCTGAAATTTAGCTCTGATGTTCTTATGTTGATGTGCGTGTTTTTCCACTTACTCTGTTCTGCTGCTTTAAGTGGGTATTGGCTTTTGTGCTTAACAGTGAGAAACTCTGGTTCAGTATCACACACCAGCTTTCATAGATCCTTCTGTCCCTATCTTGAAGGGTTGCATTCAGTTGTCCTATACCCTTGAGCTTTATAACTCCTGGTCTGTGCAGTTTTATGCACAATTATTGAAAAGATCCCCAGCCCTGGGATCAGGGTCAGACAGAACCACAATTGCAGCACCTATGTCTAACTTGAAGCATGTATTGGGTTCCTCTTCTCAGATATCAACAGGCTGATAATGTCTAATGAATTCCTCCATCTCACCGAGAAAAGTCATCTCCACTTCACTGATATGTCCTATTTTGTGACTCTTGACTCATACCGAGGAACCTTGATTATCCAGCATTCGATCATCCGAATTTCAGATTATCTGAACAAGATCGCAAGTTCCTGATATATGGCTAAACTACATTATCCAGCATTCAATTAAACCCTGAACGAAATACTCCACACCTGTGGCCTTCGGATATTCGAGGTTCCTCTGTATTGACAGATTTGTCTTGTTAGGTTTTTCTTGCTGTGACACATAGATTGAAAGTGACCTTTCTTTTTGCCAAAATGGCACTTAGTCTCTTTAGCAGGACAATTTTCACAACTGGTTTGATTTGATTTGATTTGATTTGATTTATTATGGTCACATGTACCTAGGTACAGTGAAAAGTCCAGGCAGATCGTACCACACGAAGCTCAGAGCGAGGAATACAAAGTTACAGCTGCAGAGAAGGGACACAGAAAGCAAGATTAACCTTAGATTTAAAATTTGAGAGGCTCATTCAGCAGGTCCACTAACAACAGGGAAGGAGCTGTTCTTGAACTTCAAAGGGTGTTTAAGCTTCTACCTGAAGGAATAGGTTGGAAGAGATTATAACTGGGGTGGGAGGGGTCTTTCATGAGATTGGCTGCCTTTCTGTGGCAACAAGAGTATAGATGGAGTCCATGGATAGGAGGTTGGTTTGCCTGATGGACTGGGCTATGTTCACAACTCTCTGTAGTGTCTTACAATTCTGGGCTGAGCAGTTGCCACCCCAAGCTGTGATGCATCCAGATAGGATGCTTTCTATGGTGCATGTATAAAAGTTGGCGAGAATCCTTATGGACATACTGAATTTCCTTAGTCTCCTGAGGAAATAGAGGTGTTGTTCCCAGCCTTCTGTATTTTTGTAAACTTCCCTCCTTTTCAACTTGCCACCACTGCACTGAGTCAAAAAGTGTGGTGCTGGAAGAACACAGCTGGTCAGGCAGCATCCGAGGATCAGGAGAGCCAATGTGAGTGACCAGATTTATGCTTGAAACATCGACGTATGCCTGACCAGCGGTGTTTTTCCAGCACCACACTTTTACTGTGATTTCCAGCATTTGCAGTCCTCATTTTTTCCCACCAATGTGCTGAGCCGGTCTTAGATTAGATTACCTACAGTGTGGAAACAGGCCCTTCGGCCCAACAAGTCCACACCGACCCGCCGAAGCACAACCCAGACCCATTCCCTTAACACTACGGGCAATTTAGCATGGCCAATTCACCTGACCTGCACATTTTTGGATTGTGGGAGGAAACCCCCCGCAGACACGGGGAGAATGAGCAAACTCCACACAGAGAGTCACCTGAGGCGGGAATTGAACCCGGGTCTCTAGCGCTATTAGGCAGCAGTGCTAACCACAGTGCCACCGTGCCACCCACTCATTGTTGGAAAATAATTCTCCCTGTCTCTCCAAATCACCAATTGAATTTGCTTTTTGACATCCACTTGTCTGCATTGTTGAATTTCTTTTGATAATGTTCAGTTATTCCTTGACTACCAGTGGTCAGACAATGTGTCATCTAAGACTCCAACAGAAATTCTGTCCCTGATAATTCTCCTTTCAATCCACCGTAGTTCTTTGAAAGCGTACAGATTGTTAAGAAAAAGCATCAATACTTTCCCTTGCCGTTAGGGATGCTTATTAGGCTTCGCCCAATCAGCAACAGGATTGTCTCACAGATTGAAATGACATCAAGTGCTCTTATCACTTCCTGTCAAGTAATGTTGTCTTTGCCAAGTGCTGTCTGATGAGGATATCTTCCTGACAGCAACCTGCTCTGTACAACAGCATACTGAGCTCTCACGGCCCAGCTTCACATGAGGCCAGATGCAGTGTGCTTTCTGGTAAACTTTTATCCGAATGAACACATCGGGGCAGGAGGAGACCAGGGAGTCCCTCAAGCAGTTCAGTAAGATCATGATTATACCGCATTCTCAATTCCCCATGATAACCTTTCACCCTCCTGCTTACTGGGAATCTATCAACCTTGACCATAAAGAGATTGCATCATCTTTGAAAGGAGGGAACTCCATAGACACATGATCCTCTGAGGAAAAACTTCCCCTCATTTCTGTCTTAAAGATGATACCTTTGCTTTTTAAACAATAACGCCTGGTTCTAGACTCTCCCACAGAGGAAACATTCCTTCCAAATGCATTCTATAAAAATCCCTCAGGATCTTATATGTTTCAATCTAATTGCTTTTCTAAACTCCAGTGGATACAAGTCTAGCCTCTCTAACTTTTCCTTACAAGAGAACTCATTGGTTCCACGTGTTAGTTTGGCAAAACTTCTCTCGATAGCTTCCAATGTATTTAAACCCGTCCTTAAATAACTGAAGCAACACCTCTCTGCTTTTGTATTCAATTCTCCTTACAATAAATGATAATACTCTATCAGATTTCCTAATCACTTGTTGTAACTGCATGCTAAACTTTCATGATTCAAGCACAAAGACACCCAGATCCCTCTGTTCCTCAGAGCTCAACAATCTCAGGTTATTGAGATAATATGCCCGCCAAAATGGACAAGTTCATTGGTCTACTGTTTGTCGCTTATACAAATGTTTCGGAAGAGAATATAGGAGACATGCTTAGTAAGTTTGCAGATGGACACCAAAATTGATAGTATAGTGGACAGTGAAGAAGGTTATCAAAGATTATAAAGGAATCTTGACCAATTGAACCAATGGGCTGGGGACTGGCAGATGGAGTTTAATTTGGATTAATGCGAGGTATTGCATTTTGGTAAAACGAGAAAAAGCAGGACTTATACAGTAATAGTCGGGCCCTGGGGAGTATTGTAGAACACAGAGACCTAGGCATTCAGGTACATAAATCTTTGAAAGATGTGTCACAGGTAGACAGGGTGGTTAAGAAGGCGTTCAGCATGCTTGCCTTCATTTCTCAGAACATTGAGTATAGGAGTTGGAACTTCATGTTCAGGTTGTACAGGACATTGGTAAAGCTCCTTTTGGAGTACAGTTCTGACTGCCCTACTATAGGAAGAATATTATTAAATTAGAGAGGGTTCAGAAGAGATTTACAAGGATGTTGCTGGGACTGGAGGGCTTGAGTAATAAGGAGAGGATGGGATTTATTTCACTGGAGATTTAAAGGTGACCTTATTGAGATTTATAAAATCATGAGGGGCATAGATAAGGTGAATAGCAAAGGTTTTTTCCCTAGGGCATGGGGTTCAAAACGAGGGGTATCTTTTTAAGGTAAGAGGAGAAAAAATTAAAAGGGAATGGAGGGGTAACATGTCCACACAGAGTGGTTCATGTGTGGAATGAACTGCCAGTAGAAGAATTAGATGCAGGTACAGACTCACTTAATTCCTGTTGCATCTCTTGTCTTTCTGAGCCATGATGAAAGGTCATTTCCCAAGCCCTGCTTCTCTCTCTGCAGATGTTGCATGACTCATTGTGTTTCCAGGATTGTCAATTTTTATCTGAACTCAGCTACATCTTTGCATTAAATCACCATTTATAGTCACAGATATAGTCACACATCCCACTTTCCCATCTTCTAATGCATCGTTTTCAATGCAACAAAATATTTAAACTATGCCCCTACTGGTGAATGATGCACTGGATTACATTATCAGTGGAATCTGTAGCTTGTTTGTGTTTATTTTTCAAAGATGTTTAAAACCTGTATTTGTCTACTCCACAAAGAGCAACCAGGAAACTTCAGCTGCTGCGGAGGGGAGCTCAAGAAATTGGAATTTTAGCAGCATAGTGGTGACATCAGTGGATTAATAACCCTTGTTTATTAACAAAAAGATTCAAGTTCAAGTTTCACTGTCAAATAAATAATTCTAGATTTTACATGAAACCCAACTTAAGTAAAGGTAAAACCAACCTGGTTCACACTTGTTAAATAAGGAAACTTGCCATTCTTACCTGATCTGCTGTGGGTCTGGAGTCACATGTAGGCCAGGTCAGGTAAGGATGGCATCAGTGTAACAGCAAGATATTTACAACAATGGTTAACATCAGAAAGCTTTTCAATTCCAGGTTTTTATTAAATTCAGGCTCCACCATTTGCGGCAGTAGGATTTGAACCCATGTCCAGGGCATTAGCCCAGATTATTAATCCAGTGACAATGCCTCTGGCTGCCTTTACCTGAACAGAACCTCTGACACTCCTGTTTTTTTTTTCTTTTTTTTAAAACCCCTACACTCTCGCCTAACTGTGGTAGTGCTTATTTATTCCCCAGCACCCATGGTGTGTGTGTGTGCACGTGTGAGACACAGTGAAAGACACAAAGTGCACGAATCTTTATTCAGTTTCCACCACCAGGAAGATAGGAAAACACCCGAGTGGCCAGTGACAAACACTGCCCTTCAATCAAAGGGCAGTGCTGTGTGATCAAAACAGTGAAGGGGAGGGTAGGGACTAAATCAAAATGGAGTTGGAGGGAGAAATGATGCACTCCACTCCCTGCGGCGCCCACCTCTCCCTGAACAACTCCAGGGTGTTGGTCGACACCGCGTGCTCCTTCTCCAAGGACACCCGGGCCCTAACATAACCGCGGAAGAGGGGCAGGCAGTCGGCCCTAACGACCCCCTCCACGGTCCGCTGCCTCGACCTGTTAATGGCCAGTTTGGCCAGGCCCAGGAGCAGACCCACGAGGAGGTCTTCAGACCTGCCCTCCCTCCTCCGTACTGGGTGCCCAAAGATCAGGAGCGTGGGACTGAAGTGCAACCAAAAGCAGAGGAGGAGGTTTTTCAGAAAATCAAAAAGGGAGTGCAAACACCCACACCCAATATACACGTGGTCCATGGACTCCACAGCGCCACAGAACAAGCAGTTGGGCTGGGAGTCCGTGAACCACCGCAATCTGCGGTTGCAGGGGACTGCTGCGTGCAGCACCCTCCACCCCAGATCCCCGAGGGAAAGGGGGAGGACTCCTGCGTAGAGAGCCCTCCACTGGGGATCCCCACCGCCCGGTGGCAAATGGGCACGCCAAGGCGTGTCCGGACGGTGGATGAGGGAGAAGAGGTGGACGGTGTGCAGCAGCAGTCTGTACAGGGCTCTTCTTTTTATATCCCTAAACAAAACAAAATTAAAATTTCGGAGGCGGGTCAGGTTGTGGGGCACAGGCTCCCGCGGGAAGTACGGGACCTTGGGGCCAATGTGAAATTCCGTCCGGGCTGGGGTGAGCGCGGACGGGATCCCACCGCACACCTGAGCGTCCTCCAACTGGTGCACTACGTCGGGTCCGAGCACCGCCGTTTTAAGGCGTCGGATGGCGGTGGCCACGTACTGGACGTCTACCGCTGCCTTGCCTGCTATGTCCTGCGGCAGCGTCCAGCCCAGGCCCCCGGCACCCAGCACGTCCCCGACCCTGGTCACCCTCGCCACCGCGGCCCTCCCCTCCGACAGCCACTCGAACCCACGAGTACGGAGGTGCGGATTCCTGAGCAACGGCTCCTTGACGACAGCCGCTACTCCAGCCGGAGGGTAGGCGCGACGCGATTCGACCATGTTCCAGACAGTGATCAGGTCCTGGTAAAAGACAGGCAGCGTCTTGAGGGTGACCTCCAAACCGTCACGGTCGACGAACAGGGTAGTTGAGGTTACACACCTGGCGGAAAAAATACGTCGCCAGGACACTCCTGTTATTTGTTTTTTTTTAATTTACACCTTTTCTTAAATGTTATTAGATTATTTTTTATATTAGATTACATTACATTACAGTGTGGAAACAGGCCCTTCGGCCCAACAAGTCCACACCGACCTGCAACCCACCCATACCCCTACATTTACCCCTGCACCTAACACTACGGGCAATTTAGCGTGGCCAATTCATCTAACCTGCACATGTTTGGAGTGTGGGAGTAAACCGGAGCACCCGGAGAAAACCCACGCAGACACGGGGAGAATGTGCAAACTGCACACAGTCAGTCGCCTGAGGCGGGAATTGAACCCGGGTCTCTGGCGTTGTGAGGCAGCAGTGCTAACCACTGTGCCACCGTGACGCCCACGACACTCCTATTATTCTCTGTCAGCCAGGGCTCCCTGATTGGACCAGACTAACAGCCCAAATCAGGGTACTCATTTTCAATAAATTCCAACTGGCTGACCTCATTACCATCACGACATAAAGTCTTATTAAATGTCACAGTAAGCTGCAGCCAAGACAGAGTAGGTTGTGTTTTGTCCCATGTTGCACTGAGATTGGAGATATGAGCTTTTCATTCAGGGTATTCTGGTCTGTACAATCTACACATTCTAGTCTGTGCAATCTGTAGCCAGCTTCAAGTGAGGCTAAATTGTTTTTCTTTATTCATTCACAGGATGCAGGCATCGCTGGCTGGGCAGCATTTATTTCCAATTCCTAATTGCTGTGGGTCTGGAGTCACATTAGGCCAGACTAGGGAATGTGTAGTTTCCTTCCCTCAACGGCATTAATGAATCAGATGGGTTTTTCCCAAGAGTTGGTAATGGATTCATGGTCATCATTAGATTTTTAATTCCAGATTTTTAAAATTGAATTCAAATTCCACCACTTGCTGCGGTGAGACTTGAACCCGGCTTCCCAGAACATTATCTGGATTAATCGTCCAGCGATAATGCTCCTAGGTCACTGCCTCCCCTCAGTTGAATTTCTCCCCCAGCAGTGAATCTGCTGTGATGCTGCCCCCTGTGAGACATTGCAGGTACTGCATAGAGCTGCTCTCAGTAATTCTCACAAGTCAGGCTGCACCGTGCAAGAGTTGTATTGATTGCAGTCTTTCGAGGCTAATTGATTATCTTTTGATGCCAGAATCAATTATTGTACATTCAAGGTCATTGGCTAACTTGTGCGGCGCCTTAGCTTCTTTCAGCGTGAGTTTTATTTTATTTTTAAAGCTGAATGCATCTGAGTAGATGCAAGTTCCTCTGAGTATTCCAATATCAACTGAAGGATGCCTTGACAACCATGACACAACCCTTTACTCAATCTCTCAATCACTCACAACTCAAACAAGCCTCTGGATTTCAGACCACTCCAGACAGAGAAAATGAAAATCAAGGATGACACTGTACTTTCCAAGGGTCAGTACTGAGGGAGTGTTGCACTATCAGAGAGTATGTGATGAGGGAGCGGCACATTGTCAGAGGGTCAGTGTTGAGGGTGCGGCATACTGTCAGAGGGTCAGTGTTGAGGGAATGCAACACTGTTGAAGGGTCAGTACTGAAGGAGTGTTGTAGTGTTGAAGGGTCAGTGCTGAGGGAGTGCCACATTGTCAGAGGGTCAGTGCTGAGAGAGTGCTGCACTGTCAGAGGGTCAATGCTGATGGAGCGCCACTATAGAGCACCGCACTATCAGACGATCAGTGCTGAGGGAGTGTCTCACTGTCGGGGGATCAGTACTGAGGGAGTGCCGGACTGTCAGAGGGTCAGTGCTGAGGGAGTGCCGCACTGTCGGAGGGTCAGTGCTGAGGGAGTGCCGGACTGTCAGAGGGTCAGTGCTGTGGGAGTGGGCACTGTCAGAGGGTCAGTGCTGAGGGAGTGCCGCACTGTCAGAGGGTCAGTGCTGAGGGACTGCTGCACTATCAGAAGATCAATGCTGACGGAGCGTCGCTATGTTGGAGGGTCAGTAATGAGAGACTGCCGCACTGTCGGAGGGTCAGTGCTGAGGGAGCGTCTCACTGTCGGAGGGTCAGTGCTGAGGGAGCGTCTCACTGTCAGGGGATCAGTGCTGAGGGAGTGCCGCACTGTTGGAGGGTCAGTGCTGAGGGAGTGCCGCACTGTCAGAGGGTCAGTGCTGAGGGAGTGCCGCACTGTCAGAGGGTCGGTGCTGAGGGAGTGCTGCACTGTCGGAGGGTCAGTGCTGAGGGAGTGCCACACTGTCGGAGGGTCAGTACTGAGGGAGTGCCGCACTGTCTGACGGTCGGTGCTGAGGGGGTGCTGCACTGACTGAAGTACTGTCTGTCCAATAAGATGTGAAATGGTCCACCTGCCTCATGGGGATAGAATGATCCAATTGTACTTTATGAAGAGCAATGAGGAGTTGTGCCCTGGTTTGGGGGTGATATTTATCCTTCAAACGACATCAGTAAAAAAACAGCCTCATAAAAACCAAAAGAACTGCGGATGCTGCAAATCAGAAACTTTGCATCAGAAAAACAGCCTGTCTTGTTCCTGTCATTTGCTGTTTGTGGGAGTTTACTGTTTATAAATGAGTTGCCATGCTTTCAAATTACAACCGGGTCTACACTCGGAAAGATAATTCATTGGCTGCAAAGTGTGTTCAGTCACCAGTGCTTAAGAAGAGTTCGATATAATAAAACAGTTGTTTTATTTCTTTCTTCAATGACCTGTTGCTCAATTCCTCAGTAAAGGTCTAACTATAATCAGTGGACAATTTCGGTGCTATGATGCTCATGCCTTGGCACGACTGCAGGCCAGCCTGGTTGCGTGGTTTGATGTCTGGCTGGCCTCATTGTGGTGCCAAGTGTAAATTGTACTGGAATATTTCTCACCATGTCCAAGGGAGCATCCCTATCACTGGTCCAGATAGTAGCCAGTGTAGGGAGCAATCCTTGGGCCCTGCTGTAAAGGAGAGGTTGGCATCTCCTTACTCATACTGTCAGGGAGAATGCACTGGCTTTGTTTGATCTTGCTAATACTCTGATGAAGCCAAAGGTTTAATTACATTCTGTACTTAAGTCTGCAGAAGGACCATCGCACTAATGCCTTCAGCAATACAAGAGACACAGAGGTGGTTGCCATGGTAGCTGAGGCTAATATTTTCGTGTGTGAGAGATGATCTGAAGTTGACCCTTTATATACTGGACTCACTCGTACAAAGCCACATTTGGAATTGACTGTGCAGACATTTTAATCATCCAGACAACGTTATCATTGGTTGTTACTTCCATCTAGACTTCCACTTGTTGTGCAAAGGAAATATTGGGCTGTTTGCTCAAGATGGCAGAGTTGGGGGAAAGTCAGGGTTTGTAGGGGGTGAGGTAAGGATTTCAAGATGGTTGTGGGCAGAGGTATGGGCTGTACAATTGGAGGGGAGTACAGTGATAGGGAAGAGTGAGGGGGTTCAGAAACAAGGAGCAGGATTTTAAAATTGAGGCACTGCTGGATTGGGAACCCATCTGAGTCAATAGGCAGAAAGGCCAGGGGGTGACTGGGAATACAATATCGACAGCAGGGCCTGGGATGAACAGAAGGTTAGACAGGGAGGGGAGGAAGGGGACAGAGAGGGGAGGTAGGGGAAGGGAGGGGAGGATGAGGACAGGGAGGGGACGAAGGGGACAGAGAGGGGAGGTAGGGGGCAGGAATGGGAGGACGGGGGAAGATAGGGGAAGAGAGGGGAGGATGAGGACAGTGAGGGGACGAAGGGGACAGAGAGGGGAGGTAGGGGGCAGGAAGGGGAGGATGGGGGAAGGGAGGGGAGGAAGGAGTAAGGGAGGGGAGGAAGGGGGAAGGGGGGGAGGATGAGGACAGGGAGGGGCAGGAAGGGGAAGGAAGGGGAGGAAGGAGGCAGAGAGGTCAAGTAGGTGACAAGGAGGGGAGGAAGGGGGAAGTGAGGGGAGGATGGAGAAGGGAGGGGAGGAAGGGGGAAGTGAGGGGAAGAAGGGGGAAGGGAGGAGAGGAAGGGGCAGGGAGGGGCAGGAAGGGAGCTAGGCAGAGGAGCTCAGAGAATCTGGGGCTAACAAAAAAATGGAAGTAATCTTTATGAAATTCTTTCCCGAGGAGCTGAGGGAAGTGAGGGGAAACAAATTAGCAGGTGAGTAACAATTTCATAACTTTGCTGTTAGCTTTAGTTTTGGATGTGTTCATTGACATCTTGTCACTTGTGTCAGTGATTTGTTCGAAATGCTGATTTCTATAGAAAGTGTCTGGCTTCACTAGCTGTGCATTCAGTCAGATCCCACTTACCACAGCACTGAAGGGATTGTGGTTTAAGCCATCCTGAGTTAAAGCATCATTAAGGGGCAGTCTCCATGCTCTGCTGTATCCCATCACACACACCCACCATTCTGAAACTGTTTATTCTGTCCCTCACACATCGGCAGCTGTGAAACGAAACAAAGAACGTCATCTTTAGCTGAGAAATGACTTCCACTGGGCAAAGTCTGTGAAATCACTGCACCAACACAGAGAGACTTGTGTTCGTGCTGCAGCCTCCTGGCCCCAGCTGCGTGAGATAAACCTATTCTGAGCTCTCACAGATTGCCGATAATTTCCCGTGCTCATCCAGGAGCAGCTCCACAAATAAAATATATCTCTTACTGTCCTTCACCTTCCAATTTCAACAACCACTAACACACACCCACCCACACACACACACACGTAAACACACACACACACCCACATGGAGCACACGCATTGTCACAGGCTCGCACGCGCATATACACACACACTCAGACACACAGGCATACAGACACACACATGGACACAGGCACATACACACGCAAACACAGACACACACGCATTGTCACAGGCACACACATACACACAAACATGGGCACAGGCACATGCACACACACAGGGACACACACACACACACACACACAGACACATATGGACAGACACATATATTGCGCCTTTAGCACAGCAAAACAACATTGTCAATGCCGAGACATGGTGAACTGGCTGGTGTAGTCTAATAGAGATTGTTGTGTTGGTAGAGCCAAGAGGAGGTACTAGTGCACGCAACACAGAAAGCTAACACACAGGACCAGCAGGTAATCAGGAAGGGCTAATGGAATGTTGGTCCTTATTTCAACGGGGTTGGAGTATAAAGAAGGGAAATCTTACTGCAACTGTACAAGGTGCTGGGGAGACCACATCTGGAGAACTGTAAGCAGTTTCAGTCCCTTATTTAAGAGAAGATATCTTTTCATTGGAGGCAGTTCAAAGAAGGTTCTCCAGGATAATCCCTGATATGGAGGGACTGTCTTATGAAGGGATTGAGGCTCCACCCGCTGGAGTTTAGACAAATGAGAGGTGATCTCATTGAAACATATTCTTAAGAGGTTTGATAGGGTCAATGCTGAGAGGATGTTTCCCCTCAGAGGAGAGTCTAGGACCAAAAGGCACAGTCTCAGAATAAATGGGCAACAATTTAAGACTGAGATGAGGAGCAATTTCATCTTGCAGAGGAATGTGAATTTTTGAAACTCCTTACCACCGAGAGCTGTGGGGGCAGAGCTCTTCTGTATATTTAAGGCTGAGACAGAGAGATTTTTGATCAGTCAGGAATCAAGAGTTCTGGGGAAAGGGAGGAATGTGGAAGCGAGGAATGTTGGATCTGCCATGATCCTGTTGAATGGTGGGGCAGACTCAAGGGGCTGAAGGGCCTCCTCCTGTTTCTTTTTCTTATTGTCTGATAGAGATGCCAGACAAAGCCTGGTCCAAAAAGCCCTCATCATGAGAGCAGTTGAAGGAGGTCTGTGCCTGTTACTGACTGCGGAGGCAAGAGAAAGCTATGCTGGGAATGTGGGTCCTATCATGGAAATCTGACCAGCGAGTCATCCAGTCTGTGTGGATAACAGCACCGTCTCAAGCTACTCACGTTAAAAGAAAGATACAGCCAGGCTTCTGCAAGGGTTCACTTTACCAAGTCATGTGGCAACGGAGCATTCGCAACAGGGCAGGAGCCTGCTCACACTGACCAATGTGTGAAGGTGGGGGAAACATATCTTTGGGCAGCAGCATGTAGTTCAGTAATCCTCATCGGGATAGCCTCTTGCTGTCAGGAAAAGACACAAGTGAGAACAGCGTAAGGAGCACACTGTCTTATCAACGCCTCACCCACCCCTTCCTGCAACCACCTTCTGCCCTAGTGTAACAGAGCCTGTAGTAGGTGGCCCCATCAGTCTGGGCGAAAGTGGGTACTGCAGATGCTGGAGATTGGAGTCAAGACTAGAGTGGTGCTGGAAAAGCACAGCAGGTCAGGCAGCATCCGAGGAGCAGGAAAATTGATGTTTCAGGCAAAAGCCCTTCATCAGGAACAGCTGACCTGCTGTGTTTTTCCAGCATTACTCTAATCTTGGCCCCATCAGTCTGTACAGCCACCTCCAGACTCACCCTGAGATTGGAAGAGAGTCATCCTCCCCTCCTCGAAGGCCCCACCAAATGATGAAGCGCTCTGCTCACCCCGAATGAGGATGGGGCCTGGGAAAGATGCTTTAAAGAAGCAGAGGCTGTCCCAGGCTGGGAACCACACTCTGCAGACAGGGGTCATATTCTTCATGGTCAAAGAAAGAAAAGTCTCAACAATTCAACCTGCAATGTTGGAACACTCTTGGGTTATCTCAGGAATGATCATCGGGAAGCCGAGCTGTGGATATTGTCTGTACAGATTTCAGTAAGGCATTTAGCAAGGTCCCAAATGGCACGCTGTTGGGGATAAATGAAAACACATGGGATAGAGGGGGATGTGGTGCAATGGAACCAAGGCTGGCTTGGTGACAGGAAACAGAGGGTAATGAATGACGGATGCTTTTGCAAATGGAAACCAGTTTCCAGTGGTGTTCCGTGTGGCTTGAAGTTTTGCTGTTTGTGGAATAAATTAATGATTTAGACTTAAATATGAGAGACATGTTCAGAAAATTTCAGATGATGCAAAAATGAGCTGGGATGTTGATGGTGAAGACGATGCTGCTGGCTGCAGGGGGCTATCACTAGTTTGGGTGAGTGGGTGAAAAAGTGGCAAGTGGACTTCAGTTTGGAGAAGGATGAGGTTATGTACTTGGGAAAGGCTAGCAAAGAAAGGAATACACAATCAACAGGAGAGTATTGAGAGGGGCAGAGGAATTGACAGAAATCTCAGAGATGGTGTCCACAGGTCCCTGAAGGAGGCAGGACAGGTAGATAAGGTGATAAAGAAGGGACATGGGATGCTCTTCTTTATTGGACAGCGTGTTGAATACAAGACTAGAGGTGTCATCCTGCAAATATATAAGACACAGGTTAGAAGTTCTGTGCAAACCACATTACAGGCAGGACACAATTGCTGTACAGAGAGTTCAGAGGAGAGTTACAATCTTTTGCTAGAGATTGTAAATTACAGCAAGGGGAAAGGTTACAGAGGCTGGGGTGGGCTTCCAGTCAACAGAGAATGCTGAGGAGTGACTTCATCGAGATGTAACAAAACAGTATGGGGTTTAAGTGGAGTGGGTGCGTTTCCCCGAGCAGAGAGGTCAGTTACCAGAGGACACAGATTTAAAGCGATTGGTAAAAGGATTAGAAAAACATGAGGAAAATCCTTCCCCCCTCAGAGGGTAGTGCATGTCTAGAATTCGCTGTCCAGTTCGGTAGTTGAAGAGTAAACTCTCACCTCATTGAAAAGGAACCTGGATTTGCCTCTGAAGTGCTGGAACCTGCAAAACTATAAAGCAGATACTGAAACGTGGAATTGGAATGGGTAGCTCATTTATCCAGATGGCGTGGACACAATGGGCTGAATGGCCTCTTTCTGTGTTGTAACTTTCTTGTGCGTTCTTTGGTTGTAGAAGTAGCCTTAAATAATGAAGCTATTGGACAAATCGGGATAAGCTGCTGACTGCAGATTCTTATCAGCAGCAATAATCACTACATTGCCATGTTATTAATCTTCTGCATCCTGAAGCCTCTCAATATGTTTGACTTAGCATTTTATATTAAAGTTGCTCTAGAGGCTGTAACTCTGCACCATCACATTCCACAACCAGAAATCAGAAAAAGGAATCTAGCTTTTGGCAGTCTTAGTCACAGGGACCAGGGGAGTTCCCAGCTTAGATGTGAGAAACCATCAACTCCACTGACACTCTTAGAGCGGTCTTGAGGAATGAATCTTCTGTTCAAACCGAGACCCCAGTTAACCCTCTCCGATAGAAGGGAAGGTCCCTGTTTGAAGAAGAATTGGACAGTGTCGTGCTCAATATTTACCCCTCAAACAGCACCTGACTTGGTCAATGTCACATTGATGCTTGTGGGAGCTTGCTTTTGCAGTATTTGGCTGATACATTACAACAGTAACCATACTTCAGAAGGAGTATTTAATAGGTTGTAAATTGCCTTGGAACACTCAGGGGTCACAAAAGGGGCCATAATTCTTTCTTCCTTCTTTGAATAATGCAATTGGGCTGGCGATATGATCTGAACAGGCAGACACACCATCACTTATCAGAGGATGAACTGGGAATGAGCTGAGGAAAGGAAATGAAATGGCCATAATCCGGGCATCTCAATAGGATTTGTTCCATCCAGGGACATCTGACTGTGAATTTAATGGCTGGAATGGGATGCCCCTGAAATGAGTGTTGAAAATTGGGATGTGTGATAAAGTATATTCATTAAAAACAAAACAGAAAAGAAACAGAGTTAGTGTTTTATATAACAAAGCTCCATCAGAGAGATGAACAGAATTGAATCCTGGGACCTGATCAATCCCAGGATTGTTCATTTACTAACAGTGATTATATCGGTAAAGATTTTTTTAATGTCAGAGGGATATTCATGCAGCTATGGCCAATGATAAAGCTTCTTTTTAAGTGTCATTCAAAGTTCAGTTGAAGGTTATGCATGTTTTTGCAAAAGAAAAAGTCATTAAGGGCACAACAGTCCAATTCAGTGTGATACAGTGAAGAGCTCCCAATTTAAATGTGTATTCAAAAGGTTGCTTGGAGCTTCGCACATCTGCAGCGAATAATTAATACTCTTGTGAATCTGCTTCCTCCTCCTTCACTTTACCCGGCTGCCAGAATCCACCTACAAATACATGGAAGATGTCCAGCAGCACGCACTGAGGTTGGAGGATCCTCCTAAAATGTGACTTGCCACCAGTTGCTGGATGACTTAGCTGCTCTTCACAACTTCACAAAAGCAGGATCTTACCCTCAGTAAGTGTCAAGAGTTGTTGCATTTGTGAATGAACTTCCCATTAAACTCACAACAGCAAAGGCTAGTAATTAACAGCTTAAGGATCATTTAAAAGAAGGAAATGCTGGAATAACCTTTTTACCCCTGACAGGAAATAATTGCATCTCTGGAGTTTCATCTTTCATATTATTTTTAGAATTTCTTAACATTTTAGAAATAACAAAAGTTCTATTTATATTTACTGTGTTTTTCTCCCTCTTACTTTGCCTTCTCTTTTTTTTCTCTTCCTGTTTTTGGTCTATGGATGGAAAAGATTGCAGACCACTATTTTGAAGAAGTGTAGGAGAATGCCCTGATATTTTGGACCAATGTTTATCTTTGAGCTAACAGCACTAAAACAAAAATTCTCTTGTTATCAATTATTATTCTGTTTTTGTAGGAACTTGCTGTGTACCAACTGACTGCTTTATTTCCTAAATTACAACTGAGTGACAGAATGATTACAGTGCAAGAGGGCATTCAGCCCATCATGGCTACCCCTGCTCTATTGTCTGGTGCCTATCACCTGCACATCATTACCATCCACATAGGTAAGTCACCATAGTCTTACCAGATCACAGGGCTGTCTCTCATTATAGGGAGACTACTGATTGTGGTTTAACCAGAGGTTCACCACACCTCAGGTAAAGGGGAAGGTTGAGAAGAAGAATCACAGGAGTCACAGGCAACACAGGAATGGAAGCGATATTTTTGACGGTACTCTGCATCACAAACCCTAGCGAACTGAGTTAAACCACTACCTCTGTCTGGATAAACACTCAATGTTCTCCTGATTGGTTTCCTGGGGAACAATCCTTGTATCTCACTGGCACTGAAGTGCTTTTGGGACACCTTGAGGTAATTAAGGGTGTTTTGGAAATCTTTATTTCTTGATTAAACAAATTTACCAGAAAATGAAGGACATGTTGCGATGAAAGAAAAATAATCTTTTATGTTGCTGAACGGAAGGTCGAACACCTTAGAATAAACTAGAATAGAATAGTCATTTATTGTCACTTGTATTTTTCCAAAATGAATACAGTGAAAAGTGTTTAAGTCACCATACCACGGCATCTATATTAATGACAGAAGGCATCGATAAGGAAAAAAAGACGGTGGCTCAGTGGTTAGCTCTGCTACCTCACAGCACTAGGGTCCCAGGTTCGATTCCCACCTCTGGCAACTGTCTGTGTAGAGTTTGCACATTCTCTCCCGTGTCTGCGTGGGTTTCCTCCCACAATCCAAAGATTTGCAGGTCAGGTAAATTGTCCATAGTGTTAGGTACATTAGTCAGACAGAGTGGGTTACTCTTCGGAGGGTCGGTGTGGACTTGTTGGGCCGAAGGGCCTGTTTCTACACTGTAGGGAATCTAATCTATTTTAGTTCAGTTCCCAGCTCCTGGATTTGGGAAAAGACAGTCCTGCTGCAAGGGCACCATGCTGTCCACTGGAATATCGGGGCCACCTCATCACTGAAGCCGCCACCAACCCATCCGAAGATACCAAAGCCGACACCACCGGATGTGGTCTCCACCTCACCAACATCACCACAGCCGATACCTGCTCCCTCTGCGAGCCGCCTCCTCACCATCATCCATCAGAGTCCTGCCCCAGGTTCACCAGTCCCCTGCCACCTCCGGACCCTGGCAAAGCTGCCTTCCTACCGCCTTCCACCAAAAAACGGGAAGGAAGGAACAAACGAAAGAGAATAGATAACTGTGTGTGGCCGTTAGATATGAAAATCAATGATGACATTTGAGTAAAGTGTGAATTACAGACAGTTGCCATTAGCCCTAATAATAAGTGACTATTGCTGACACTTTGGTTGATCCCGACACTAATCAATACTGTAAAAAAAGAATTACTTATTCTGTGAGATCTGGGATTAGCAGCACAAAAGTAAAGACCCAGAAGATTAACTTAGACTTTCAGCTCCTAATCTAAATTCTGTCTAATTAGATTTCACAATAAAAGGGCTATTGCAACTGAATGCAAAAATATTGAAACATCTAAAAATATTCAAGATCTGAAGTGCCTCACTTATTTCTACTCTCTCAAATGTCTTCACCGCTTAGTCAGAACATCAAATATAAATGGGCCGTGGGAAAAGTGCTTGTTTTGCCTTGGGATGATATTGTTGGAGCACTATTATGCCCGATGATGGGTCCATAGAACATAGAACATAGAAAAATACAGCACAGTACAGGCCCTTTGGCCCTCAATGTTGCGCCGATCCAAGCCCACCTAGCCTACACTAGCCCACTATCCACCATATGCCTATCAAATGCCCGTTTAAATGCCCATAAAGAGGGTGAGTCCACCACTGCTACTGGCAGGGCATTCCATGAACTCACGACTCGCTGAGTAAAGAATCTACCCCTAACATCTGTCCTATACCTACCACCCCTTAATTTAAAGCTATGCCCCCTCGTAATAGCTGACTCCATACGTGGAAAAAGGTTCTCATGGTCAATCCTATCTAAACCCCTAATCATCTTGTACACCTCTATCAAGTCACCCCTAAACCTTCTTTTCTCCAATGAAAACAACCCCAAGTGCCTCAGCCTTTCCTCATACGATCTTCCTACCATACTAGGCAACATCCTGGTAAACCTCCTCTGCACCCGTTCCAGTGCCTCCACATCCTTCCTATAGTATGGCGACCAAAACTGCACACAATACTCCAGATGCGGCCGCACCAGAGTCTTATACAATATGATTGAGTATTATGAAGAGGTGACAAAGAAGATTGAAGAAAACACTGTGGTGTACATTGTTTACACAGACTTCAGCAAGGCATTTAATAAGGTTCCCCATCATAGAGATTACTAAAATTAGGTTATATGTAATCTGGGAAAAGCTAACCAATTGGATACCAAATTGGATTGAAGGTAATGGATTGTTTTCCAGACTGGAGACCCATGGCCAGCGGTGTGCTGAAAGAATCGGTGCTGAGCTCACTGCTTTTCATCACGGATATAAACAACTTTGATGTGATTATCGAAGGCATGGTTAGTATTTTTACAGGTAACATCAACAAAGTGGTGCAGTGGACAGTCAAGAAGATTATCTCAAATATAACGGGACCCTTGACTATCAATGAGCCAAGGACTGGCAGATGGTGTTTAGTTTAGATATTTGTGAGGTTTTGCATTTTGTTAAGTTAAAGCGGGGTAGTGCCCTGGGGAATGTTGCTGAACAAAGAGACCTACGGGTGAAGATTCATAGTTCCTTGAAAGTGGAGTTTAGGTCGGTAGAGTGGTGAGGAACGTGGTTGGCATGCTTGCCTTAATCGGTCAGAAATTTGAGTATAGGAGGAGGGGTAGCATTTTGCGCTTGTACAGTATGGAGGTGAGGCCACTTTAAGCATACTGCGTACATGTCAGTTGACTCTGCTAAAGGATGGATGTTGCTAAGCTTGAAAGAATGCAAAAAAGATTTGCAAGGATTTTCTGGAACCTGAGGGTTTGAGCTACAGGGAGATGATGAACAGGATGAGGCTTTTTCCCCTCGACTGTCAGAGGTTGAATGGTGACATGACAGAGGTTTAACAAGTCCTGAGGGACATGGATAGTCTGAATGGGCAAGATCTTTTTCCCAGTGTGGGGGCGTCCAATATCTGGGAAAGCTCAGGTCTGCAGCTCTCTGTTCCCTGTGGTGATAACTGCTGGTCATAACACCAGGCCTGCAGCAGAGTTGTGGGTGCTGTCCTGGAACTCAGCCAAGATGGCCAGCATTGACACGTCTACCCTCATCCTGCTGTGCTCTTCCTGTGCAGCTCAGGATATGATGACACTGGAGGGGGTGCAGAAGAGATTCACCAGGGAGTTGCCTGGTTTGGAACATTCTGGCTATAAAGAGAAGTACAAACCAGGGTTGTTTTCTTTAGAGCAAAGAAGGCTGAGATGGGACTTGAAGTGTTCAGGTTATAAGGGGTTAAGGGGTTAGAAAAGAAGGAGCTGTTCTCCTTAACTGAAGTGTCAGTAACGAGGAGCATCATTTTAAAGTGAAGGGCAGGATATTCAGAGGGGATTTGGGGAAAATGTGTTCATTCAGGGGGTGGTAGGGGTCTCGAATGCACTGCCTGGGAAGAATAGTTAAGGTGGGAAACCTCACAACCTTTTAAAGGAATGTGGATGAGCACCTGAAATGTCATAACATTCAAGACCATCAGTCAAATGCTGGAAAGTGGGAGAAAAGTGGATAGGTCAGTGTGGACTTGATGGGCTGCAGGGCCTCTTCTGTGCTATACGACTCTGTGACTCAGTTGCTATGACTCAATGTAAGCTTGGGGAACAGCACCTCATCTTTTTATTAGCCATTTTCCAGACTTCCAGTTTAACAATGTGATCTGTCTTCATCAAACCCCCTCTCCACCCCACCATCATTTCCTTTTATCTGCATATTTTAGTTTTAATCTTAGTTTTGCTTTCTGCTATATTTAATCTTGTCTTGTCACTACTCCCTTCAGCTCTGTCAGACTAATTCTCCAGGCATTCAACCTCCAAGTTCCTCTGAGACACTCCCCATCTTGACTTGGAAATATATCGCCGTTCCTTCAGTGTTGCCGGGTCAAAATCCTGGAATTCCCTCCCTAAGCGCATTGTGGGTCTACGTACAGCACGTGGACTTCAGCAGCTCAAGAAGGCAGCTCACCACCATCTTCTCAAGGGACAACTAGGGACGGGCAATAAATAAAACCTCCCTTACCTTCCACACTATCACAGATTTTCCTTTTGTCCTGGTCTGATCCACCCTTTGTTCAAAACCTTCTTTAAAAGGTTATCTGATTAAACTGAAAGATTTAATCCGTTTCTTGCCCCAGGTACTGACTGAGCATTTGCAGCATTTTCTGTTTTTAACCCCAGTGAGAAGTTATTGGTGAGCTCAGGGGATGTTGTTTCACAAGAGGAAGGCCTGGCTATCATGGGCAGGGAGTCCTGAGTCAGCCATAGCGTACTCCCCACCCCACCACCTCCTGCAGGTCCACAGAAAGAGGACCCCAGATTGTGTAGGAGGGTTTCTCCGCACTGACCAGGGAGCCCCTCACTGCTGTCAGAACGTGAGCTGGTCAGGAAGAGGCTTGTCCATGAAAGAAAGGCTCAGCAGGTCTGTGGGAAGGGCAATAGAGTTAATCTTTCAAGTCTGATGACTCTTCATTAGAAACTAGTAATGGCCCTTTCTTAATAGTCCATTTAAGAGCCTCATGTGGTTTCTGTGCAAGAAAGCTGTTCTGAGACAGTGCCCGCTGTTGAGATGATTGCATGACATCAGGAAAACAACTACCCACCCTCAATTCCACAGCCTCCCCCAATCTCAGGAGGCCCATTAAATTCCATCCCTTGGGTGCTGTGGCCCTTCCCCAGTTTCAGAGTTAGCATTTGTAAGGAGTTCCCCATCGCTGTAAATGATGCCATGCTGTGACACAACCAGTGAATAGTCAGAGTCACAGAATGCAACAGCAGCTTTACAGAATCCCTGCAGTGTAGAAGTAGGCCATTCGGCCCATCAAGTCTGCACCGACCCTCCGAAGAGCATCCCATACATATGCTATCCCTGTATTTCCTATGGCTAAACCCACCTAGCCTACACATTCCTGGAGACTATGGGTGATTTAGCATGGCCAACCCACCCTAACCTGCAGACCCTTGGACAGTGGGAGGAAACCAGAAACTCACACAGACACTGGGAAAATGTGCAAACTCCACACACAGACAGTCACCCCAAGGCTGGAATCAAACCCAGGTCCCCGGTGCTGTCAGGCAGCAGGGCTAATCGCTGCACCACTGTGCCACCCTTTGAAAAGTATTTGTTTGGCTGTGAAATGCTTTAAGGCATTCTGAGGTTATAAAATACATTATATATTTGCAAATTCTTTCTTTCTCTTCACCTCATGAGGCACCTTGGACTGGAGACAGTAGCAATCCACGTGACTTGAATAATAGAAGAGGGACAATCTGCCAAAGATCCTTCTCCGATCCCAAGGAGAGAGAAATGTTTACATTCTGATCATGTGCAGTCTTCCCCACTTGGGTCTAACAGATTAGAAATCTCAGTGCGTAAGAATATTCCTGAATTTCTAGGGCAGCTTCAGTCAAAGTTGCTGCCCTGTGCCCTGATGCCTTTCCTGGGGGAGATCTACGCTAATGAAATCTGATGTAACCAGGACAGGATACACAGTCTAGCCCCGAGCTGTGGATTAAACCTGGAAATCAGGCAGATATCGTTGCAATTCATCATGTTATTGTGCATGCTGACTGCTGACTGTTATCAAATTTGTAAGAAACACAATAAAGAAATATTGTTAAGTCACGAAAAATGAAAAGAATATTATTTTTCATTCAAACCTCACATTTCTTTTACGGTCAATACTGTTTGATCTGTGTTGATTCTGAGACAGTGTTACTATAATTACAGTGCTCATTGATTCCATTTGTGATAGCTATCTACAGTTTCTCATCAATGTTGATGACTGTGTGAAGTGTGATCATAGCCTGTTACCAGTGGATCAGGCAGTTCATTAATCTAAGATTGTTGTCTAATGAATGGCTTGTAACCCTGTCCATTATACACTGTGTGAACAGCATATCGATTCCAATGTCCGGGTCCGAACACTGCCCAATCCACTCAGAGTCCTTAGCATTCACTGCCTATTGTTCCTGCAGCCTGTCTCAGGTCTGTCTCCACCTGCAAACTGCCCAACACCATTTACAACAAGAAGAATTGCTGTCTCCTATGAAAGGTTTAGTATACTCTGATGTTCAAATGTCTGCCTTTGTGTAGACATTGGCATAGGAGGAGGAGTCACAAAAAACTGCCAATCCCAATGAAAATTTTCAATTGGCCTCTAATTTCAGCTGCTTTTTAAGGGAGAGATTTCCAGATTTCCTTCAGCCCGAGACATGGGCTTGCTTTAATATTAAGAGCTACATCTCCCTAATCTCTAGTCCCACACCAGACCAGTATCTCTCTCTCTCTCTACCTTGTTAGCTTATCTAGTCAACTTAAAAGTTGATCACTCAGTTCAATCATACAGTAATCTTCAATACTCAATGGAACATAAGAGCTCATAGTCAATGTATCCTTATCATTTCACTGGCTTTTATCCCCCAAAATGATCTCGATAAATCTGCACTGCTCTCCCAAGGGATCAGTTTATTTCTCCTGAGTTGGATTTTCATTTCTGAGTCAGGTGGCTGACAGTTCAAACCCATCACCAGAAAGTTGAGCCTGTAATCTTGCAGGACACCAGACAGCAGGCAGTACAGTGTGGGAGGTGCTATGTTTTGGATGACATGTTAAATCAAGGCCTTGCCTGCCCTCTCAGCTGGATGAACAAGATCCCGAGCAGAATCTTATAGGGGTCTGAGTGATGTGGATGAGATCCAAACACAGAAATTGTTGAAGAAACTCAGCCAGTATGGCTACCTCTGTGGAGAGAAGCTGTGATGTAGAGGTCCCAGTGTTGGGCTGGGTTGTATAAAGTTAAAAATCACACAACACCAGGTCATAGTCCAACAGGTTTATTTGGAAGCACTAGCTTTCGGAGCGCTGCTCCTTTGTCTTAACACTTGTGATTTCGAATAAACTCGTTGGACTATAATTGTGTTGAGTGACTTCTGATTCTTTATAGAGAAAACAGAGTTAACATTTCAAGTCCAGTGATCTGTCTCCAGAACAACTTCATACCTACTGAATTTCTACAGCAATCTCTGTTTTTATTTCAGATTTCCAGCATCCACAATTCCTTGTTCGATATTTGAGGCATTCAGTGAGGCCCATCTTGATGAGAGGAGAATCTCGCTTTATCGTTTATACTTCTGACAAGCGACACAGTGAGTTGCCAATTAAGGAGGATTATTGCTTGTTAAATGCCTTTTAACGTCTCAACTCACCTCATTAATATTCAGTGTCCCATTTTATCACACCTGCCAAACAAGCTAAACATCAAGAAAGCGCGACAGGGAAATCAGAGCCAGCACCTGGCAGAATCCAATCCCTGCCTGTTACAAAGGACTTCCAAATTCGATACCCGGCCTCAACACCCCAGGGAACACTCCACAGCCATTGGTTAACCTACCCTACATCCACAGCTATTGGTTAACCGACCCTACATCCACAGCCATTGGTTAACCGACCCTACATCCACAGACATTGGTTAACCTACCCTACATCCACAGACATTGGTTAACCGACCCTACATCCACAGACATTGGTTAACCTACCCTACATCCACAGACATTGGCATCCAGCATGTGCAAGCCTCGAAGAACTCTCATGGCACATCTCCGATCCGCTTACTGAGGTCTCTACGATGTGGATGTGCCTGTGTCGGACTGGGGTGGACAAGGTCAGAAGTCACACAACACCAGATTATAGTCCAACAGGTTTATTTGAAATCACAAGCTTTCGGAGTGTTGCCCCTTCATCAGATGCGGTAAGAGAGGGCACACTGACACAGAGTTTATAGGCAGAGAGATCAAAGGATCGTACAACTGATATGAGTGGAGTGAATGAACCTAAAATGTCTGATGGAGAATTCTGTTAGTAAAGAGATGCACGTTTCGATTGATTAAGATGCAAGTTCAGCATCTGTTACAAGTCACTGCCCTGAGTTAATTCAAGGTTTTATCTGTGTCTGCCTAACTTTCCAAACTTCAATCAAGGAGAGATACAAAAGGTGACATCTCAAGTCAGACACTGAATTATAGTTGTTCAGAGTCTCTCTCCATGTTAATGCTCCCCATCAGGCTCACCCGGTAACTCTCACTGTGACTCTGTAGCAGGGACACTGTGTTCTGGGACACCCCATCCCAGCTCAAGGACTGCCCCAGGCTGGATCTCACTCACTGTCACAGTGCTCACATTCTGAGCTGACCCTCCTGGTCACAGCATCCCTGCCTTGCCCTGTCTACGTGCACTGTCCTCTCAGCCTCAGTTTCACTCAGATGATCTTTGGTATTGAGGGATTGTCTTATAAGCAAAGGCTAAACAGGTTGGGACTGTACTGACTGGAGTTGAGAAGAATAGGAGGTGATCTCATTGAAACATAGAGGATTCTTAAGGGGCTTGCCAGGGTCAACGCTGAGAGGATGTTTCCCTTCACGGGAGTGTCTAGGACCAGGGGTACAGTCTCAGAATAAAGGAGAGCCGATTTAAGACTCAGACGAGGAGAACTTTGGACTCTCAGAAGGTTGAGAATCTATGGAATTTCTTGCCACAGAGAGCTGTGTGGGCAGAGTCCTTGTATATATTTAAGGCCGAGATAGATCCTTGATCAGTGGGGATCGACGGTTACAGGAAAAGGGCAGGAAAGTAGAAGTGAGGAATGTCGAATCAGGTTTGATCCTATTGAATGGTAGAACCTCCTGTTCCTATTTCTTATGGACTGATGGGGACTGGAACAATATCTCTGCTACTGTGCAGCTATTTTGCTCATTGTGCTACTGTTGTGTCTGCTTGTTCCCAAAACAAAACTTTTCAAAATAATTTCAAGAACTCTGGAGCCTCATTGAGCATATTTCTAGCAGCTAGCAGGTGGGTTTTAGCACACTAAATACATATTCACATTGTGATTAGATTCTGGCCTTTTACAAATAACATATCAGCAGGATATCCACAGTCAATCTTGGGCCTGCTCTCACACTCTATATCATGCCTGTTCTCATTTTCAATAGCATATTTGTTTCTAAAGTCTGTTTCCACATTTCATATCATATCTATTTGTTCACTAGAGGCAATGTGCACACGCAATCTCACACGTTTTTACAACAATTACTGCATTATAGGGTTATTCAGACCAGAGTTTGAGTTTAGATAATTGTACTATCACAGCATATTGTAGGGAATCTCAAAGGTTATTGCTCAGGAGTTCATTAAGCAGGAGCTTAACCTAACATCCCTCATAATCTCGTACCAATATTGATCACATCAATATAGTTTGTACTTAGTTGCTATCATGCAATAAACTACATCTTAAGACAAGAGCCTGTTATTCCTTGACTAGCAAGTGTTTTTCTCTTTGAAGACGCTAGAGTAATCAGGACCTGTAGATCACCATTATGAACATGGAAGATGGGAGAATCTACCAAATGAATCCTCACCAGGCTGAGCTCTGTGAAAGTCTGTCCTTCAATGCAGCAAAACATAATGGGGTGGTCTGGACACTCAGTGGTTAGCATTGCTACCTCACAGCACCAGGGATCTGAGTTCGATTTCAGCCTCAGGCAACTGTCTGTATTGAGTTTGCACATTCTCCCCTGTCTGCATGATTTTCCTCTGGATGCTCTGGTTTCCTCTCACAATCCAAAGACATGCAAGTCAGGTGGTTTAGCCGTGCTAAATTGCCTATTGTGTCCAGAGATGTGTAGGTTAGGTGGAGTAGCCATGGGAAATACAGGGATCAGGTGGGATGCTCTTTGGAATGTTGGACTTGTTGGGCCAAATGGCCTGTTTCTACACTTTAGGGATTCTATGAACATTGCCCCTCACAATAGAGATCTTTCCTCCCATTAGCACCTTGCTTATCTATTGTTTTTGGGATGTTTATCATGTCCTCCACTGTGAATATTTCTAGAAAATAATGTTTTAAAATATCTGCCATCGCCCTCTTTCCCGCTATTAATTTCCCAGTTTCATTTTCCAAGGGTCCCACACTTACTTTAGCTCCTCTCTCTGTTCATACACCCATAAAAGCTCTAGTTATTTGTTTTTATATTTCTTACTAATTTACTTTCATCATCAATTTTCTCCCTCTTTATTAATTTTTTTGTCACCACTGCTAGCTCTTTAAAAACTTCCCGATCCTCTGGTCTACCATTAGGTTTGTGCCACTTTGTCTGCCTTAGTCTTTGATTGGATACTCTCCCGATGAAGGTCTTATGGCCGAAACGTCAACTCTGCTGCTTCTCAGATGCTGCCTGACCTGCTGTCCTTGACCACCTTTGGTAACCACAGGTGGTTCAACTATCTTATCAATTCCTTCTTTTTCACCAGAATAAATTGTTGCTGAGTGTAATGAACCATGTGAAACAGTTAACATACAGGCTACAGTATCTGAGCCAGTTCTCCTACTTAATTTCAATGTTGCCTAAACACTTGTGTGCATTCAAGGTGAGATCCAGAGAATGCGCAGAACGTTCTGGGTGTAGGTTTGCTCGCTGAGCTGGAAGGTTCATTTTCAGACATTGCATTACCATGCTATGTAACATCTTCAGTGAGCCTCTGGACGAAGCATTGCTGATGATTCCTGCTTTCTATTTATATGGTTGGGTTTTGTTTGGGTTGGTGATGTCATTTCCTGGGGTGATGTCATTTCCTGTTCTTCTTCTCAAGGGGTGGTAAATCGGGTCCAAGTCAATGCGTTTGTTGATAGAGTTCCAGTTGGAATGCCATGCTTCTAGGGTTAGGGTTAGGCATTCCAACCGGAACTCTATCAACAAGCACATTGACTTGGACCCGATTTAGCAACCCCTGAGAAAAAGAACAGGAAATGACATCAACCCAGGAAATGACATTACCAACCCAAAGAAACCCAACCATATAAATAGAAAGCAGGAATCATCAACAATGTTTCGCCCGGAGGCTCACTGAAGATGTTACATAGTATAGTAATGTAACTTCCGAAAATGAACCTTCCAGCTCAGCGAGCAGCCCGACATCCAGAACCTCAACCTGAACTACAAATCTTCTCAAACCTCGCTGGCACAGAACGTATTACACACTGCAGCATTAAGCCAGGGCATTGGCTAGCGGCATCGTGAGTCTGTGTAGAAGAGGCCAGAGTTAGATGAGTTTAACTATTTCACAGGATTGTGGATCCAGAAGTGGTCACAGAAATGGGGAAGGATGAAGTCATGGCGAGATTTGAAATCAATACTGAGAATTTTGGAATCGAAGCAACACCTGGTTAGGAGGCAAAGTAGCTCAGCAAGTGCAAGGCAAAAACAACTTTATGTCTGTTATGACTCAGGCAGCAGAGGTTTGTGCAACATCAATTTTACACAAGGGAAGATGTGGGAATGTGCTAGCTAGGTCAGGCCCAGAGATAACAGGATCACTGAAGCAAATGAGCCGAGACTGGGTGAAGTTGGATGATGTTCTAGAGAAAATCAGGACTGCAGATGCTGGAGATCAGAGTTGAGGGTGTGTTGCTGGAAAAGCACAGCGGGTCAGGCAGCATCTGAGGAGGAGGAGAGTCGACATTTCAGGCATAAGCTTTTCATCAGGATGATGTTTTGGAGGGTGAAATAGCCAGGTTCAGTCATGAGCATGAGGACAAGGTCAGAAGCTCACCTCCTGATTAAAAATGACACTGAGGTTGGTAACAGGACTGGCTTATTGTCGATTGAGGAGTAAGGCTGGGTCATCTGGGAATCAGATTTCAAGTAGGGATCAAAGCCAATGGTTTACATCTTCCCAATATTTAATTGGAGAACATTTCGGCTAATTCAGCACGAGACAGATGAAAAGTCTGATAATTTAATAACAGTGAACGTGTAGAGAGAGAGGTGATGGTGAGGTAGAACTGGATATCATTGGCTTATGTGTGAAAATTAACATTGCGTTTTCCAATGATATTACGAGGGCAATATATAGATAAGAAACAGGAGAGGGCCAAGGATTATGGGGTGACATAAGAGGGAATGGTACAGCAACAGGAAATGAGGGTGGTGTAGTCAGTTGGTGTTAAACTGCTGCACAGCCACAGTTAAACTGCTGCAGACAGGTGGAAAGAGATAGCAGGAATATTTACCTTTGTCACAATTAAACAGGATGTGATTATGTTCAAGAGGTATTCAAGAGGACATTGGCTGATTATTTGAATAAAATGAATGCGCAAGTGTTCACGGTAAAAGCAGGAGATTGGCACAAGCTAACAATGCACAGTTAGTCTGAGCAGCCAGGATGGGCTGAATGGTCTCTGTCTGCGCTGTAACAGTTCAGTGATTTGGTGAATTAGTAACTTTAATGAGAGTTGACTTGCCATAGTGGCAGCGATGGAATTTAATGGGAGAAACTCAAACATAGATTTCTAGGAGAGAGGAGAATGGATTTTGGAGGTGACCAGATATTGGAAGATAATGGAGAGTGAAAGAGCTGCACATGGAGTGCAGGGACAGTGGTGGGCAAGAAGTAGTTCTTTAAGGAGAGGCATAATGCCAGCTGACTTCGATAAGGCAGAATATACCTGAAAGGGAAGAACTAGCAGGGTACAGAATTTGAACTGCAGCAATCAGTAGTTTAGTCAGTTTAACTCAGAGAGAGTCAGATGTCACACAACACCAGGTTATAGTCAAACAGGCTTATTTGAAATCACAAGCTTTTGGAGCGCTGCTCCTTAGTCAGGTGAAGAATCTGACTTAGAAGAGTCAACCACATGGGTCTGGAATCATATGAAGGCCAGACCAGGTAAGGACAGCAGTTTCCTTCCCTAAAGGGCATTAGTGAACCAGATGGCATTTCCCAACAATGGATTCATGGTCATCATTAGACTCTTAATTCAGACTTTTTTTTATTGAATTCAAATTCCACCATCTGAAGTGGCGGGATTCAAACACAGGCACTCAGGACATTAACTGGGTCTCTGGACTAACCGTCCAGTGATAATACCTCTAGGCCATTGTCTCTCCAAAAATGTCCTCCATCTTAGTGAAGTCCATGATTGAAGCTGAGACGGATGGGCGACAGTATGAAGAAGACACTTTGCAATAGTGACCAGAAGCTAGGATTATCTTTACATTTCAGGATCATCTCAGGAAGAGTGGGCAGTCACAGCAGGTGAGAGCAGAACTTGAGAATGATTGGAGAGGTCCAGCCAGATCTGGCAGATGATTGGTTAAACCAGGTTGTCCACCATAGATTCTCACATCTATGCATCTTCGATTTAAAGGAGGGACAATGAGGCCTATAATCGGGGAATGACCAAGACGAGAAAGGACGTTAGGGAATTAGAACATCAAAATCTGAGATAACAGTGGGTTGAGGAAATGATCAGTTGCAGAAATATTGTGATGAATAGAAGGTCAAAGGTTAGGATTTTATAAAGTGCAGCTTTAAGTGGGTTGGTGTCTAGTTTTCTTCAGGAACTGATACAGAAGGAGGGTTGGGGCAAAAGAGATATGTGTGATTCTAGGAAGTATCAGAGACAGCCTTAGCTACAACTGATGAACAGTAACGCTCCATCTCTCAAATTCATCTCTTTCAGACATAGCTTAGCAGTACCAGGAGGGTTAAGTCTGTCCGAGAAACTGCGATAACTTAGGAGCCTGTTTTTATAAATTGTGCATTTTCTAATGACACCACTAAATAATTTATTTTAACCTGTGAAAATGTAGACGAACAACTCAGTCACAGCCAGTCCTGACCTTTCTTTTCTTTATGCATTCATGGATGTAAGTGTCACTAGTTGGGCTAGCATTTATTCACCATCAGCAAGAAGGTGGTAGTGAACTGTACTCCTTGGAGCGTAGGGCTGCCATATTCCTGTTAGAAAGGCAGCTCCAGGATGTTGAAGCAGTTACATTGAAGAAAGGGTGATGTAGTTCCAAGTCAGGATGGTATGTTACTTTGAGGGGAACTGGCAAGTTACCTGCAGCTCTTACCCTTGTGGATTATACAGGTCACGGATTTGCAAGGTCCTGTCTAAAGAAGCCTCAGTGAGTTGCTGCAGTCCATCCTGTAGACAGTACGTAGGCCACTGTTACTGTACATCGATGGAGGAGGGAATGAAGGTTAAAGCAGGTGGATGGGGGAGGTCTGAAGGAGGAAACTGTTCCCATTGATGAAAGGATCAAGAAGCAGAGGGAACAGAGGTAAGGAAATTGACAAACGGAGCAATGGTAACATGACGGACATATTGGTCACGTAGCAAGAGATTAGGATCTGGTAGAGACAAATTCTCATGAGGCATTTGAAAGGGAGATGATCATTATGTGAAAAGGATGGAGATTTCCAAAGGTAAAAGTGGGAGAGTGGCTGTTGCTGAATTTGTCCTGCAGAGGGTAGCATAGATAAGACAGGCCAAATGGTCTCCTTCTGTGTAGCAAAAATTTGATGTTTGAATGAAAACACAATCTGATCCTGGAGTTAGAACTATAAGGAGACACTCAACAGGCTAAGGGTCTTTTATCTCAAAAACTAACCAAGGTCTTTACAATTCTGGAGGGGCTTGATAAGGTAGGTGTGGTGGTTGGTGATATGAGGGGAAACAAACCAGAGATGCCTTAGGCATGAGATAGTTATTAATAATTCATTAAGAATGTGAGGAAGTGGAATTTGCGTCACACGAAGGGACAAGGGAAATAGCATTGATACATGGAAGGGGCAGCTGGAGAATTCCATGAAGGAGAAAGGAGTGGATTATTCAATGAGATGAAGTCAGGAATAAACCTGTATGAAGCATAAACACTGGCATAGAATAGGTGGGCTAAATGGCCTGCTGGTGTGTGAATTCCATTCACTTCTACATTGTTCTAAACAGCTTAAACACCTGAATTTAACTATCAAACCCTGGCAGATGCACCATTGTGGAAAGTCTGACTCACAGAACCCTGATTTGGAGATGTCAGTGTTGGACTGGGGTGTACAAAGTTAAAAATCACCAGGTTATAGTCCAACAGGTTTATTTGGAAGCACTAGCTTTCAGAGCTCTGCTTCTTCATCAGGTGGTTGTGGAGAATAAGATCATAAGACACAGAATTTATAGCAAAAGTTTACAGTGTGATATAACTGAAATTATATTTTGAAAAAGACCTGGATTGTTTGTAAAGTGTCTCTCATCTTTTAGAACAACTATGTTGGTTTCAGTTCTTTCATATGTAAGTCACAAAACTTTTTTTAGAAGTTACATTCTCAAGTAAACTTTAACAATTGATGTCATGTCGGCCCAGATAATGCATTGAAGGTGCAAGCTGCCCTGTGTGAGGCTGTCTGTGCCACAAAGGCCAGCCTCACACAGGGCAGCTCCCACCATAAATGCAGGATCTGGGCCGACATGACATCAATTGTTAAAGTTTCCTTGCGAATGTAACTTTCAAAAAAAGTTTTGTGATTTACGTATAAAAGAACTGAAACCAACATGTTCATTCTAAAAGATGAGAGACTAAACAAACAATCCAGGTCTTTTTCAATATGTAATTTCAGTTACATCACACTGTAAACTTTTGCTATAAATTCTGTGTCTTACAATCTTATTCTCCACAACCACCTGATGAAGGAGCAACACTCCAAAAGCTAGTTCTTCCAAACTCACAGAACCCTGACAGCATGGGAGCCGGTCACTGAGCCCATCGAGTCCACACACACACACTGTCCAAAAAGCAACCCACCCAGATCCATTCTCCTAACCTATCCCCGTAACCCTACAGTGCCCATGGCCAATCCACCTAACCTGCATATCTTTGGACTGTGGGAGGAAACCAGAGCACCCAGAGGAGACCCATGCAGACACGGGGAGAATGTACAAACTCCACACAGACAGTCACCTGAAGGTGGGATCAAACCTGGGTCCATGGCATTGTAAGGCTAACCACTCAGCCACAGTGCCTCTCCCAGTCTGAGTAGAGTTCATTATTCCTTTCTTTTGTGTGACAAGTTGTAATCAGTAATTTGTGTCTAAAATACTAGGGTTCTGTTATCTCAGCCGGGGTGAAAGAGGCAGGTTTATTGACCCTGATCTGAACTCATTTTTTTTTTTAGAGCTGAAAATGTGTTGCTGGAAAAGCGCAGCAGGTCAGGCAGCATCCAAGGAGCAGGAGAATCGGCGTTTCGGGCATGAGCCCTTTTTCAGGAATGAGAACAAAGGCTTCAGAACTAAATCTGACCTGATCCTCCCAGGACAGTACTGAGGGAGTGCTGCACTGCCAGCAGGGCTGTGGTTTACTGTCGATGCTGGAATCTGCACTGAAAACAAAAACTACTGGAGATCACTGAGATTATTTTTTTTAACCTTTTTTCAAAAACGCTTGAGAGAATGTGGCACCAATATAGGAAGAAATGTCTTTGGAATGAAGGAGGATGAGAGAACAGAACAAAGGTGCATAATTTAATGGCATCCTTACATTAGTGATTTAATGAGAGTCTTTGTTGAGAAGAATTACTTGCAAAATAATCACAGGCACACTCTTAAGCAGCTTAAGAAATGAGCTCCATACAACGGTAATTCGTTGCTACTGTTGTGTTGTTTGTGAGCCCCAAGGCCAGTTCAACGGTGACATCAATATGATTGGGGCCTGCACACCTTCATTGCAATTTTGCACTCTGACTCAGTGCCTGCCTTGCGTGATGGGGTTGTCATGGCTCAGTGGGTTACTCTCTTGCCTTTGAATTGGAGCTTGTGGATTCATGGTCTTAAATCCTCCCAAAGGCTTCAGAACAAAATCTGACCTGATCCTCCCAGGACAGTACTGAGGGAGTGCTGCACTGCCAGCAGGGCTGTGGTTTACTGTCGATGCTGGAATCTGCATTGAAAACATAAACTACTGGAGATCACTGAGATCATCCACAGATGCTGCTGTGATCTCTAGCATGTTTTGGTTTCAGGGCTATGGTTTAGTTTTGGTGAGACTATGTCAAGTAAGTCTTTCCACACAAACTCATGGTGCTGTTTGAAGGTTTCTGCTCTCGAACTTTCATCCCTAGACCTTATCACTCAGACAGATGTTCTGCACATTATTGCTTTTTATGAGAGCTTGAAGTGGGCATATATTTTGACATTATAACTTTATTAGTACGTCACAAATACTGGAAATTGTTTGAGATACCTTTAAGTTCTAAATGCAATTCTTACTTCATGTCTTTTGATTTCTTGATTCAGAATAAGAGTGACTGTTATGACTTTGTCCTTTATCGTGGGACTTTTTCTAAACCTGTCTCAGCCGTGCACTAGTTTATTTAGTTTCTAGTGTTAACTTCTTACCTTCTGCAAGCCTCCTTAAACAACACCTTCCAAACTCACCATCTGTAAGCAGATTCATGGGAACACCACCCTCTGCATGTTTCCCTCCAAGCCACTCACCATCCTGACTTGGAAACACATTGGCCGTTCCTTCAATGTCACTGGCTCCAAATCCTGGGATTCCCTCTCTAAGGGCATTGTGAGGGTCCATGCACCTCAAGAACTTTAGGAGGCAGCTCACCTGTACCTTCTAGGGCAATTAGAAATGGGCGATAAACGTTAACCTAGCCAACAATGTGAAATAGTAAAACCTCTTCTACAAAAGGTAGAGGAAAGGTTACTTTTCTTCTGGGAGGGGGTGTTTTTGTAGAGAATTGGGGAGCCATTGGAAATGCCCAAACTGAGGTTGACAGATTTTTTTTTCATTTGGTCAGACTCAATTATTACGGATTACTGAATCAAGGCATGAAAATGGAGCTGAGACAGCAATCATCCATAATGCTATTGGCTGGACTCAAGGGGCTGAAACATGTGTCAACATTGGAAATATTTACCTGTTTAGCCCTGAAAGTGCTACACCGGCATTGGAGCTGTTCCGTGTGCTCCTGATCGTCTGTCTGTGAAGTCTCTGATCACTCTCTCGGTCAGGTTGGCTGTTTCCAGGTTGTTTCAGCCGCATTATTCATCATTCTTCCTGTTGTGAGGAAACCTTTTCTGATTGGCCACTGGCCCCTGGAGACCTTCTGTATTAAACGGTTCACAATAATATATTTCAGAATGTGGCATCGAACGGGAGGGAGGTGACTGCATATGGATCAGGATTTATCCTCTAGGCTTTTATTTGGAATTAATTTCCATGTTCTGACATGAAAATTAATGAAAAGTAAATTTGAACATTTTTCAACAAAATGACTCTACCTTGAAGTGGTACCCATTGCTGTCAGGAATAAACAAATTCATTTCTACTGCCTGCTCCTTCATACTGAAGTTCAATGGGTAGACTTTTGTCACCAGGCCAGAAGGTTGTGGATTCCAGAGCTTTGAGCCTTAAATCCAGGCTGTTACTCCAGGGCAATCCTGAGGGAGTGCTGCACTGTTGGAGATGCCATCTTTAGTTGTCTGTCCTTTCACTGAATGGTTGGTGCAATTGGAGGAAGAGTAGGATACTTCCTCCCAGTCAGTGTTCTGGAAACAAGCCCCACCTCCACACCCCATCCCACTCCCACCCCCTTACCTATTGCTCTCCTTACATCATCTCTCACACCCTTCAACATATCTCTCCTCCCACAATCTCCGACCTTGCTCTCCATCCCCCATCTTCCCACAGTCTTCAACCATAGATTGACCTGGGTATCGTCCATCCTCATTCTAAGGATGCATGGGCTACCAATAGCCCCCCTCTGAGAGTTCTCTGTTCCTCCAACCCTGCTTCCACACTCCCCTGATTTCCACCACGCCTTCAGCTCCCTGGGCTACAAGCTCAGAAGTACCACCATCTGTGCTCGGCAAACTGTGGCTGCGGATAAATTGCTCCCATGCAACCCTTTGGGATGTCTTCCTATGCTAATGGTGCCACATAAATGCAGGTGGTTGTTATTGTAGCGGAGCTGGGAGTTCTGTGAACTACTGATCTCGTAGGAGCCTGAGCCTGACAGACAGGAACATCTCTCTAGAGACATGTTCAAAGATTACCCTGGCAGCTTTAACACCCATACATGTCTCTGTCGTATCCTGAGCAAAGTACACACTAAGCAAGTGACAGGGTTGCTACATAGAAACAACGATTTTTCAAAACAGACAGACCGTCTCCATCAAACTGAAACTGAGGCACATGATCATCTCAGCGTGATGGAGTCATTACACTTTCTCCTCATTTCAGTAGGGTCAAATTACAGCCACAAGAAGTCCCAGGAATTTGTCAATGTTGAGAGTAAAGCCTCCTTGACACTGCTCCATCAAACGCTCCTGGCACAGGGACAGCACAGGGTTAGATACAGAGCAATGCTGCCCTGACACTGTCCTTCCTCAACTGCTCCCAGGACAGGTCCGCAAACTCTGCAATACCAAGGGGTGGTAGTTATGAGGGGAAACTGTTTTGGGGTAGAAGTGGCCTGTGCAAGAAGGACGGATTGCACCTAAATTGGAAGGGGACTAATATACTGGCAGGGAGATTTGCTAGAGCTGCTCAGGAGGATTTAAACTAGTAAAGTGTGGGTTGGGACCAAGGGAGATAGTGAGGAAAGATTTCAATCTGAGACTGGTACAGTTGAGAACATAGGTGAGTCAAACAGTCAGTGCAGGCAGGGACAAAGCAAAGAACAAGGTAGGACTGATAAATTAAACTGCTTTTATTTCAATGCAAGAGACCAAACAGGGAAGGCAGATGAACTCAAGGCATGGTTAGGAACATGGGACTGGGATACCATAGCAATTACAGAAACATGGCTCAGGGATGGACAGAACTGGCAGCTTAATGTTCCAGGATACAAACGCTTCAGGAAGGACAGAAAGGGAGGCAAGAGAGGAGGGAGAGTGGCATTTTTGGTAAGGGATAGCATTACAGCTGTACTTAGGGAGGATATTCCCGGAAATACATCCAGGGAAGTTACTTTGGTGGAACTGAGAAATAAGAAAGGGATGATCACCTTATTGGGATTGTATTATAGACTTCTTAATAATTAAAGGGAAATTGAGAAACCAATTTGTAAGGAGATATCAGCTATCTGAACGAATAATAGAGTGGTTATGGTAAGGGATTTTAACTTTCCAAACATAGGCTTGGACTGACATAGTGTTAAGGGTTTAGATGGAGAGGAATTTGTTAAGTGTGTACAAAAAAGTTTCTGATTCAGTATGTGGATGTACCTACTAGAGAAGGTGCAAAACTTGACCTACTCTTGGGAAATAAGGCAGGGCAGGTGACTGTGGTGTCAGTGGGAGAGCACTTTGGGGCCAGCGACCATAATTCTATTTGTTTTAAAATAGTGATGGAAAAGGATAGACCAGATCTAAAAGTTGAAGTTCTAAATTGGAGAAAGGCCAATTTTCACGGTATTAGGCAAGAACTTTCAAAATCTGATTGGGCACAGATGTTCGCAGGTAAAGGGACGGCTGGAAAATGGGAAGCCTTCAGAAATGAGATAACGAGGATCCAGAGACAGTATATTCCTGTTAGGGTGAAAGGAAAGACTGGTAACTAAACGAGTATTTTGCATCAATATTTACTGTGGAAAAGGAGATGGAAGATATAGAATGTAGGGAAATAGATGGTGACATCTTGAAAAATGTCCATATTACAGAGGAGGAAGTGCTGGATGTCTTGAAATGCATAAAAGTGGATAAATCCTCAGGACCTGATCAGGTGTACCCTAGAACTCTGTGGGAAGCTAAGGAAGTGATTGCTGGGCCTCTTGCTGAGATATTTGTATCATCGATAGTCACAGGTGAGGTGCCGGAAGACTGGAGGTTGGCAAACGTGGTGCCACTATTTAAGAAAGGTGGTAAGGACAAGCCAGGGAACTATAGACTTGTGAGCCTGACCTTGCTGGTGGGCAAGTTGTTGGAGGAATCCTGAGAGACAGGATGTACATGTATTTGGAAAGGCAAGGACTGATTTGGGATCGTCAACATGGCTTTATGCGTGGGAAATCATGTCTCACAAACTTGATTGAGTTTTTTGAAGAAGTAACAAAGAGGATTGATGAAGGCAGAGCAGTAGATGTGATCTATATGGACTTCAATAAGGCATTTGACAAGGTTCCCCGTGGGAGACTGGTTAGCAAGGTTAGATCTCATGGAATACAGGGAGAACTCACCATTTGGATACAGAACTGGCTCAAAGGTAGAAGACGGAGGGTGGTGGTGGAGGGTTGTTTTCAGACTGGAGGCCTGTGACCAGTGGAGTGCCACAAGGATCGGCGTTGGGTCCTCTACTTTTCATCATTTATATAAATGATTTGGACGTGAGCATAAGAGGTATAGTTAGTAAATTTGCAGATGACACCAAATTTGGAGGTGTAGTGGACAGCGAAGAGGGTTACTTCAGATTACAACAGGATCTTGATCAGATGGGCTAATGGGCTGAGACGTGGCAGATGGAGTTTAATTCAGATAAATGCGAGGTGCTGCATTTTGGAAAAGCAAATCGTAGCGGGACTTATACACTTAATGGTAAGGTCCTAGGGAGTGTTGCTGAACAAAGAGACCTTGGAGTGCAGGTTCAATGCTCCTTGAAAGTGGAGTCACAGGTAGATAGGATAGTGAAGAAGGCGTGAGGTGCAGTGGTTGTGTCCCTACCTCTGATCCAGAAGGTCTGGGTTCAAGTCTCACCTGAGCCAGAAGTGCATAATAAAATTACTAAACAGGTTGATTAGGAAAATATCAGAAACATGAGTCATGTTTGTTTGAGGGATGTTATCATACTTTTTTTAAAATCATCTAAAACACTTTCTGACCCACCAAAATTATCCAACATCTTACTGACTAATATTAGTTAATACTTTGGTGATATCTCCAGTTTACAATTGGAATTCTTGTATTCAAACCACTCCAGCAGCCCACATGTTAAAATATAGAATATTACAACACAGGAATAGGCTGTTCGGCCCATCATGTCTGCACCAACTCTGATGCCTTTCTAAACTAATCCCATATGCATGTGGTCCATGTCCCTCTACTCTCTGTTCATGGATCTGTCCAAATGCCTCTTAACGTTGCTATCATAACTGCTTCCATCACCTCCCCTGGCAGCGCGTTCCAGGCGCCTGTAACCTTCTGTGTAAAAAACCTGCATCTCACATCTCCTTTAAACTTTTCCCCTCTCACCTTAAACCTATATCCCCTAGTATTTGATATTTCCATCCTGGGAAAAAGAGTTTGACTGTCGACTTTATCCATGTCAATACACTTCTATCAGGTCACCCCTCAGCCTCCAATTCTCTAACAAAAACAATCCAACCTATTTTTATAGCTAGTTCACTCTAATCCAGGCAACATCCAGGTAAGCCTCATTTGCACTTTCTCCAAAGCCTCCACATCCTTCCTATAGCATGGCATCTAAAACTACATGTAATGGTTTTTTTCTCTGTAACCTCCCCCAGCCCCTGACAACTGCGCTCCATTGTCTGGACTTTTGATTCTCCATAGTTTCCACTCATACCCCATGCCTTCAGCTGCCTGGGCCCCCAAACTCTGCAGTTCCCTTCTGAAGAGCATGTGGAAACAGGGGGAAGAAAGGAAGAATAAAGCCATGAGACCATAAGATAAATAAGCAGAATTAGGCCATTTTACCCATCAATGCTGGTCTACCTTTCGATTGTGACTGATAAGTTTCTCAACACCATTCTCCTGCCTTCTCCCCATAACCTTTGATCCCCTTACTCATCAAAAAACTGCTCAGAATGTTCCAAATGCAGTCTGACCAGAGCCTTATACAGCCTCAGCAATACATGCCTGCTCTAGCATTCTATGAGATAAAGTGAGGGCTGCAGATGCTGGAGATCAGAGCTGAAAATGTGTTGCTGGAAAAGCGCACAGGTCAGGCAGCATCGAAGGAACAGGAGAATCGATGTTTCGGGCATAAGCCCTTCTTCAGGAATGAGGAAAGTGTGTCCCACAGGCTAAGATAAAAGGTAGGGAGGAGGGACTTGGGGGAGGGGCTTTGGAAATGCGGTAGGTGGAGGGAGGTCAAGGTGAGGGTGATAGGCCGGAGTGGGGTGGGGGCGGACTCTCGAACTCAGCACCGCCTTCCTAACCTGCAATCATCTTCCTGACCTCTCCGCCCCCACCCCACTCCGGCCCATCACCCTCACCTTGACCTCCCTCCACCTATCGCATTTCCAACGCCCCTCCCCCAAGTCCCTCCTCCCTACCTTTTATCTTAGCCTGCTGGACACACTTTCCTGATTCCTGAAGAAGGTCTTATGCCCGAAACGTCGATTCTCCTGTTCCCTGGATGCTGCCTGACCTGCTGCGCTGTTCCAGCAACACATTTTCTGCTCTAGCATTCGAGCCCTCTTGAACTGAATGCGAACTTGCCTTCCTAACTGACAACTGAACCTTAAAAGAATCCTGAACTAGGACTCCGAAGTCCCTTTGTGCTTCAGATTTCCACAGTATTTCCCCATTTATATAATATCTATGCCTCTACTCTTCCTACAAAATGCATAGCCTCACACTATCCCACATTGTATTCCATCTGCCACCTATTTGTCCACTTTCCGAACAGTCGAAATTGAAGTGCTGGAAAAGCACAGCAGGTCAGGCAGCTTTCGAGGAGAAGGAGAATCGACGTTTCAGGCAAGAGCCCTTCTTCAGGAAATGACAGATTCATCAATTCTCCCGCTCCTCGGATGCTGCCTGACCTGCTGTGCTTTTCCAGCACACCACTTTCAACTCTGGTCTCCAGCATCTGCAGTCCTCACTTCCTCCAAGTTCTTCGGCAGCCTCCCACCTCCTTATCTCTACCTATCTCTCCACTGAAGCCTGAGCAAAGTTTGGAACTATGGAGTAACAGAGAAAGAGGAGGTTGGATAGGTATAATCACAACACCACAAATATCAGCCTACAGTCGACACAGATTCATTATCTGTTGTTTTCTCGATTCAGCAGATTTGTGGAGAGAAAATTACCATTTGTTAAAAGCTGATCTCGCCCATTTTGTTGTTGAGTTCATGCATGACCCTCCTGTTACTATCGATCTGAAAGATGGATGGTGATCTGGTTTAATCACTACATCAACTATTTGTGACACCAAATTAACTGTGACATTTTTAAGATGTGTGAGAAATGTGCGGAACAAGTGAGCAATGGTCACAGGCCGCTTATTAAATTATAGCATTTGTTTCTCCCATCTCCAAACACTGAATTCCATTCAAAAGGCAATTTATAAACGACATTCACTTACAGCCTCAAATAAATTCCTCACAGAGATTGCTTCCTGTACTTTGTACTGACAGTAAGTGGAAGTATAGAGGTAACAAAGATGTGAGTGAGGATTTGAACAGTAAGTGGGCTGAGGCAGGGGTGGATACAGGCGACGCTATCCTTGAAAAGGATTGTAACTGACTATTGAGAGCAGCTAAAATGGATTGACAGCTTTATAAAGTTTAATTAACACATTCCGTCAGTATATTGACAGTCTTCAGCTGCTTTATGATGCTCAGCAGTCATTCTGTTGTAGCTATACATTTGTCTCTGTATGTTGGACTGGGACATGTTTCTACAGAAGATCAATTTTCACTTTAAAGGGATAGCAATTTTCATTATAAAAGAGGTGTCAATTTATTCAGTTACACAGTATTGTTTTCACTTTAAACTGAAATTGATCCAATCCTTTTGACTCTAAGCAGCTACCACAATAACAAACCCTCCTCAAACCTCACCTGGCATCTCTGTCAGAATGCTCGCTGACATTTCTTTGCTTCCCATTAGTTGGCTTCATATTGATTGATTAACTGCAGAAGTTTCATCATTGACAAGCTCTCTGCTCCTAATGCCAGCTTCCTTCTGTGTTACTCATGATCCAGACAATTCATCCAAACAGGCAGAAACAGTTCAAGTACACTTCCCAGGCAGTGATATCACCAAGTAGCTAGCCCTGGGTTTCACTGATGTGCAGGTGTCGTTGTTGGACTAGGGTGGAAATCGCCAGGTTAAAGGTCAAAAATAGAAATTGCTGGAAAAGCTCAGCAGGTCTGGCAGCATCTGTGGAGAGAACTCAGAGTTAATGTGTCAGATCGAGTGACTCTTCCTCAGAACAGTCACATAGATTATAGTCCAAAAGGTTCACTTGATGAAGGAGCAGCACTCCAAAAGCTTGTGATTTCAAATAAACCCAATGTGTTGGACTGGGGTGAACATGGTTAGAAGTCACACAATTCCAGGTTGTAGTCCAAAAGATTTATCTGAAATCACAAGCTTTCAGAGCGTAGCTCTTTCACCTGCCAAAGGATCAGTGCTCCGAAGGCTTGTGATTTCAAATAAACCTGTTGGACTATAAACTAGTGTCATGTGTTAGCAATATTAGTCCTTTTTCCACAGCATGGTATCATCCCAGAGTTAATGACAGCCTTGCAGCATAACTGCACAGCACTGCTCCAAAGTGGAGCAGGATATCGTACATGTCAGTGATGGGAGGCAGTAACTCTTCCATCGTAAACATTGCCCAAAATGCCAAGAGCTTAATATCGTTACTTGGGGTATGAACCATCCACGTGGTATTTCACCTTGATAGAAGTTATAAACCATTTGCTACACCAATCTGTAATTAATTGGTTAGCTTTTGGATGATCAATTGAGTACAACAGATGGAGAGACAGTTCAATCCTGGGCACAATGGCACCTTGGAGAGGGTGCAGAGGGGAATTACAGGCCTGGTATTAGAGATGAGGGGCTTCTGTTACCTCTTAACCCAGAGTACAGAGTGAAGCTGTGATTGTTCTCCACAGAGCAGAACAATTTCTCAAGGCAGAGTTAACAGAGCTGCACTTTCTGGTTTTATTTCGGATCTCTAGCATCCACAGTATTTTACCTTTTATTTTATTGTATAGAGAGAGGGCTTTTGGAATACTGTGTTCAATTCTGGTGTCCCACCTATAAGGAAGGATGTTGTGAAACTTGAAAGGGTTCAAAAAAATCTTACAACAATGTTGCCAGGGTTTGAGGGTTTGAGCTACAGGGAGAGGCTGAAAACAGGGGCTGTTTTCCCTGGAGCGTCAGAGGATGTGGGCTGACCTTATAGAGGTTCATACAATCATGAGGGGCATGATTATCATAGGGTAAATGGACAAGGTCTTTTCCCTGGGGTGGGAGATCCAAACCTTTCCTTATAGGGTTTAGGCTTAAGGTGAGAGGGGAAAGACTTAAAAGGAATCTAAGGGGCAACTTTTTCATGCAGAGGATGGCATGTGTATGGAATGAGCTGCCAGAGGAAGTGGTGGAGGCTGGTATAATTACAACATTGAAAAAGCCTCTGGACGGGTATATGAATAGGAAGGGTTTGAAGGGATATGGACCAAATGCTGGCAAATGGGACTAGATTAGTTTAGGATACCTGATCAGCAAGGACAAGTTGGACTGAAGGGTCTGTTTCCATGCTGTAAATCTCTATGACTTGGAAACTAAACCCTCTGGTATTTGAGAACCTGTTATGGATAGATAAATAAAGCAAAGTTGAAAATCGTACAACACCAGGTTATAGTCCAACAGATTTATTTGGAAGCACTAGCTTTCGAGATGCTGCCTCTTCATCAGGTGGTTGTGGAGCAGGACCATAAGACACAGAATTTATAGCAAAAGGCTAACAGTGTCATGGAGCTGTAATGATATATTAAACAAATTTAGATTAGTCTTCCATCTTTTAGAATGGGATATGCTAGTTTGGGTTCTTTAATATGTAAATCCCAGAACTCCACCCCAGTCCAACAATGGCACCTCCAAGTCATAAATAAAGCAGTTACAGAACATATGAAATTGAAAATCCTTTTTTAGAGAAAGTAGTCTCTGGGTCAGAGTGTGTGGGAACAGATTCTGAAAACCTGAGTTTTCCAAACAGGCTTGTCAATGTGCATGAAGCAGTGTTAGCTTAAAGCATGATAACACAGTTAACATCATTTTGACAGACTAAAGAAGGGAAAACTCTTTCCACTGGCTGGAGGGTCAGTAAGCGGAGAATGCTGATTAGCAATAATTGGGAAAAGGACCAGAGGAGAGATGAGAATAATTTCTTTTGTTCAGTAAGTTGTTGTGATCCGGAAAGAGCTGCTGGAAAGGATGCTGGAAGCAAGTTCAATATTAACTTTGAAGGGGAATTGGATAAGTAGACATTTGCAGCTATGGGGAGAGAGCAGGAGAGTGGAACTAATTGGACAGATCCTTGAAGGAGGTGTCACAGCATCGTCTTTGCTGAATGATTTGTGACCTTGTGCAACAAATCCTGATCTCAGAGTCTCCGATGAATTGTGGTCAATAACTTGGAGCAAATACACATCAAACTATGATTGAGCAAAGACCGAAATGCACCGGGCAGAGACTTGATAAACATCACTATTATTTTAGCTGCAATTATAGGTTGTGCTGTATTTAAGTTCCTAATTGTCAGCTCTGAAGATGATTCCTCAACACTGTCTGTGCAGCACACATATTTCCAGGAAACATTCCTACAATCAGACTGCAGCCTCAACTCCTGTTGTATTTATGAGGTGCTTCTCAGCACGGAGGCTGGGGGATATAAGCAAGCACTCTCTAAATTCCACAACCTTCAGAATCAAGGTTAGAAATACCGATGGAAACACCAGCATCAGACTCTGAGATATTGATATGAAATAGATTGTGCAGTGGGACCTTCTGAATCAGAGGGGGATCAATGAGTCAATCATGGGCCGTGCAGATTGGACAGTAATATGTTGAGGTCATAGGTCAGTTATGGTGCAGAGTAATAGGTTGAAGGGGATGAACAGTGAAACCTTTATCTTTAACTCTTAAGTCATAGACTACAAACTATGCATAACATTGACAGTATAGGTTACATGACATGCACATATAGCAACATCTGCACAGTCGCAAAATAGGGAGGAGCAGATTTAGGACTGAGTTGAGGAGAGTGGTGAATCTGTGGAATTCCCTGCCAAGTGAAGCTGTAGAGGCTACCTCGTTGAATGTTCTTAAGGCAAAGAAAACTTTTAGAACAGTAAAAGAATTAAGGATTATGGTGAGCGGGCGGGTAAGTGAAGCTGAGTCCACAAAAAGATCAGCCAAGATCTTATTGAATGGCAGAGCAAGCTCGAAGGGCCAAATGGTCTATTCCTCTCCTATTTTTATGTTCTTATGTAGCACCTCAGTTATAGAAAACTTCCATAGAAGTGCTACAATAAGGTAATATAAGTGACTCACGGTGCAGTCACAGCCGCAGATGATAAAAGGAGTGCTTTCACAGGGCTTTCAAGAAGGGGTTGAGGTTAGAGGTAAGGAGATGTTCATGGTGATTTCCTGACCATGGGGCCAATGCGAAACACAAAGCTACAAATGGTCAGTGCCAAAATAAGACAATGCACAAGGATATTGCCACGGAAACAGTGGATTCTGAGGTACGGCGGCTAATTAACTAAATTGGATAGATACTGAGAATGACAGAATTCAATCTGATGCATTGTAGGATCAGAAACAAAAGCGAGATAGGAACATTAGGGGGAGCAGTGACAGGATTGATAGCACTGTGAGGACTGAGATATAAATACTACCCTCATCGGAAGGACAGACACTGACCATCACTCCCCCTCACCATGAGGACAGAGACTGACCAACACTCCCTCACCGTGAGGACAGAAACTGACCAACGCTCCCCTCACCATGAGGACAGAAACTGACCATCACCCCCCTCACCGTGAGGACAGAAACTGACCATCACTCCCCTCACCATGAGGACAGACACTGACCAACACTCCCCTCACAGTGAGGACAGACACTGACCAACACCCCCCTCACCGTGAGGACAGACACTGACCAACACTCCCTCACCGTGAGGACAGACACTGACCAACACTCCCTCACCATGAGGACAGAAACTGACCATCACCCCCCTCACCATGAGGACAGAAACTGACCATCACTCCCCTCACCGTGAGGACAGAAACTGACCATCACCCCCCTCACCGTGAGCTTAGACACTGACCAACACTCCCTCACCACGAGGGCAGACACTGACCATCACTCCCTCACCATGAGGACAGAAACTGACCATCACCCCCCCACACCGTGAGGACAGAAACTGACCATCACTCCCCTCACCGTGAGGACAGAAACTGACCATCACTCCCTCACCATGAGGACAGACACTGACCAACACTCCCTCACCATGAGGACGGACACTGACCAACACTCCCCTCACCGTGAGGACAGAAACTGACCATCACTCCCCTCACCGTGAGGACAGAAACTGACCATCACTCCCTCACCATGAGGACAGACACTGACCAACACTCCCTCACCATGAGGACGGACACTGACCAACACTCCCCTCACCGTGAGGACAGAAACTGACCATCACCCCCCTCACCGTGAGGACAGAAACTGACCATCATCCCCCTCACCGTGAGGACAGAAACTGACCATCATCCCCCTCACCGTGAGGACAGACACTGACCAACACTCCCCTCTCTGTGTGGACAGACACTGACCATCACCCCCCTCACCGTGAGGACAGACACTGACCAACACCCCCCTCACCGTGAGGACAGACACTGACCAACACCCCCCTCACCGTGAGGACAGACACTGACCAACACTCCCTCACAGTGAGGACAGACACTGACCAACACCCCCCTCACCGTGAGGACAGACACTGACCAACACTCCCTCACCGTGAGGACAGACACTGACCAACACTCCCCTCACCGTGAGGACAGAAACTGACCATCACTCCCCTCACTGTGAGGACAGAAACTGACCTTCACTCCCCTCACCGTGAGGACAGAAACTGACCATCATCCCCCTCACCGTGAGTACAGACACTGACCAACACTCCCTCACCGTGAGTACAGACATTGACCAACACTCCCTCACCGTGAGGACAGACACTGACCAACACCCCCCTCACCGTGAGGACAGACACTGACCAACACCCCCCTCACCGTGAGGACAGACACTGACCATCACCCCCCTCACCGTGAGGACAGACACTGACCAACACTCCCTCACCGTGAGGACAGACACTGACCAACACTCCCTCACCGTGAGGACAGACACTGACCAACACTCCCCTCACCGTGAGGACAGACACTGACCATCACCCCCCTCACCGTGAGGACAGACACTGACCAACACTCCCTCACCGTGAGGACAGACACTGACCAACACCCCCCTCACCGTGAGGACAGACACTGACCATCATCCCCCTCACCGTGAGGACAGAAACTGACCATCACCCCCCTCACCGTGAGGACAGACACTGACCAACACCCCCCTCACCGTGAGGACAGACACTGACCAACACTCCCTCACCGTGAGGACAGACACTGACCAACACCCCCCTCACCGTGAGGACAGACACTGACCAACACTCCCTCACCGTGAGGACAGACACTGACCATCACCCCGCTCACCGTGAGAACAGACACTGACCATCACCCCCCTCACCGTGAGGACAGACACTGACCAACACTCCCTCACCGTGAGGACAGAAACTGACCAACACCCCCCTCACCGTGAGGACAGACACTGACCAACACTCCCTCACCGTGAGGACAGACACTGACCATCATCCCCCTCACCGTGAGGACAGAAACTGACCATCACCCCCCTTACCGTGAGGACAGACACTGACCAACACCCCCCTCACCGTGAGGACAGACACTGACCAACACTCCCTCACCGTGAGGACAGACACTGACCAACACCCCCCTCACCGTGAGGACAGACACTGACCAACACCCCCCTCACCGTGAGGACAGACACTGACCAACACTCCCTCACCGTGAGGACAGACACTGACCATCACCCCGCTCACCGTGAGGACAGACACTGACCAACACTCCCTCACCGTGAGGACAGACACTGACCATCACCCCGCTCACCGTGAGGACAGACACTGACCAACACTCCCTCACCGTGAGGACAGACACTGACCAACACTCCCCTCACCGTGAGAACAGACACTGACCATCACCCCCCTCACCGTGAGGACAGACACTGACCATCACCCCGCTCACCGTGAGGACAGACACTGACCAACACTCCCTCACCGTGAGGACAGACACTGACCAACACCCCCCTCACCGTGAGGACAGACACTGACCATCTCTGGCTGATGTAATAGGAGGGGTTTTCCCAGAAAGTAATGTTCGGAGAGAGGTTGCAGGCAGTGGAGCAGCTCTGACAGGGTAATATCAGTTAATTAGAGTCATTTACTGTCCTGGTAGCAAATCTAAAAACTGCCAACATAGTGAGTGTGTACTGGTAATTAGCACAGTGTGGGGTGAGCTGACAGTCACATCGTTACTGCGCTGGTCTTTCAGAGACTCGACATAAACAAAGACCTTGAGCAGGGAGAATTGTGTAATTTATCGTTTGTTAGTTTTATGCACAATTAGTCATTTAAAAACTGGTTAATGTTAATTCTTGGCTATTAACATAAAAGCGAGACAGTGTCTGTCAAATAGCCTGGAACTGTATCATTTGAAATTTTAAGCCTTTTTTAAGGAGCTGTGATGTGGTCTGTGATGTCTCCCCCTAAAGTGTATTCTTCCTGAGGTTTGACCCTTGTCTATGACTGATCTTCCCAAGCTCCAGCCTTCGACCCTCCAACCTTGGTAAACCAGCCTCAATCTGCATTGCTCCCAATCTCTGAAACCGCTGCCTTCTAGCACCATTCCCCCTACCATCCCACCCTTCCCGGCTTCTATTTGTAACATAGAGTCATAGAGATGTACAGCATGGAAACAGACCCTTCGGTCCAACCTGTCCATGCTGACCAGATATCCCAACCCAATCTAGTCCCACCTGCCAGCACCCGGCCCATATCCCTCCAAACCCTTCCTATTCATAGACTCATCCAAATGCCTTTTAAATGCCGTAATTGTACCAGCCTCCACCACTTCCTCTGGCAGCTCATTCGATACACGCATCACCCTCTGTGTGAAAAAGTTGCCCCTTAGGTCCCTTTTATATCTTTCCCCTCTCACCCTAAACCTATGCCCTCTGGTTCTGGACTCCCCCGTCCCAGGGAATAGACATTGTCTATTTACCCTATCGATGCCCCTCATGATTTTGTAAACCTCTATAAGGTCACCCCTCAGCTTCCAACACTCCAGGCAAAACAGCCCCAGGCTGTTCAGCCTCTCCCCATAGCTCAAATCCTCCAACCATCATGACTCATTGCTACTTCTGGTGTTCACTTATTTTGTTAAATTACATTAGATTCTGAGAGATTCTTGACCATGGCTGGATGCTCAAAACTATGAAAAAGATAATGACCATTTTGGATTCAGAAAAGATTTACCAGGATGTTGTGGTTGTGGATGGTTTGAACTAGGAAGAAAGGCTGGGACTTTTCTCACTGGAGCATCAGAGGTTGAGAGGTGACCTGATAGAAGCTTATAAAATCACGAGGGGTCCAGATAGAGTTAATGGTCGCTGGGGGGGTGGCATTCTCTGGATTAATGCTCTGGTGGTAATACCATGGGGCGATCACCTCTTCTCCAGATCCAGTTTCTTACATTCCAATATCTTTTTATGTGGCTCAATGATAAGTTTGGTTTGAGAAACACTGCTGGCAAGCAACTTGAGATGTTTAACTACTTTGCAATGCTATATAAATGAAACAAGGTTTGAATGTTCTGTGTTCTATCAATCTTGCCACAAATTGGCTAAGTTAGCGAGTTTTGAAACAATTTGTAGCTCAGGTTGAGGCTCTGGACATAGGTTTGCTTGCTGAGCTGGAAGGTTTATTTTTAGACGTCGCGTCACTAGGTAACATCATCAGTGCTGGTGACGTTATTTCCTGTGGTGATGTCATTTTCTGTGGTGATGTCATTTCCTGTTTTTTTCTCAGGGTGTGGTAAATGGGATCCAAGTAAATGTGCTTGTTAATAGAGTTCCGGTTGGAATGCCATGATTCTAGGAATTCTCGTGTGTGTCTCTGTTTGGCTTGTGCTAGGATGGATGTGTTGTCCCAGTCGAAGAGGTGTCCTTCCTCAGTCACAAAATGACATGATCCTCTCTCACTAGTATCTTTACATGCAGATGAAGAAGGACACCACTTCGACTGGAACAACACCTCCATCCTAGGACAAGCCAAACAGAGACACGCATGAAAATTCCTAGAAGCATGGCATTCCAACCAGTACTCTATCAATAAACACATTGACTTGGATCCCATTTACCACCCCCTGAAAAACAGAACAGGCAATTACTTCACCACAGAAAAGGTCACCACAGGAAATGACGTCACCCACCCAAGGAAATCTAAACACCTAAGTAAAAAGCGGGCCATACCACCAGTGCTTCACCGGAAGCTCACTGATGATGTGACCGAGTATGGTGACGAAATGTCTGCAAACAAGCCTTCCAGGTCAGCGAGCAAACTTACATCTAAATTGGCTAAGTGTTAGTTTTGGGGAGTTTCACAGAGGGTTTTTCTCCCTGCAATGCATTTTAGAGTATTCAAGTTATAGAGATGTACAGCATGGAAACAGAACCTTCAGTCCAATTCATCCACGCCGACCAGATATCCAAAATAAATCCGGTCCCTTTTGCCAGCATTGGCCCATATCCCTCCAAACCCTTCCTGTTCATATACCCATCCAATCACCTTTTCAATGTTATAATTGTAACAGCCTCCAACACTTCCTCGAGCAGCTCATTCCATACACGTACCACCCTCTGTGTGATAAAAGTTGCCCGTTAGGTCCCTTTTAAATATTTCCCCTCTCATCTCAAATCTATGCCCCCTAGGTTTGGACTACACACCCCCTGGAAAAAGACCTATCCATGCCCCTCATTATTTTATAAATTTTTGTAGGGTCACCCTTCAGCCTCGGACACTGCAGGGAAAACAGCCCCAGCTTATTCAGCCTCTCCCTGTAGCTCAAACCCTCTAACCCTGGCAACTTCCTTTTAAATCTTTTCTGAACCCTTCCACGTTTCACAACATCCTTCCGATAGGAAGGAGAACAAAATTGAATGCCGTATTCCAACAGTGGCCTAACCAATGTCCTGTACAGCTGCAACATGACCTCCCAACTCCTATATTCAATGCTCTGATCAATAAAGGGTAGCATACCAATCTATCCTATCCACCTGTGACTCCACTTTCAAAGAGCTATAAACCTGCACTCCAAGGTCTCTTTATTCAGCAACACTCCCCACAACCTTACCATTAACTGTATGGGTTCTGTCCTGATTAGCAACACCTCACATTTATCTAAATTAAACTCCATCTGCCACTCCTCAGCCCATTGGCCCATCTGATTAAGATCCCATTGTACCCTGAGGTAATCTTCGCTGTCCACTACACTTCCAATTTTGGTGTCATCTGCAAACTTATTAACTATACCTCCTATGTTTGCATCCAAATCATTCATATAAATAGCGAAAAGCAGGGGACAGTTTTCTTGCACTAAGATCCCAAACCTGCCCCATTACCTTTACACCATGCCCTTGTGACTGTCCACTCGTTGTGTTCTCCCATTTGCTATAGACAAACATACTCAGCACTGTCCAGTTCTCCCACGCTCTCTGACACTGGATCCATGTTTAAAAGGCAGCTGTGCAACTGGTCAAGTGCTGCCAGTGCCCGGTATGGGTCATATTATACACCATGGTCATGGCAGAATGGGGTAAATTGAGTCCTCTTTGTGGCCAGGGATCTGGAGGTGCTTGTGGACAGAGAGGTGTGGAGGACGGCTACTAGCGGTGACTTTTTACACACTGTACGTAATCTAATCTAATCTAAGCTAAGCTAAGCCTGCCAAAGGAGGCCATAACACCAGGCTCTGTCAGCCTGGTCTCCACCTGGCTCAGTGAGATCTCAGTGATATGGAGAAAGGGGCATCAATGCAGCAAGACGTTCACTGCACCCAGATAAGTGCCACAGACATCGCTCCAATCCCTCACACTCTCTATCTCTGTTTCATCACACATCTCCCACCAAGGCTCATGCTCTACCAGTCTCAGTGTCACCTGCCACACCTTCCTTCACTTGGTCTCACCCAACCCAACCCTCTTGCCCACTCTCCCTGCCTACTCACTGACTCGGGCATCACCTTTCATCAACCTCATCGACACTGACACCACCCACTTTATCTCATTCAACCCGCCCTCTTTCTCTCATTCCAGGAGAAAATAGCTCACTGTCAGACAGAGAGAACTAGCACCAGTGTTGAGATGCCTGACACTTAACTCCTCACCCTTTGTGTCAAGAGACTCTAGGTGCTGGCTGGTGAGGACCAAGACAGTTTGTGAGGATATGCCAATACCATTATGCCTCAGTAACCAAGTACTAAGCATTCTGTATTACTGCGCTGATCTCCCATTATTGCCACCAAATTCCTCTACTTATAGCCAACGCAGTCCCTCCCGTGTCTCCTCCACTTGCCTGTGGCATCTTCACAGTCACCACCATGAAGAGAGCTGCCCCTCAGGAACACCATGCCCCTCCTCCATCTCTGAGGAAGAAGCTGCAGATCCCTCATGGGAGGCTCAGGCAAGGCTGCAGCCTCCTGCCCCTCCCCCAGCTCAGATCCTGACACTTGGCTGTGTGTTTTAGTCAGAATACAGATGGCAGCACTGTCTGGTGAGCCCATTGCTGCCACGTCTCCACAACTGGTCGATGAAGAGATGCCTCAAGCCGCTGGCACATGAAGGACTCTGGGAGACCAGGCGCCCACTCAGCCCCGAGCAGGAGAGGAACCCATGGCACTGGCCGCTAATCATTTCATTCAAATGCACAAACAGACATGGGGTCCAGCGGGCAGGCTTGTTGGGAAACTGATCAGAAAGTTGGAGGAATTTACCAACATCACCTGCCCTGAGCCACCTCTGGGAGGGGAGTGTGTGTCTGCCTCTGAGGACAGGTTGGCAGTTGTCATGGAGACAGACGTCTAGCAGCCTCACTGTGTGCCATGTAGACATGGACCCACAATCCATCACTCCATCCTCACCAACAATGACTGGGAGACAAGGAACATTGGACAACTCCAGGTGCCCCTTCCTGAAAGTACACTGATGAACCAGATCAGTTAACAGTGCTTATATGGTCAACAGTAAAGGAGTTTTTCTCCTTCCAGACTTATATGTGCATTCAAATTTCGCTATTTGTCACAATGGCTTTCGAACCCATATCCCCAGAGCATCAGCCAGAATGTTCTAGATTGATGGTCTCATGCCATTCCCCAGTGGAGTGTCATTAGAATTAGTGATGGGGGTCACAACCTAATTAGGAAGTGTCAACCATACCAGACAACCTCCCCACCTTGACCATGAACCCATTGGCCAGCCCTGAGCTATGAGCTTCTTGCAGGCTTTTGTGAGCTGGTTCTGTTCTAACTGTTTTACTGACAGCTTGGCTGTGATGTCTATCTGCAGAGCTCTGTGATTGACAGTTTTGTGGTGCAGGATGGCAATTTTAGTCAGTGATTTACTGATGAAGCGATCTTATCTAAAAGCTGTTTGTCAGATCCCCTGAGGCTGTGGAAATGCATTAAGGATCAAACAGAGCATCAATGCCCCATGGATGGTTTCATATCACAGCGGATTTTTAAACTATTGACTAACTGTTCTGTACTATGTTCATGTAAAATTTGATATCAGCTGAGGTCAAAGTATATTAAAAGGCACTTTGCCGCAGAGCTGGTTAATAGCATTGAGACTCATAATGTCTGGGAACTATTTACTTGCAGCTTAGTTGATATTTCTGATGCCTTTGTGGGTGTGCCATTACTTACTAACAAATTTTGACTTTTGAACAAAGGAAAACTGAACCTTTTGCTATGTGCTACCCTGGGAGGATGGTGCATCAGATGGATAGCTGAAGTCTAAGATGGCAGCTCAACACCACCTCCCCCATTAAAACAGAAATAGCAATAAATATCATTCATGCCAGTGGCAACCACATCCCACAAACAAACCATCAGCTCTGACACAGGTTCGTACATCAGCACTGGGGGAAAGGGGGATAGAGGGGAAGCTAACATGAGGCAGAGAGAGATAAAGAAATAGATATAGTTGATACAGCCCTCCAGTGGAGTTAAGCTATGAACTGATTGAATGATGAGAGAGGGTTCAGGGGTTGAATGGCCCACAGATACAATCGTGGGGCAGGGTTTCTTCCTCACAGATGCTTGAAAAGCGACTTTCTGAGTGTAATATTTTCAACCTTAACATCATGGGCTCCTCATTCTCTCAGTTTCATTTGTGGTTTCAGATGCTTCCAAGTAAACAAACGTCTAGTTCCCTCAGATGGGCAAGGAGGACAAGGGTCTCTTACTGTGTACACTGCTGCAGTGTAGTTATATCAATCTGATAAAGAGAGGGAGAGAAAAGATAAATTGAGAGAAAAGTGAGAAATGATTGAGTTGGGGAGGAATTTCTTCACCAAAGGATTGTGAATCTGTGGAATTCCCTGCCCAGTGACATAGTTGAATGTTTTTACGGCAAAGATAGATAGATTTTTGAACAGTAAAGAAATTAAGGGTTATGGTGAGTGGGCGGGTAAGTGGAGCTGAGCCCATGAAAAGATCAGCCATGATGTTATTGAATGGCAGAGCAGGCTCGATGGGCCGAATGGCCTATTCCTGCTCCTAGCTCTTATATTTGTATTATATTCTTATGTAGAAGAGAAAATTTTAAAACTTGGCCTTTGTAAAATCTCTATGAACAATTTACTACTTGAAGAACTGAGATTCCACAATAAATTCTTTACATCCTGGTCTAAAGGGATTAATTAGAGGCAATGGACACAGCATTAAATGGGCAATTACACAGTTAACTATTCGGCTTAACTTTCTGCGGGGGAGTTAATGCACAATTAGTACATAAATCCAGCAAATCCCTCTTAAACAAAGGAAAGCTAAGGTTGAGATTTGTGTGAAGCAGTATAAATCGATGGGCAAATTCTGGAGAGTTTCAACTTTTGCCACATGCCTTCTTCATTTGAACTTGCTTTCCAATCTGTATGCTAATAATTGCACTCATATTTAAATATTTTCCTGATCAACCTGTCCAAAGACATGTTATTACACACCTTTGGAGCAGGTGGACTTGAACTCAAGCTTCCTGGCTCAGAGGTACGGACACTACCCTGCAACACAAGAGTCTTCCTACACACATTTTTAATATGATTACAATTCTAGCTGGTTTTGATCCATTGTGGCTGAATTGAGGAAAGGCAGCAGAGCTTAATCTCATTGAAAACCTGTATTGAAACCAAAAGATGTAACAGTCAGGTTGAATGGTGTGTGGAGACACCAGTAATGATTCATCAAGCCTCCTGGAAAAATTTCAGCAGTAGTGAAATTTCTTAAAATTCTTTTTATGTAAAAAGATATAAAAAGCCAGAGCTGTGGTTTGTGTGGGTGACTAAGCTGTCTCTTGATTGCGATTCTACAACTCTCAGCTTAAAACGAAATCCAACGGTGGAATTGATCTTTTTGAAAGTTAGCTGTGAATCAACTTTTAATAATCCCTGAAAGTCACTGAGTATCCAACTCATTAAATGCAGTCTGAGATCCCAGATCGCAATCTCCTTATGTCATCATTTGTCAACTTATTGCAACTTTTTCTTTTAATAAAAAAAAACTCGGTGATTGAGATGCTACTTGTGAGAAGCATTATAAATCGATCAGCAAGTTATGGAGATTTGCAACTCATGCATTTGTCATCTTTGCTTGAACTTGTTGCCTGATTTGTCTGTGAATAATGACATGCATTGTTAATGCTGTGGCTACAACAAAAACCTATCAGACATTTAAGTGTAAAATTCAACTTCAGTGAGGCAGAAGGCAATGATAAATCCAACACAGTGCAGTTACATCTGTGGAAAGAAGAATAATAAGGAATATAGAACATAAGAAGGCTATTCAGCCCCTCCAATATGTCTCTATCAGTAGTGATTGGAACCATGGCCAGGTGAGTCTCATTGACGATGAGATCCTTGATTGGAGTTGTTGACCTGGGGCCAATTAGGGAACCCTGACTGACAATATAGACAGGAGATTCAGAGAGTCTCCTCAGTCCAGGGACTGGCTCTGAGCTGGCTGGTCAGAGCCTGTGTACTGGGCAGATGTAAACAAACAGTGACTTGGTGACAGGATACCAGCCTGTGTGAAGTTATTTCACCATCATTCAATTAATCTGATTTAAATATTAGCTCCATTTTCCAGTCTTGGTCTGTAATCTTTAATATTATTCCCTAACCAAAATAACCCCCAGATTTAGTCAGTTTTGGGGGAGAGAGGTGCTGATACCATCCATGAATGGCCTGGCATTACATTTAAGATTATGCCTCCTTAATCTGACTCCTCTGTCAAAAAATGTTTCTTATTCATTTACTTATTCCTTATCAAATTCCTTAATCACCTTAAATGCCTCAATTTAATCAGTAACACCTTGCATTTATGTAGGGCTTCTAACCTATTAAACATCAGCAAAAGATATTAGCACAGATGATCAATGTTTGGTTGAAAAGGTCAGCGTTAAGGAGTAATCTTAAAGAAGGGGATAGAGCCGGAGAGGTTTATGGAGAAACTTCCAGAGCTCAGGGCCTCAGTCATTGAATGCAGGCAACCAATTGTAGAGCCATAGACATATGCAGCACAGAAGGATGCCAACACCCATTGTGTCCAAGATGGTCAACAAATATCTGATTGTACCAATCCATCTTCCAGCATTTGGCACATGGTCCTGGATACGATGGCAACACAAGTGAATATCTCAATACTGCTTATTAAAAATTTCCCTGGACACTCCTTTTAGCCTTTCTACCTCTTACCTTAAATCTGTGCTCCCTGGCTATTAGCCCCTCTACTGATGAAAAGACAGCTTTCCTATCTTTGTCACTTATGATCTTATACATCTCTAACAAGTCGTCTCTCAGCCTTCGCTGATCTAGGAAAGCGTACTGTAATCAGTGCAGGCTTTCCTCACAGTTCCAACCCTCCTGCCTCCAGGTAAATTTCCTCTCTTGAGGGCAGTCACAATCCACCTGTAGTGCAGTGACCCAAACCCCATGCCAACAGCATTCGTAAGCCTTCCCACGAGGATGCTATACTGTTTCTGTTCAGATGTAATCCATCCAATTTGTACAGGTCACACCATTCCCAAAAAAGACCTTGGGCACTGTTATAAAACAGAAAGACCTAGGGGTTCATTTATATAATTCCTTGACATTTGCATCACATATAGACAGGGTGGTTAAGAAGGCATTTAGCAGACTTACCTTCAGTGCTCAGACCTTTGAGTATAGGAATTGGTATGTTATGTTGAGGTTGTACAGGACATTAGTGAGGCATCCTTGGGAGTACTGTGTCCACTTTTGGTCATCCAATTATGGGAAGGATCTTCTTACGCTCAAGAGAGTTCAGAAGGGATTGCTGGGAATGGAGGGTTTGAGTTATGAGGACAGGCTGGATAGGCTGGAGGTTTTCACTGGTATAAATAAATTGAATGACAGGTGTCATTTCACTAGGGTGGGCAAATTCAAGACAAGGTGGCATATTATTAAGGTGAGAGGAGAAAGATTTTAAAAAGATATGAGGGGCAATTCTTTTACACAGAGAGTGGTTTGTGTCTGGAATGAACTTCCAGAGGAAGTGGTGGATATGGGCACAATTACAACATTTTTTAAAAATTTAGATAAGTACATGAATAAGAAATGTTTGGAGGAATATGGGCCAGGAGCAGGTGGGACTAGTTTTGTTTGGGATCACAATTGGCATGGACTGGTTGGACCAAAGGGGGTCGAGGGTGTGGTGCTGAAAAAGCGCAGCAGGTCAGGCAGCATCCAAGGAGCAGGAGAATTGATGTTTCGGGCAAAATCTCTTTATCAGGAATGAGGCTGTGAGCCGAAGAGATGGTGAGATAAGTGTGTGTGTGTGTGTGTGTGGGGAGGGGGGGGGGGGGTTGGGTGGGGGGGTGTAAGGTAGCTGAGAGTGCAATAGATAGATGAAGGTGGGAGTAATGATATTAGGTCAGAGTGAAGCAGATAGGTGGGAAGGGAGATGGACAGATCAAGAGAGCGGTGCTGAGTTGGAGAGTTGGAACAGAGATAAGGCAGCGGAAGGAGAAATGAGGAAACTGGTGAAATCCACATTGATCCTGTGTGGTTGGAGTGTCCCGAGACAGAAGATGGTGCATTCTTCCTCCAGGGTGGTTAGGGAGTGGTATTGGAGGAGACTGAAGTTTGGACTGAAGGGTCCGTTTCCATGCTGGATGACTCTATGACTCTCGAAATGGCTCAGAAATCTAAAACTCTCTTTCCTGCACCGTCTCTTCAGTCACACATTCATCTGCCCTATCCTTCTATTCCTAAACTCACTTCTGGGTGGAACCTAGAGTAATCCAAAAATAATTTCTCTTGAAATCCTGCTTTACAATTTTCTTTCTAATTCCCTAAACTCTGATTGCAGGATCTTTGGTAGAACAAGTAAAAGTGGTATTGGCCCAGAGGCCAGGATTGGGGGAGGAGTGAAAACAACTTGAAGGTCTGTAGGTTCCAGTGACAGGAAGGGGTGAGATAAGGAGGGATTTGAGATGATGCATGAAAATTTTAAAATGGAATTGTTGCTTAACCAAGACCCAGTGTAGGTTAGGGAGCATAGGGCTTCCTGGTGAATGGGTCTTAATGTGACTTAGGATGCAGGCTGTAAAGTTTTGGATGACCTTCATTTTCTGGAGTATAGATCTATGCAAGATACGCCAAGAGTGTATTAGAATAGTCAAGTCTTGAGGTGAATAGACAAAAAACAATTAAGGTTGAGTTTCAGCAAAGATTAAATAACAAGCTAGTTACTGGAATGAAATATAACCTTCCTGTTTCAATAATTTTTAAATGTTCCTTTATTATTTGATGTTTGTGAATTTAATATTAGCTATGGGAATTAGAGGTGCTCCTTTTGTAAGAATATCTGTCGTTTTAACAAAATATAAGTTCTAGAATGACATTGTGATATCTGAGCATCACCAGCACTTAACCTCAGATATAAGGAGAACTCACTGCTAGCATTACTAAAGTTGCAATTTATTCAGGATAAGAGTTACTCAGTTCATAAATGTGCAGAGTTGTTATTTATTCAGGGTTAGAATTACTCACCAAGCAACTGTAGAGTGTTACTATTTATTCAAGTAATGAGGACTTAAGCAATAATTGAGGGAGGCTCAATGTAGCAGGCAACCTTGGTGATGGAGTGAGGGTTGCATTAAGATCATGAACAGTCCAATACAGCCATAGCCAGCACTAATCAGAGCACTGGAATTATCAAACATGGGAGGACATGGGAGGAACTCAGCAGATTCCTGACAGCATCTTCGGAGAGACACCAGTGAGAGGGAATACTGAGAGACCAGTATGACCCAGTCCCAGTGAGAAGGAACATCAACAAACCAATATAACACCGTCCCAGTGAGAAGGAACATCAACAGACCAGTATGACACAGTCCCAGTGAGAGTAGCTCACTCCTATAATGCACTGCATTTAAACCTGACCTTCTAATTTAATCCTTTTAGCACTGATATCGTGTTGTAAAATCAGACTCAATAAAGTCAAGTCATCTCTGGATTGTCATGAAAAATAGGATGATGGAAGCGAATGGATTGTTATAAAGTCTCACTGATTCACCAATGTCTGTCATTGAAAGGAACCTGCTATCTCTGTCTGATCTGGCCTAAATCTAATTCCAGTCCCACTATGTATGGAGATCCTTCTTTAATTTTATTATCAACCTGGATGAACATGGTATATCACACTTCTGAGGCAGGTGGGACTTGAACCCAGACCTTCTGGGTCAGAGGCAGGGACATTATTACAAGACTCTTTGGTGGAATCCCTAATGCCTTCAGTGACTGATGCGCAAGAAAGACTATCCTATATCTCAACAATTAACAAGTAAGTATGGAACAGTGTGTTGATTCACATTGTGTTGCACTTATCTGGCTGAATAAATAGTAACTCTGTACAGCTGCACATAGAGTAACTCTAACCCTGAATAAATAGCAATTCTAGTTACACAATGAATTATCCTTAAATCTAAGGTTAAGTGCTGGTGATGCTTCGACATCATAATGTTATTCTGGTGCTTGTATTTTATTAAGATGACGGACATTCTTACAGACTGAGCATCACTGATTCTGGTAGCTAATATAAAATGCACAAACTACAAATCATAAAACAGAGTTTCTATTTTGTTTCAAAAATTGTTGAAACGGGAAGATTATAGTCCATTCCAGAAAATAATTTGTCATTCAATCTTTGCTGAAACCCAACTTTAATTGTTCTGTATAGCTCTGTGTGAATTTGTGTCACTTCATTGCACCTTAATAACTGTTCTTACCTTCAATATTCAAACTTGAAATAAAATTACTGAGAGAAAATTATCTTTTAATTTGTCATAACCATTGAAGAGGGCAAGGAAAATCAAGGACACGAAAGGCAACCAGCCTGTGAACATCTTCCTTCCAATATGCCTTACCTTGATCTGTTATTAATATTCAGGACAAACCAGGTAGGGATGGAGGAGAGTGGAGAGTTGTTACATTGTGCATTTAGTCCACCAAAACCCCTGGGACTCTTTCAATTTCATCGTCGCTGCCTTGACATGATTTACAAAAAACACTGAACATAGGGCACCCTATTCTTTTTGCAAGCTGTGTGTTACCCAAGTCTGTATTATATATCATCTGTCATTGATCTGCCTACTTAGGCATTTTGTAGAACACATTTGTGGTTTTCAGAGTCAGCAACCCACTTTATTTTAGTACTATCTACAAATCTGATCAATTTCATTGAATCTCTGAATTCAAGTAATTTGTGTAAGTTGGAAACAATTGAGATCCCAATATAACTACTGAGGCATTGAACACAGCACTTCCCCTGCTGATATCACCTGTTGCCTCTTTTCTTATTCACCACAGTCTTCTTGTGCAGAAACTGGAGGAACCCCACATACTTGGACTCCCACAGTCCACAGGGCAGAATCTTTTGAAGGCTAAAGCACTTGATGGATCTGCTTTTAACTTGGTCAGTGGTACCTGTACAAAAATGACCCAGTAAATTGTGGTGCAGGAAGGTGTAATATTGGACATGTTGGTGGGAGAGCAAGGGCGGAACATCTCCAGACGCCCAACCTGAGTGGCAGCCGGCTCATTCTGCAAGGTAGGTCTGGGTGGATTACAGAATCACAGACTTGTGCTAGCACAGTCCATTGTGCCTGCACTGGTTCAATTACCCAGTGCCAATCTCCTGCCTTTTCCCCATATCCCCTCACACCATTACTATTCAAATGATGTGCCAAGCACCAGTGAGACTCAGGGAAGCTAAGCACATGTATGGCCTAACAGGAATTCCAGAAGCTACCTCCAAAACCAAGAAGTTCAAGCTTTAGAATACATGTATCTCAGTGTGGAGTGGGAGGGAGCATGTGTGGTCCTGTTGCTCTCCAATTGATGGAAGTAAGTATCGATGGGGTCTTGACAGACCTCAAGCCTCACCAAATGGATCCAGCGATTCTTTCAAGTACACCTTACCCAATCCATTTTCCCTGAAGATGGGCAATATTTGTGATTAGCTCCATCATATACACTGTTATAGACAGTCATTTAATAACCTTTGGTTATTGCTAACTCAGTGTGTGCTCACTGAGTTAGCAATATCTAAGTTTTAAACTTAGTATTCTTCATTTCCAGTTCCTCCATGGCCTCTCTGTTCCTGATCTTGGTAATCTCCTGCAGCCCTATAACATTCCAAAATGATTGCAACGCTCTAATTCTAAGCCTATTGAACTATGTTGCTATTGAAATTGGAATTGGAATTAGATTTTATTGTAATGTGTATTCGAGTATAGGAATACATGAGTACAATGAAGAGTGTATAACGTCGCCAATCTCGGGCACCATCGTGGTTACAAAACCAGAATTTGAAAAAGACTACAGCAGAAATAAAAGAAATGTCCGGATCTTGAAGTCATCTCCATAAAGGAACCACCGATGCAAGTACCCGGGCCTAGCCATGGCCTGATGTCTCAGTAAGCCTGCAAGTCTCCATCAATCGCTGGGAGGGGCAATGTTCTTGCTGCCACTAACACTGCCGCCACCTCCGGCCGTTGGAGGAGCTTTACCGTTATTGCTGTCCCCAAATGCTGGGAGGATGTCCTTGCTGCTGCCTCCAATTGCCGGGAGGAGATCAGTCTGAATATTGTCCAGATCTTGTTGTATTTGTACACAGGACTGCTTCATTATCTGATGAGCTGTGAATGGTGCTAAATGTCGCATAATCATCAGCGACTATTTCGCCCCCCGCCAACTTACAATGGAGGGAAGGTCATTGATGTAGCAGCTGAAGATGGTTGGGCCCAGAAAACTACCCTGAGGAACTCCTGCAGAGATGTCCTAGAGATGTCAGACCTCCAGCAGCCACAACTATCTGCATATGTGCCAGCAGAGAGTTTGCCCCCCATTCCCATTAACTTGCATATTGCTGGGTCTCCTTGATGCCACGATTGGTCAAACTCAGCTTTGATGTCACTCCCCTCTGGAATTCAGCTCTTTTGTCCTTGTTTGAACCAAGGCTTTGATGAGGTCAGGAGCTGAGTGGCCCTGGGGGAACCCAAACTGGGCATCACTGAGCAGGAGCTGCTTGATAGCTCTGTTGATGACACCTTCCATCATTTTACTGATGATCGAGAGTAGACTGATGGGGCAGTAACTAGCTGGATTGGACTTGCTCTAGTTTTTATGTACAGGACATACTTGGTCAATTTTCGACATTATCGGGTAGATGTCAGCATTGTAACTGCGCTGGAAAAGCTTGGCTAGGGGAGTCGCAAGTTCTGGAGCACAAGTCTTCAGTACTATTGGTGGAATGTTGTCAGGGTCCTGAGTCTTTGCAATTTCCAGTGCTGTCAGCTTTTTTCTGATATTGCATGGAATGAATCGAATTAGCTGAAGACTGATATCTGTGATGCTGGGGATCACTGGAGGAGATCCACTGAGATGGATCATCCATTCGGCATTTCTGGCTGAAGATTGTTGTAAATGCTTCAGCCTTATCTTTTGCACTGATGTGCCGGGCTGTTCCATCATTAAGGATGGGATATTTGTACAGCCTCCTCCTCCAGTGAGTTGTTTAAGTTTCCACCAACATTCATGACTGTATGTGGCTGGGCTGCAGAGATTAGATCTAATCCTTTGGTTGTGGGATCACTTAGCTCTGTCGATCACTTGCTGTTTATGTTGTTTGACAAGTAGTCTTGTTTGGTGGCTTCCCCAGGTTGACACCTCATTTTCAGGTGTTCCTGGTGCTGCTCCTGGCATGTCCTCCTGCACTTTCCATTGAACCCGGGTTGATCCCCTGGTTTGATGGTAATGGTTAAGTGGGGGATATGCCGGGCCACGAGGTTACAGATTGTACAGTTCTGGAGTACAGTTCTGCTGCTGTTGATGGCCCACAGCGCCTCATGGATACATGGTCATGAGTTGCTAGATCTGTTTGAAATCTGTCCCATTTAGCACAATGATAGTGTCACATAATACGATGGAGGATATTCTTAATATGAAGATGAGACCTTATCTCCTCAGGAATTGAGCATGGTCACTGCTGCCAATACTGCAATGAACAGATGCATCGGCAGCCGGCAGATTGGTAAGGATGAGGTCAAGTATGTTTTTCCCTCTTGTTGGTTCCCTCACCACCTGCCTCAGACCCAGTCTAGATTCTACTTCCTTTAGGACCCGACCAGCTCTATCAGTAGTACTGCTGCCGAGTCACTCTTGGTGGTGGGCATTGAAACCCCCACCCAGAGTACATCAGCGCTCTTGCCACCCTCAGTGCTTCCTCCAGGTGGTGATGACAAAGAAGGGGGCAGATTTCTGCCGGTGGGACAGGACATACCCAAGGTTGGTGATGGCGGTGACTGGGTCATTGTCCGTGAGGTATGATTCCCTCAGTACAATCTGTCAGGTTATTTCTTGATTAGTCTATGAGACAGTTTTGTCATTTCTCCCCAGAATTTGGAACAAAGACCTTTCAGTCGACAGGGCTATGTTTACAGTTGCTGCTTCCAGCACCAGGTTAACCTGTAGGCTCCATTCCTATTTTGAGGGTTTGTAGCAGCTTGATGCAACTGAGTAGCTAGATTGGCTATTTCAGAGCCACGTTTGGCCAGACCAGGTAAGGATGACAGATGTCCTCTCCGAAAGGACATTAGTGAACCAGGTGGGTTTTTACAACAATTGAGAATAGTTATCATTAGGTTTTTAATTCCAGATTTTACCCAGGACCCCAGAACATTATTTAGATCTCTGAATTATTAGTCTGACAGCAATTCTGCTCTGTCAATGCCTTCCCATTTGTCCTAATCTCTCTTTATGTGTCTCTGTGTCAGATTTTATTTAGGAATTTCTGTGTTGAGATCTTTTATTATATTAAAGGAAAATGAAAGTTTTTTTGTTGCTAATCTGCTATTTCAAAGAAAAGTATCCCATCAAGAGACTGTATGTAGCAAGTATTTTTAAGTACAAAATAATTTGGAATCTTTTCATAATTATCTTGGATGTTGAGTAATAGATTTTTTTAAAAATTATTGTGGATCGTAATTATTCCAGCAACTCCCTGTAATTACATCATTGAGTCATGTCAAATGAAAGCAACATTATTCACAAATCAGGCATTTCATTTCAAACAGATGAGTCTGACTGGAATATTAATAGGAGTGTTCTGGCACATTTGAGCTGAGAGGCAATGAACCTGACCTAGTTTCTAAGCTGCCATCGCCAAAGGATTGCATAGTCCACGTCCCTGGTGATATCCCAATCCTCTGGCTTCAGTCCCAGTGGTAGCTCGGCCCTCACTCTCATGTGGCAATTCCAGCCAGCTGCACACCCCCACCCCCTCTACCTCCCCAACCCTCCCAATCACAAATCCCTGTTTCCTGTACAACCCTTCATTCCGGAGAGAGACAGAGAGAGAATGGAGAGAGATGAAGAGCAAATGGAAGCCTCATTAGATTAGATTCCCAAGGTGGCCAAAAGTGCCAGAGACCCAGGTTCAATTCCTGCCCTGGGTGACTGTCTGTGTGGAGTTTGCATGTTCTCCCCGTGTCTGCATGGGTTTCCTCTGGGTGCTCCGGTTTCCTCCCACAGTCCAAAGATGTGCAGGTTAGGGGGGTTTGGCCATGGGAAAAATACAGTGATAGGGTAGAGAAATGGGTCTGGATGAGATACTGTTCCGAGGATCAATGTGGACTTGATGGGCTGAATGACCTGCTTCCGCACTGTAGGGATTCCCTGAGGTGGATGTAAATGATTCAATTACATAATTGTGAAAGACAGTGTGGAAACAGGTTCTTCAGCCCAACCAGTCCACACCGACCCTCCGAAGAGTAACCCACCCAGACCCATTTCCCTCTGACTAGTGCACTATCGGCAATTTAGCACGACCAATTCACCTGACCTGCACATCTTTGGACTGTAGGAGGATACCGGAGCACCCGGAGGAAACCCACACAGACACGGGGAGAATGTGCAAACTCCACACAGTCAGTTGCCCGAGGCTGGAATAGAACCTGGGACCCTGGTGCTGTGAGGCAGCAGTGCTAACCACTGTGCCACCGTGCCACCCATTTTTTTTATTAGACAAATGCAGGGGGTTAAGTGGCAGGGGTTCAGACAAGGGATTGATGTGCTCGAGGACACAATCTATCCTCACAAGTTCCAAGCTGAGGGAATATTGCAATGTCATAGGTGCCAGCTTTTGGAGGAGGCATTAAATCATAGAACCAATCACAGAATCCCTACAGTGGGGAAACAGGCCATTCAACCCATTGGGTCTACACTGGCCCTCCAGAGAGCATCTCACTGAAACCCACACCCCCCACTCTATCCCCTGCATTTTCCATGGCCTACTCACTAGTTGGCATGTCCCTGGGTATTATGGGACAATTTCCCATGGCCAAACCACCTACCTGGAGAAAGTGAGGTCTGCAGATGCTGGAGATCAAAGTTGAAACTTTATTGCTGGAACTGCACAGCAGGTCAGGCAGCATCCAGGGAACAGGAGATTCGACGTTTCGGGCACAGGCCCTTCTTCAGGAATGAGCAGAGAGTGTTCAGCAGGAGAAGATAAAAGGTAGGGAGGAGGGACTTGGAGGAGGGGCGTTGGAAATGTGATAGGTGGAAAGAGGTCAAGGTGAGGGTGATAGGTCGGAGTAGGATGGAGGCGGAGAGGTCAAGAAGAAGACTGCAGGTCAGGAAGGCGGTGCCGGGCTGGAGGGATTCGGCTGAGACAAGGTGGGGGGAGGGGGGATGAAGAAACTGGTGAAGTCCAAGTTCATCCCCTGTGGTTGGAGGGTTCCCAGTCGGAAGATAAGACCCTCCTCCTCTGACCGTCGCGTTGTTGTGGTTTGGCGGTGGATGAGTCCAATGACCTGCATATCCTCGGTGGAGTGGGAGGGGGAGTTGAAATGCTGTGCTACAGGGTGGTTGGGTTGGTTCGTCCGGGTGGCCCAGAGGTGCTCTCTGAATCGCTCCGCAAGTAGGCGGCCTCTCTCCCCAATATAGAGGAGGCCACACCGACTGCAGCGGATGCAGTAGATGATGTGGGTGGAGGTGCAGGTGAATCTGTGGCGGATATGGAAGTTTCCTTTGGGGCCTTGGAGAGAAGTGAGGGGGGAGGTGTGGGCGCAAGTGTTACACCTCCTGCAGTTGCAAGGGAAGGTGCCGGGAGTGGAGGTTGGGTCGGTGGGGGGTGTGGATCTGACAAGGGAGTCGCGGAGGGAATGGTCTCTACGGAAAGCTGATAGGGGAGGGGAGGGAAATATATCCTTGGTCTAGGAAGGGGACTGTATCGGCGCTACCTCGTGCTCCCACGAGGAGGTTGAACAGTTCATCCACTACACTAACACCTTCCACCCCGACCTCAAATTCACCTGGACATTCTCGGACTCCTCCCTCCCCTTCCTAGACCTTTCTGTTTCTATCTCAGGCGACCGAATCAACACGGACATCTACTACAAACCAACCGACTCCCACAGCTACCTGGACTACACCTCCTCTCATCCTGCCCCCTGTAAAAACGCCATCCCATTCTCCCAATTCCTTCGTCTCCGCCGCATCTGCTCCCAGGAGGACCAGTTCAAAATACGTACAACACAGATGGCCTCCTTCTTCAAGGACCGCAATTTCCCCCCCGACGTGGTCGACGGTGCCCTCCACCGCATCTCCTCCACTTCCCGCTCCTCCGCCCTTGAGCTCCGCCCCTCCAACCGCCACCAGGACAGAACCCCACTGGTCCTCACCTACCACCCCACCAATCTCCATGTACAGCGCATCATCCGCCGTCACTTCCGCCACCTCCAAACAGACCCCAGCACCAAGGATATATTTCCCTCCCCTCCCCTATCAGCTTTCCGTAGAGACCACTCCCTCCGCGACTCCCTTGTCAGATCCACACCCCCCACCGACCCAACCTCCACTCCCGGCACCTTCCCTTGCAACCGCAGGAGGTGCAACACTTGCGCCCACACCTCCCCCCTCACTTCTCTCCAAGGCCCCAAAGGAAACTTCCATATCCGCCACAGATTCACCTGCACCTCCACCCACATCATCTACTGCATCCGCTGCAGCCGGTGTGGCCTCCTCTATATTGGGGAGACAAGCCGCCTACTTGCGGAGCGATTCAGAGAACACCTCTGGGCCACCCGGACGAACCAACCCAACCACCCTGTAGCACAGCATTTCAACTCCCCCTCCCACTCCACCGAGGATATGCAGGTCATTGGACTCATCCACCGCCAAACCACAACAACGCGACAGTCAGAGGAGGAGCGTCTTATCTTCCGACTGGGAACCCTCCAACCACAGGGGATGAACTTGGACTTCACCAGTTTCTTCATCCCCCCTCCCCCCACCTTGTCTCAGCCGAATCCCTCCAGCCCGGCACCGCCTTCCTGACCTGCAGTCTTCTTCTTGACCTCTCCGCCTCCATCCTACTCCGACCTATCACCCTCACCTTGACCTCTTTCCACCTATCACATTTCCAACGCCCCTCCTCCAAGTCCCTCCTCCCTACCTTTTATCTTCTCCTGCTGAACACTCTCTGCTCATTCCTGAAGAAGGGCCTGTGCCCGAAACGTCGAATCTCCTGTTCCCTGGATGCTGCCTGACCTGCTGTGCTGTTCCAGCAATAAAGTTTCAACAACAATCCACCTACCTGCACATCTTTGGACTGTAGGAGGATACCGGAGCACCCGGAGGAAACCCACACAGACACAGGGAGACTATATAGACGCCATACATTCAGTCACCCAAGGCTGAAATCACAAATGAGGCTTTGTCCAACCTCTCAAGTGAGTGGCAAGGTGGCCAAAAGTGCCAGAGACCCAGGTTCAATTCCTGCCCTGGGTGACTGTCTGTGTGGAGTTTGCATGTTCTCCCCGTGTCTGCATGGGTTTCCTCTGGGTGCTCCGGTTTCCTCCAACAGTCCAAAGATGTGCAAGTTAGGAGGGTTTGGCCATGGGAAAAATACAGTGATAGGGTAGAGAAATGGGTCTGGATGAGATACTGTTCCGAGGATCAATGTGGACTTGATGGGCTGAATGACCTGCTTCAGCACTGTAGGGATTCCCTGAGGTGGATGTAAATGATTCAATTACATAATTGTGAAAGACAGCAATGAAGTTTTTTTGTGGTACAGAAAATGCTGGAGAAACTCAGCAGGTCTGGCAGCATCTGTGGAGAAAGGGACATTCTGAAGAAGTGTTACTGGACTCAAAACATTAACTCTGTTTCATGCCCCACAGATGCTGTGAAACCTGCTGAGTTTCTCCAGCATTGTGTTCGTTTCAGATTTCCAGCAACTGCAGTATTTTGATTTTACTTGCATTCTTCCTGGTCCACTTGCCATGGTCGTTATCACATTGCTGTCTGTGGGAACTTGTGCTACAAACTTGGTGGGTTAGTTTCACACACTACAGCAATGACCACACCTCAAAATTAGTTCATTAGCTGTGATGCCCTTTGGGATGTTCACGAGTGCCATGTCAAAAATTAGGCTGAGAATAATTTCTGTTTCCTTTCTTCAACCATCGAATTCCCCTCGTTTCTACACATTTTCAAACCAAACTTATCAGCAAGGCTCCTGGTTCCGGACAGATGGATGCTCAGTGCCCAGGAAACCTGAGTTCCGACTGCCAGAGTAAATCGTCTTCACCCAGCTCAAGGAAGGCCCTCAAACAAGGACAGGACATAGGAAGAGCTTCAAAGACTCCCTGAAGCTTTTCCTCAAGAAATGCTATATAGATGTCAACAAATGGGACTCCCTTGTTCAGAAGAAACCAACTTGGGGGAAGGTCCTGTGTAAAGAGATACAATTCTTTGAGAACACTCATCGGCAAGAGGTGTTACATCAAAGGAATGCCAATGATCTCAAAGGCAAGGACCAATTCCACCTCCCAGATTAGATTCCTTACAGTGTGGAAACAGGCTCTTTGGCCCAACAAGTCCACACCGACCCTCCGAAGAGTAACCCACCCAGACCCATTCCCCTACCCTATACACAGTTTCCACATTTCCCCTTCCCCCACCTTACCCCAGTTACATCCTTCCAGCTCAGCACTGTCCCCATGACCTGTCCTACCTGCCTATCTTCTTTTCCATCTATCTACTCCACCCTCCTCCCTGACCTATCACCTTCATCCCCTCCCCCACTCACCTATTGTACTCTATGCTGCTTTCTCCCCACCCCCACCCTCCTCTAGCTTACCTCTCCACGCTTCAGGCTCTCTGCCTTTATTCCTGATGAAGGGCTTTTGCCCGAAATGTCGATTTTACTGCTCCTCGGATGCTGCCTGAACTGCTGTGCTCTTTCAGCACCACTAATCCAAAATCTGGTTTCCAGCATCTGCAGTCATTGTTTTTACCTATATTTACCCCTGACTAATGCATCTAACACTATGAGCAATTTAGTTGGCCAATCCACCTGACATCTTTGGATTGTGGGAGGAAACCCACGCAGACACGGGGAGAAAGTGCAAACTCCACACAGACAGTCACCCGAAGCTGGAATTAAACCCAGGACCCTGGCACTGTGAGGCAGCAGTGCTAACCACTGAGCCACCGTGCCACTTGATGTGGTGAGAGATGTGGCTCTGGGATCAGGCTCATCAGCAGCACAAGGAGCAACAGAACCTGTAAGCAGTGAGACAGAACTTCCTCAATGAACAATCTGACTCTTTAGTGAGTGATTGTCAATGACAAAAAGACAGGTGAATGCATGGCAAAAAGAACTACCTTCAAAGCAGTTTGAACAATCCAATAGGGCATTTTAATATTCATTTTGTAATGTGAGGCTGGGAAAGTGAGTTAACTGATATATACTCCATGAGATTCATGACCAATGAAAAAAGGGTGTAAGATCAACTTTGCTCATTTGAGTAAAATGGGTGGACAATGAAAATAAAACACTGGGAGAGATGTAGAACAGGAAAGCTGATTCACTGCTTCCCCATCTTACAGAGAATCACACAAGGTCAAAACCTCCTGCTACAACAAAGCTTTGTTACGAGGCTAGATCACCAATCCCATGTGGATCACTCACCTTCCCACTCCTCAATGTCAGTGTGAGAATCCAAACCAGAAATCTCAGGAGAACTGGATAGAACATGCTACCACTGATCACCTTGGAATAAAGGCTTCAGCAACTGAAGTATGGACAAGCAACAGAAAATGCTGGAACCACTTGGGGAATCTCTAGAGAAACTGAGTTAATCTTTCAGGTTGAAGGTCTTTCCCCAGAACTGGAACAAGGAGTAGCTTTTAAGCACAAACAGAGGCAGGGAAGGAATTGGAGTAAGCAATTAGGACCAAGACGGAAGGCCTGTGGTTGGGTGAAATACAGGAGAAGTCAATGACAATAGGGATGATGTGCAATAGATATGTAACGAGACAAGTAAAGACCAAAAGATGTTTCAGTGGAGGACTTTAAGGGGAAAAACAGAACCAGTACCATCAAAATACAGGAGTGCTGGTAACCAGATAATGTTCTTGCACTAAAGTATTGTAAAGTACTTCCTCAAAAGATAAAGCGTGCTGTTCCTCAAACTTCCCCTGAACTTCTTTCAAACAGGGTGGGAGACGGATGACCAGGAGGTTAGTGTGAAGATGGGTCAATGAATTAGAAAGGTAAGGGACTGCAAGCTCAGGGTTACACCAACAGATTGAACAGAGATTTGTAACAAGGAGATCACCCAGTCGGTGTTTGGTCTCCCAAATGCAGAAGAAGCCTCATCGTGAACACAGCTTTCTGAATTGAAAGTACAAATAAATCGCTTGCTCATCTAGAAAAAAACTTTGGAGATTTTGACAGTTAATCAGATTATTAGGTAAACATTAACCATCCCCTGAGCAAAGTGACTGTGTTGTGGTGTGATGGAATTTACAAATAATTATGATATAATTGATGGGGAGGTTACTTTGATTATCAGCAGAGCAGAAGAAGAATTTAAGTGAGGAATATGTTTGTGAAGAGAGTTATCTAAGGCACTAGGCTGGAGAACCATATTCAGTAACTTGTAGTGTAGATCTGTAAATAAAAAAGTGTTACAGTGAAGGGGCAAATGAGTCTTATGCCAGGCCAAGATACTGACTGCCTCCAAGAATCTTTATGCAGATATCCATGTCACAGAGATGTAGCAAGAAATATCTAATTATTCTAATAGCATTGAGGTCACTGGGGCTCAGTAACAGCTAGGGGGTGTTAGCGAGTTTTGAGAAGATTTGTAGCTCAGGTTGAGGTTCTGGATACAGGTTTGCTCGCTGAGCTGGAAGTTTTATTTTCAGACATTTTGTCACCATACTAGGTAACATCATCAGTGAGCCTGCCGATGAAGCACTGTTGATGTAGCCTGCTTTCTATTTATGTGCTTAGGTTTCCTTGGGTTGGTGATGTGATTTCCTGCGGTGATGTCATTTCCTGTGGTGATGCCCTTTTCTGTTCTTTTTCTCGGGGGTCGTAAATGGGATCCAAGTCAATTGTGTTTGTTGATAGAGTTCCGGTTGGAATGCCATATTTCTAGGAATTCTCACACATGTCTCTATTTGGCTTGCCCTAGGATGGATGTGTTGTCTCAATTGAAGTGGTGTCCTTCCTCATCTGCATGTAAAGATACTATTGAGAGTGGGTCATGTCATTTTGTAGCTAGTTGATGTTCATGTATCCTTGTGGCCAGTTTTCTGCCTGTTTGTCCAATGTAGTGCTAGTTTCAGTTCTTGAACGGTATGTTGCAATAACATTAATTTTGCTTGTTGTCTGTATCGAGTCTTCCAAGTTTATTAGCTGCTGTTTTAGTATGTTGGTGGATTTGTGGGCTACCAAGATGCCAAGGGGTCTGAGTAATCTGGCAGTCATTTCCAAGATATCTTTGATGAGGGAGAGTGGCGAGGATTTCTGGATATGTTTTGTCTGCTTGTTAGGTTATTTGCTGAGAAATCGGTGGACTGTGTTCATTGGGTACACATTCTTTTTGAAGAGCCTGTGTAGGTGATTTTGCTCTGCTCTGCGTAGTTCCTCTGTGCCCTAATGTATGGTGGCTCATTGAAATAATGTTCGAATGCAGCTTCGTTTGTGGGTGTTAGGATGATTACTTCTGTAGTTCAGTATTTGGTCCATTTGTGTAGTTTTCCTGTAGACGCTGGTTTGAAGTTCCCCATTGACTGTTTGCTCTACTGTGATATCTAGGAATGGCAGTTTGTTGTTGTTTTCCTCCTCTTTAGTGAATTTTATGCCAGTAAGGGTATTATTGATGGTCTTGAAGGTTTCCTCTAATTTGTTTTGTTTAGTGATGACAAAGGTGTCATCCATGTAACGGACCGAAAGTTTGGATTGGATGATTGGCAGAGCTGTTTGTTCAGGTCTCCGCATTATGGCCTCTGCTAAGAATCCTGATATTGGAGATCCCATGGCTATTCAGTTGGTTTGTCTGTAGGTTTTGTTGTTGAAGGTGTAGTGGGTGGTAAGGCATAGGTCCACTAGCTTGACAATACTGTCCTTGCTGATGAAGTTGGTGGTGTTTGGCTCTTCTAATAGTATAGTCAGTGTTTCCTTGGCCAGGTTGATGTTGATGGATGTGAACAGGGCTGTTACGTCAAAGGAGACCATTTTTTCATCCTTTTCTATCTTGGTGTCTTTGATGGTCTTCAGGAATTCTTGAGTGGAGTGGATGGAATGGCTTGAGTCTTCTACTAAATGTCTTAGTCTTTGGTCTAGCTCCTTGGCCAATCTGTAAGGTAGTGTTCCAGGTAGTGAGACTATGGGTCCAAGGGGGGCTCCTGGTTTGTGAATTTTGGGTAATCCATAGAAGCGTGGTGTGTTGGATCTGTTTGGTTTAAAATTTTAGAAGACAGTCTTATTTATTTCTCCAGGTTTCTGAAGTTTTTTGAGTAGGGCTGTGACTCGGTTCTCCAGTTGTGAGGTCATGTCTAACGCCACTTGTTGGTAAGTGTTGGTATCTGCAAGTAGTGCGTTCACTTTTTCAATGTAGTCTCTTTGATTTAAAATGACTATCTGGAGTCCTTTGTCTGCAGGTCTGAAAACAATGCTCATTTTAGTCTTTCCAGTGCTTTCCTTTCTTGTGTATTGAGTGTGTTTCCTTCGTTTTTTTCTGCTTAATGTCAGTGCAACTGTCTGTCTGATGGTTTGCTGGATTTCTTCTGTGAGTTGGTTGTCTTTCAGTTTTGTTTCTAATGCTGCTAAGAAATATTTCTTGTCTGTATCCTGGAAGTTGTAATTTAATCCTCTTACTAAGATGGCTTTTTTAGTGTCTGTTAAGGTGCCTATATAGTGAATTCAAAAAAAACAGGCACCCGATTCACAGTCTACCGATTTCTCCACAACAAGCCCAAACAAGCAGACAAGACATGTCCAGAAACCCTCGCCACTCTCCCCTACATCAAAGACAACTCAGAAATGTTTGCCAGACTACTCAAACCTTTTGGCATCATGGTAGCCCACAAACTCACCAACGTACTAAACGGCAGCTAATAAACTTGAAAGACTCCACACAGACACCATGGAAAACTAATGTCATTTACAAAATACCTTGCGAGAACTGTAACAAACACTACACTACAGCAGAAAACTAGCCATCAGGATACATGAACATCAACTAGCCACAAAAAGACATGACTCTCTCTCACTAGTATCTTTACATGCAGATGAGGAAGGACACCACTTTGACTGGGACAACACATCCATCCTTGGACAAGCCAAACAGAGACATGCGTGAGAATTCTGAGAAGCATAGCATTCCAACCAGAACTCTATCAACAAACACACTGACTTGGATCCCATTTACCACCCCTGAGAAAAAGAACAGGAAATGACATCACCAACCCAAGAAAACTTAAATAAAAATAGAAAGCAGGCCATATCACTGGTGCTTCATCTGGAGGCTTACTGATAATGTTACCTAATATGGTGACGGAACGTCTGAAAACAAACCTTCCAGCTCAGCAAGCGAGCAAACATACATCCAGAGCTAGAGGGTGTGATTATAGCATATTTTAGAGAGCCATATTGAAGTTCAGACTCTCTATATTCTCTATGCCTGAGCAGGGTTAGTTGGAGTGGAACAGTAGGTGGATGTTGAAACTTAGTACAAACAGGAGTCTTTCTACAGATGACAAGCACTGATTGGGTTTAGTTCCAGCTGGATAGCATCAACTCTGGAAACTTTACAGAAATAAACATCTGGAAGAGTACCATGGGACTTTTAATGTGGTTTGCATTCAGTTCAATAGAGAAAAACCCATTAATGTCATACTGAAGGTTTTAATATTTCAATTACTGCTCATGGAAAGTGCCAGCGAGTGGAAGAGACCTTGCTGAGTACCAAGTATCATACTATCTTACTTTGTCAAGATAAAAATCTGCTGATTATTGACATCCTGGTACTTTGATAATCAGCTATCATTGATGAAATTGTGTCTTCAAAATCTGGATTTGCTTCTCAATTTGAAATCCATGTTTTCCCTTCAACACAAATAAGGGATTGGTGGCCATATGGGAAACTAACAAACAGTAAAAGACACTCTCGGCCTCCAATCTGTTGTGTTGATTCAAAATAAAGTTGCCATCATCTTAGAACTAGAAATAGATTTTATTTCACATGTTTTCACGTATAGGAATACAGGAGTACCGTCAAAAATCTACAACATCGCCATTCTCCAGTGCCATCTTGATAACAAAACCGGGATCTTAAAGAAAACTACAGCAGAAGTAAAAGAAAGCCAAAAGATAAGAAAAGCGCCCAGATCTTATTGTCAAAGTCTTATCTCCATATGGGGTTTGGAACCACCATGTAGGTACCTAGGCCGAGCAACTTGTCTGCCTGTCAACCTCGTATTAATCACGGGAGGAGCCTTCACGGGTGGTGCTTTCAACCACCAGGGGTCTGCCACCACTCCACGCTGAGCCCACTGGGGCTGTTCCCTCATTAGAGAGGTTTTATCTGAGGGTCACCCATCCCTCAGGCAAGGTGAGAGATTTAGGAGAGTCCCGGTATGGTAACTACAGTGGGCAGCACGGTGGCACAGTGGTTAGCACTGCTGCCTCACAGCGCCAGAGACCTGGGTTCAATTCCCATGTCTGCGTGGGTTTCCTCCGGGTGCTCCGGTTTTCTCCCACAGTCCAAAAATGTGCAGGTTAGGTGAATTGGCTATGCTAAATTGCCCATAATGTTAGGTTAAGGGGTTAATGTAGGGGAATCTGTCTGGGTGGGTTGCGCTTCGGTGGGTCGGTGTGGACTTGTTGGGCCGAAGGGCCTGTTTCCACACTGTAAGTAATGTAATGTTACAGTACACTCAGCCAGTGTGGGAAATGACCCATGCTGTTGGCGTTACTCTGCATTACAAACCAACCATCCAACCAACTGAGCTAACCAACCTCAATGCTTCACAATAGAGACACTCACACCCCCTCAGAGTTACAATATCTCCTGAGAGAGGCAAAATACACAGATTAGCAAATGTTCATTTGGAGATGACAGAATGACTTCTCTCTTACCGTGTTAGGTGATCAAGAATATTCCTTTAGCATTGTTGAACATAACTTGATGTCTCTCGTACAAGGCCATCTCTGTTCCAGTCAGAAACAGGTCCAGACCTTCTAACTGAGACTTAACCAAGCTCTAATTGTCTGTATTCTAATGATTTGGGCATATCACCTTGCACTATTCACAGCACCATCTATGGACCCTTCAAGAGATGCACTAACATGTTTTATAACTTATTTTAATTCTCTTCCCTTGAGGTTATTTGCAAGTGTAGCATCATCCTGGCCCAAGTGCAGCATTATGTTTGATCAACACATCCTTTAGAAGCAAATGGAGAGAAATGCTACAGTGCTTTGGTGTAGAGAGATCTAGGTGCCCTCCTGCATGAATCACGGAAAACTAGTGCACAGGTACAGCAGGTAATAAAGAAGGCAAGTGGAATCTTGGCATTTGTTGCTAAAAGAATAAAGTATAAAAGTGAGGAAGTGTTGCTGCAACTGTACAAGGCATTTGTGAGACTGCACCTGGCATAATGTGTACAGCTTGCCACCACCTTCTCAAGGGCAATGAGAGCAATAAATGCTGGCCAACCAGCAAAGCTCACACCCCACAAATGAGTAAAATACATCTTGAAGTTATGACCCTTATTTATGGGAAGGTGATGCCTACTAGTATTTTCAATAAACTATTAATCCAGAGACCCTGATAATACCCTGGACCACTCAGACCACTCGATGGAGTAACATTTTGGGTCCAGTGACTCTTCTTCAGAACTGACTGGTCATTGGACCTGAAATGTTAACTCTGTTTCTCTCTCCACAGATGCTGCGGGACCTACTGAGGCTCTCCAGCAATTTCTATTTTTGGGGTATTGCACATCTTCAGCATTCACAAGTTTTATCTGTTTTATTTTTTTTTATCTGTTTTTTTTTTCTCTTTATATTATTTTATTAAACAAATTACAAAAACAGTTTACAACAAACAGTTACATTTACAGCTGCATACAAGAGACAGCAATTTTACAAGGGAGAGGAGCAGCAAAGCCAGGCCCCAAACCCTACCATTCAAACAAACAGTTTACAGGGACATGAGGACAAACCTCAAATCCCAGTTTCACAAAGATATAAAGAGACAACAGCAATGACAGTTGTACATTAGACAGTACTGTTACATACAAAAGTGCAGACAATACAGACCCAGCAAGCCCCTGCCCCGCCCACCTTCTCCTCTTTATATTTTTTTTTATCTGTTTTTTTTTCTCCCAGTTTTTTTTTTTTTCCCCCTGTTTATATTTTTTTTTTTTTTTTTATTTACAAAACAGTTTACAAAAAACATTGACAGCTGTACACAAAAGACAGCAGTTTTACAAGGGAGAGGAGCAGCAAAGCCAGGCCCCAAACCCTACCATTCAAACAAACAGTTTACAGGGACATGAGGACAAACCTCAAATCCCAGTTTCACAAAGATATAAAGAGACAACAGCAATGACAGTTGTACATTAGACAGTACTGTTACATACAAAAGTGCAGACAATACAGACCCAGCAAGCCCCTGCCCCGCCCACCTTCTCCTCTTTATATTTTTTTTTATCTGTTTTATGAGGAAGATTCCTTCAGGATCACAAGCTTCGAGTTGACAGCGTCAATAAAAATCAAACACTGAAAGGATGGCCCAATGAAGCAAGTTTGTTAAGTTTGAGGCAGCAGCACATACTGATCACTGTTAATTTAAACAGATCACTGCTTTAGATTGGATCCCAAATCAAATTTCAAGAGTGAAAGGTCAACTTTCTGGGATAATGGTCATTAATCAGATGACAGAGGCTCCTGCCCATTGGATAGTTAATTAAAATGACAAATTCAATCTCTATTTACCACAAGTACCTTAATCCATTAAATTAAAATAATTCATGATTACTAGGACAGTCCCCTGGGATCAGTTTGCTGAACAGCTTTAACTCAGTGGTTAGCCCTTGCTGCCTCACAGCACCAGGGATTCCAGTTCAATTCCAGCATTTGGTGACTGTCTGTGGAGTTTGCACATTCTCCCCGTGTCTGTATAGTTTTCCTCCGGGTACTTCGGTTTCCTACCACAGTCCAAAGATGTGCAGGTTTGGTGGATTAGCCATGGGAAACGTGAGTTACGGGTATGGGGATGGGTGTGGGTGAGATGTTCTTCAGAGGGTCAGTATGGACTCGAAGGGCCAAATGGCCTGCTTCCACACTGTGGGGATCCTATGATTCAATGAATGTAACCCAGCAAGTAACCTCCATGATGAGTAACATTGGGATTACTCAGTTGTTCGCTGTCCAAATTATTTCACATTGTGAGAGTTTTCCGTCCGAAAACATCTGCGGGATCTAGGGATTGTTCTCGTTGGAGAAAGTAAGGCTGAGAGGAGATTTGATTGGGGTTTTCAAAACCATGAGTGGGCTGGACAGAGGAGAAACTATTTCTACTTGTCAAAGAAACAAAAACAAGAGGGCACAGATTTCAAACGATGTCAAAATGAAGCAAGGGTGATGTGGAAAAAAATCTTTTTTCACTCAGCCAGTTGTTAGGGTGTGGAATGCACTGCCTGTGAAATCTGGAGGCGGCAGGTTCAATTCAGACTTTCAAGAGGGGCACCTGGGTGGTTATTTGAATAGAAACATTGTGTATGGGTCCAGGGAGAACGCCGCAAAGTGGCAGCAGACAATGCTGTTCGTTTAACAGGCTGTGCAGGCAAGATGGGCTGAATTACCTCCTTCTGCACCTGCAACACTCTGAGATTCTGTGAATGTTAGAGTTCAGGGGCTTTATTCCACGGTGTTCAGAGATAAACTTAAGGTAAGAGAAAATAAGTTTTTAATCTGATCAACTTGGCACCACCCTCAGATGTCTGAAAATATTTCACATTAGTTTATTACTACAATACAGACGATCTTTTTAAAATTTCACTCATGGGATGAGAGCATTGCTGGCTAAGCAGTATCTATTACCCATCCCATATCAGTCAGAGGGCAGTTAAGAGTCAACCACATTGTTGTGGGTTGGGAGTAATACATAGGCCAGACCAGGTAAGGATGGCAGTTTCCTTCCCTCAAGGACATTAGTGAACCAGATGGGTTTTTTTCAACCATGGATTCATGGTCATCATTAATTCTAGAGTTTAGTTTTATTGAATTCAAATTCCACCATCTGTCATGGCAGGATTCAAACCTGGATCCCCAGAGCATAACCTGGGCCGCTGGATTGACAAACCAGTGATAATACCAATAGGCTGTTGTCTCCCCTCATTTGGACAAACCATATTAAGATGGTTGCTGATCTATTCACAGCAAGTGAGCAGGAAGACAATTTGGTGATCACAGTTAAAGGGATGAGACTTCTGGAGAAATTCTGGGTCTATCATTCAACTACCAATTGATTGACAGGTCAACAGGGTGCCTCACACCAGGAGCAGGGTAACTCTACATTTGGTGAAAAGATAAGGATCATGAAATCGAAGATGAGGAAGGTTCTGTGACATCTATGGTCATGAGCTATCAGTTTCATGAGATGAACCTCAGTAATATTTCCCTGGTGTCAGATAGCTCAAGGCCAGCCTAATTCAGGCTATCTCCAAGTAGAATGGTGCTGGAAAAGCACAGCAGGTCAGGCAGCATCCAAGGAGCAGGAAAATCAACGTTTCGAGCAAAGGCCTTTCATCAGGAATGAAGGGCTTTTGCCCGAAACGTCAATGTGCTGCTCCTCGGATGCTGCCTGACCTGCTGTGCTTTTCCAGCACCACTGTAATCTAAACTATGATCTCCAGCATCTGCAGTCCTCACTTTTGCCTATCTCCAAGTAGGCAATGGTAAGGTGCAAAATGTAAAATTTATTTAAGAGTTGCAGACTTGCGTAGCATTGATTGTCCATCCTTAGTTTCCCAGAGAAGCTGTCGGTGCAGTTTCTCCTTGAGTTGTTGCAGTCAGTGCACTGACAGTTTCTTCCCTGGGATACAACACAGAAACAAATGAGGATTTTAAATCATCTGTGACTCTGGGGGTAATTTAACTGAATTTGCCCCCATAAAACAGACGGGCAAAAGCAATGATCCTGCAGATGCTGGAAATTGGAAACTAATGCAGAAATTGCTGGAGAAACTCAGCAGGTCTGGTAGCATCTATGGAGAGAGAAACAGAGTTAACAATTAGTCTTGAAACCTGTTCCAAAATAGACGAGGTTACTTTGTGACACTCGTCTGATGTTACTCACGATTGCTGTCAATATTGTACAATTCAGTCTGTCTGAGGGGTTTCCACACAATTTATTAAAATCACCCTCTCTCTCTGTGTCTTGGAATGTTCTCCAACAGATAAAGTCCAAAACTCACATGCTGGCAGAATCAACAACTTCCCCCGTGTGAACTAGGATGCAGTGTGTGAGGAAGCAAAGGTAATATTTAGCACCAGCAATATAATCTGGAGCTGCAGCAAGGAGTAGCTATAAATATTGACCTGTGCTGTCGCTGTGTTGATTAACTTTGTGTGATTGATGAAGACAACAGACCAATTCCCCAGCGTGCCTCTGGCAGCACAGGACAGTCCACCGTGGAACCTTTGGATGTGTCTTACTCCTGAGGTTTAGGATCCAGGATTAGCACCTTACATTGGGCCCTGGAACTCAGATTTGTCTTAGTACAGTACCTGAGTCTCCAGTGCAGGAGTGAGGATTACTTAATGAAGAGCAAAAATGAGAGGAAAGAAAAACGGAAAAGAAATGACAAGAGAGAAAGAAAAAAATTGCATTTTTACACATTAGTTGCCTCACCTCAGGACTTGTCGACATTCTTATGACAATGCAAGCACTCATTGAAGTGTAGCCACTGTTGGAATGTGGGAAACATGGCTGTAATTTAGCTTCCACAAAATGCGGAAGGCATAGAGGTGATAGAGAACATGCAGTAAAGGTGTACCAGGATGATGTATAGGCTCTTACAAATTTAAGGAATGTAAAAGGGATTATTTTTATTAGAATTGCAGAGTTGTGGGATGATTGTCAGAGCCATTAGGAATTCCAGAGAGGGGGCTAACAGACAAAAGAAAAATTGAAGAGATTGAGGAGCCTAGAATGAGTAGGTATGGATATGAGCTTAAATATTAGTGAGTCGTGAGGTGAAGAATGTTAGTGTTTGGAATAGAGACCATGTCCACATTTAAGAATAGGTCAGTTATGTGATTGAAGGAAGGGGATAAGGGAATAAGAGATTAAGGTAGTAACAGGGGATTAGGAAAGGATGACCACAGAATATGTTGGGCTGAATGGCCTGTTTCTGAGCCATAGCTCTGATGGAACATTAATCTCTCCTGCTGCGTTAAAACTGCTCCTCTGACATTTCCCATTGATTGTTTGAAATGTGAGCTAGTCAGAGGCTCACAATATGTAAATCTTTCCTAATGAGGGTCTGATTAGTGAGAACCCGAACATGCAAATAATGAAGGCATTCTCTGCCTGCACAGAATGTAATGCGATTTTATGGAAATGTCTGCATGTTTCCTCCAGGCACTGATCTCACAGAACGCTTGGAATTTCAAAACGGATTGTGCCATCGTTATTCTGCACATGACATCATCATCATAATTCAAATGCCAATTAATTTTCTCAGTACAGATTGTGTACCAAAGTGTGATATTTAACTGTCAGTTTACACTGTGTGTGCTGCATTAACAAGTTTAACCCACTTGCATACAGTGCATTGAAACACCTGGGATATTTAACCATGATATTTGATACCCAAAGCCTGTGTTTTCATGAACCTTCGGGCATTTCTTATACTGAGCACCGAAGAGAAATGGTGCATACCTCAACTCCAAATCTATGACTCTGCGCTCTCAACATATGGGCTGCAAGAGTGGAAACAGCTGGCTGGTTTGAGGGTGACATCACTGTGTTAGAACACTTCATTAAAACCAAGTGGCCTGATTTCATTAATTCCTTAAGTTGTGGTGATGGTGTCACTAGACTGGTAATCTACAAGACCAGGCTCCTGATCATTGAAATTTAAATTCAATTAATAAATCTGAAATCAAAAGTTAGTCCCAATAGTGGTGACTATGAAACTACTGTTGATTGTTTAAAAACAAAATCTGGTCCACTAATAGGGAAATAAATCTTCCATCTTTACCTTGTCTGGCTGTGGAGGTTAGTAAAATGAGGGCCATGGATAGGGTAAATAGACAAGCTCTATTTCCCAGGGTGGGGGGAGTCCAAAACTAGAGGGCATAGGTTTACAGTGGTGGGGAAAGATTTAAAAAGGACCCGAGGGTAACTTTTTCATGCAGAGGGTGGTGTGTGTATGGAATGAGCTGCCAGAGGAAATGGTGGAGGCTGGTACAATTACAACATTTAAAAGGCATCTGGATGGGTATATGAACAGGAAGGGTTGAGAGGGATGTGGGTCAAATGCTGGCAAATGGGTTGGGATCAAATTGGAATGTCTGGTCAGGATGGATGAGTTGGACTGAAGGGTCTGTTTCTGTGCTATATGACTCTATGTGCTACTTCAGACCCAGAAAATATATTTGACTCTTGTGCCTCTGAAATGGTTGAACAAACGATGCAGTCCAAGGCCTATTACCGATGTGCAGCTAAAGCTGGTCTTGTTAGTGAAGGCCACATCTCATACAGAAGAAATGAAGAAATGTCCAACAAACTGCAAGGTGGTGCACCTCGACTAATGTTCATAAATTTTCCACAATATCTGGGTTTACTTTGACACAATAAGTGATGGGGGACTGCAGGACTGCAAATCTTGTCTCATTAGGGAGGAAGAGTAGACCAGGAAATTAGTCGGTCTTAACCTAATGGTGAGTAAGTTATTAGAAACCTGAGGGACAGAATATATCTGCACTAGAAGAGACACAATAATAATGGATAGTCAGAGATTTGTTCAGGCAATGTTTGGCAAATTTGATTGAATTGTTTGGAGCAAACAGAAGTGTTGATGAGGGTAATGCATTTGATATGGATCACGTGGACTTTAGCAAGGCTTTGATAAGGTGTTTCACTGCAGACTGGCCAAGAAAGTAAGAGCCCATGGAATCTGAGGCAAAATTGCATGTTGGATCTTAAACTGGCTGAGAGGACCGAAGCAGAGCATGCTGCTTGAGAGACTGTAAGTCTGTTCCCACTGGGTTCTCAGAGAGCTCAGTGCTGGGACCCTTGCTGTTTGTGATGCTTGTTAATAATTTCAAGTTAAACATAGGATATATGATCAAGAAATTCACAGATGACTCTAAAATTGGTAGGGTGCAAAATAGTGAGGATAGCTATAAACGAGAGGAAGATTCAAGGGACTGATCAGTTGGGCAGAGGTAAGTGGAATTCAACTCAGAAACCTATCAGGTCATGCACTTGGGAGGAATAACAAGACCAGGGACTACACTCTGAATGGGAGGACCCTGGAAAGGAATGAAAATAGGAAGGACCTTGGTATGCATACTCACGGATGCCTAAAGGTATCAACGCAGCTGAATAAGGTAGTTAAGAAGATACATACCATACTTACCTTAAAAACCAAGGCATAGAATACAAAAGGAGGAGGTTATGCAGGAAGTGTATAAAGAGCTGATTGGGCCACAACCAGACTACTGTGCACAGTTCTGGTCATCACTTTATCAGAAGGATATGATTGTCCTGGAGAGGATGCCAGGAGACTCCCAATGATTCAGCCCAGGCTGAAATATGAAAGAAGATTGGATAGGCTGCTGTTGTTTTCCTGGGAGCAGTAAAGGTTGAGAGGGGACCTGAATGAGGTGTATAAGAGAATGAGGGGCGTAGATAAGGGTGGGTTACCATTCCCATCAGCAGAGGGGTCAATAACCAGGGAGCACAATTTAGAGGTAAGAAGCAGAAGGCTGAGAGGAGAGTTGAGGATTTTTCTTTTTACTCAGAGGGTGGTGGGAGTCTGGAAGTCACTGTCTGAAAAAAATCACAGAATCCCTACAGTGTAGAAAGAGTCCATTTGGCCCATCAAATTGTTTTGAACCCCTGAATAGCCTTCCACTTAGACCCAGTCTCCCACCCTATCCCTGAAACCCTGCATTTTCCATGGCTAATCTCCCTAGCCTGCACATCCATGGACACTATGGGCAATTTAGCATGGCTAATCCACCTAACTCATGCAACTTTGGACTGTAGGGGTTAACCAGAGCACTTGAAGGAAACCCACGCAGATACAGGGTGAATGTACAAACTCTGCACACACAGCTGGCCAAGGCTGGAAATCAAACCTAGGTCCCTAGCGCTGTGAAGCAGCAGTGCTAACCACTGAGCCACTGTGCCATCCAGGTTAAGAAGGATTCTGTCAGAAGCTATTGTCATGTTTAGGCAGTATTTAGATATTCACTTGCCATTGCTTTGAGGGCTATGAGCCAAGAGCTGGGAATAGGATTAGTGTAAAGATTTAACTGGACCAGGCATGTGACTACAAGAGTGGCTCAAATGCTTGGAATGTTGAAGTGAAAAGCTCCCCTCCTGACTCTTTACAACCTACAAGGCACAAGTCAGGAATGAGATGGAATACTCCCCACTAGCCTGGATGGTTATAGCTCCAACAACACTCAAGGAGCTTGGCACGATCCAGGACAATACAGCCCACTTGATTCAAAGCCCATGTACCATCTTCAACACTCACACTCCCACCACCAGTGCTCAGTAGCACCAGTGTGAACCATTTACAATATGCACTGCCGAAATTCAACAATGCTCCTTAAACAACCACCATCGAGAAGGACAAGGGCAGAAGATATGTAGGAATACCACCCCCTTCAAGTTCCTCTCCAAGCCATTCACCATCCTGACTTGGAAATATATCACTGTCCCTTCACTATCGTGGGGTCAAAATCCTGTCCTAATGCATTACAGGCATCCCTACACCCTGAGGACTTTAGAAGGCAGCCCACCACAATCTCCTCCAGGGCAACTAGGGATGGGCAACACATGTTAATCTTGGCAGCAATGCCCAGATTCATTAATGAATAAACACTTTTTAAAAACTTATTGACTCACTTGCAAATTGCAATGTTCTAGGTGCTGAATACATCAAGCAAGGAAAACCAAGGCTCTGATAACATCTGCATGTTCTGTTTCTCTCCTGGAGGGTCAGGACAATGCTCAGCAATATGTCTGTTAAATCATAAGACCATAAGGCAACGGATTAGAAATTAGGCCAAACAGCCTATTGGGTCTGCTCTGCTATTCAGTCATAGCTGATAAGTTTCTTAACCCCATTCTCCCGTCTCCTCTCTGTAACCATTGATACTCAAGAACCAATCAATCTCAGCCTTAAATATACTCAATGACCTGGCCTCCACAGCCTTCTGTGGCAATGAATTCCATAGATTCCCCACTCTCTGGCTGAAGAAGTCTTCCCTTTTACCCTAATGCTGTGCCCCTACGTCCTAGTCTTTCTGCCAATGGAAACATCTTCCCAATATCCTCTCTGTCCAGGCTATTCAGTATTCTGTAAGTTTCAATTAGATCCCCCTCATCCTTCTAAACTCCATTGAGTATAAACTCAGAAACCTCAAATGTTCCTCATATGTTGGGTTTTCATTCTTGAGACCATTTTCATGAACCTCCGCTGAACACGTTCCATGGCCAGTACATCCTTTCTGAGATATGGGGCCCAAAACTGTGCACAATACTCCAAATGTGGTCTGACCAGAGCTTTATAGAAGCCTCAGAAGCATATCCCTACTTTTATCTTTAAGTCCTCTCAAAATAAATGTCATCTTTGCATTTGCCTTCCTAATTACTGACTCAACCTGTAAGATTACCTTGAGAGAATCCTGGGCTAGAACTCTCAACTGTCTTTGTACTTTAGATTTCTAAAGATTGTTCAAAAGATTGTGACCCTGAGCGAGAGTAAGAGTGACTGCAGTAACTATCAAGGCACCTCTCTGCTGAACATTGCTTTGTATTGGCCTAGGCAGCCTGCAGATTCTCCACATCTGAGTTTGGAAGATCTATGATCAACATGATCATTTTGGTTTGGTAGCTGCAAAAGGAAGGCTGTGAATAAAGGAGACATGATATATATTGCCTTCATCAATCTCAGCAAGGCATTTGGCCATGTGAGCAGAGGCAGTCTATTTCAACTGCTGAAGAAATATGACTAGCCCCTAAAGCTGCTCAGATTCCCTACAGTGTGGAAACAGGCCCTTCGGCCCAACAAGTCCACACCGATCCATCTCCCTCTGACTAATGAACTTAACACTATGGGTAATTTAGTATAGTCAATTCACCTGACCTGCACATCTTTGGCCTGTGGGAGGAAATCAGAGCACCCGGAGGAAACCCACGCAGACATGGGGAGAATGTCTGCGTGGAGTTTGCACAGTCACCCAAGGCTGGGATCAAACCTGGGACCTTGGTGCTGTGAGGCAGCAGTGCTAACCACTGAGCCATGTGCTGCCCGTGATCTCCTCATTCTAAAATGGGTAAAGCCAGTGACAGCACGAGCAACATCAGAACACTTTGAGATCTGCAGTGGGGTCAACCATGTTACATTCTTACACTAAAGTTCTTCGGCATAGCCTTCTCTTTGTTACTGTAATTTGTCTACATTCATCTACAGAAGGTGTCCACCTACATTCCTGAATTGATGGTAGCTTTTCAACCTTGTTTAGCTGAGATTGAAGAGAAACGTCCATCCAGGCCTCAGCAGGGAGTTGCTTTATGCTAATGGTGCTGCACTAACCCTGAGGAAAAGCTTCAGCAACAAATGGATGGATTCTCTCACTTCTGTAAAGACTTTGATTTGACTATCAGTATCAGGAAGATGAATGCCATGACCCTGGATGTTGCTACATGGTCATCTATCAGCATTGACAATGTGACCCTGAAGCTTGTTGATTACTGGTGATTGTAGAGTGAAGATATGATGAGAAACAATCAGTCAATTGATTCTGAAACCGACACCAGAATTTCAAAAGCTGCCTCTGTTGTGTTCAGGCTGAGTGAGGGCGTGTGCAGCAGCCGTGAGCACCAGAGAGCCTACAAAGTTTGTGTCCTCAATGAATTTCTCTTGGTGGTGAGGCTGAGCCAACTCACACTGGCACAAGAAAAGACTGAACAATTTTCACTTTTCTGTCTATCCTTGGGATCACCAACTCAGAGGTCCCTATAGCTTGAGGGGAGGCAATGGCTTGGAGGAATTACAACTGGGCTATTAATCCAGAAACCCAGTTAATGATCCAAGTTCAAATCCCACCACAGCAGATAGTGGAATTTGAACTCTGGAATGAGGAGTATAAATGGTGACCAGTACAATTCTGGTCACCACACTATCAGAACAATGCGGATGCTTTGAAGAGGATACAGAAAAGTTTTAACAGGATGTTGCCTGGTATGGGGGATTTTAGCGATGAAGAAAGGTTGGGTAGATTAAGTTTGTTCTCACTGGAACGCAGGAGGTTGAAGGGCAATCTGATAGACATTTATCATGGTGTGGATAGAGTGGAAAGTATGAGGCTTTTTCCCAGGGTGGAGATGTTAATCACTAGGCGACACAGGTTCATAATGCAGTGGGGGGAAATGTTTAAAAGGGACGTGTGAGGCAAATGTTTCCTACAAAGGGTGGTGAGTGCCTGGAATGCGCTGCCAGAGAAGGTGATGGAAGCAGACACAATAGCAGGACTCAAGAAGCACCTGAACTAATACCTAAAGCGAAGCGAATAGAGGGATGCGGATCCTGTAGGTGAAGACAGTTTTAGAATGGAAGGGAAGGGCAAAATGTGGCAGTGCAGGCTGGGAGGGCCAAAGGGCCTGTTCCTGTGCTGGATTGTTCTTTGTTCTCCTCGTTCTTCGACCATGAATCCTTTGCCGACTATTGGGAAAAACCCACTGATGTCGTGTAGGGTAGGAAACTGCCATTCTTACCTGGTCTGGCCTACACATGATTTCAGACCCACAGCCATGTGGTTGACTCACAACTGCCCTCTGGGCAATTAGGGATGGGCAATAAATGCTGACCTGGCTAGTGATGCCCTCATCCCATGAATGATTTTTTTTAAGAATGTGTGTGACCTCATCACCAAGACCATGATAGCTGTGCTGGTTTGACCACATTCTTGGTCAGGTGATGGCTGTATTGTCTTAGAACCTCTTGCCCGCTGGCCCAGTCACTGGCTGCCCAGTGCTCTGCAGCAACGACAGCTGCAGGTGGCTTATGAAGACAGTGAACATTGACCCTGATAAGTGGGAGGCAGTGCTGATGGCTGGGACCTATGGAGGCTACCTGGTTGAAGGGGTATTGGAAGAAGAGAGCAGAAGTAAAAAACTCACCTGGTCAACAAGGGCTGGAAGAAAACAGAAGTGTACTCTCTCAGGCCCCTGTCTTCCTCAGCAGCCAATGCAGTAGAGACTACCATGGCAGAGTGGTGTTCTATCAGTACCATGGCACAGTGTTGTATCAGTTAGAAGGCTGCTGTTAAGAACTTAATACTTCCTAAATGAGGATAAGAAACTTACAAGGTTTCAGGGAGAGAGGGGGAATGGGGGATGCTACTCACAGCTGCCATTTCAAAGAATCAGTACAGACACGATGGGTTGAATGGCCTCCTTATGTGCTGTACATTTCTGTGGTTCTATTGAATGCATGCCAAGGTGGCATGGTGGTTTAGTGGTTGGCACTGCTGCCTCAGAGTTCCAGGGTCCTGGGTTTGATTCCAGCCTCAGGTGACTGGGCGTGTGTGTGAAGTCTGCACATTCTCCCTGTGTCTGCGTGGGTTTCCTCCGGGTGCTCCGGTTTCCTCCCACAGTCCAAAGATGTGCAGGTCAGGTGGATTGGCCATGGGAAATGCAGGGTTACAGGGATGGGGTGGATCCAGGTGAGATGCTCTTTGGAGGGTCAGTATAGACTCAGTGGGTCAAATGGCCTGCTTCCACACTATAGGGATTTGATGATCCTATGTTATTCACCTCAGTTACTCCCTGTAGTACTGAGATCCACATTCACAGCACACAGGTAATGTACGCAGTTATTAGGCAGTGAGAAGGAACTCAGTAATCTCCCTGTATCCTGCTGAATGCTTGCTCTGTTGACAAATGAGGACATCAGCTCCTTTCGTCTGCTGACGCGCCCAATGTTTGCTGTAAATTTCGGTGGAATGATCCAGAACAAACTGGAACACAGTTCTGAAATTACAAGCAATTTTGCTGTCACTGTTTCACACAGAGCAATTCTGTTGATGAGTGTCAGGCCCCTTGCCTGCTCTCTGTCATTATTTATGCCCTCACTGACATTTATCTTCTTACACCTCAAGTAGCACTTGTTGATCGTCAGCAGAATCAGCAGTGCAATCAGGAAATATTTAAACTGTGCAGCGATTGCAAGAGCCTCAGTGACAGGCTGGGTGACAGGAAGTCATAGACGGAGATAGACTGAGATCAATCTCAGCCAAGTCGTGCTCAGCAACAAGCCTGCCTGCCGTGAAATCTGCTGCCAGTTAGCAGCAACTCACAGCAGATAATAGCATGGGTGTTGAACTGTGCAATTTACAAAGAAACTATTCTTGTCAGTTTCCATCCTTCATGCAAGTCAAGACAATAGACGTCAGCAAGCCACTCACTGTGGGGCCCCCTGTATCCAATCCAGTTCCACCCAGATTGTACTTTTAGAAGCCCCATCATATTTCCATAAGAAAGATTTGGAAATCATTAATTCACAGGTCGGCACAACATCAAGGGCTGGAGGGCCTGTACTGCGCTGCATTGTTCGATGTTCTGTCTAAACATTCAGAAATGGTACAAATACTCAAGGAGAGAGGTGTGCAGATAAAATCAGAGCACTAGAGAGCCCTCAACCCACTGTGACTGTGCCAGGACTGTCTCAAGCTTCCTGAATCTAAATGCTCCACCCCCACACTCCCATCACGACAGGCTGTCGAGATTTTCTCTTTGCCTTCTTATAGCTCATTGGAAAACTGAATAGACTCTTCAGTTCTTGATTGATGAGTTTCCATAGCCTGTCATCAGTCTTCTGCCAGCACGTTGAATGCATTTATAACTATAAAACTTCTTCTTTGAGTTTGTGAGCATTTTGCCAGGTTTGATTTCTGAGACCTAGGGACAAACTTGGAAGGTTGTCAATTTGACAATAATTAAAAAAAGCTGTTGGGCTACAATTAGAAACAACAACAGAATTTGATGAAGTGTCACCAGACTCTAAACATTAACTCTGCTTTCTCCACAGATGCTACCAGACCTGCTGAGTTTTGCCAGCAATTTCTGCTTTTGTTTCAAATCTCCAAAATCTGCAGTTCTTTGTTGTATTTTAGAGTACCGATAGAGTTGGTTTGAAGACATTTCCTAAAGATGTTCCAATGTTAAAATGTCTATGAAAACTGCTCTCTGTAATTTGATTTCCTAATTTTAAAAAAAAATTCATTCACAGGGTGTGGGCATCAGTGGCCAGCATTTATTAAGCGAAAGTGAAGACTGCAGATGCTGGAGATTAGACTAGCTCCCAGCCCTGTTGAGTTTTCACCATCTCCCCAGACCTCCCCATCACTGATGATGAACAATCAGTCCTCAGCAAAGGCCTTATCTTCAACCCCTTCTGCTCCCGGATCAACGAATTCAACACATTTTGTGACATCGAACGCTTCTTCAGCAGCCTCTGCGTCCGAGCTTACTTTTTCATCAAGATTCCCACCCACCTTCCAAGGACCCCTTCATCCACCCCCAACACACCCCATCCACCCGGATACCCTGTGCTGGTCTGTTACCTGCCCTCGATATCTTTATTTCCAGCTGCCGCCGGGACATTAACAGCCTCAACCTGTCCACCCCCCCTTCCCCACTCCAACCTCTCGCCCTCACAACATGCAGTCCTCCACTCCCTCTGCTCCAATCCCAACTTCACCATCAAACCAGCAGACAAGGGGGGTGCAGTGGTAGTTTGATGCACTGACCTCTACACCGCTGAAGCCAAACGCCAACTCAAAGACACCTCCTCCTACCGCCCCCCTTCGACCATGACCCCACCCCCCATCACCAAACCATCATTTCCCAGACCATACACAGCCTCATCACCTCAGGAAATCTCCCACCCACAGCTTCCAACCTCATAGTCTAGGAACCCCGCACCGCCCGATTCTACCTCCTTCCCAAGATCCACAAGCCTGACCACCCTGGCCGACCCATTGTCTCAGCCTGCTCCTGCCCCACCGAACTCATCTCCACTTACCTTGATACTGTCCTAATACCCCCCACCCCCACCCCCAGTCCAGGAACTCCCCACATACATTCGAGACACGCCCTCCACCTCCTCCAAGACTTCCGTTTCCCCAACCCCCAACGCCTCATTTTCACCATGGATATCCAGTCCCTATACACCTTCATCCGCCATGACTAGGGCCTCCAAACCCTCCATTTCTCCCTCTCCCAATGTCCCCAACAGTACCCTTCCACCGACACTCTCATTCGTTTGGCTGATCTGATCCTCACCCTCAACGATTTCACCTTCCAATCCTCCCACTTCCTCCAGACCAAAGGGGTAGCCATGGGCACCCGTATGAGCCCCAGCTATGCCTGTCTCTTTGTTGGCTACATAGAACAGTCCATCTTCTGTAGTTACACCGGCATCACTCCCCACATCTTCCTCCGCTACATTGATGACTGCATTGGCGCCACCTTGTGCTCCTGCGAGGAGGTTGAACAGTTCATCAACGCCACCAAAACATTCCACCCCGACCTTAACTTCACCTGGACTATCTCTGACACCTCCCTTCCCTTCCTGGACCTCGCCATCTCCATCCATGAGGACCGACTCAACACTGACATTTTTTACAAACCCAGCAACTCCCACAGCTACCTGGATTACACCTCCTCCCATCCTATTTTCTGCAACAATGCTATCCCATATTCCCAATTCCTCTGCCTTCGCCGCATCTGCTCCCAGGAGGGCCAGTTCCACCACAGAACACACCAGATGGCCTCCTTCTTTAAGCACCGAAATTTTCCCTTCCACGCAGTTAAAGATGCCCTCCAACACATCTCATCCACGTCCTGCACCTCTGCCCTCAAACCCCACCCCTCCAACTGCCACAAGGACAGAACCTCCCTGGTCCTCACCCACCAATGTCTGCATAAATCGCATGTTCCGCTGACATTTCCGCCACCGACAAATGGACCCCACACCACTCTCAAGGCCAGTATTTATTGTCTATCCCTAATTGCCCAGAGGGTAGTTAAGAGTCAACCACATTGCTATATGTCTGGAGTCACATGTCGGCCAGACCAGGTACGGATGGCAAATTCCTTCCCGAAAAGGACATTAGTGAACCAGAGGGATTTCTTCCCCCCCAACAATCAGCAATGGTTTCATGGCCATCATTAAACTCCAAATTCCAGATATTTATTGAATTAAAATTCCATCCACCATGACAGGATTTGAACCCAGGTTCTCAGAACATTACCTGAGTCTCTGCAGTAACAGACTAGTGATAATACCACTAGGCCATCACACTGCCATAAATATTTAAGTTTTAACATTCTACAATTATATTTTTCACAATAGGATGATTAATCTTCTCTAAATTTCAGAAAATACATGAAGCTCAGAGAAAAGATCAATATCTGATGAAGACTTATATGTTATTATGGTTTGGAAACTTGGAGTATAACATGGACAGAACCATGCTTAGTTTGATTTCATAGAATCATAAAATCCCTACAGTGTGGAAGCAGGCTATTCAGCCCTTTGAGTTCACTGACTCTCCAAAGGGCATCCACCCAGAACAACCCTCCCGCCCTATCCTTGTAACCCTCCATTTCCCATAGCTAATAACTTTAACCTGCTATTCCCTGGACACTATGGGAAATTTTGCATGGCCAATCCATGTAACCTGAACATTTTTGGACTGTGGGAGGAAACCAGAGCACCCGGAGAAACCCAATGCAGACACAGGGAGAGTGTGGGCTGAAAATATGTTGCTGGAAAAGCGCAGTAGGTCAGGCAGAATCCAAGGAGCAGGAGAATCAACGTTTCCGGCACGAGCCCTTCTTCAGAAAACTCGCTCCCACAGGGAGAATGTGCAAACTCCACACAGACAGTCGGCTGAGGCAGGTATTGAACCCGGATCCCTGGCGCTGTGAGGCAGCAGTGCTAACCGCCCTACTGCCTATGTATTTCTAAATCATGTTGGTTAAGAAGAGGAGATTGTTTTAGTTTCATGCTAGGTCAGTTGTGTGAATGATAATGGTTTATCTGGAGTTTATTTACATACATTGAGATACATACTTCTAATAACAAACCTTGAGATGAGAAACACAATGCTTTGGAGAACAAGGGTAGAAGAGGGGCAAGTAAAATTGAACTATTGCCTAGCAGCAAGGCATCCTATGATGCAGGGAGACAGGGATGGAAAGAGGTGCTTTTCGAGAAACATAACCAACCAGAAGGTCAGTGAGTGTGCAAGGTTCTTTTATATAGTGAAGCAGTCTCTAAAACAGTCTGGCAGAAGGAATTAAGTCCTGAGTGGCTTTGAAGTTGCTAAAACAAAATCCCCAGGAATATGTAAGTATTGAAGTTAGCCTATAAGGTTATTGAATGTATTTGTCATCCCCAAACCCATGAGCTCTCATTTGCTTACAACTTTGTGTGTGGGACATGATCATATAATTCTAAAATACACCACATTCACTGGCTCCCTCTTCCCTATTCTGCTCTTAACATCCTCAAAAGCTCTAACAGATTTGTCAAACATGATTTTCCTTTTATAAAGCTATTATGAACCTGTCCAATCTCACCATTATTTTCAAGGATGCCCAGGTATCACTTCTCTTATACTAGGTTCTAGCATTTTACCTCCTACTGATTTCGGGATATCAGGCCTGTGGATCCCTCTCTCCTTTTCTCTCGTCTTCCTTTCCTAAGTAATGCAGTAACATTTGCCATCTTGCGTTTGGGGGAATCATTCCAGAACCAACAATATTTTAGAAAAGGCTCATTAACATATCCATTAATATTAAAGATATTTCTTTCAACATTCTGGGATGTAGTCTAAGCATTGAAAAATTTTAAGCCCATTAATTTCTTAGTGCTAATTTGTTTTAGTGATACAATTTCTTTCAGTTTCTTATTCTCACTATCCCGTAGATCTTTTGTAGAATCATAGAATCCCTACAATGTAGAAACAGGCCATTCAACCCATCAAGTCCACACCAACCCTCTGAAGGGCTGCCCACCCAGAACCACCCCATCCTTGTAGCCCTGCATGTCCCATGGCCAAACCACCTAACATGCACATCTTTGGACTGTTGGAAGAAACCAGAGCATCTGGTGGAAACCCATGCTGACACAAGGAGAATATGCAAACTCCACACAGACATTCACCTGGGGCTGAAATCAAACTCAAGTCCCTGGCTCTGTGACGCAACAGTGCTAACCACTGAGTCACCGTGCTACAGTATTCCTGGGAGTTTTTAAAAAATATATACTTCTCCATGAAGACAGACACAAACTAGTTATTTAGTTTCCCTGCCGTTTCTTTATTTCCTTTAATCAATTTTCCAATCTCTGTCTACAGTTTGTCCACATTTGTCATTGCTGATTCTTTCCTTTTTTAGAACCCATAGAAGCTTTTACAGTCCATGTTTATGTTTCACACTAATTTACTTTCATATTCTGTATTTTCTTTATCAGGTTCCTGGTCCACTTTTGTTGAATTCTGAAATGCTCCCCATTCCCAGGCTACAATTTCTTGACAACCTTATAAGCTTCCTTTGATCTAATGCAATCTTTAATTTCCTTTTGCCATGGTTGAATCACATTTCTGCTTGGGTTTGAATGCCTCAAAGGAATGTAAAATTTATTCTAAGTCATATATTCACTGCTTGTCTACCATCATACCATTCCCTGCCGCTTCCCAGTCTTTGTTGTTTCCTTTGTTTAGATTAAATGACATCATTTTTGAACCTGATGTCACATTCCACATACTATGATCAGTCTTCTCTAGAGATGCCTTTGCAATTGGATTATTAATTAGCCCTTTCTGATTACAAATGACTAAACTTCAAATAATCTATTCTGTAGTCTGATCCTTAATCTAAGTGTTCCAGAAAGCCATTTTACATATTCCAGGAATTCATCCCCAAGAGCATTAGTGCTATTTACGTTTAACCAGTCTATATGTAGATTGAAGTCATGTAGATTGAGGGGCATGGATAGGGTGAATAGTCATTTTTTCCTGGATTGGGAGAATCCAGAACTAGAGGGGATAGGTTTAGGATGGGAGAGGAAAGATTTAAAAGGGAACTAAGGGGCAACATTTTCACACAGAGGGTGGTATGTGTATGGAATGAGCTGCCAATGGAAGTGGTGAAGGCTGGTACAACTACAACATTTAAGAGGCATCTGGATGGGGTATGAATAGGAAGGGTTTAGAGGGATGTGGGCCAAGTGCTGGCAAATGGGACTAGATTAGGTTAGGATATCTGGTTGGTATGGACAAGTCGAAACCAAAGGGTCTGCTTCCGTGCTGTACATTTTTATGACGCTAAGACTCTATGATTACTTACGCTACATGCAATTGTCTGCATTAATCCATGCTTGACGTTATAACTGGTGTTTAGTGACCTTCATCCTGTGGGATTTGGTTCGCTCAGCTGGTTGGATGGTTAGTTTGCAATGCTGAATGATGCCAACAGCAAGGCTTCAATTCCTGCACCTTGAAGATCCTAGCTTCTCAACCCCTTCCCGGCCCTCCTTGCCAGAGGTGTGGTGACCCTCAGGTTAATCCTTCAATGAGAGAGAGAAAGGGGCTATGGTGACTTGATTTGGTTAGTGACCTATAAACAAGTCCTACCATTGATTGTTTCTGGTTGATGTTTCTTAGCTCCATCCAAGCTGATGGTATATCTTGAATTGCTGATCAAAGATCTTCTCACACTAATCTCATCCTTTAAAGCAACACTACTCCATCTCTGCCTTTTTGCTTCACCTTTCCAAAACTCAAATACCTTTGAATATTAGAATCTCAGTCTTGGTCAGCCTGCAGCCACATCTCTGAATGGCAATTTGATCACACCTGTTTATTTCTATCTATGCCAACAATTCATCCATCTTGCTGCATTCAGAAGGATTGCCTTTAATTCTGTCTTTTTATTATTTTTACAACAACTCACCTTATCTATTGATGTGCTCCCTTCCCACCACACGCTGGTTAGCATTTCCCTTATTGCTATTGTGCTGTCTTGCCTTTTCCTCACTGTTTTATTAGAGTCATACAGCATGGAAACAGATCCTTCGGTCAAACCAATCCATGCCGACCACAATCCCAAACTAAACTAGTCCCACCAGCCTCTGCTTGGCCCATATTCCTCTAAGCATTTCTTATTCATGAACTTATCAAAATGTCTCTTAAACATTGTAACTGTACCCACACCAACCACTCTCTGTGTAAAAAAAAATGCCCCCTATGTCTTCTATAAATCTTTCTCCTCTCTCACCCCAAGACTATGCCCCTAGTCTTGAAATCCCCCATCCTAGGGAAAAGACACCTGTCATTTACCTTATCTGTACCCCTCAGGATTTTATAAACCTCGATAAGGTCCCGCTCAACCTCCTACGCTCCAGTGAAAAAAGTCCCAGCCCATCCAGTCTCTCCTTATAACTCAAACCCTCCACTCTTAGTAGCATCCAGGTAAATCATTTCTGAATTCTCTCCAGCTTTAATAATACCTTTCCTATAATAATATCCTTCCCTAATAACATCCTTCCTTAATCAGATCTTCTCTCACTCATCCCTTGCACACAGTAATTTTTCAAAAGGCTTTTCTCCTGCTATATTATTTGGCTTGATAGTACAAAGAAGTAAAAAGATGGAGAATAAAAGGATGAGATTTAGAAAGAGGAGGTCAGAGAGAGAGAGAGACTGGGCGGAAAAAGGGCTTGAGTGATGGTGAGATTTGTGACAGAATTAGACCGAGAGGTCCAGTGAGGCCCATCTCGACATCAGGACCATCCCTGCTTGTGTTATACTTTAGACGAGTGGTGGGGCAAGTTTCTTACCAGACAGCGGCAGGTTGCCAATGAAGAGGGATTACAGCTTGTTAAACACCTTGTTAACAGCATCATTAATATTCAGTTTCCCATTTCACCAAATGTGTCAAACAAGCTAGGCATTGAGAAATATTGACATAGAAAACAGAGCAGGGAACGGGTACCATTTGCTCCAAAAGGGCTCCATGTTGGATACAGAATGGAAACATCTCAGGGCCACGCTCCATAGGCACCAGCCACACATTGACATTGATGAATCAGTATCTCTAAACTCTCATTGCACATCTCTGATATACTTACAGGATACTGCTGGAACTTAGTGCTGCCCATGGTAACTCCTATTGTAATACTGCAGCAAGGACACTGTGCGCTCAGGGAGGCACATCCAACTCAGGGAGACACACCCAGCTCAGGGAGACACACCCAGCTCAGGGAGACACACCCCAGCTCAGGGAGACACACCCCAGCTCAGGAAGACACACCCAGCTCAGGGACACACCCCAGCTCAGGGAGACACACCCCAGCTCAGGGAGACATACACCCAGCTCAGGGAGACACACCCCAGCTCAGGGGGAGACACACCCAGCTCAGGGGGAGACACACCCAGCTCAGGGGGAGACACACACCCAGCTCAGGGAGACATACACCCAGCTCAGGGGGAGACACACCCCCAGCTCAGGGGGAGACACACCCCCAGCTCAGGGGGAGACATACCCAGCTCAGGGGGACACACACCCAGCTCAGGGGGACAGCCCCAGCTCAGGGGGATACACACACCCAGCTCAGGGGGATACACACACCCAGCTCAGGGAGAGACACACACCCAGCTCAGGGAGAGACACACACCCAGCTCAGGGGGACATACACCCAGCTCAGGGAGACACACCCCCAGCTCAGGGGGAGAACACCCCCAGCTCAGGGGGAGACATACCCCCAGCTCAGGGGGAGACATACCCCCAGCTCAGGGGGAGACACACCCAGCTCAGGGGGGGACACACCCAGCTCAGGGGGACAGCCCCAGCTCAGGGGGATACGCACACCCAGCTCAGGGGGATACGCACACCCAGCTCAGGGGGATACGCACACCCAGCTCAGGGGGGTACGCACACCCAGCTCAGGGGGATACGCACACCCAGCTCAGGGGGATACGCACACCCAGCTCAGGGGGATACGCACACCCTGCTCAGGGGGATACGCACACCCAGCTCAGGGGGATACGCACACCCAGCTCAGGGGGACACACCCAGCTCAGATACACACACCCAGCTCAAGCACTCACACTCCCAGCTCAGGGGGAGACACCCCCAGCTCTGGGGGAGACACACCCAGCTCAGAGAGACACCCCCAGCTCAGGGGCATACACTCAGCTCAGGGACTCACACCCAGCTCAGAGGGACTCACACCCAGCTCAGAGGGACTCACACCCAGCTCAGAGGGAGGCACACCCAGCTCAGGGGGACGCACACCCAGCTCAGGGGGACGCACACCCAGCTCAGGGGGACGCACACCCAGCTCAGGGGGACGCACACCCAGCTCAGGGAGACACACACCCAGCTCAGGGAGACACACACCCAGCTCAGGGAGACACACACCCAGCTCAGGGAGATACACACCCAGCTCAGGGGGATACACACCCAGCTCAGGGAGACACACACCCAGCTCAGGGAGACACACACCCAGCTCAGGGAGACACACTCCCAGCTCAGGGAGACACACTCCCAGCTCAGGGAGACACACTCCCAGCTCAGGGAGACACACTCCCAGCTCAAGGAGACACACACCCAGCTCAAGGAGACACACCCCCAGCTCAGGGAGACACACCCCCAGCTCAGGGAGACACCCCCAGCTCAGAGACACACAGCCAGCTCAGGGAGAAACACCCCAGCTCAGGGAGACACACCCAGCTCAGGGAGAGACACACCCAGCTCAGGGAGAGACACACCCAGCTCAGGGAGAGACACACCCAGCTCAGGGAGAGACACCCCCCAGCTCAGGGACACACCCCCAGCTCAGGGAGACACACACCCAGCTCAGGGAGACACACACTCCGCTCAGGGGGATACACACCCAGCTCAGGGACACACAGCAGCTCAGAGACACACCCAGCTCAGGGAGACACACACCCAGCTAAGGGGGACACACCCCCCAGCTCAGGGAGACACACCCCCAGCTCAGGGAGACACACCCCCAGCTCAGGGAGACACACCCCCAGCTCAGGGAGACACACCCAGCTCAGGGAGACACCCCCAGCTCAGAGACACACCCCCAGCTCAGGGAGACACACCCCCAGCTCAGGGAGACACATCCAGCTAGGGAGACACACACCCAGCTCAGAGAGACACATACTCAGCTCAGGGAGACACATACTCAGCTCAGGGAGACACACCCAGTTCAGGGAGACACATACTCAGCTCAGGGAGACACATACTCAGCTCAGGGAGACACACCCAGTTCAGGGAGACACACCCAGCTCAGGGAGACACACCCAGCTCCGGCACACACACCCCAGCTCAGGGAGACACACCTCAGCTCAGGGAGACACACCCAGCTCAGGGAGACACACCTCAGCTCAGGGAGACACACCCAGCTCAGAGACACACCCAGCTCAGGGAGACACACCCAGCTCAGGGAGACACACACCTCAGCTCAGGGAGACACACCCAGCTCAGGGAGACACACACCTCAGCTCAGGGAGACACACACCTCAGCTCAGGGAGACACACACCCCCAGCTCAGGGAGACACACACCTCAGCTCAGGGAGACACACCCCCAGCTCAGGGAGACACACCCAGCTCAGAGACACACACCTCAGCTCAGAGAGACACATCCAGCTCAGGGAGACACATCCAGCTCAGGGAGACACACATCAGCTCAGGGAGACACACCCAGCTCAGGGAGACACACCTCAGCTCAGGGAGACACACCCAGCTCAGGGAGACACACACCTCAGCTCAGGGAGACACACCTCAGCTCAGGGAGACACAACCCCAGCTCAGGGAGACACACCCAGCTCAGAGACACACACCTCAGCTCAGAGAGACACATCCAGCTCAGGGAGACACATCCAGCTCAGGGAGACACACCCAGCTCAGAGACACACACCTCAGCTCAGAGAGACACATCCAGCTAGGGAGACACACACCCAGCTCAGGGAGACACATACTCAGCTCAGGGAGACACATACTCAGCTCAGAGACACACACCCAGCTCAGGAAGAAACTGGGCTGTATCCCTGGGATCTTCACACTCTCATAGCCCTCACTCACTTGGAGCCTACCCCAATGTTCACAGCATCCCTGCCTTGCCTTGTTTTCAGTTTTTGCCCATTGTCCCCTCAGCCAGAAGGATCTGGCTCATAATCCTGCTCTCTTGTCATGCTGGATAGGTCAGTCACAAAGCTGGAAGTCTTGTCCTGGATGTTAGCAGGGTCAATGGTGATACTATTCACTGTAGGAGTCCTGGCTTATTAGGTCAGGGCAGCCTCCTATACCAGTCTGGGGCATAGACCCCATTAGACAGTCACTTGGGCTGGTCAGTCAGGATCCTCTCCACATGAAGGCTGAGGAGGTGAACATCTAAAAGCCCACTACCCTTCTGGACTCTCGCTTCCCATCTGGGGGCTGCTTTCCTCCTGGAGTGAAAGAGAGGCAGGCGTTACAGAAGATGAAAGTAAATGGCACTACAGTAACTCTTGGTGAAGGTGGAGAGAGGTGTCCCGAGTGAGTGAGTGGGTAGTGCAGAGGGGGCATCCTGCAGCCGCCTGACTGCTCTCACTTGGGAGGGTGCAGCTGGCATGGCCTCAACTGCTGATCCTGGGGGAAGGGGAAGTCCCGGATTTTCATCACCCCCATTCCAGTAAGACTTACAGGATCCTGCCCGTAGAGCAGGGCATCCATTCCCCCCATCAGCTGGATCTGAGGCAAATGTCAGGAAGCATACAGGGCAGCTTTGGTCAGACAGTGTCCGTCCAGGAGCACAACGGGCTTTGAAAGGTGACACGAGTTTGGGAAATGCTGGTCTTTAGGGAGACATCTGCTGAGTGATGAGCTGTTCTGGGAATGTGCGTGTGGTAAGATGGGGCAAGACATGAGGGATACCAGAGGGGCAGGGCAGGTAGCTAATGGGGCGGGTTTGGTAAGACATTGCAGGAAATCTCACTGAGGCTTGCAGTAAAATTCCCTCCTAAAAACCTGCTGCATCTTGCACTTAGCAAAAACAAGTAAGATTCAGCCCAAAGCGAATGATGGGAAAAAAGGAAAGATGAAGAGAAGCAGCACCAGCTTTTACTGTAGTTTGGGGCAGCCTGACCAATCCCTCAATATATACCTCACATTGACGGGCTCCCAACCCCCTTGCGATAAATATAATGAGTCCATGGCTGCTTCTCATCTCAGCTTGTGAAAATTCACTTGTCTCCCTCACTTTCCCCCAGCAACTTTGAGCTGGCAATGTGTTACTCTTTCCTGGTACACTTTTCAAATTAAAGCTGACTTATTAGAAGTTAAGAATCAATTTCATGCTCCTTGCTCTTGATAAATCGCTGATGCTGTTGTTTGTGTTTCTATCGGTGCAGGGCAGCTGGTAATCTGAAAGGAATCAGTTTTACCATCACTCTGATATATCACCCTTCCAACAGAGAGCTGGGATAGGACTGTACCTCAGTCCTGAGGCTGTGTGTGTGACATTATCATCTCTGTATCCCGAGGTGAGTGACTGTAACTAAATCTCACAGAGTTGGCCAAATCTCTCCGCAGTGCAGAGATGTGATTGCCTCTCTGTCTGAGACTCTCTCTCCAGTGAGCAACTGGCGGCTTTAGGAAATGATTGAGTCAGGAAGGAGTTGGTTTTCTCTGGGAGCACAGCGTGATGTGAAATGATGTGATAGCAATCATTGCTGATTGAGAACCAGTGAACAGAGTTAACAACTCCTCATTCACTTCATCAGGGGCTCATTGGGAACTTTTAGGAGCTTCGCATCACTAGCTATTGCTGTTCCCAGAACAAGTGGCTTTTCATTTGAGATCAACAGGTAGAGAGAAAAATAAACATAAGAGCAGTTTCAAAGGTATTTGAAAGTGGAGTGTAACTGAGGGATATAGACAAGCTGACAGAGTAGCTAAGAATCTGCTGGTGTATAACACAGAGAAAGGTGAAGTTATCCATTTTGGTTGGGAAAATAGAAAAGTAGAATCCTTTCTCTAAAATGTGACAGACTTTTAAATGTTGGCATGCACAACAATGTGGCCATCCTTACTCATGAATCATTTAAAAATTAACAGTAAATACAGGAAGCAATTGGGAAGCATATGATCTGTTCTGAAGCAGGGTGAGGGAACCCAAAACATTAACTCTGATTTCTCTCCACATTTGCTGCCAGACCTGCTGAGTTTAAGCAGCACATCCTGTTCTTATTTCTGATTTCCAGCATCCATCGTTCTTTCCTTTGTTTTGGGGAAGTATATAAAGTTAGGCTTTATTACAGGAGAATTGATAGGGCCTGGGTGATGCAGTGGTAGTGTCTCTATCTCTGAATCTGGAGGTCTAGGTTCAAGTCCCATTTGTTCCAGTGGCATTTTAAAGATGTCTGAACAGGTTGATTAAGAATATCTACCAGCAAGGAAATGCTTCTGTAACTGTACTTGACATTTAGAGGAACCCATCAGGAGGAGTGTATACAGGTTACTATATGGTCTCCAACCTAAGGAAGAACATCATATCTCAAAAGTCGACAGGAAAATTAAACAGAAGACCAATCTCAAAGACATCGACTGTAACTGAAGGATGTAGACAGGATTACTATGTAAGGAAGAAGATTGTTGCCTAAAAACAGTTTGACAACTAACAAAGAACATGCTGGAAATACTTAGCAACATCGAGAAAGGGGAACAAAGTTAACTTTTCATGTCAACACCTTCAGCCTTTTTGTGTCTCTGATTTTATTTGAGATTTCTAGCATCTGTCCTATTCTGGCTTTGTATTGTGGGTGTAACTAAGTTTCACTCAGTGAGATACTTGGAGGTAATGAGAGGGGAAAGAATTGAGCTAAATTCTCTCGCAAACCTACCCTTTCCTGCCACCTCTGCAATTAAATACTGGGCAAGAAGGTCCACTGGCAACTTTCCCAACCGATCAGCAGTTAAGTGGTTACTTAATGGCTGGTTAAGGGCCTCAATCCATCCATCTTCCCAGTGAGGAGAAAGCTAGCTAGTTTCCCAAGTGTGAGACCAGAATGGCCTGCTGGAGGGGGGGTGGGGTGGGGAGGGGGGAAGTCTCCAACTGTCTCAGTCTGGGGGCAACTGGAGGCAAAGACAACAGGCAAAGGGATGGTCTCTGAAAACCATTCTCATGCCCTTGTCCTTGACACGGCACACAACCCCCCACCTCAAGGGAACAAGAAAATAAACGTATCTTCTCACTGCTGGATCCCCAAGGCGTGGACCTTGAATGGCAAGTTTTATTAATAAAAGTACTGGTTCTCAGGGGATGTGAGAGTTGTTGGCTAGTCATTACCCATCTCCAATACCCCTTGAATCAAGTGGCTTGCTGGTGCCATTTCAGAAGAATCTCATTGCCATGGGCCTGGAGATACATGTAGGCCAGGCCAGGTAAGCGTGGCAGATTTCCTTCTGTAAAAGAGATTAATGAACCAGCTAGGTTTTTATGACAATCATCAATGACCACAACATGACTAGATTTTAATACCAGATTTTCAAAGATTTAAATTTCGCCATCTCCCAGGATGGGATTTTAACTCATGTCCTTAGAGCATTAGTCTGGAACCTCATGGATCACAAGCCCAATGATATTACTGCATAGTAGCTCAGTGGTTAGCACCGCTGCCCCAAGTACCAGGGACCTGGGTTTGATTCCATCCGTGGGCGACAGTCTGTGTGGAGTTTGCTCATTCTTCTTGTGTCTGTGTAGGTGCTCCAGTTTCGTCCCACAGTCCTAGGATGTGCAGGTTGGGTGGATTCGCCATGCTAAATTGCCCACCGTGTCCAGGGATGTGCAGGCTAGGTGGATTAACCTTGGGAAATGCAGGGTTACAGGGATGGAGGCATGAGTTTGGGTGGGATGCTCTTTGGAGAGTCAGTGTGGACTTGAAGGGCTGAATGCTTCCACACTGTGGGGATTCTATGATACAGAACCATCTGCCTGTGGTCCATTATCTGTCAGAATCTGATGACCCTGAGACTGAGTTACCTGCCCATGATCAGCTAGTCAGCTCATAAGAAGTGGATTGGCAGGCAATTGGGTGAGTTCTTGGTGGCTGCAGTGTATTAGTCACCACCTAACACACACGTCCCAACACATCGGGAGAAAAGAGGAAGTCTTGGTCATTGTCTGTGTCCATCATAAGCAGTTGAACACCTGACTTAATACCTCCTTAGCTGGATCGATGTGGTATTTTAGATACAGGGCAATCCCCGTATCCACGGAATCGTTTTCCGCGGTTTCAGTTACCTGTGGTTTACCACAGCCCGAACATATTATAGGGAGCCTCCAGGGACCAGGGGGCTGCCGGGACGGTAAATTCCCCATTGAAATGAATAGGTTGGAGATCCAATATGGCGGCGACTCAGCAAGTCTGAGTCTACAGTGCTCCTCCCAAGATCTAGACAAAGTGGGCCACCCTCCCCCACCACACTCACCAAATCAACTAAAAATAGTTTTTATTTAATGTATTTAGTGGTTTCGTACTAAATTTATGCAGTTCAGTCTCCTGTAAAAATGACTAGGGGGAAAAGAGCCCGCAGTTCTCAGCAGGCAGGAGCCCCTCCCCCACCCTCCCGAGCTGCAGCAGAGGCATCCGCAGCCGTCCCGGGGGACTTACATACGGTGGCGAGCCTTGTGGAAATAATCTCCAAACTCGAGGCAAAGATCGATGCTTTCATAGAAGAGTCCCGAAGTCGGTGAAATTCACTCTCAGCCGCGCTACAAAAGCACAGCCGCGACAGCGAAGAAATCGAATGCCAAGTCGGAAGGGTGGAGCTAAAGGCTGCGATCTCCAAGGCCGTTGCAGAATCAGCCGTGGATCGGGTCCGGACCCTCGAGCAGCAAGTCCGGACCTTCGAGAACCACATTGACGACCTCGAGAATCAAGGTCATCGAAAAATATTCGTTTGCTGGGCCTTCCCAAACGGGAAGAAAAAGGCAGCCAGCTTACAAGGTTCCTTGAACAGTGGCTTCTGCAGTTATTGAATCTTGAGGCTGGGTCAGGCCAGGTAAGGGTAGAATGGGCCTATAAGGTTGCAATATGCGGGCCCAGCTCAAACCAGCGGCCCCGTCCGGTCCAGTTCCGATTGCAGAGCTATAAGGTGAGGCAGATGCTCTTGGAAGCCTCCAGAAATCTTGGGAAAGATCCACAAGCCATGACTTATAAAGGATCCAAGATGATGTTATTTCAGGACTTTTCCCCAGCTTTGGTTCGAAAGAGGAAGGCGTTTGATGAAGCAAAGAAGTGTTTAAGGGATTTAAACATTCAATACTCTTGCGCGACGCAGCTATACTACACTTTAGCCATGAAGGGTCCGTGTTTAACTTCGGATCACCGGAGAAGGCCAAGGAACTTTTGGACTATCATAGACAAATTATAAGAGTTAATTCATGTTGTTTTGCCCTACCCTTTTTTTTCCTTTCATTATCTTATTGTTTAATATTATCTCTGGGGGGTGGGAAGAAAGACTTATTTATTCATCCTTTACTTAGGATTTCCTTTCCCCCCTTTTTTTATATATATATATATATATATATATATATAGGCCAGGGGGTCTAGTTAATGTAGATGGGGGGAAGGTGGCTACCTTATCTTATTTTATCTTTGTTCTTGCGAGCAGGGTTGTTTTCCCCTGTAATTTTGTACTAATATATTTTACTATTATTTGCTGAGACTGTAATTTTATAGTCATATATGTTCATATATAATATTAACATTACCAAATATTGGTGTTGGTGTGGGTGGGGGAATAGGGTACTCACTATTAGTTCTAGTTCAGTAGTATACTTGAATTTTCTTTATCCTAGCATGGGGTGCCTGGGTCAAGGGTGGAGCACTAGTTGGGAGAGGTTATGATGGGTTATTTTGGAAAGGAAGTGATGACCTTGGGAATAAGGGGGAAGATTTCCATTTAAATACGTTTTATACTTTTTTTTTACTATTTACCATTTTTACTATAGTTTATTTTATTATATTGATCTGAATGTACTAAAGAGCTTTTATTTTTGTAAATTTTATATGCTCTATACTCGGGATGTTTTGGATAAATACGGGTTTTGTTGTGATCTGATGTTAACACATTCTGAGCATGTATATCACTGCTCAATTTATGTGTTATCCGTTGGGTTTTTTTTTCTCTTGAATAATGTAAGAATTTTAATGATACACTCTGGTTAGTTGTAAGTTAGATGAGTAGTTAGTTGAGTTTTGTCTTTTTTTTCTCTCAGTATTTTTTTTCTTGTTTCATAGATTTTGGTTATCATTTATTTAAGATTTATTTGTATATCAATGTTTATACTTGGGTCTTTTTTTTAGTTTTCTTTTGTAAACTTGTGGAAAAAAAAAGAAACAAATGGGTTCACTCCTATCCGCGGTTTCAGGCTTCCCCGGTAGGTATTGGAACATATCGCCCGTGGGTACGAGAGGAGAGTAGTGTAATTTCCAATCAAGCTGTTTAGGATCAGGTGACAGTTGAACCCAGGCTTCCTTATACTCTGTATTCTACAGGCTTTCTGATGTGAAGCTCCTTTAGGGGAGAACATTGATTGTGCAAATACCCTGGTGTTTGGAAGAATGAGAGGTGACAGAGAGTGTGACAGTGTGGCAGGTGAGAGGCTGTTTCTCCTGAATGGACACTCCTGACTGAGGGTTCATCATTGCATGATAAAGGGTTGGCCATTGAAATGAGGAGAAATTTGTTCACTATTGTAAACCTTTAGAATTCTCTACCTCAGAGAACTGTGGATGCTTGCTTAAGTGGAACTGAGATCAGCTGAGCTTCTACTGAATGGCACAGCAGCCTCATAGGCTAAACAGCCCACTCCTGCTCCTATTTCATATGTTCTTAAAAGGTTTTCTGAGAATTCCATTTATTATTCAGCTTGACAGGTTAACAAATATTGATGCAGTGAATGAAATGAAAATTAGTTCCTTGAAAATGGTCTCAGTCCCAATGCAGGATTCTTTTACTGCTGTCAACATCTGGGCTATCAAAAATAAAACAGCCAAAATTAAATAAATCCCTGAGGAGTCCAGAGGCACTGTGACTTTCATTGCGTAATGATTGATATTGGCAGTTCACACTAAAACAGGGACAATTTCCCACATGTTCAGTCCTCTGTGAAATATTCTGATCATGTTTGTTAGGATTTTAACAACTCCGCTGCAGTTTGGGTGGAGACTTAGCCAGGATTTCCAGAGAAGAAGTGAAGGGCACAGGGAAAAATGGGATGAGTTCAGAAATGCCCCATTTTGTGTGTCACTTGGTTTAAATGTGAACTTGGTTTAAAACCCTGAAAATGAAATATCCACAAATAAACAAGGCAGTTACTTATGACATTTTTAGAAGGTCAATATTAAATAGGTCAGCAAGGGGGAGTTATTAAAAATTTAATTTTCAATAACAATTGCGATGATGCTGTCACTTTGAAAAGGTTATTGTGTCCTGGAATTTTTTGAAGCGAGGTTGCAAAGGCAGAGGTGCTGAAGAGTCGAGGGAGCTGGGTTATTTTAAAATAGTTTGACAATGGAATGGAAGTGGCCAGTTCTCCCAGTTCAGGTTATAGATTTTTTTTAGCTGTAGCTGTCACAAGATGTTTTGAGTATCAGAAGGATTGCATGTTTTAGTAAATGATTCCTAATTGACTTTCTTGGAAATCTCCCTGGATCCTGCTCCCTCCTGCCTGTAAGAATTTGCATCTGTATCTACCTTTTTGCCAAGGGGTGTGTAAATGGGATGTTATTATATTGGAACAGTTAATTAGTTACGTTACTGTATTGGATCGGTTACGTTTTCCAATAATTAAGCTATTCTAAATTCCACTTTCTTTTGTTCGTGTTTAAACTGTAGTGTTTAAATAGTATTTTGCTTAAAGCTGAGTGGTTTGTCCAATCGCATCACATCTGGAACATGGAACTTCATATCTGCCTTTAAAATAAGAAAAAGTTAGTGCCAAACAACATGGACTCTTCACCATGTTGAATATCCTGCCTCTCATAGATGTCTCTTGTAAGACAGTGAAAAACAAAATCCAACTGACCATGAATTTATCCATCCGTCAAGGGGGTTGGTTAGCCTGGATGGCTGGTTTGTGACACCATATGATACCATTGGCGTGGGTTCAATTCCTGCATTGCCTGATGTCACCATGAAGGACTTCACTTCTCAACCTCTCCCCTTGTCTGAAGCATGGAGATCCTCAGGTTAATTCCCCATCAGCCATCTCTCTTTAATGAGACAGCAGCCATCTCTCTTTAATGAGAGAGATGGTCTTGTAGCTTTACTTTTACTGTTTTACATCCATCATTTCTATAAGAATTAATATTCAATCTTCAGTTAACAAGTAAACTCTAAATCTTCATACGATGAGGTTTAAACTTTCCATTTGTCAAGTCTCATCAATGAATGAATTGTTGCAAAAGAATTGTAGCTGATATTTCTAGACAACTTCTGTGAGGTGAAAAGAAAATCTAAATCCAGATCCCGGAAGGAATTAATTAAAGGTAGGAAAGAGTAATAAAAAGCATCCCAAAGAGGCTTTATAGTCAATGACATACTTTTGAAAGAACATCACTATTACAATGGAGGATGTTACAATGGATAAATGTTACTATGAGAGATTTAATCAGCTGTAATTCTAATTTATTTAAAACCTTAATTTGGCCATTATAAATTTCAGTTAGTGAGGTAATTGCATAAATGTTCTTTTTAAAATACATTTTAAATTATTTGATTCAGCAACAAAGAGTTTACAGATAAATTAGAGGTAAACTTTCTTCATTCATAGAGGGGGTAAAAACCAGGGGTCGTAGATTTAAGGGAGGAGGATAAGGGGAGAGTTCAGGAGGAATATTTTCACAAGGAGGGTGGTGAGAGGCTGGACCTCACTGCCTGAAAAGGTAGGTGACTCAGAAACTCTCATAACATTCAGGCAGTATTTAGATAATTTCTTGGCCTCCACATTTATGAGTCAAAAAAAACTAAAGGATGAGATTATTGTAATCACATCTTTGTTGACTGGCATGGACATCATGGGCCAAATACATTCCTTCTGTGCTGTAAACGTCTTTGAGTCAGTGAAGTAAATGTCCACATAGAAAATTTCAACTTTAAATGTTTACATCACGTTTTTTTGAAAAATGGTAGCTCGAATTAAAATTTGTGGACAGGAAATTAGTGCATTCGTAAAACAGTCACTGACCTATCTGAATGTAGGTTATATTATAACAGTTATATTAAAATGTTCTTTCTAATTACCTTTCTCACTAACCTTCTGATGTCTGACGTGTGCCCTCTGATATTTGAATTTTTCACTTGGCATTGCCTGAATTAATTTGGTCACTTCCCTTCACAGTACTGACAGCTGCAAACCGATCAATTCAAAGCTTCTCAACATCCCAGGGAACATAAAGAAATACCGACAAAAAACTCATTTACGTGCTGAACAATTCTTTGTTTCTTTACTGTAACCATTATTGTTCATTTTGTCTATTATTCAGTGATAGCTTTGTAATTTAAAGTCTCCTTCCCTGTACCATATCCCAAAACTTCCTTTCTGTTCTTCCTCCCCATTCCCACTTTCAACCCATTAAATTTCAACTTTCCTTTAGCACTAAAAAAAGTCACTCAACTTGTTATGTTCATTTTTTTGCTTTCTCTGCAGAAGCTGTCAGATCTGCTGAATCTTTCCAGCACTTTTTTTATTGTTTCAGATTTCCCACATCCACAGTACTGTGCTTCTATTTTAGTATTTAGTTAGGTTCCTGCTACAGGAGATTAAATGGGTAAGTGGACTGGAGAAGGAAACTAAAAGAAACAATCTATAACAGGGACATTGCAAACTAGTGTGCAAGAAGCAAGAGAGATAGACTGAGTGGTTCGTTCCCTGGACTCACTCCTTATCTTTGGGCTCTGAGAAGATATCAGGAGGGGTTAGTGAAGTGAACTCCTCTCAATGGGAAAGGTGGTGCCACTGTTTTCTCAGACTGGCAGCAGAGAAGCAAAGGAGGGGAACAGAAATTGATAAACATTAAACAAATTGCTGGATTAGCATTGGCTGTTTATCCCTGCACTATGTCTCACTCTCTACCTCTCAATTCTGCTTCTTTCCTCTGTTTCTTCAGAGAAAGGCAGTGGACCTAACACACTTAAAATGAACCCTTCGTCTCGAGTTAAAATAGAGACCATGCTGATGTGTATGACATATAATATTAAATATTAGACATATTTAATTACAACTGATCAATAATAGGTATTTGGCATACAACAATTAGCAAAGAAAAGAAAACATCTCATCAACATATATCAAAGATTCCTCAATACAGATACCTATTTAAAAAGACTGATAATGTATTCAATAAACATCTCCTTATTAGCACATCAGTGAATTGCTTTTTAACGTAACTTAAAGATGCATTTAATTAAAATGATAAGAGGATACAATCAACATAATTCATGTCACTTTGTTGGAAACTAGTTCATACCATGCCAGGCAAAGATTATTAAAATTCTGTACAGCTCATTAACAGTGAATTAAAATAACTAGACAAAGAGAAAATGCCTCCCTCACTGCACCACATGTAACAAACACAGTTCTTAAAATATGTCTCTCTTCCCAACACTGTTGCTCTGCTTGTTTCACAACCTCATTTCTATTTCCTACCCTATATGTACATATCTGGGAAGAGAGTACGAGGCAAATGGAGACAAGATTTAGGAACACTGAGGCATTTAGGAACACTTTGATGATCTCAGGGATGGTGGTCCCATAATTCTGGACATTGGAGGCTGAATCTGGGATCATTTTGTTGAGAAGTTGTTATGATGTGTGATGGGAGGAATGCACTAATAATCAAGTCCCACTACTCTACCAGTCACACCATGATGTAAACTATTTGATTCAATGACCAATTATTTCTTTTTTGTACTACTTTAATGAGCTCAAAATAATCTGCTTATTATGAAGAAAACCTATTCTTAAACTCAATGGAAAACGCTGGTTAACATTTAAACTTTGATCTGGCATCAAAACCAGATCATCTTAATCCCAGAAATAAGATAACCCTTCAGAGATGGTACATTTTCGAAGAAAACATGAAAGGGGATAGAATAAACAACTCTTGTAGGCCAATGGTCTAGAAACAATGGATAAACTGTGATGAATTTTTATTTTTGCTGAATTTCCTGTGGATGAAGTCGAATTGCTGAGAGCATAGATTGATGATAAATGTCCACTTCTGATTCCAATCAACTTTGATTCATACTGTTGAAAATTAGTCACAGACCACTACTTCAGGCTCTATCAGACAAAAATGTTTGCATTTAGAAACTCTTTTCAGGTTCTTTGGGATTTATTCGAAGGAACAGAATTTCAGGACCCCTGGTTCTATAAAACAGAACTCTAAACACAGAGAGAGTTGCTGGATTAACATTGGTGATTCTAGTCAGTTCCCAAAGCCTTGTTTTGGAATTAAGGTAATAAATCCCTTCTCTTATGTCCTTGAAAATTTTTCCCAGCACGTTCTTCAAAGCCATTTGATTTCCAGGGAAATGAGGGTGGCTTACAGCACATTGTAAACTGCATTCCCAAGCCCCCTCAATCCAGAGAATGTTTTCACAGTTCAAAATATTCCAGTATTTGCCAGATAGTCTTTAAATATGAATATGGATTCCCAACAAATAAAGTCAGACGTTGGTGGACTCTGCAGGGAACTCAGATAAGAGAATATTCAGTGCCCAAATTAATGTTAGGGCTGGTGGTACTAGACACAAAGAGGACACAAATATGGCAAATGGAGTATAATGTAGGAAAATGTAGTTGTTCATTTTGAAAATGAGAACAAAAGAATAAAATACCATTTAAATGGAGAGAATCTGCAGAAAGCTGCAACAGAAAGGGGCCAGTGGGTACTTGAATATGAAGCACAGAAAGCTAGCCCACAGGTACAGCAGGTAATCAGGAAGGGTAATGGAATGTTGGCCCTTATTTCATGAAGGTTGGAGTAAAAGAGTAGGGAAGCCTTACTGCAACTGTACAAGGTGCTGGAGTGCTGTGTATTGTGATTACAACTGGGATACTGTGAGCAATTTTGGTCCACTTACTCAAGAAAAAATTTTATTGGAGGCAGGTCAGAGAAGGTTCACTAGGATGATCCCGAGGGAGAGATTGTCTTATAAGTAAAGCGTAAACAGGTTGGAACTCTACTCATTGGAGTTTAGAAGAATGAGAGGTGATCTAAGTGAAACATTTCCGATTCTGAAGGGGCTTAACAGGGTAAATGCTGAGAGGATGTTTCCCCTTATGGAAGAGTCTACGATCAGAGCGCATAGTTTCAGAATAAAGGGGCACCAATTTAAGATTGAGATGAGGAGTAATTTCTTCTCTCAGAAGATTGAGAGTCATTGGAACTCCTTGCCACAGAGAACTGGAGGGGGATGGGGGATACTTGTGTATATTTAAGGCTGAGATCGATTCATGATCAATTGGGGAGTCAAGGGTTACAGAGAAAGAGCAGGAAAGTGGACATGAGGAATGTCCGATCAGCCATGATCTTATTGAATGGTGGAGCAGGGTCGAGGAACCTAACAACCTACTCTTGTTCCCGTTTCTTATGGTCTTAGAGACACAGAAAGGTGTAATCCCAAAGGATCAACAGCAACAACTTGAGTATCCTGGATTCCAGAGTCTAGAATTCCCTCCAATGTCCCTTTCAAAATAAAATCTTGCTTAAAATTCACCTCTGCACTACCTAATATCTCCTTATGTGGCTCAGTGCCAAATTTGGTTTCATTAATATCTCAGCAAAACACATTAGAAAATTCTACTATATTGATGGCACTACAAAAATGCAATTTGTTTGCTGCTATTTAATACAGCTGAGTAGCCATCTAGGACACATCATTGGGGTTGGTGTGGGACTGTATCAAAGGAGAAAGTGAGGACTGCAGATGCTGGAGATCAGCTGAAAATGTGTTGCTGGAAAAGCGCAGCAGGTCAAGCAGCATCCAAGGAACAGAAGAATCGACGTTTCAGGCATAAGCCCTTCTTCAGGAATGAGAAAAGTGTGTCCAGCAGGCTAAGATAAAAGGTAGGGAGGAGGGACTTGGGGGAGGGGTGTTGGAAATGCGATAGGTGGAAGGAGGTCAAGGTGAGGGTGAAAGCCCAGAGTGGGGTGGGGGCGGAGAGGTCAGGAAGAAGATTGCAGGTTAGGAAGGCGGTGCTGAGTTCAAGGGATTTGACTGAGACAAGGTGGGGGGAGGGGAAATGAGGAAACTGGAAAAATCTGAGTTCATCCCTTGTGGTTGGACGGTTCCCAGGCAGAAGATGAGGCACTCTTCCTCCAACCGTCGTGTTGCTATGGTCTGGCGATGGAGGAGTCCGAGGACCTGCATGTCCTTGGTGGAGTGGGAGGGGGAGTTGAAGTGTTGAGCCACAGGGTGGTTGGGTTGGTTGGTCCGGGTGTCCCAGAGGTGTTCTCTGAAACGTTCCGCAAGTAGGCGGCCTGTCTCCCCAATATAGAGGAGGCCACATCGGGTGCAGTGGATGCAATAAATGATGTGTGTAGAGGCGCAGGTGAATTTGTGGCGGATATGGAAGTATCCCTTGGGGCCTTGGAGGGAAGTAAGGGGGGAGGTGTGGGCGCAGGTTTTGCATTTCTTGCGGTTGCAGGGGAAGGTGCCGGGGGTGGAGGTTGGGTTGGTGGGGGATGTGGACCTGACGAGGGAGTCACGGAGGGAGTGGTCTTTTCGGAATGCTGATAGGGGAGGGGAGGGAAATATATCCCTGGTGGTGGGGGGGGGGGGGGGAAGGGGAGGGAAATATATCCACCTCCAAACGGACCTTCTTCAAAGACCATAATTTCCCCCCAGACGTGGTCGACAATGCCCTCCACCGCATCTTCTCCACTTCCCGCTCCTCCTCCCTTGAGCCCCGCCCCTCCAACCGCCACCAGGACAGAACCCCACTGGTCCTCACCTACCACCCCACCAACCTCCATATACAGCATATCATCCGCCGTCATTTCCGCCACCTCCAAACGGACCCCACCACCAGGGATATATTTCCCTCCCCTCCCCTATCAGCGTTCCAAAAAGACCACTCCCTCCGTGACTCCCTCGTCAGGTCCACACCCCCCACCAACCCAACCTCCACTCCCGGCACCTTCCCCTGCAACCGCAAGAAATGCAAAACTTGCGCCCACACCTCCTCCCTTACTTCCCTCCAAGGCCCCAAGCGATACTTCCATATCCGCCACAAATTCACCTGCACCTCTACACATATCATTTATTGCATCCACTGCACCCGATGTGGCCTCCTCTATATTGGGTAGACAGGCCGCCTACTTGCGGAACGTTTCAGAGAACACCTCTGGGACACCCGGACCAACCAACCCATCCACCCCGTGGCTCAACACTTCAACTCCCTCTCCCACTCCACCAAGGACATGCAGGTCCTTGGACTCCTCCATCGCCAGACCATAGCAACATGTTGGTTGGAGGAAGAGTGCCTCATCTTCCGCCTAGGAACCCTCCAACCACAAGGGGTGAACTCAGATTTCTCCAGTTTCCTCATTTCCCCTCCCCCCACCTTGTCTCAGTCAAATCCCTCGAACTCAGCACCGCCTTCCTAACCTGCAATCATCTTCCTGACCTCTCCGCCCCCACCCCACTCTGGGCTATCACCCTCACCTTGACCTCCTTCCACCTATCGCATTTCCAACGGCCCTCCCCCAAGTCCCTCCTCCCTACCTTTTATCTTAGCCTGCTGGACACACTTTCCTCATTCCTGAAGAAGGGCTTATGCCCGAAAAGTCAATCCTCCTGTTCCTTGGATGCTGCCTGACCTGGTGGGACTGTATCAGTTGTGTATTGATCAAACCAGGTAAGGACTGCACTTTAACGTGCCCAAAGGATATCAGTGAATCAGCTGTTCACAACAATTTAACTGCCTCATGGTCATTTTTACTGATATCAGTTTTTTTATTTGGAATTTGAGAATTCTGTGGTCCTGTGAATGAGTTCAAATTCTTAATATCCAAGGTGCGATTATAAATGCACCTTCTCTGTATTTTTAGTCTGGTAACATAACCACTACATCACAATACATAACATGTGTTATGTACATTACAAAATCAATATGGGCTTCCATCTCATAAATGAATAGCAGTCAGTGCAGAGCTAGTGTGAGCTGGTACTGTACATTTTGAAGGACAAGCAGTTGCCGAAGCTGTTGATATGCAAATGTGGGTTCCAGGATTGACTGCGGAGATGGTATAACTCAGAGTTATTTTTAATCTCAGTGAATGTCAGTCTGATTATAGGAAATGTTGGGGGTGTTAACACTTCCACCGGTAAAATAGATGAAGGTTACACGTGGCACAACAGCCCCAACTAGTGGCCCTGAGATCATATAAAAACTGGAACTGCAGATTGCTGGAGAAATGAAATGCATGGCATAGACACAAAGGCCGGGTTTTTAGGTGGGAGCTTCAAGCTAACAACATTAACTTTCACTTGTATAGCATAAAGTAAATGACAAAGGTGTATAACTGGAGCATTATCAGAGAAATTTGACACCCAACCACATAAGGAGCTTTGAGGACATGTGGCCAAACCACTTAGTTCAAAGGAGCATCACAAAGGAGGGGTATACATATTCAGGTAGGGCATTGAGATTATGAACAGTCTGGAACTGCCTCTCACAGTTGCTAGGGAGAGAGATGGAATTGGATGCTACAGAGTGGACTTCCCAATATTTAATTGAAGAAATTTTCTGTACAGCTAACACAGGATATTAGACTAGCAGCATGTGGAATTGAAAGCAGTGCATATTTCAGCAAAACAAGGCAGAAACTTTACAAATTGAACAAAATCAAGTTAGTTTTAGTTTCAAGAGGGGAACTTCAGTAACAAACAGCACTGTATGTGGAGAGATGCCTGTTGCATGTGTGTAAATGTATTCAAAGAATGAAATGGACGACAACATGGGAAATGCATCATGAGAGCAATTACAATTATTTTACATTAAGTTCAGGAGCACAATGAAATCCATCAATCCAAAATACAGCTTCCAACACTTCACAATTGTTCAATCAGATTTTCAGAATCGGTAATGTGTGCACAAAGAATTAGTTAGTACACTTTTTGATCACACTAGGAAGTCTTCCCTTAATGTAAAGACAAGTCACATTCATTTCCACATGGAACCAGCAGAAAGTAATGACCTTTGAATAAAGGCATCGTTTGTGATCTTCCAGTATCACAGTAACTCTTAGCTCTGACTCAAGCATCCTTTTTTAATCTAATTCCGTAAGATCTATCCCAAGTGGCCAGCAATTTATTCCTTAATTAGTCTTCCCTGAACTGACTGATGAACTACACTCTTGTCATAATTGCCACATACCTGCCAAAGGGTGTCATTTGTCCCAGCTTCTTGACCCTTAAAACACTAATATAGAAATCTACAGTGCTCAGACACAAGGGTATAATAAATAATATATGGCTTTTTAAAAGTCAACTTACTGCAAGCAGGTGATAATCTGTGCATTTACACAGCCCCTTTCTAGAACAAAAATGTCTCAAAGTACTTTGAGGAATGGATTAGATTTAAATTCCACAAGCTCAGACATGTGGTCATTTATGATTCAGTTGGTAGCATTCTTGTTCTGAGTCAGAAGATTATGGTTCTATCCCACTCCAGGGACTTCAGTCCAAACCTGGCTGATGCTGCTGTTTAGTTCTGAGGGTAAAGTGGCATTAAACAGAGGTTCTGCTTACCCTCTCAGGTGACTATAAAGGATTCTGTGCCGTTATTTTGAAGGATAGGAAAAATATCCCACATGTTACAGCCAATATTTACTCTTTAATTAATGTTGCTTAAAATAATAATCTGGCCATTATCACATTGATATTGGTGACCTTTCTATGTGCAGATATGCTGTTGTTTCCTTTTTATAACAATGACTATTTCAAACCAACTTCCTTGGTTGAAAAGACTTTGGGATGCCCTTATAGAAACAACAAGTCTAACTCTCCTTTTAGGTTAATGCAGCTAGGTATGCCAGCCTGATTCACAAACAACTGGTAGACAATTACTTTGTTATCTTGACAGTTACCTGATGAAGGAGCAGCGCTCCAAAAGCTAGTGCTTCCAAATAAACCTGTTGGACTATAACCTGGTGTTTTGTGATTTTTAATTTTATCCACCCCAGTCCAACACTAGCTCCTCCACATCTTTGTTATCTTTGACAGTATTGGTTGAAGAATGAACATTGATCTGGTGTTAGGAAAACTCCCTTCCTTGAGTAAATCTTCTGTACAATTTTTTAAAGTTCACCTGAAAAGCCGAATGAGGACATTGATTTAATGTCTCTTTCAAAGGTCAGTGACTGCTAAGTAGCTTGGATGTTGCTTCTGAGCAGTTACCTCAAGTTGCATTTTCATGCACAGAGTTGGTATGCTTTTGTGTTTTGTGCTCAGTGGTTCAGGGTGGTAGGGAGCTATAACATTGGCACAGTTTGGGATCTGCTTGTCTGATAGTGGGAGCACAGCAACAGGAGGATACAATGTGACCACATGAGTGTGTTCTGCAAGATCTTTTAAGGTAAGGTGCTACAGGGCCACTCTCCCATTAGACATCTGGGGGTCACAATGCCTTAGGCAAGGGGACAGGCTGAGAAAGAGAATCCTTCGAGGTACCTTCAGCTGGTGCAGGATTTGAAACTGTGTTGCTGGTGCTATTCTGCATCAGAAGCAGCTATCCAGGCAACTGAGCTAACCAATTCCCGCATAACCCAGTAAGAAATAGGAACAGGAATAGGCCATTTGACCCTCGAGTCTGCTCTGCCATTTAATAGGATCGTGGCTGATCCATTTATTAAGACTAAGACTGATGTGTACCTTAATTCCACCATCTTACTCTAGTCTATTAGCGTTAATAAAAAATAGTCCACCAATCTCAAGTTACGAAATTTTCAGTTGACATCCCACCTTCACAGATTTTCCAAGGGGAAAGTTTCAGATTTTCACTACCATTTCACAGCTGGATAAAACAAACCTCATCTTAAGAGGCAAAAACAGAAATTGCTGGAAAAGTGCAGCAGGTCTGGCAGCACCTGCAGAGAGAAATCAGAGTTAATGTTTTGGGTTCAGTTCTGAGGAAGGGTCACCTGACCCGAAACATTCACTCTGATTTCTCTCCGCAGATGCTGCCAGACCTTCCAAGCTTTTCCGGCAATTTCAGTTCTTGTTTCACATTTACAGCATCCACAGATCTTTCGGTTTTCTATCTAATCTTAAGATTGTGCTTCTTATCTGGACTTCCACATTACAGGAAGTGTCATCTCTCTATCAGTCTATTACTGTGTTATGGTGATTCCAAGAGCTTTGTTTCCAGGCATCCATTTTAGTTCTGTCAGCAGAAAGAAAGCCTGGTGCACAGAGGGAGTTCTATCTTATTGAAGCTCCCATTCTAGCTGTCAGTTCATGACACCCCTTATTCCAGCATTCGACGTTGAAGGGATCTGATCTTTTGGGATAATATCAGGAGCTGTTTACAGTAATTGTGTCTCTTGGTGACTGTCTCTTCCAAATCCTGCTGTGATAATAGTTACACTGTGCTTTGACACAGTCTTTAGGCCCATGAGGCAGAGTGACAGGTGACCTGTTATTTTTCCAGATTCACTAATATTATTTTAAAAGGTCTGAGGCTTGAAGCTTTTCCTTCTGTGCTGAATGATCAGAAGTATAAGATTTCAGAGACTCTCACAGACAGCATTGGGAAAGTGCGGAGAGGATTGGAATGCAGGAGGAGGGATGTCTTGCTGCAATTGTACAGGGTCTTGGAGGAACCACACCTGGAGTTCTGAGGAACGGTCACTGGACCCGAAACTTTAACACTGATTTCTCTCCTAGATGCTGCTGAAGTTTTCCAGCAATTTCAGTTTTTGTTCCTGGAGTATTGTGTGCAGTTTTCATCTGCTTAATTGAGGAAGGGTGTACTGCTATGGAGGGAGTGCTACAAAGGTTTACCAGACTGATTCCTGGGGTGGCAGAACTGGTGTGTGAAAAGAGATTGGATCGGTTAGGACAATATTTGCTGGAGTTAAGAAGAGTGACGGGGAATCTCACAGAAGTGTATAAAATTCTAACAGAACTAGACAGGGTAAACAAAGAAGGATGTTCCTAATGACCCAGTAGCCCAGAACCAGGGGCCACAGTCTAAGGACAGATGTAGGTCGTTTAGGACTGAGATGAGGAGAAATGTTTCACCCAGAGAGTGGGGAGCCTATGGAATTCTCTGCCACAGAAAGTGGTTGAAGCCAAAACATTGAATATTTTCAAGAAGGAGTTAGATACAATTCATAGAACTAAATGGATCAAAGAGTACAGGGAGAAAATGGGAACAAGGGACTGAGTTGGACTACCAGGCATGATCATATTGAATGGCCTACTCCTGCTCCTAGTTTCTCAGATATTATAAGAGAGCTGAGTCTTGGCCACTCAGGAGGGTGGGGATAAATGAGGACAATCCAGAGGGAGACTGGTGTGGTCGGGATTATGGCGGAAGTAGGGGATGGTAATGAAATTGCCAAAACTGAAAGAAAAGAATGTCAATCACATGTGAAACCCAGATGAAAAAAAAACTTTCATTTCGAGAACAATTTTTCTTAATTTTTCTTAATTTAAAGACATCTCTGTGAGGGCATTATAGTCAATGAAGATCTTGTGAAGTGCTTGTTGCAATGTAGGAAGTGGGGCAGCCAATTTGCAAACTAAAGTCCCCAAAACAGCCATGTTGAAAACAATCAGGTGATTTGGTTTAGGTGCTGATTAAAGGATAAATACAGCTCGGACACAGAGAAGAATTCCCCACCTCGATGTGCGATGCAATCTTTGTCATGTACAGCATCACATTTGAAAGATGGTACCTGGGGCAGCTGAGCCCTCACTCAGTACAGCGGTGGAAACCCAGACTCTGTTCAAGCCTCTTGAGTTGAACCTTTTTGACAGAGAGACAAGAGCACTAACCACTGAGCCACAGCTCAGTTGAACCCAATTGGCTTAACTCCAAAGCTTTGGGCTGACACAATTTCTAAATCTCAACAGTTTTGATTATATCAATTATCCTTAAGTACTTATTGGTTGTGTATTAAAGTAGCAGAGTTTTACCATAAGACCTTAAGATATGGAGCAGAAATTAGGCCATTCAGTCCATCGAGTCTGCTTCGTCATTCTATCATGGCTGATATGTTTATCAATCCCATTCTTCCGCTTTCTCCCTGTGACCCTTGATACTCAAGAGCCTATCTTTCTCTGTCTTAAATATACCCAATGATCTGGCCTCCACAGCCTTCTGTGGCAATGAATTCCATAGATTCCCCACTCTCTGGCTGAAGAAGTTTCTCCTTATATTCATTCTAAAAGGTTTTCCCTTCACTCTAAGGCTGTGCCCTCTGGTCCTAGTCTCTCCTACCAATGGAAACATCTTCCCAACATCTACTCTGTCCAGGCCATTCAGTATTCTGTAAGTTTCAATTAAATCCCCCCTCATTCTCCTAAACTCATCGAGTAAAGACCCAGAGTTCCCAAACGTTCCTCATATGTTAAGCTTTTCATTCCTAGGTCCACTTTTATGAATCTCTTCTGAACACACTCTCCAGCCAATACATCCTTCCTGAGATATAAGGCCTAAAATTGCGCACAATACTCCAAATGTGGTCTGACCAGAGCCTTATAGACCCTCAGACGTACATCCCTGTTTTTATATTCATGTCCTCTCAAAATAAATGTCATCATTGCGTTTGCCTTCCTAACTACTGACTCAATCTGCAAGTTTACCTTGAGAGAATCCTGGACTAGAGCTCCCAAGTCTCCTTGAACTTCAGATTTTTTGAATTTTCTCCCCATTCAAAAAATAGTCCATGTCTCTGTTCTTCCTACCAAAGTTCATGACCTCACACTTTCCCACATTGTACTCCATCTGCCACATCATTGCCCATTTTCCTCACCTGTCCAAATCCTTCTGCAGCCTTCCCGCCTCCTCAATGCTGCTTATCCTTCTACCTCTTATTTTGAAGGTGTAGCTGTGTACTGTACCTTTAAGAGAGACTGGAAGCTGGCACAGACTTTCAGAGTGTGCTGAAAAAAAAATGTAACATTTGACTGTGAAACCAATAGTGCGACTGAGTTGCCATGATACAAAAACAACTTCAAATTCGGCCAATCGGTTTAAATTATACCCCAAGATACCAAAACCCAATCAAATTTGAATTTAGTATTTTGACAACATCAAACTAAGGAAATGATTTGATGTTTTGGGGTATATAATGAGACATTTTGAACAGTTAGAGGGAGAAATGCTAAGAACACCAACAAGTATAGACTGCTAGACAAAGAGCTCTCTGAAAGGTACCTGTCGATAAGAAGTTTGTGCAGCAGAACATCAGAGCCGACCTAGAGAAAAATCTACAGAAGAAAATGTACAAAGGAGAATCAACAAAGTCGACTGGTTTTGAAACATGATTTTTTTTTTTGTAAATTTTAGTCAGGGTTTTTTAATTGGACCAGTATTGTCGAGTGGGAGGTACAAGATAGATTTAAGAGAAAGGAGTTGGAAGTAGTTGTCTGATCTTCTCTTTTTAACTTAAAGAATAAAATTGTTAACTTTTACTTTAAATAGTGACCTCTGCAATAGTTCGTTGCCTCTCAAAATTTGACAGATTACGGCACGAGGTGAACTTCTCTGTGTGTCGGGATTAAATTAGCAGAGGGGTTTATCCCATGTCGTAGCACTATTCTTGTATCATCTGCAACTTAGCCAGGATGCCCTCAGTTCCTTCATCTAGACCATTAATGTATAAAGTGAAAAGTTGTCCTAACACTGAGCCTTGTGGAACACCATTTGTCACCGGCTGCCATCCTGAGAAGGGCCCTTTTATCCCCACCCTCTGCTTTCTGTCAGACAGCCAAGCTTCTGTCCATGCTTGCACCTTGCCTCTGACACCATGGGCACTTATCTTGCTCCTGTGCAACACCTTATCAAAGGCCTTCTTGAAGTCCAGATAGATAACATCCATTGGCTCTCCTTTGTCAAACCTGCTCATTACTTTCTCAAAGAATTCTAGCAGATTTGTCAAGCATGACATCTCCTTGATGAAACCACGCTGACTTTGCCCTATTTTACCATACCCTTCCAAGTATTCAGAAGTCTTATCCTTCACAATGGATTCCAGGATCTTACCCACAACCGAGGTTAGGCTAATCAGTCTGTATTTTTCCGTTTTATGCCTTACCCCTTTTTAAAACAGAGATAGCATGTTAGCGATTTTCCAGTCCTCTGGGACCCTCCTCGATTCCAGCGATTTCTGAAAGATCACCACTAATGCCTCCATTATCTCTTCGTCTACCTTCCTTAGAACTCTGGGGTGTAGTCAATCTGATCTGGGTGATTTATCGGCCTCTGCAACATAGAAGCATGCCATTTGGTCCATCATGGCTACACCAGTCATCAAGCACCCATCTAGTCTAGTTCTATTTTCCAGCTAGGCAAGAGTGAGGACTGCAGATGCTGGAAACCAGAGTTTAGATCAGATTGGTGCTGGAAAAGCACAGCAGGTCAGGCAGCATCCGAGGAGCAGGAAAATTGATGTTTCGGGCAAAAGCCCTTAATCAGGAATAGAGGCAGGAAGCCTCCAGGGTGGAGAGATAATTGGGGGGAGGGGGAGTGGGGCTGGCGAGAAGGTAGCAAAGAGTACAATAGGTGAATGGGGGTGGGGATGGAGGTGATGGGTTAGAGGGGAGGGTGGAGAGGATAGGTGGGAAGGGAGATTGGTAGGTAGGACAGGTCATGGGGAAAGTGCTGAGCTGGAAGGTTGGAACTGAGGTAAGGTGGGGGGGAGGGGAAATGAGGAAACTGGTGAAGTCCACATTGATGCCCTGGGGTTGAAGTGTTCCGAGGCGGAAGATGAGGCGTTCTTCCTCCAGGTGTCAGGTGGTGAGGGAGCGACGGTGGAAGGGGCCCAGGACCTGCATGTCCTCGACAGAGTGGGAGGGGAATGAGATGCGTTGGAGGGCTCCGCCTCAAACCCCACCCCTACAACCGTAACAAGGACAGAACCCCCATGGTCTTCACTTCCCACCCTCCCAACTTTCGCATTAACCATATCATCCACTGCCCGATTCTACCTCCTTCCCAAGATCCACAAGCTTGACCACCCTGGCCAACCCATTGTCTCAGTTTGCTCCTGCCCCACTGAACTCATCTTCACCTACCTCGGTACTGTCCTATCCCCACTAGTCCAGGAACTCCCCACATATGTTTGAGACACCACCCACGCCCTCCACCTCCTCCAAGACTTCCGTTTCCCTGGCCCCCAACGCCTCACCTTGACCATGGACATCCAATCCCTCTACACCTCCATCCGCCATAACCAGGGCCTCCAAGCCCTCCATTTCTTCCTCTCCCGACGTCCCCAACAGTACCCTTCCACTGACACTCTCATTCGTTTGGCTGAACTTGTCCTCACCCGTAACAATTTCTCCTTCGAATCCTCCAACATCCTCCAGACCAAAGGGGTAGCCATGGGCACGCGTATGGGCCCCAGCTATGCCTGTCTCTTTGTCGGCTATGTAGAACAGTCCATCTTCCGTAATTACACCGGCACCACTTCCCACCTCTTCCTCCACTACATTGATGACTGCATTGGCACCACCTCGTGCTCCCGAGAGGAGGTTGAACAGTTCATCAATTTCACCAACACATTTCACCCCGACCTTAAATTTACCTGGACCATCTCTGACACCTCCCTTCCCTTCCTGGACCTCTCCATCTCCATTAATGACGACACTGACATTTTTTACAAACCCACCGACTCCCACAGCTACCTGGATTACACCTTTTCCCACGCTACCTCCTGCAAAAATGTCACCCCCTATTTCCAATTCCTCTGCCTTCACCGTATCTGCTCCCAGGAGGGCCAGTTCCACCACAGAACACACCAGATGGCCTCCTCCTTTAGAGACCACAATTTCCCTCCAACGCATCTCATCGAATCCCACACCTCCGCCCTCAAACCCCACCCCTCCAACCGTAACAATGACAGAACCCCCCTGGTCTTCACCTTCCACCCTACCAACCTTCGCATTAACCACATCATCCGCCGACATTTCCACCACCTCCAAACGGACCCCACCACCAGAGATATATTTCCCTCCCCACCCCTTTCCGCAAAGACCGTTCTCTCCATGACTACCTGGTCAGGTCCACGCCCTCAACAACCCACCCTCCCATCCTGGCACCTTCCCCTGCCACCGCAGGAATTGCAAAATCTGCGCCCACACCCCCCTCCCCCTCACCTGCATCCAAGGCCCCAAAGGAGCCTTCCACATCCATCAAAGTTTTACTTGCACATCCACTAATGTCATTTACTATATCCATTGCGGTCTCCTCCACATTGGGGAGACTGGACGCCTCCTCACAGACATCTCAGGACACCCGCACCAATCAACCACACCGCCCAGTGGCCCAACATTTCAACTCACCCTCCCACTCTGCTGAGGACATGCAGGTCCTGTGCCTCCTTCACCGCCGCTCCCTCACCACCCGACGCCTGGAGGAAGAACGCCTCATCTTCCACCTTGGAACACTTCAACCCCAGGGCATCAATATGAACTTCACCAGTTTCCTCATTTCCTCTTCCCCACCTTACCTCAGTTCCAACCTTCCAGCTCAGCACTTTCCCCATGACCTGTCCTACCTGCCAATCTCCCTTCCCACCTATCCACTCCACCCTCCTCTCTGATCTATCACCTCCATCCCCACCCCCATTCACCTACTGTACTCTTTGCTACCTTCTCACCAGCTCCACCTTCCCCACCTACCCCTCCCCCTCCCTTCCCCCCACTCCCATTTATCTCTCCACCCTGGAGGCTTCCCACTTCTATTCCTGATTAAGGGCTTTTGCCCGAAACATCGATTTTCCTGCTCCTCGGATGCTGCCTGGCTTGCTGTGCTTTTCCAGCACCACTCTGATCTAAACTTCTATTTTCCAGCGCTTGGCATGTTGGTTATATGATATGGTACTTCAAGCGCTCATCAAAATATCTCCTAAAAGTTGTGGTAGTTCCTGTATCTCCCACCTTTTAGTCACCTACTTAAAAAGAATCTTTCTCAGAGTACAATATCTAAGACAAATACACAGTGAATGGGTAAGAATCATTTAAAATTATTTTTTTTAAATCTGATTTCTACTTCAAATTGCAAGATTTGTTCTTGCTTCAGAGACCATTAGAAACAAATTCTCCTTCATTTCTCGATGAAAAAGAAATCCTTACTTTAATTCACCTATTTTTCACTCTGAAACCAGAACCGAGATGCATCTGTATTGCATTAATCACATTCTGTCTGATGGCATCACAATTACAAGTGAATTATGGACTCGAAATCCAGCTAAAGAACAGGAGGTGAGGTTAACCATGCGGCAACTGTTTTCCTTTGTCAGGCAAACTTATAACGCTGACTTTTAAACTTCAAGTGACCTCGATGGTCATGAGATTCCCAATAGAGAAGTCTAACATCAGAAATTACTCTGTAAACATCCTGAACTCGGACTGAAACAAACATGAAGATGTAACTAATAGACACCAAGATCAAAAATAAGAAATCCATTTTGTATGAATAGAACAGTAGTTAGAAATCTAAGACTGAACGACTATTATCAAAGCTGATAATATATGTGCACAAGGATTGTCTTTCTCCAGCTCGTGCAGGTTTATATTCACTTCCAGTCTCCAAGACTCCACTTTCCTTTGAAGCCTCATCAATCTAAAACAATTATGTTTTCTGTTTCCCTGTTGAACCAGGAATATCAAAAAAAAGATTGATGTTCAGATAGCACAGAACATCTGGGTATCCACTGATATGGACTGAAACTGGGAATGCACACATGTCATGTTGTGAAAGGCAAGTGCCCATTGATTAGTGCAGCTAGGATCTGAAAAAGAATGCGTCGATACATACACATAAGTTAAAAGTAGAAAGAGAAAGAGGAGAGAAGGTATATAGTTAGGATCAAATGTGCATTTTTCAATGACAAATAGTATTTAGTAATCTTGGTCTTTGATGTAAGTCCATGTTTTGTTTAATCTTTCGTAAACTGTGCGTTTGATTCCTTGTTCAAGAATTCAACCTTGGCATATAAAGAAAACTTTGCATCTTTTGCACCTTTTGCAAACTCCGGATGTATCAAAACACATTAAGCCAATTAAGTAATTTTTGAACTGCAGTCACTGTTGGCGTTTAAAAAACATGGCAGCTAAATTGCCCACAAACACCAACATGATAATAGTGAGATAATCTGCTTCAATGTATTTGGTTGAGAGCCTGAAATAAAAAAAAAGAAATGTGAATGCTGGAAATCAGAAACCAAACAGAAATAGCTGGAAAGGCTCAGCAGGTCTGGCAGCATCTGTGGAGAGAAATCAGACTTAACGTTTCGGGCCCAGTGACCCTTCCTCCGAAGGAAAACAAAAATTGCTGAAAAAATTTAGTAGTTCTGAAGAAGGGTCATTGGACTCAAAACATTAACTCTGATTTCTCTCTCAGATTTTGCCAGACTTGCTGAGTTTCTCCAGCAATTTGTTTTGTTTGTGGTTGAGAGCCCTGTTGGTTAAGCCACTAGGGAGAATTCTCCACCGCTCTTCTTCAAAATAGGATCATTTCCATCCATTCAAGAGGGCAGAGAAGGTCTCAGTTCAATAATCAGCACTTCTGGCGATGCAGCCCTCACTCAGAAGTAATGAAATAGCAACCTAGACTAATGCTCAAACTTGTGGAGTGGGACTTGAGTCTGCAACCTTCTTACTCAGAGGTGAGAATGCTGGTTAAACCACAGCTGAAGTCTCCAATTTAAGCTCTTACAAAAAAATTAACAATGCTCCAAACAAAAGGAAACAACTTTTTAAAATTTGAGTCTTTTTTACTAAACATTTTTGCTCAAATTCTCAAAACTCCAATTATTTCAAATTAGCAAAAAAAAACCTTTAACGTCCTTTTCACATGGCAGATGTGCTTGTGAACTTTTGTGATGAGATTCAACAGTGAAACCACACTGAAGATTATGTGTTTTAGTTGGTGTTGCAACAGAACAATGATCTTAGATCACAGAATCCCTACAGTGTGGAAACAGGTCATTCAATCCATCAAGTCCACCTGGACCCACCCATCTACCCCATCCCTGTAACCTTGCATTCCACATGGCTAAGCCATCTACCCTGCACACTATGGGCAATTTCCCACAGCCAATCCACTTAAGCTGCACATTTTTAGACTGTGGGAGGAAGCCAGAGCACCCAGAGGAAACCCACATGGGGAGAACGTGCAAACTCCACACAAACAGTCACCTGAGATGAAATTGAACCTATGTCCCTGGCACTGTGAGACAGCAGCGCTAACCACTAAGCCGTCCAGCTTGACACTGAGGCTTTCTTCTCCCAGCTTGACACTGAGGCTTTCTTCAGCAGTTTCTCCCCATAAAACCACCATTGAGGCTCAGTTGATATTATCCTGCCCTCTGAGTTTGGAAGTTGTGGCCTGACAGTCTCGTGCTGTACTAAGGGAATGCCACTCAGTTGGTCTTGCTGTCTTTTCGATAATGTATTAAGTGCAAATCCAAACTGTTACTCATATACTTCCCTTATTCAAATATAAAATTCAGATCTAGAATCATAGAATAATAGAGCAGGAGTGGGCCATTCAACATTGATAAAAGAGGTTACTCAGCTGATTGTGTATATGCCAGGCCCATGGTAGAACTATCCAGTTAATCCAGCTCTCCAATCTTTCTATTGTCATTGTTTGATGTGGATTATTATAGTCATTTCTTCCCCTGACCAGCGCCCGCCCCCCTTTAATAGCAATTATTTTACTCCACTCTGAATGCAGTATAATGGATTACAGATCTATGAAATTCCTTGAAAGTGGGGCAGACATGGAAAGGCTAAGGGACTTGAGGCTGTTTTTGATAGAGAGAAGAAGGTTGAGAGGATTCTTAATAGAGACATATAAGATAATCAGAGAGTTAGATAGGGTGGACAGAGAGCCTTTTTCCTCAGATGGTGATGGCTAGCACGAGGGGACATAGCTTTAAATTGAGGGGTGATAGATATAGGACAGATGTCAGAGGTAGTTTCTTTACTCAGAGAGTAGTAGGGGTGTGGAATGCCCTGCCTGCAGCAGTAGTATACTGGCCAATTTTAAGGGCATTTAAATGGTCATTGGATAAACCTATGCATGATAATGGAATAGCGTAGGTTAGATGGGATTCAGATTGGTTTCACAGATCGGCACAACATTAAGGGTTGAAGGGCCTGTACTGCACTGTAATGTTCGATGTTCTAGGTTCTACAGCAGAGTTGGGTTGGCCAGAATCCCACACTGGAGGAGAAAGTGAGGTCTGCAGACGCTGGAGATCAAAGCTGAAACTTTATTGCTGGAACAGCACAGCAGGTCAGGCAGCATCTAGGGAACAGAAGATTCGACGTTTCGGGCACATGCCCTTCTTCAGGAAGAAGGGCATGTGCCCGAAACGTCGAATCTTCTGTTCCCTAGATGCTGCCTGACCTGCTGTGCTGTTCCAGCAATAAAGTTTCAGCCAGAATCCCACACTGCTTCGTTTTAAGAGAGGAGAGAGGTGTTTGAAGTTGGAGGCAGTGAATACAATTCCTATTATCCAGAGTCCTCACAGTCAGTCAGAAGAGGGAATCAGGCTTTGCAATAAAACCCAAATACAGTTTCACATCAAACATTTGCTGCAGACTATTATGTTCAGGCTTTCAGAATGAGTCAATCTGAAGACCTTTAACAACAACATCAGTGATAAGTGATTCAGATTAAACTTGTCCTAGTTGTGAGAAACTCAACAGTTCTGGTAACATCAATGGAGAGTGAAGCAGAGGTAAATGTTTCAAGTAAGGTATGACTCTTCTTCAGAATTGCAAGTATTTACATCTTTAGAAGCTTGTATCTTACAATGTCAGACATTATATTATTGAACACAGTTATTATATTTAAACCCCATGTTTATCTTTTAAAGATATCAGATTTCCCTGCAAATAGTTAAGTTTATGTAATGCTTGTCCTCAGACAGTGGTGTTACATGTGTGACCTCTGTGTTATCACATTAGGGGAATTATAGGCCTATTAGACTAATCTTTCGCAGTCCTTGTCTTATTAGCCCACTGGGAACAATCAGAAAATGGCCCTAAGGAAACCACTGCAGTACTTGAAAACAGTTTGCTTCAAGTCAAGCTGATAAACGTTTTACTGTTTCGATCAATAAACGTTAAATTATTAGCACTGAGCTTTAAGCTGCTTTAGTGAAATAGGCTGATTCTACCTCTTGTCACGGGTTTGTTTTATTAAAAGAGGCCCAACTGTATCGGGTTTGTGCCATTGCCAATAATGAGGCTGGGATCAAAATAAAGCCAGTCTCCAGTCAAACTTCTTTAATAGTGATGGCCTAGTGGTATTATCATTGAATCATTAATCCAGAGACCCAGGTTCAACTCCTGCCATGGCAGATGGTGGAATTTGAATTCAGCAAAAATAATTCAGAAATAAGAGTTGAGTGATGACCACGAGTCCATTGTCGATTGTCAGAAAAACCCATCTGGTTCACTAATGCCCTTTAGGGAAGGAAGCTGCCATTCTTATCCGGTCTGGCCTGTATGTGACTCCAGACCGACAGCAATGTGGTTGACTCTTAATAATTAGGGCTGAAAAATGTGTTGCTGGAAAAGCGGAGCAGGTCAGGCAGCATCCAAGGAGCAGGAGAATTGACGTTTCGGGCATAAGCCCTTCTTCAGGAATAATTAGGGATGGGTAATAAATGCTGACCTAGTCAGCGATGCCCTCATCCCGTGAATGAGTTTAAAACAAGGCACCATTCTTAAACAGCTTTAAACCGTTCCCGATCCTGATACTGGACGTAATGATAAATTACCACCACCCACCCCAGACACTAGATACACCTGTAGGCCATTCTCATGCCCCATTAGTGGAAACAACTGGATACCATTCCATCTCCTGACACCGGACACAGCTGAACATCTCTGTTCATTGTACTTTATGAGGCATGGATATGCATGTCTTCAATCCAGTGCCTCACTACCTCTGTGAACAGTTATTGGTCAACCACTCAACTATGACAATGATTCACATTTGATTTGATCTGAGTCACAGAGTCATAGAGTCATACAGATGTACAGCAGGGAAGCAGATTCTCCGGTCCAACCCGTCCATGCTGACCAGATAGCCCATCCAAACGAGTCCTACCTGCCAGCACACGGCCCACATCCCTCCAAACCCTTCCTATTCATATACCCATCCAGATACCTTTTAAATGTTCCAATTATACTAGCATCCACCACTTCCTCTGGCAGCCCATTTCACATTTACACCACCCTCTGTGTGAAAACGTTGCCCCTTAGGTCTCTTTCATATCTTTCCCCTGTCACCCTAAATCCATGCCCTCTAGTTCTGAACTCCCCCACCCCAGGGAAAAGACCTTGTCTATTTACCCTAACCATGTCCCTCATGATTTTATAAACCTCTATAAGGTCATCCCTCAGCCTCCGACGCTCCAGGGAAAACAGCCCCAGCCTATTCAACATCACCCTATAGATCAAATCCTCCAAACCTGGCAACATCCTTGTAAATCTTTTCTGAACCCCTTCAAGTTTCACAATATCTTTCCAATAGGAAGGAGACCAGAATTGCACGCAATATTCCAAACAGTGGCCTAACCAATATCCTGTACAGCCGCAACATGACCTCCCAACTCCTGTACTCAATACTCTGACCAATAAAGGAAAGCATACCAAACACCTTCTTCACTATCCTATCTACCTGCAACTCCACTTTCAAGGAGCTATGAACCTGCATTCCAAGGTCTCTTTGTTCAGCAACACTCCCTAGAACCTTACCATTAAGTGTATAAGTTCTGCTAAGATTTGCTTTCCCAAAATGCAGCACCTCGCATTTATCTAAATTAAACTCCATCTGTCACTCCTCTACCCATTGGCTCTTCTGTTTAAGATCCCATTGCAATCTGAGGTAAGCTTCTTCGCTGTCCACTACACCTCCAATTTTGGTGTCATCTGCAAACTTACTAACTATACCTCTTATGCATGCATCCAAATCATTTATGTAAATGACAAAAAGTAGAAGACCCAGCACCGATCCTTGTAGTTATAGGCCTCCAGTCCGAAAAACAGCCCTCCACCACCACCTTTGAACCAGTTCTTCTACCTTTGAGCCAGTTCTGTATCCAAATGGCTAGTTCTCCTTGTATTCCATGAGATCTAACCTTGCTAACCAGTCTCCCATGGGGAATCTTGTCAAACGCCTTATAGATCACATCTACTGCTCTGCCCTCATCAATCCTCTTTGTTACTTCTTCAAAAAACTCAATCAAGGTTGTGAGACATGATTTCCACGCACAACGCCATGTTGACTATCCCTAATCAGTCCTTGCCTTTCCAAATACATGTACATCCTGTCCCTCAGGATTCCCTCCAACAACTTGCCCACTTCCGATGTCAGGCTCACTGGTCTATAGTTCCTTGGCTTGTCCTTACCACCTTCTTAAACAGTGGCACCACGTTAGCCAAACTCCAGTCTTCCAGCACCTCACCTGTGACTATTGATGATACAAAAATCTCAGCAAGAGGCCCAGCAATCACTTCCCTAGCTTCCCACAGAGTTCTAGAGTACACCTGATCAGGTCCTGGGTATTTATCCACTTTTATGCATTTCAATATATCCAGCACTTCCTCCTCTGTAATATGGACATTTTTCAAAGTGTCACCATTTCTTTCCCTACATTCTATATCTTCCATATCATTTTCCACAGTAAATACTGATGCAAAATACTCATTTAGTATCTCCCCCATTTTCTGCGGCTCCACTCAAAGGCCTCCTTGCTGATCTTTGAGGGGCCCTATTCTCTCCCTCATTACCCTTTTGTGCTTAATGTATTTGTAAAACCTTTTGGATTTTCCTTAATTTTATTTGCCAAAGCTATCTCATGTCCCCTTTTTGCCCTCCTGATTTCCCTCTTAAGTATACTCCTACTGCCTTTATTCTCTTCTAAGGATTCACTCGATCTATCCTGTCTATATCTTACATAAACTTCCTTCTTTTTCTTAACCAAACCCTCAATTTCTTTAGTCATCCAGCATTCCCTATACCTACCAGCCTTTCCTTTCACCCTAACACTGTTGGAATATTGTATGCAATTCTGGTCTCCTTCCTGTCGGAAAGATGTTGTGAAACTTGAAGGGGTTCAGAAAAGATTTACAAGGATGTTGCCAGGGTTGGAGGATTTGAGCTATAGGAAGAGGCTGAACAGGCTGGGGCTGTTTTCCCTTGAGTATCAGAGGCTGAGGGGTGACCTGATAGAGATTTACAAAATTATGAGGGGCATGGATAGGATAAATAGACAAAGTCTTTTCTCTGGGGCTAGGGAGTCCAGAACTAGAGGGCATGGGTTTAGGGTAAGAGGGGAAAGATATAAGAGACCTGAGGGGCAACTTTTTCACACAGAGGGTGGTGCGTGTATGGAATGAGCTGCCAGAAGAAGTGGTGGAGGCTGGTACAATTGCAACATTTAAAAGGCATTTGGATGGGTGTATGAATAGGAAGTGTTTGGAGAGATATGGGCCGGGTGCTGGCAGGTGGGACTAGATTGTGTTGGGATATCTGGTCTTTTTCCATGCTGTACTTCTCTATGACTCTAAATCATGTATATACATGATGAAAAGTATTGGACCCAGCACCAATCCTTGTGGCACTCCACTGGTCACCTGCCTTGAGTCTAAAAAACAAAAAACTCTCCACGACCACCCTGTGTCTTTTACCTTTGAGCTGGTTCTGTATCCAAATGGCTAGTTCTCCCTGTATTCCATGAGATCTAACCTTGCTAACTAGTCTCCCATGGGGAACCTTGTCGAACGCCTTACTGAAGTCCATATCAACCACTCTGCCCTCATCAATCCTCTTTGTTACTTCATCAAAAGACTCAATCAAGTTTATGAGACATGATTTCCCACGCACAACGCCATGTTGACTATCCATAATTAGTCCTTGCCTTTCCAAATATATGCACATCCTGTCCCTCAGGATTCCCTCCAACAACTTGCCCACCACTGACATCAGGCTCACCGGTCTATAGTTCCCTGGCGTGTCCTTATAATCTTACTTAAACAGTGGCACCACGTTAGCCAACCTTCAGTATTCCAGCACCTCATATGTGACTATTGATGATACAAATATCTCAGCAAGGGGCCCCGCAATCAATTCCCTAACTTCCCACAGAGTTCTAGGGTACACCTGATCAGGTGTACCCTAATATTTATCCACTTTTATGCATTTTAAGACATCCAGCACTTCGTCCACTATAATATGGACATTTTTTAAGAGGTCACCATCTACTACTCTACATTCTATATCTTCCATGTCCTTTTCCACAGTAAACACTGATGCAAAATACTCGCTTAATATCTCCCCCAACTCCTGCAGCTCCACACAAAGGCTGCCTTGCTGATCTTTGAAGGGCCATCTTCTCTCCCTTACCCTTTTGTCCTTAATGTATTTATAAAAACTTTTTGGATTCTCCTTAACTGTACTTGCCAAAGCTATCTCATGTCCCCTTTTTGCCCTCCTGACTTCCCCCTTAAATATACTCCTACTGCCTTCATACTCTTCCAAGGATTCACTCCATCTATCCTGTCTATACCTGACATATGCTTCCTTCTTTTTCTTAACCAAACCCTCAATTTCTCTAATCACCCAGTATTCCCTACACCTACCAGCCTTTCCTTTCACCCGAACCGGAATATACTGTCTCTGGACTCTCATTATCTCATTTCTGAAGGCGTTCCATTTTCCAGCCATCCCTTTACCTGTGAACATTTGCCCCCAATCAGCTTTTGAAAGGTCTTGCCTGATACCGTCTAAGTTAGCCTCCCTCCAAGTTAGAATTTCAACTTTTAGATCTGGTCTATTTTTTTCCATCACTATTTTAAATAGAATTATGGTCGCTCCCCCACTGACACCTCAGTCACCTGCCCTGTCGTATTTCCCAACAGTAGGTCATATTTTGCACCTTCTCGAGGAGGTACATTCACATATTGAATCAGAAAGTTTTCTTGTGCACACTTAACAAATACCTCTCCATCTAAACCCTTAACAGTATGGCAGTCCCAGTTTATGCTTGGAAAGTTAAAATCCCCTACCATAACCATCCTATTTTTCTTACAGAAAACTGAAATCTACTTACAATTTGTCAAATGTACCGAGGTACAGTGAAAAATACTGTTTTGCGCGCTAACCAGACAAATCATACCTTACATAAGTATATCAGGGTAAAAGAACAGAATGCAAAATATAGTGCTACAGCTGCAGAGAAGGTGCAGTGAAAGATCAACCTTAATATACGAGAGGTCTGCTCATAAGTCTGATAACGGCGGGGTTGAAGCTGTTCTTAAATCTGTTGGTACATGTTTTCAAACTTTTATATCTTCAGCCTGACAGAAGAGGGTGGAGGAGAGTTGAACTGGGGTAAGAGGGGTCTTTGATTATGTTGAATGCTTTGCCGAGGCAGTGGAAAGTATAGACAGAATCAATGGAAAGAAACTCTATATTGGGGAAATGAAAGATAGATTGTGTGACTGTTATGCGGTCCGCAAACAAGACCCTGAGATTCCCGTTGCCTGCCACTTCAACACCCCACCCTGTTCCCTAGCCAACATCTCTGTCTTAGCCTTGGTGCGTTGCTCCAGCAAAGCTCAGCACAGACTGGAAGAACAGCACCTCGTTTTCTGCTTGGGAACTCTACAGCATCCAGACTCCATATCAAGCGCAACAACTTTAGGGCTTGAGCTTATCCCATGTCCTTACCCCTTCCCCCACAATCCAGGCCTTGTTATCACATGGTCTGCTATTACATACCAACCACTGTTAGCCACTAACAGACCCCATTAATAGCTATTCATCTCCTAGCTTAATCGTTATCCACTCCTTTGTCTATCCAATTGTCCTTCTCTGTTTGAGTTCTATCCACACCTATCATTTACACCTTAACTCCTCTCATCATCCTATCTTCTGTATAAAAACCAACATTTTCCTAGTTACCATCAGTTCTGAGGAAGGGTCACTGGACCTGAAACGTTAACTCTGATTTTTCTCCACAGATGCTGCCAATCCTGCTGAGCTTTTTCAGCAATTTCTGTTTTTGTTGTCAATGGATGGAAGGCTGGTTTTCCTGATGGACTTGGCTGCATTCACAACTTTCTGTAATTTCTTGCAGTTTTGGGAAGAACAGTTGCCATACCAAGCAATGATGCATCCGGATAGGATGCTTTTTATGGTGCATCTATAAAAATTGGTCAGAGTCATTGTGGCCACACCAAATTTCCTTAGCCTCCTGAGGAAGTAGAGGCATTGGTGTGCTGTCTTGACTGTAGCATTGACATGGATTGACCAGGATAGATCATTGGTGATGTTTACTCCATGGAACTGAAGGTCCCAACCACCTGCACCTCAGCACCATTGATACAAACAGGGTTGTGCCCTCCACTCCACTTCCTGAAGTCGATGACCTACTTCTTTATTTTGCTGACATGTGAAGTGACTGGCAGGAATGACAGAAACCCTACAGTGCAGAAAGAGGCCATTCAGCCCATCGAGCATTCTACCCTATCCCTATCGGGCTCATGCCCAAAACGTCGATTCTCCTGCTCCTTGGATGCTGCCTGACCTGCTGCGCTTTTCCAGCAATACATTTTCATCCCTATCCCTGTAGCCCTGCATTTCCCAAAGCTAGCCCACCTAGCTTGCACAGCCTGGACATTATGGGGCAACTTAGCATGGCTAATCCACCCAACCTGCATATCTTTCGACAGTGGGAAGAAACCAGAGCACCTGGCAGAAACCCACTCAAGACACGGGGAAAATGTGCAAACTCCATACAGACAGTTGCCCAAGGCTGGAATTGAACGCAGGTCCCTGGCGCTGTGAGGCAGCATTGTTAACTATGCAACCTGCTCCCAACAAATGGCAATGTCACTCTGAGACTTGTTACAAGGGGGTACCAGGCTCTTGCAGTGTCCCTACCTGTGATCCAGGAGACCTGGTTTCAAATCTAACTGCTCCGGAGTTGTGTAACAATATGCCCTATTGAAAATATTCGTCAAAAATCTTGAATTGATTGATGTTGAATTCAAAGGACAAATCAATTAGCGTTCTCTTAATTTGTGAAGCTTGAATTTGTTACTGCTTGTTCTAGACTCCTAGTGACAGACCTGCACTGGTACACAGAGACTTGACTTTGCCAAAGGCTCTTTTCTTTGTCTCTGTTCCACATGTATCAGCTTACGTGATCCTATTTGGCACCTCTTAATGTCATAATTTTACCAGAAGCCTCCCTCCCTCCTGACCAGGAATTGTGGAATGTATTCTGCTGTAGGAATGATTATTCTTTGTGGTCATAACAGTTTTGTATTAGAGTGTCAGCGTGTGTATCTTAGAGAACAGAAAGCAGCCACTGGACATTACTGCAATGAAACTGAATCAACAAGGGACCTGCTCCTGTAAGGAGAGGGAGACTACAGGAGAGAAATGTGTGCTGCTCTATAAATAAACAGAACATCTTGAAGTCAAGTAAAAGTGCGAACAAGAGAGGCAGACTCTATGAGAAGCTGGGAAAATGTATGCACTACCCCCACGAAACCAAGTGGAAGAAGCACACAACCAATGGATAAAAAATATAATGCATCAGACCTCCTTCCAGAGCTATATTCAAATTATTAATATTCATTGACGAACAGAGGCATCCTGATGCGTGTGGTTTAGTATCACAGTGTGGTGTTACTTTTTGAAATAAAAGAACTACTTACAATGCAAAGTATTGCCATTTTCTACACCTAAGATATAATTTTAAAAAGGCATTATTTTAAAAAACCATCAGACTGCTCCATATGTCTCAAACAAAAACCGAACTTGCTGGAGAAATTCCTCAGGTCCTGTAGCATCTGTGAAGAGACAAACAGAGTTAGCCTCCCGAATGCAGTATGACTCTTGTTCCGTTCTAAAGAAGGGCCAATGGACTTGGAATATTAACTCTGTTCTCTCTCCACAGATGCTGCCAGGCCAACAGAGTTTCTGCAGCAATTTCTGTTTTTTTTGTTTTTTCAGATCTCCAGCATCAGCATGTATTTGTTTTATTTTTATGTTCCATATGTTTGTTCCTCATGACTCCTCCAGTGCTCAGGAAGGAATCACTCAATGAGTCAAGAATTTGTTTTGCAAAAATATACTTTATTCATTAATTACCTATGAGTACATTACAAAACAGTTCAAGTTATACATTACAGAAAATATCATGTTTTTTCTTTTCAGCATCACACTCAGGTTTCCATCCAAATGCAGAATTGGATCACTTACTGAATATGACTAGGAAGTATGTACATTTAGATACAAACTATAATGAGTTCTAGAAGTTAACAGACACTTGGGATATCATTGGCAGAAAGGCCTTAGACAGTGGCCTTTCCTATTGCACCTTGATGTCAGCTGCCCCAAGTGTTGGTGTGTTCCCCAGCATGTAGTCCACGACCTTGGAATGTGTCAGTCTGCAACGCACGGTCAAGGAAATCTTTTTACACGGGAAGTTCACCAAGATTTAGGCAGAGCAAAAAGTGCCTTCCACTGAGGTGACAATGCTCTAGGAGCAGTTGATGTTTGTCACAATGTACTTCCCAGGGAAGTCTGTAGATCAGAGTCCTGTGTCATGGAGCTGTTCGTGACAAACCTCTGCATTGCTCTCCAGATCATCTTTGCAAAGGGTTATTCCAGACAGAGATGTGCAACAGTTCCTTCACCATTGTGGCCGTTTCGAGGGCAACGAGATACAGAGAGACTAGGTGCGCACAAGAGATATGATGGGTGGTGCCCTTCTTACCACTAACCAAACTACAGCTTGTCAACTGCATTTGCTGCTCACAGAGTGGTCTCCTCTACATTGAGGAAACAAAGTGCAAACTGCTTCACACAACACCTTCATTCTATCTCCAAAAAAGATCCTGATCTTCGTGTTACATGCCACTCTCACACCCACCGTGTTCCCTGGCCAACATCTCTGTCTCAAGCTTGCTGCAGTGTTCCAGCAAGGAAGAACAACACCTTGTTTTCTGCTTGGGGACCCTGCAGCCATCTGGACTGGAGTTCAATAGTTTTAGGGCTTGAGCATCTTCCCCCATGTTTTCCCCCATCCCCACACACCAGGCCTTGTCATCACATCACCTGCTCCCACACACAACCCATTCTTAGCTTCTAACAGTCCCCATTAGCATCCATTCATTCTCCAGACAACAACTCACCAGAACGAAGAACCCGATACCCAGCATGAGCAAAACCAATGTAGTGTACAAAATACCATGCAAGGACTGCACAAAACATACATAGGACAAACAGGAAAACAGCTAACGATCCGCATCCATGAAGACCAACTAGCCACAAAACGACACGATCAGCTATCCTTAGTAGCCACACACACAGATGACAAGCAACATGAATTCGACTGGGACAACACTACTATTATCAGGACAAGCCAAACAGAGAACAGCCAGGGAATTCCTAGAGGTATGGCACTCATCCACAGATTCAATCAATAAGCACATCGACTTGGACCCAATATACCGACCACTGCAACGGACAGCTGGAACTGACAACCAGAAGTGGCAGATTCAAACCACTACAAATGCCGGAGGAAAGATCACAGAAGCACTTCACAGGAGGCTCCCAAGCACTGAGGATGTCACCTAGACAGGGGACGAAACGTCTGCAACACAAATTCCCAGCTCGGCGAACAGAACCACAATAATCTCATTCTCCTATGCTGGTTTTTATCCACACTTGTTTCTGTTCAACTGTCTTTCTCTCTGTTTGGGCTCTATCTCCACCTATTGTTTACACCTCCCACCTTTCCCCTGTCTTCTGCATAAAAAAATATCCATTTCCTGGCTATCACCAATTCTGAGGAAGGGTCACTTGACCCGAAATGTTAACTCTGATTTCTCTTCACAGATGCTGCTAGACCTGCTGTGTGTTTTCAGTAATTTTTTGTTTTTTTTTCCATCTTAGTGCTTGGCAGTAATGGCTCTGATTCTGGAGGAGCTCATGTAAGGCCATGACAATTGAAGTGAAACAAAAAGGAATTTAGCTATAAATCTTTCCATCAGTGGGTTAATCAGACTGCAGCATAGGTTATTAGGGAAGGAAGTTAAGTGTTTAAAAAAATACAGAAACAGTATGAAGGTATCTACAAATATTGTAAGAGGTTAAAAAGAGGTAGAGGCTTAGAAAATAAACTAAACCAGAAGCTGCCAATCAGATAATTTGGAGTAGAAAGGAAGGTTAAAAAAATGAAATCTACAAGGTTAAGGTAGGGAATAAAATTTGATTCTTTTGAACTTTCAAAGTATTAAATGATATTTGGTAATTTTATTGATGAGAAAGATGCTGCTCAGCTGTCTCCCTTATGTTCCCTTACGGACGCAAGAGGATACACTTAATGAGTGCCTGAACATTCTGTCAATAATGGACCAGGTTCTGAGGGGTAATTGAAGGCCATGATATCAATATATGCGATAACTTGGGAAATAAATAGTGAAAGAGGTTAGAGGAACTGTGGAAGGCCAGATTTTCACAGAATAATAAAAATGCTTGGCATTAATAATGCACAATTAGTCAGCAAGTTCAGGAAGAAAAAGGCACTAGAGTTACCAATCAACAGAACTTTCAGTTTGACTTACGATTCCACCATTTGTTTCATACAAGCAGGGCCCTGCCCTTAACTTCCCAGTATCTGCTAGAATTTCACATTGATATGCACTGAGCTTGATGAGAAAATCACAGCTCACACCAACTACATATCATCTAATGGATAAGTTGCTCCGACTGTTGAAATACTCGTCAGCACAATGTGAGCTGGACATGACAGGCTTCAGCATTTGTCTGCCCATGTGCTGCTGATGGCACCATGTTCCACGCGCAGTGTTGTTAGTGCCCACACAGACTGCCTTATCTTTATTTCACGGTGACTTGTTTTTAAAAGTGACAGCCAATCCACTCCCCACTCCGTGCTGCCTTGGTCACTTCTTATGCTCTCTCGGCTCCTCGTCCCAATTCAGTCCGGATCGGGAGGAGAAAGTGGCTGCTCCAAAGGAAGGGGAGTCTATATTGACAGGGCTATCTTTGTGCCAAGCAGCTGCTGAAGCATGCAGCCATCTTTAATTGGTAATGCAACAATCTCCCCATCAGAAAGGCATGTGCAAACTTGGTTTGAGAGATTTTTAAAATGTAATTAATTTTATTTTGATTAATACTTTTTTGCTCCAATTTTTCCCTCTTTGGTTCTTTCTGCATCTGATTTAACTCTTTCCTGATTTCTTTCTCTCTTGCTCCTTTCCTTCTTAACTCTTAAATCTTCTGGGTTAAAAACATAGATCGTTGATTCCATAATTTGCCAATATCTCAATGGCTCTTGCCATTCTGATATTAGCTTATACTTGAAACAAGTCATAATCCAAAAATATTTCAAGGCGAAGTGTGTAGGAAAACATGGTAACTGACAGGAAATGCAAAAAGATGCCTTGCTCCGACACTGCCTCAAATTTCTGTCACCACTAGATCGCTCTAGTACATCTTTCCCAAAGCGGAATCTTAAATTCATGTCTGGTAGTGAAATGGACCTTAAAAAGCTGAGTACTTAAATATTCATGAAGTATGAAAACCAGATGGAAGGCATCTCAAGAGCACTTAAGGAAATGACGATAGAAGTAAAGGATTGACAGTTTAAACTGTTCACACCTCATTGGATACAGGGATGGTACCAGATTAGGAGAAAATATTGAATATTTCAGATCTCAAATACAGAAATGCAGGAGATTGCCCTGTGACGATGACTCCCAATGGTAAAACATTGTAAACATTAGTGGAAGCAATTCTAGAGCATCCAACAAGGGGATAGGCAGTAATTCCAAACAAATGCTGATCCATGAAGGTCAGGTCATATCTAACAAATTCACTGCAATCCCAGGAGGACGTAACAGAGCTGTTGCATGATCATAAGGTTATTCATGTCCCATATTTTAACTTTTTGAGGTCCTGGATAAAATCATGCACAAGAGATTTTCTGGCTCAATTGAGAACTCTGGGGTATAAAGCAGAAAGCTTTTAAGTTGGATAATGAATTAGGTAAATAATGGAAAAAAAGACTAATAATAGCAATGGTAATGGTTTAAATTAAAAGGCTATGTTCAGGGCCCCGGGAACAGTCAGAACATCTCTGCTGTTAGTAATCTTTATAAATAAATTGGGAAATAATTTTGGAAATAGTAAGTAATGTAAAGGTCAGAATTGTATGGGGGCTGAGCAATGTAGGCTACAGCAAGATCAGAATCAGGCAGTATATCTCACCTAGGTATACCTCAATTTCACAATCATCTTGTGTCATCTTTTATGGGCTTTGTTTGAAGCAGCGTGTTGAGATTCTCACAGAGCAGTGGCAAGTTGCCTATTCACAGTGACTGACACTTGTTAAAGGCCTGACTCGCCTCATTCATATTATGATTGCGATCTGACCAAATTTGGTCAACAAACTAGGCGTTGGGAAAACTTGTCATCGCTAACTCCAATTATCCACTTTGTTGAAAAGGGACACAGTTCACATGCACTCACATCCAGACACATTGGCATCTGCCATGTTCTAGCCTCTCAGAACACACTTGCCACATTTCTGATCCACTTAACAGGACTCTTCTGCATCTCTGACCTACCGCTGAGAGTAACACTAACACTTTATCTCCACGAGCAAAATTATGACTTTTTGTTCTCTTGTCTGCTTCATGTTTCATTGCATGCTGTACTACTTTTAAATGCTGTCTAGCTAACTCACTCACTCTATTTAATCTTTCCCTAAAATCTGACACATAGTCCAAACATGTGGTTTCTGAACTGTGACTCACTAATCTCTCCTTAATTAATTTCAGTCGTCCATGCATCTCATCTGCAAAACTAATTCAAATGGACTGAATTTACTTGATTCATTAGGTGCATCCCTAACTATAAAAAGTACAAATGGAGTTTCTTTATGCCAATGCTCTGCATAGTGTTGGCTACAAACCCTCAACATGGTCTTTAAGGTTTGATGCCATTGTTCTAATGTTCCCTGCCATTCTGGATGGTACGCAGTGGAATTGAATTGTTTTATTCCTACGATATCCATAACGTCCTTCAATACTTTAACATAAAACCTGAACCTTGACCTGATTGATCTCTGTGGGCAGTGTGTATCTATAAAAATTTGAGTAACTCTTCCACAATCCTTTTCACTGTATAATGGAATGACCTCTGGAAATCGAGTAGACACATTCACTATGCTCAACAAATACTGATTCCACATTTTGGTTTAGTAGGGGTCATATGTAATCAATTAAGACTTTTGTAGAAGGTTCCTCAAATGTGTGAATGGATATTAAGGGTGCTGACTTTATCATTGCCTGAGATTTTCCAATTATCTGACATGTATGACAAGTCTGGCAAATGGAGAAAGTGAGAACTGCAGATACTGGAGAGTCAGAGTCAAAAAGCAGGTCAGGCAGCATCCGAGGAGCAGGAGAGTCAATCTTTCGGGCATAAGCCCTTCATCAGGAATGTGGAGGGGAAAGGGGCTGAGAAATAAATGGGGGAGGTTGGGGGAAGATGGGTGGGGTCGACCACATTCCTATGGATTCCAGGCCGATGAAAATGTTTTGGTATTTTAGCTTAAGTTTTCCTTATTCTGAAATGACCTCCTACCGGTAATTCATGTGCTACCTGCAACACCTCTGTTCTATAACCCACTGGTAATACAACTTGATGAACTTCTGCCCATTTCTCAAAAGCTTGAATATGTGATGGTCTCCATTTCCTCATCAAGACATTATTTTTAAGATAATAATATTCTGGGAAAGATTCAGACTCTTCTTCTGTGTATGCTTTTTGATACAACTGCTTTAGTTTTTCATCTTTCTGTGTTAATTCAGCGAATTTTTCTGAACTAAAAATATCCACATTGTCCTCCACCAATTCTTGTTTTTTTTTTCTCATCCATTTGATCAAACACAGTTTCTGAATAACTGAACTTCAACTTCCTTACGTTTATTCTTTGATTTCTCCTTCTGTTGCCACTTGTGGTTTTGTGATCTTGTTACATCACAGTCAAGAAAAATCCCAGGATATACTTCCTGTAGCACCTCACTTGCTGGTTGTCCACTGGCTTTTCAACCACTGTCAGCATCACTGCTACCTGTGATCCAGCTCTATCATTACCAACGATAAACCATATTTCTAGAACGAAGAACTTCTCTATTACTCCTGCCACCACTTCACTTTTCACCAGACTCTCCAACTTCACTTTATATAATGGAACACTGCTGTTCTCACCATGAATTCCACATTTTGTCACTTTTTCTGGCAATACTCCTTCTGAATCACCTTTCTCCTCATCTCTCATCACCAAAGATTGACTTGCACCCATGTCTCTTAAAATTTTAATCTCTTTACCTGCTCATCCTGGTACACATGAGTAAACCTTACCCATGCAACTACATTCTTTAAAGAGATCTGCATTTTCTTTTCAACCAACCCCTGACCAGATTGTGCATTCTTTTACAGCTTTTTAGCTTCCACTGTGCTTTCCTTTACCACTTCAACAAAACTCACTGGTTTATCCTGTTCTTCCACCTCCATCTTCCCAAAGCCTTTTCTGAACAATGAACACTGCAACCTCATGTGGCCTCCTTTATTACAGTGAAAACACCTGAGCTTTTTTTTTAACCTCTCTTTCCCCTTCATGGGCTTCCATTTTACCCTGTGGTAAACTTCTTTACTATCTTCAATGAGATGTCCTTTTCCCTTCTCACCTGAGGATTTCTCTTTTGCCCAATTTAAATCCCTCACCGATTGAAATTGATGTCAGAAGCCAAACTTTGATTTATGGACCAACTCATAATCATCAGCCATTTCAGCTGCTAATCTTGCTGTTTTAACTCTCTGCTCTTCCACATGAGTTCTCACTACTTCAGCAAGTGAATTTTTGAACTCCTCCAAAATATTTCATAGTCTCTCTGAGAGAGTCATATGTTTGATCTATTTTCAATGCCCTTATCCTCCTGTCAAAATTACTTTGGTTGATCCTTTACGTTTGACCAGGTTCCCTCCTTTGATTCCTAAAATGTTGGCTGTAGGCTTCTGGTATTGGCTGATATGCATTTAAGATGGCTTTTTTTCAACTCAACAGACTCCCCAGATACCTATTACTAGGAGTTAATGTATACGTTACTTTGTTAAGCATTTCAACAGAGTTACAGTTAAGTCAATTCTTTTGTTTTGTTTTTAATTTGTCTGCATTTTAACTGTAGTGTAAAAATAAAATGTGTTTTGCTTAAATACTCTGACACTACATTTGAACTATTTTTGCTGTGAAAAGCTTTGGAATGCCCAAGCCATGAAATGCAGACAGAAATGCATTTCTCTAGTCTTTGAATGTTCTTACCAATAAAACCCTGAACCCCACATGCCTTCATTTAGACTGAAACTCCACCTCTAGATTTCACCATTTATTTACAGTCATAGTTACACAGCACAGAAACAAACTCTTTGGTCCAATTTATCCACGCTGACCAGATATCCTAAATTAATCTAGTCCCATTTGTCAGCATTTGGCTCATATCCCTCTAAACCCTTCCTATTCATATACCCACCCAGATGCCTTTTAAATGTTGCAATTGTCCCAGCCTCCACTACCTCCCTGGCAGCTTGTTCCAAACATGCACTATCCTCTGCGTGAAAAAGGTGCCCCCTAGGTCCCTTTTAAATCTTTCCCCTCTCGCCTTAAGCCAATGCCCTCTAGTTTTGGACTACCCTACTCTAGGGAAAAGACCTTGGCTATTCACCTGATCATTCATGACTTAATAAATCTTTGTAAGATCTCCCTCAGCCTCTGACACTCCAGGGAAAACAGCTCCAGCCTATTCAGCCTCTCCCTGTAGCTCAAACCCTCCAACCCTGGCAACATTCTTGTAATCTTTTCTAAACCCTTTCAAGTTTCACAATATTTTCCTATAGTAGGGAGACAGCCCTCTCATGTTAGCATTAAAATGTAATACCTTATTGATTGTACTTTCTTCCAACACGTACTACTTCATGTTTCACTCCACTGAACTGCATCTACTATCTCTTTGCTCATTTTGTTAATCTGCCTTATGCTTCATGCACTCTCTTGGATTTTCCCTCAATTTCTCATTCAACTGGAATTTGATAAAGAAACGTTTATTTACTTATAAACAAGTTTATTGTAGCAAAACATTCCAAAGCTTTTTACTGGGGCACTTTTAAGCACAATTCAATATTGAGTCTCACAACTAGGGGTTATTAGGATTGCTGGCCAAAAGCTTTGTCAAAGAGGCAGCTTTAAGGAAGGTTTGACTAAAGAGAGATGTGGTGATGTGGAATTTTAGAGATTTTGCAAGAGATTAGGGTAAACCTGGGCAGCTATACATTTATTTCAGACTGTAAATTAAGTTTAAAATATTATAGTTGTTTTAAAGATATTGTTTCATAAGACTCTAGGCCTGACATGGACTAATGATGAAAGAACAGTGCTGAAGCCCTTTATACTGGAATTTGCACGTATACCTTCATCAGCTCTCTCTCTCTCACCTCCTTTAAGAACTTTTAAAATTCTCATTCTTGTGTTCAAATCCCACTACTGCCTTACCGCTTCCCTCTGTAACGTCCTCCAGCTCTATAACTCTCTTCCATTTTTGGTGTCTTGCACCTATGTTAGATCTTCAGGCTGAACATTATAAAATGTTCATCCCAATCCATTACAAAAGCTGAGCGGCAGATTTCAGCACCTCAGGTCCTGGACTTGAAATGCCCAGCAGATTTAGCAGCTCCAACATCACCAAAGCTCAGTCGTGGATGTTACTAGACTTGCAATCAGATCCATGAAAAATGAGCAATAGACACAGCAGGTCCCAGATACAGGTAAGCCTCGGGTATTTGGCTTGGTACAGATCAGCCAGCCTAATCAATAGTCATGTAGGGAAGTATAAAGTATGGCATCATCTTGACTTAGGTGGGAGTTGCCACTTACACAGAGGGCACTCCCAAAAACAATTTATCCCATGTCTTTCCTCAGATCATGAACAATCACGCTCGTCACTCTCACTTGTCGGCCCATTCCAACTGCATTATGGCAATGGGCAGCAAAATATTCTGATCAGTTCGCTTGCTACTAAGCTCAATTATCCATTTTTAAATGGCAGACCGGCTGCTGGTTTTGGCACTCACAAATTGATTTCTGGGTTTTAACCATACATCATTACACCAGATTTTATATGTGCATAGGGCGGCAGCTGTCCTGACTTGCAAACATAAAATCCTGGCTCTGTTTTTGATTGCTCCACTGCTGATGACTATACCTTCACAAGCTCTGGAATTCCTCCTTAATCATCTCTCTCTCCTTTTAAGATGCTCCTTAAAACCTACCTCTGACCAAGCATTTTATCATGTGTCTGAATATTTTCTCATATGGGTTGATGTTGTATTAGGTTTGATAATGCTCCTTAAATTGCCTTTTAAATTTTAATAATTTACAGGCCATATACATGTCCGAGCTAATTATGAGCATAATAGCTAATTCCAACATACAGGACTATTTTTAATTCACTCGTGAGACATAGCATCACTAGCTGATCAGCATTTATTGCTTGTCCTTAAGTTGTCCTTGAGACGGTGGTGGTAAACTGCCTTCTGAAACCACCATAGATGATATGCTGTAGGTAAAGTGAAGGCAAACAGCTCTCTTGAGGCACAGTGATACTGTCCATACCTCAGAGCCAAGCAGCCTGGGTTCAAGTCTCACATGCTCCATGTCATAACATATCTGAAAGTATCAAATCTGGGATCTTCCCATTTGGTCATACTTTTTATGCAGCAAGTCAGCAGAATTCCCTATTAGATCAGAAACAAACTCCGACCTTGGCTGCACCACTGTTGGTATATCTGATATTTAGTGTGTTGACTAACTGAATAATGCAAAAAGGTATGTTGAAAGGTTCTCGTGTTCTCACAGAAAGGTGAACAGATAATCAAGACCTCGATTTGAAGAACATTCATTCAATTGATCTGGAATACATTAGCTGATACAGGCAGCCTCAAATACACATCCATTTCATATTCAATTAATGAATGCCCCAGCTCCCAGGTGTTGGGAAAGTGACTCTTTAACTAAATTGTTTGCAGCATAAAAATTAAGTCTGAAGTCATTGAATCAAAGACTTCATCGTGAGTACAACCAGCAGAGAGTGAGTGAGAAATATAACTTGCCACACTCTGCCACACAAAACAGAAATTGCTGACCTTCAGCACTTTTTCTGCATCCTCTAATCACCCATCACAATTTTACCAATGGATAGAGATAACCAGCTCACAGCTGAGAGCAAGTGCACAACTGGAGATTTACATCTTACTATTTTTAACTGAGTGCTGGCAGCCTAGGATTAAGAGAGTTAGTGGTCCCTCTGTTAGCTGCTAAATATTTTAACAGAATGATGCTTTTCACCAAAGGAATGATGTGACTTCCACACTCCCAGCCTGTTGACTGTGGCTCTAGATAAATGTGGGATTTCTGCTGCAAGAAGCTGATTTCATCTGTTGTTTCATAAAAACATGCAAATGCCAAACATTTACAAGTAAAAAAAGAGACAATATCTCAGAATGTATCGGTTAATAGTAAACATGCTGCCCAAATACACACTCTCCACCCCAAAGCACACCCTACCCTCCACAAAGGCACACTTCCCAAATACATATGCCTCTCCTTAAACACACAGACCACCCAAAATAATCTCAAATCCCCTGCCCCAAGCTCACACTAAAATTTGAACCCAAAGAAACAGTCAAATCCCACTCTCGCATCAAACATGCACTCAATCCCCAATCCAAACACAAACCCCTTCCACCTCAAACGTACACCATCCTCCCCAAATGCACAATTGACACACTCTTCTCTAATGCACACTCCTTGACCATTTCACCATATACAAATCCCCATTCCCTTCCAAATAAAATCCCTCCATGTTGCTCCCTAAACACACTCATACAGTCCCCTTCCTGGGCAAGGTCCCCTTGTGCTTTTATGAACAAGATTAGTGTCAAGCAGAAGAATTACAGTGAATGAAGATTGAAAGGCTAGTGGAGTATTGGGAGTACAAAATCAGAGGGAACTTGTGTGTTCCACCTCCAGTTTCCCTGTGAATCAGCACAGTGGAACCTGCTACATGCATCATCTCTAACTATCCTCCTAGCCTATTTCAGTTAGAAGCTTAAATAGCATGCACATATTTTTAAACTGAACCTCACAGCAACTAGGCACTCAGTGTGGGAGTGACATACAAAAGAACTAATTTGGTAGCTTACAATATTAGTCAAGAAATAATTCCAAGGTTAAATTTGGAAGATTAACCTATTATTTTCCCATCCTGACTGTCTTAACGGCTCTCATGTTTCACCTTGGTACAGTTTCCTGGATGTGAAACGGTCTCTGATGTCTCACTCATGGGGATGTGCCTCACATGCAAGGTGATCAAAATCAATCGAATTCTATCTTCAGTCAGCTTTCACACATGTGCATGTTTCAGGAATCGATCAAGAATGATTAGCAATAAGTATTCCGACCGATACCTCCCCATCTTTCTCTTCTGCCAATGAGACTGTGGACAATATCACCTCTGAAAAAGAGATAGAGCACCTCATATAACTACAGTATATCCCAAAATCCTTCACAAATGCAACAGAAACAAATTGTAAAAGTGGTGTACAGACCTCTTAATAGTAACCACACATAGGAAGGAGCATAAAAGAATAAATAATGAGAACTTATGAGAAAGGCATTGGGATGATAATAAAAAATTTTAATCCATACATTCAATGCAAAGCCGATGAGCAAAGGTAGCCTAGATGAGGAGCTCATAGAATGTTTTCAGAATAATTTATGAGAACAGAATATTCTGGAGCCAATCAGAGAGAAGGTCTTGCGAGACCTGGTATTATGAAATGAGACAAAATTGTTTAATTATATCATAGTGAAGGTACCTCATGGAAGGAACAATCATAATATAATTGAATTTTGCATTTCGTTTGTGGCTGAGAGAAGGTGGTCTGGGACTAGCTTTTTAAATTAAAATAAAGGGAACTATGAGAGTATGGACACAGCTGGCTAAAGTAAATCAGCAAATTAGGTAAAGGAATAGGCCAATAGAGATGCACTAACAGACATTTAAGGGAATATTTCAGAATACAGAGAATAGATAAATTGCATCAAATGAGAATAATTCCAAGTGACAGACCCACCATCTGTGGTTAATTAGAAATATTGAATATAGTATCAAACTGAAAGAAAAAGGATATAATTGTGTAGGATGGTGGCAGTTAAGAAGAATGGACAAAATATAAAAACAGCAAAGAATGGCCAAATATTAATGAGGGAAATATTAGAGTACAAGAGAAATTTAGCCATAAATAGAAATAGTAAGAATTTCTATAAATAGTTAAAAAATAAAAACAATAAAGCCAGCATCAGACCTATAAGAAATGAGAGTAAAGAAGTAATAATGGAAATTAAGGAAATGGCAAATTAACTGAACAGGTATTTTGGGTCAATCTTCACTATGGAGGATAATAGTAACGACCCAGAAGCAGCAATAAATCAGAAAATGGAAAGGACTGAGGAACTCAGAAAAATCACAATTTCCAGAGAAGTGGGACAGCGTAAATTGTTGGAGCTGTGAGCTGATAAGTACCTGGGTCCTAATGACTGCATCCTGGAGTACTAAAAGAAGTAGATAGTGTGACAGTTGATGCTATGGTTTTAATTTCCAAGTTCCATTGGTCCAATTATATTGGAAGATAGCAAGTGCACCTTTATTTAAAAGGGATTGAGCCAGAAAACAGAAAATAAGTCAGTAGGCTTAATAGCATTTAACATTTCCCCTGTGACATATTATTAAAGAATTTATAGCAAGTTCAAGATAATCAGGCATAATCAACGTAGTTTTGTGAAAGAGAAATCATGTTTGACCAATCTATTGGAGTTTTTTGAGGAAGTACTACATGCTATGGGTAAAGGGGAACCAGTGGATTTACTGGACTTGAATTTCCAGAAGGCATTTAATAAGTTCCACATCAAATGTTATTTCAGAAAATCAAATCTTATGCTATGAGTTGTGGTATATGGTAGAATGCTGGCTAACAGGAAGCCGAAATGTGGTCTTTTTTGGGTTGGCACAATGTAACAAGCAGTGCCCCATGAGGATCAGTGCTGTGATCTCAACTTTTTACAATTTATACAAATGACATTGATGAAGGGAGTGAGGTATGGTTCCCAAATTTGCTGATAAAGATAAGTAGGAAGGTAGGTTCAGAAGAGGCCAGAAAGAGATTTCAAAAAGGTTAAATGAGTGGAAAAAGGAATGGAAAATTAAATAAATTGTCCTTTTTATCAGCAAGTGTAAAAGAGAATTGTGAAAAATTGCAGCAGTCTGAGATGCGGAGTGATCTGTGTATCCTTGTGCTTATTTGCAAAATAGTAGCATGCAGATGAAGCAAGTAATTAGGAAAGCTAATAGAACACTATTACTGATTCAGTGGAATTGAATACAAAGATCAGAAGGTTATGCTTCAGTTATACAGGGCACCAGTGAGACTGCTTTTTGCCTGCTGCATACAGCGCTTGGTCAGCTTATTTAAGGAAGGTGTAAACACATTTAAGATAGTTACTGTGATCAGTTGCATCACCATGATTTACACAAATGTCATTCCTCCACAAGGACTGTGGGGAAGACATCCCTTGCTCTTCTCCAGACAGTATCATTGGATCTAATTTCTGAATGAACAGATGGAGTCCTGGTTTAATGTTTCATTTGAAACACACCTCCAACAGTGCAGGACTCCATCAGTGCTGATCTGAGCATGTTGACATTAGCATGGAATGAGTCCTAATCTCATGAGCTTTGGACTGAGAGAATGTACCCACTGAGCCATGGCCAAAATATTAGCAGAGATCAGAAAAATCAACACTGATGCAAAATTACATTGCCATCTTGTTATATGTACCAGATCCACACCTTCATTACCACATAAGCTGGAGGAAATAGCTATCTCTTCCTGACAGAAATCCTATCATTTAAAATCCAAAAATAAGGTTGAAAATGTAGATTTTGCTTTAATTATGTTAATGTTGAACTTGACGAGGTCAGCAAAAGTGAAACCAATGTTTTTAGATTAAGCAATAAGATTTCTTGAGTCAGCTAATTACTAAATAGGAAAGCAAACATTTGAAATTATTTTTACCTGTTCAGCATTATAAAAACGGTGTGATCTTTATACATTTGGAATAAATTACGGGTTGTCATTCTCTGAGCAATAAAATCTCTAACACAGGCTTTGTGTAAACAGACTCAGCTGGTGACAGGAATCAAATACTCATTTTGCAAATCAGTGCAGCAACAAACCACATTCAAAGGTGTTTTTATGTAAAATGAGGTTAGTTGTAAACACTGCTGGCAGCCAGCCTGAGACAGTGTCGACGTGCTTAATATAGACTGGGTCTAACCCCAGTAATTCAGGCCTTCAATGACACAAAAGCTAAATTACAGCAGTTTGTGGATGTAATAATGGCTCACTCATCACAACAACATGCATGTAAGACAGCGCCTTTAACATAGTAAAAATATCCCAAGGCACTTTGCAGGAGCAAAGATCAAAACAACATTTGATACCAAGTCACATGAGATATTAGAATAGCTAGATACAGAGAGATTATTTCCCCTGGTCATGAAGTCCAGAACAGAGGGCCATAACCATAAAATTAGAGCTAAGCTGTTCAGAAGCAATATCAGACTCTTCATGCAAACAGCAATGGACATAAAAACAGAAAACTGCTGGAAATACTTTGCAGATGTGACAGGATCTGATGAAAGAGGAATTTAGTTATTGTTTCCAATTGAATACGAGTTCTTCAAAACTGAAAGTAGGAGTGAAATCCAGAGCTTTCTAAAAATATTTTGACTGGGGAGAGAGTTTATCTGAAAATTTCAAACAGATCATTTTTGGGTAAGAATGTTAGCATTATGCAAGAAGGCAAGCAGCTGGAGCTAACATAAAGATCAAGCATGATCTGTCTAGTTAGTCTTTAGAAACAAAGGTGATCATGTTCGTCATCTGGGGTATTTAATCTGGTTCCAGTGGACAAGTAGATGACTGCGAAGGTTGATTTGTGCCTTGAAGATTCTGCTGCAAATGCGGCGTGGCACTGCAGATACTTGAGTTTTGGATAGGTTGCTAACTCAGGATTTCCTTTCTACCTCTACGACATGCTTGCTTTTAAATTAGATTACTGTTTTTATTAGTTTTTACCAGATGCAGAAATCCTGGGGAAGCTTCTCCCACAACACAAGCTTGATAGTAAAAGTCCTAAATGAAACCTTCAGAGTTTCATTGTACAGTTTCTCTAATATGTATAAAGAGGCAATTGAGAACTGACCACAGAATGCTGCCAAAACAAGGAATCACAAATTGTCAGGGGCACAGTGGTATAATAAAGCATGGAATCCCAGTCATGTCCTGTACAGAAATCTTCTGATCTGGAACAAGCAGTGATTTGTTTTTTATTGGGGTGTGGGGGTGGGGGAGAGATGTAGTTAAAGGGACGAACATTTTTTAATGCATGCCTGGCATCAAGCCAATTCATCAGCAATTTGTTTTAACTCTTTTAGGTTCAAACAACCCACAAAGTAAAACAGACTGTTCTAACACCAAATGTAAAGACATTTATTCACAAGAAGAATGTGTATTGATACAGAATTATTTGAATACTGACGCAGGAGGGCTTCATGTGGCAAGACCTTTATGTGCACTGATAGAAAGGAGATCAGCCAGCTGGACCTCACAGAATAGGAGTTCCCTGATTGGGGCTGTTAACCTGGTTCAATCAGAGAGCCCTAGCTGACAGAGGAGTGTCAGAGGTTCTACTCACTTTTGGAGCTGACTCTGAGCTAGCTGGGTCAGTGTCATGTACTATGTATGTGTAAATGAAGGGCGAGTAAGTGACAGGATATTGACCTTTGTGGAGTTTTTTCAGTACCCTTAACCAAATAGCATTCACGTCTGGAAAGGTTTAATTCTACTACATCCTTTCTGAACTCAACAATTTTAATTGGAATTAACTCCATCAATACAAAGGTAAAAGATATACCAATTGGTTTTAAGACAGTCTGTTACTACTTCCCAATAAGTGATCAAGCACTTGAAGTGTAGCTTGCTTTTTATCTTTTTATCAACGATATTCTTCTTACAGTATAGCAAAGAATGCCTCGTCATACCTCCACCTTTGTACCCAAAATGAACATAACCTCATCTCAAATCGGACACGTTGCAATTTGATTACTGTGTTATTCTGATGGGAGTTTATTTACTTGCATTTTTGCAACAAACACAAATATAATAGACAGTTGAAAGTTGTTTTGTTACCTGAATCATCATTCTCTATTATTGACTAGGGTCTGATCTAGGTTAAAGATGGTCCTAGTATATACTGATTGTAGATTCTTTCATACACAGAAAGATTTCTAGTGCTATTAGATAAACAGGCTTTCAGACTTTTAATCATGAGTAAATGTAAAGTAAATGCTGATTAATCATTCACTGTTTAATTTCAATTCAGTTAAGGCTAGTTACTTCAATTGTCTATTTCTGATTGGTCATTAATAAATACAATTGCTTGGTTAATTTTTTGATTTAGTATACTTGACTAAGTACTGAACGCAAAATAGCTTCTTCAGTTAAATGTTAGTCTTAAAATGGTTTACTTGACCTTGTAAGCTTGCTATAAATGCAGAGGAAAACAACCCAAAAAATGGTCATGCTGTTGTATAACTCACTGCTGAGACCAACTTCCAGGCTGAAGACAGGTAATTCCACACGGTGAGCAGTTTCTTGTGATTTTAAGAATTTTTTGTTAACCAATAAGTGCAAGACCCAATAAAAAGAATGGCAATTTTGGCTTTACTCCTGACCACAAGAATCATAACCCAGTTTTATGTAAGGGAACATTTAGGGTTTGGTTATTACCGTGAGCCTAATCTAGAAAAAGGACATTTCTTTGGCCTGTTCATTGTGGTTGTTCCCAAAGACCTGAAAATGAGTGTGACTGGAATCCATATTAAGGTTTTAATACATGCTTCTATTCACCATTTTAATATAAACTCAAATTGTGTAAGTTAATGTCTCTGCCAAAAAGAGAGACCCAGGAATGTGATATCAGTGCATTGCATATTTGTTCAGTGATGCTGCAAACTCATTTCTGAGTTATTATGTTCAAATCTCCCCAGAGCACTAATGCATATACACACTGTCTTCCAAGTGACAAGTACAGCACTTGCTCATGTTCCTGAAAGATATGCTGTGCAACTCCAAGTGATTTTTGCTTCTATTATTCCATCCACCTTCTCAATTACATTCTAGCCTAGTGTTTCCCAGACTTTTTCATTTTAGGGTTTGAATATTTTTGTGATCCTTCAATCCAAAAAAGAACGGGAGACAAGAGAGAGACAACCCGAGGAAGTGGGGGTGAGAGGCTAATGCAGCTTTGTAGCCATTGCTGACTTGGAGCTTGCTACCTCACTTGGGGTCCAACACTTACTTTGGAAGCCTGTCACCAAACTGGACATTGTTTTACTGCAACGAGTCCAAAGCTACTTTTGGCTCCCAATGGCTCATTTCCTTTTTTCCCTCCAAGTGAGTAACTTCTAATTTCCAAACTGACTTTCATGTGAAGGTTCCCTGGAGATTCCCAGCTCACCCCAAATTTGGTATATTAAATCCAAGCGTGAGCTCTCACCTGCATTCTGCATGGTGGACAAAAAGAGATTGGTTACTCTTCTATTTTGGTTCTCTCTCTCAGATTTTTGCAGGCTGACCCGCCTGACAGGTTCAGGGATATCTCAAGCGAAATTGCAAAGTCAAGATAAAAATGACTTTCTATGGCCTGCTCCCCTTTCAAAGCCCATCTCCATGACAACATCCCTTATATATCCAGATTGAACCACTGATTAACTACATTCTAAACCTACAATTAATTCAATTTTATCTTGGAATTAAGCAGGTAGATCAAAACATAACCATTTCTAAACTCTGACATTCCTAATAACTCCATGTGAATCTCCACAGATGTCATTATTTACATCTTGCATGTTCTTTTCTCAGTAAAACAATCTGGGCCCTCCTTTAATAACCAAGTCAGCCAAGCCTGTTGTTGGGCATAATTCAGGCCACATGGCTTCCTTTAATTCCTCCATACTCTCTCACATTAAAGAGATAGTTCATACATACAACATACATTTTATATAGGTAAAAACAATGACTGCAGATGCTGGAAACCAGATTCTGGATTAGTGGTGCTGGAAGAGCACAGCAGTTCAGGCAGCATCCAAGGAACAGTTAAAATCGACGTTTCGGCAAAAGCCCTTCATCAGGAATAAAGTCATATACACAACCATATGTTTCACACATAAAACCATACGTTTCAGTAGCAGAATTGGGTTTACTCAGCCACTTGAGACTGCCCTGCTTTTCAATAAAATCATGACTAATCTGATTATTCCACATTCCCACTTATCCCCAATAAGTTTGGGTGTGCACGGTGGCACAGTGGTTAGCACTGCTGCCTCACAGCGCCAGAGACCCGGGTTCAATTCCCGCCTCAGGCGACTGACTGTGTGGAGTTTGCACGTTCTCCCCGTGTCTGCGTGGGTTTCCTCCGGGTGCTCCGGTTTCCTCCCACAGTCCAAAGATGTGCAGGTCAGGTGAATTGGCCATGCTAAATTGCCTGTAGTGTTAGGTAAAGGGTAAATGTAGGGCGTATGGGTGGGTTGCGCTTTGGCGGGTCGGTGTGGACTTGTTGGGCTGAAGGGCCTGTTTCCACACTGTAAGTAATGTAATCTAAAAAAAAATTTTTCTTTTCCTTGGTTTTCAAGAATCTATTCACTACTGCCTTAAAAGTATTCAAAGATTTTGCTGCCACCGCCTTTTCAAGAAGGTACTTCCAAAACACATAACCCTCTGTGAGAAAATCAATTCTCACCTTTGTCTTAAATGGGTGACCCTTTATTTTTAAACAGTGACCTCAGTACTAGATTCTCCCAAAAGAGGAAACATTTTTTCCACATCTTCCTGGTCAGGACCACTCGGGAGCTGATGTGTTTCAATCAAGTCATCACTTATTCTTCCAAACTCCAGCAGATACAAGACTAGCCTGTCCAACCATTCCTCATAAGATAACACTGCCATTTCAAGTATTAGTCTCGTAAACGTTCCATAAACTGCTTCTAAAACATTTATACCCTTCCTTAAATAAAGAACCAATACTATATACAGTATTCAAAGTTTGTGAGAAGATTTGTAGCTCTGGTGGTCATTGTTGTGGTTCTGTTCGCCAAGCTGGGAATTTGTGTTGCAGATGTTTCGTCCCCTGTCTAGGTGACATCCTCAGAATTCAAACCACTATAAATGCCGGAGGAAACATCACAGAAGCACTTCACAGGAGGCTCCCAAACACAGAGGACATCACCTAGACAGGGGACGAAACGTCTGCAACACAGATTCCCAGCTCGGCGAACAGAACCACAACAACTATATACAGTACTCCAAATGTGGTCATACTAATGCAACTAAAGCATTTGTATTCACTTCCCCTCACAATAAACAATCATATTTTCTAACCTTTCCCAATTTATTTTTAATTCACTCATGGTGTCACTAACTAGTCAGTGTTTATTGTCCATCCTAGTTGCCCCTTGAGAAGGTGGGGGTTGAGCTGCCTTCTTGAACCGCTGCAGTCGTGTGCTGTCGGTATACCCAGAACAACATTAGGGCGGGAATTCCAGGAATTTGAACCAGCAACAGTAAAGGAACGGCAATATGTTTCCAAGTCAGGATGGTATGTGGCTTGGAGGGGAACTTGCAAGTGCTTGTATGTCCATATATCTGCTGCCCTTGTCCTTCCAGATGGAAACGGTAGTAAGTGTGGAAGTTGCTGTCTGAGGATCTTTGATGAATTTCTGCAGTGAATATTGTAAATAGTACACACTGTTGCTACTAAACATCAGTGGTGGAGGGAGTGGATGGCATCATATCCACAATCAATCAAGCAGACTGCTTTGTCCTGGATGGTGTCAAGCATTTTGAATATTATTGGAGTTGCATCTATCCAGGCACCCATGGGGAGTGTTACATCACATGCTGATTTTACCTTCTTGCTAGTGACCAGCTGTGTGGAGTCAGGCAGTGAATTACTCACTGCAGTATTCCTAGCCTCTGACTTATTCTTGCAGCCACCTTTTCCATAAGACAAGTCCAGTTGAGGTGCTAGTCAATGGTAACACCCAGGATGTTGATACTGGGGGATTCAGTGATGGTCAAGGGGCGATAGTTAGATTGTCACTTATTGGAGATGGTCATTGCCTGGCATTTATGTATCATGAATATTACTTGCCATTTTTCAGCCTAAGCCTGGATATAGTCCAGGTGCCTTGCTGCATTTGAACGTGGATTGATTCAGTATGAGGAGTTGTGAATGGTTTTGAACATTGGGCAATCATCAGCAGTTGAAGATGGTTGGCCTATGACACTACCAGAGAAACTCCTGCAGAAATGTCCTGGAGCTGAGATGACTGACCTCCAACAATTACAACTATCTTCCTGTGTGCCAGGTATGACTCCAACCAACAAGTAGTTCTCTTCTGATTCCCAAGGAATTTTGCTTGGGATCCTGATGCCGCAATCTGTTGAATGCAGACTCAATATCAAGGGCTGTCAGTCTCACCTCTCCTCTGGAATTAAGTTCTTTTGACCATGTTTGAACCAAGGTTGTAAAGAGGGCAGAAGCTAAGTGGTCCTAGCAGAACAAAAACTGGGTGTCACTGAGCAGGTTATTGCTGAGCAGGTACTGCTGGATAGCACAGTTGATGACATCTTCCCCATCATTTTACTAATGACTGAGAGTAGACTGATAGGGTGATTTTTTTGGGGGTTGGATTTTTGCTTTTTCTTTATAGGACATACCTGGGCATTTTCCACATCGTTGGGTAGATGCCAGTATTATAGCTGTACTGGAACAGCTTGGCTAGGAAAGCCCCAAGTTCTGGAACACAAATTTTCAGTACTATTGCCAGAATGTTGTCAGGGCTCATAGAGTTTGCAGTATCCAAGTGCCTCCAATGTACTTGCTGCACCTGAATACTAACAGAATCGAACAGTGTAGAAGCAGGCCAGTCAGCCCATCAAGCCCACATAAACCCTCTGAAGAGCATTCCACCCAGACCCAACCCCTTAACCTATAACCCTGCATTTCCCATGGCTAACCTACTTAACCTGCACATTCATGACACTATGGTCAATTTAGCATGACCAATTCACCAAACCTGCATATCTTTGGACTGTGGAGGAAACTAGAGCACCCTCAACTTGGACACGACCCTCAGAAATGTCATTGACAGAGACAAAGAGGAGGTAAATGACATCTTTCCAGATCTTACAGTACCTTATAATGACATCCTGGTTAGAGTGGACTTGTATTTTCAGCACAAAAAAAGGAAATTTTATAAACATAGAAAATAGGAGCAGCGGCCATTCAGTCCACACAGATACAGGGAGAATGTGCAAACTCCACACAGACAGTTGCCCAAGGTTGGAATCAAACCCAGGTCCCTGGTGCTGTGAGCTACTGTGCTGCCATAATGTTTTGTACTTCAAGCACTGTGATACGCAGATTCCTTTGCATTTCTGAAGTCTATAATTTGTCAATATTGAGAATATATGCTTCCTTTTTAATCTACCAAAATGGACAATGCCACATTTTACTCCATGATACACTATTTGTCCCATCTTTGCCTATTCATTTAATCTACCTACATCACTTGTTAGTTTCTTATTGCCCTCTTCACAACTTGCTTTCCTATCTATCTTTATGTTATTAGCAAATTTAACAACCATTTTTTAATAATTTCATTCAAATCATGAATATAAATTGTAAAAGATTGAAACCTCAACACTGGTCCCATTACATAATCTTATAGATGTGTATTTTGTAACAGTAGTCATGGATACAAATGGGCCAAGGGTTTTAAATTCAGGCAAAGTCAACTTACGCTGATCTGGACTGCATATCTAAAGGAATGGTGGAAGCAGAATAAATAGTTGTTTGAAAAGGGAATTGGATAAATACCTGAAGAAAAGAAAACTGCCAGGCAATGGAGGAAGAGCAGGGAATGGGATTATTAGCTCTTTCAAAAATGCAAATGACCACTTTTTGAATTGTATAATTCAAGATTCATCCCTTCAATGTCACTGGGTGTTATAATGCTGTATATGTTGTTAATATATTTAGACACACGATAGAGACCAAGATAGATAGCACAGGAACTAAACTGGGATCTCTCACAAAATGAGGGCTTGGAAAAGTCACAATGGGCAGTTACTTAATCATTAATGAATCAAACAGTGAGACTGACATAGAATCCCTGTATTTATTGACATACTGCCCCTGAAATGAAGAATCTCCTAACATAAAAATGTTTGAAGTTAGAAAAGCTGTTCAACCAACCAGAACCATTCCTTCTGCTCTCCATACATGACTGGTCTCCCAATTACAATCTCTAATGCCTACACAATATTATGTGTACACATAATCACAGACATATGTATCAACAACGCCCTTAACTTGGACACGGCCCTCAGAAATGTCATTGACAGAGACAAAGAGGAGATAAATGGCATCTTTTTGGATTTTACAGTACCACAAAATGAAAAGTGACATCTTGGTTGGAACGGACTTGTATTTTCAGCACTAAAAAGGAAAGTTTATAAACATAGAAAATAGGAGCAGCGGCCATTCAGTCCATCAAGCTAACTGTACCATTCAATATGATCATAGCTCATCCTCTATTCCAGTGCCAGATTCCCACTACCTTGAATAACCTTTGATGCCTTTAGCTTCAAGAAATTTCTCTTTCTGAAATGTTTTCAGTGAGTTGGCCTCTACATCCTCCTCAGAGAGAATTTCACAGATTTACCACCGTCTGAGTGAAGAAATTTCTCCTCATCTGAGTCGTTAATATCCTGAGACTATGAAGCTTTGTTACAGAAAATCCCCCCAAGCCAGGGGAAATATTATCCCTGCTGCCAGTCTGTTTCAAGGAGATCCCCTTTCACTCTTCTAAACTCCAGTGAGTTCAGGCCTAGTCAACCCAATTCCTCCTCATGCAAAAAAACTGCCATTTTGTTGAAGCTGATCAGACGTGTTATCCAAAGATGAATACTTCCTCTTCAAGGTGTGATCTTGCCAGCTGATAACTTGTCTGTTGCAAGCAAGTTTCTCTGTCCTCAAAGTCTGAGGAAGATTAGAGCAAGAGATTGCCTGTTATAAACAGCTAATACCACAGTGACATCTGCAGGAATATTCTACTCGTTATTTTATATGAGGAGTTATATCACTGGCAAAATGAACCTTAAAAATGAGATATTAATCTCCTGGATTTATTCCCATAATTGGTAGTCCGTACAAAAATAAATAGATAAAGATCTTGAAGTCAAATAGGCGACCACGATCTTATTGAATGACAGATCAGGATGAAGAGTCAATTGGCCTTTTATGGCTCCTGTTTTGTTCTTGTAAAACGTTCATTTAATTCCTGAATAAAACAGCAAATAATCTCAGGAAATCTGGCTTAAATTTGCTTAATTTTTATTTGGCCATCTCAGTGAAATATTGCTCATTTCGCAGCTGGATTAACTGAACTGATTCGGTCCTGGGGAACTATGCTGTAAATTGCACAAGCAACTTCAAAGATTCATGAATACAAAAACAAAATAAAGTATTGCTGAAAATCTGACAAAAATACTGCTAACTAATCAGCAGATCTAGACAGGATCTGTACAGTGAGCAACAGAATTAATGTTTTATGTGGATACCTTTTCATCAGAACTAGGACATGTCAGAGCTTAACAGTTTTTTTAAAAACAGGGTCAGTGCAGGGAGAAGAGAGAGACAGCAATAATAAAAAAAGGGAAGGTTTGATATGATGGAAGGCAAGAGTAAGTAAACTAAAAATGGAATTTGAAAGAAAGGGTAGCAATAGGGATAAATAAAGAAGGAGAAGGTATGTCTCTGGAGGAGGGGCAAATGGCAACAGCACAACCAATACAAGCACCTGACTTCCCTGGATGGATGCAGTTCCAACACTCGAAGCTTAATACAATCCAGGACAATGTTTCCCACTTGATTGGCAATCCTCATAACACTTTCAATATTCATTCTCTTCAGCTCTGAAACACAGCACCATCAATGTGTACAATCTACAAGGTACACACCAAACATTCACACCACCTTCAGAGCCAATAAACATTATCATCTGGAAGAACAAGGGCAGCATATATATGAGAAAACCACCACCTGCAAGTTCCAATCTCAATCACACACCATCCTAAACTTTAATTATATTGCAATCCTTCCAGTTTACTGGGTCAAAATCATGGACAGCAGCAGTTCAAGAAGGCAGTCACTTTCTCCAGAGTATTTAGGAATGGGCACAAAATGTCAGTGGCACCCACATACCATGAATAAATGGAAAAAAAAACATTTGCTGTCCCATAGATGGATTAGTGTTTAAGATCTGACATTGTTGAATTCAACATTGAATGCAAGTTTTATAATACTGGTATATCATCACTGACAACCTCTTCAGCACAACCTTGAAATTATATAGAGGCTTGAATTTAATTAATAATTCAAAAGCACGTTACAGGAACGTTATAAAACAAATTTTGACTCTGAGCCATATATCAGGGTAGATGTCCAAAATCTTAGTCAAAGAGGTTTATTTTATGGAGCATTGTAAAGAAGGGAAGAGAGAGTGAGGAAGATTGTAAAGGGGATTGACAAGGGAAGTCTGGAGCACAGATCTAGACAGCAGATGGCTATCAAGGGTGAAACAATGAAAACTGGGAATGTTCACGAGGCCAGAGTGAAACTGCACAAGTATCTGAGAGTTATACGACTGGAAGAAATCACAAATATAAGAACAAGCAAGTTCAATTTGAATTTTAAAACTAAGGGGTTGCTTAACCAGGAGCTAGTATGAGTTAGCAAACACAGAAGAGATGGGTAAATGAGATTTGTTCCAAGTAAGAAAATGAACAGCTGAGTTTTGGATCACTTCAAGTAAAATTGAAGAGAGAGATTATAGCAGAGGAGGGTGGCAGGAGAACATTAGAATAGTTGCATCTGAAACAACAAACTTGCATTTACACAATTACTTTAATATAAACACTTCAAAACAAAATTTAACACCAAACTGTACAAAATGTTGGATCAGTTGACAAAAGGCCGGCTCTCTTTCTCTTCCATGAAGGAGCATCTTAAAGGAAGAAAGCAAGGTACAGAGGCAAAGAGGTACACGGAGAGTAGTCCAAGCTTGAGGCCAGCATCGTTGAAAGAAGATTCACCAGTGGTGGAGAGTAATTAAAATTGGTTGACACAAGAGACTAGAACTGGAGAAGCTCAACTAACTTGAAGTCTTATAGGCTGGAAGAGGCATAAATAAAGGTTTCAGCATGAAATGAGGCAGGGATAGAGTCAGACCATGCTACATGCAGCCTTAGTGATGGTCTGATGAGGAGGTCAGGAACTCATCTGGGGGTCTATTATAACATCAAGTTTACAAGCAGTTTGATTGAGCTTCTATCATTTGCCAAAGAGAAGGAATAGCATTGGTGGCTGGGGAATGAAGTCTGCAGTGGGTACCAAAGATAACTATTCGGACATTCCCCATACCTAATTAGGGGATATTTCTGCTTATCCTGTGCTAAATATCAGACTGACGGTCTAATAATTTTGACAGTGTGGACAGATCATGGGAGATAGTGATGGGGTACAGCTGGATGTCATCAACATCCACATAGAAACTACACTGGGGTACATCTACTAAAGAACTTTCAAAATGTTCCCATTTCAACTTCATGTATTCCTATGATTTCATGGAAAGGGAAAACAATCCAATAGTTCTCTATTTCTGTATTCGACACACATTCCATCTTTTCCCTGCCACATGTTACGAATAGAAACTTATTTAAAAGTCTTGGGATTCTGTAAAATGCAACCTGTTCTACTACTGCCCAGTCTAGTAAACAGACGTGGTCGAATTGAAACATTTACATGCCTTAGGGACAAGCAAAAATGTGTGTGCTTTATAAAAACAAGAAACTACTTTAATTGATTTATGAAGCAAACACATTTATTAACTTGACACACAGCTCCTCAAAAGCACTCAGCGAAACTGAAGTAACCACAGTGACACTCTGCTTCTGCACAGTGGGACCATAGTGCAGCTGTTTCTTTATGCACTTCTGCTCAAATAACAGTTTCAGGTTTTAATTAAAACATCATTAACAACAAATTGTTGGAAGAGGGCAAGATTTCAGCTACTGTCAGGATGATATGAGAGATTTCTGTTATTAACATGTCTGGTGAACTGTTGCTTTCCATTAGTCAGATGCAAGAGGTTAAACAATATTCCAGGAATTCCATTTATCATACCGACAGCAGCTGTACAAAGAGAATGCCAACCACCACTTACACAGGGCAACTAAGAATGGGCAAGAAATATCAATGTTACCACCAATTCTTATGACCTAATAAAAAAAAAAGCTTCAGATTAAAAAGCACATGAGGGGGGATCACTTAAAAACAGCAACAAGCTAAACTTTTACAAATCTTTTGTTAAGGTTGAGTTGAGGTGTGATGTCCAATTTTGGGTACCAGATTTTGGGAAAGATAGCAAAGCCTTAGAGAGTGTGCAGTGTAAATTTATTATAATGGCTCCAAGAAAGAGTAACTTAATTTAGTTCAGAATTGGTCTTCTCCTCCATAGAACCTAGATAAAGAAAAGATTAAACAGACATGCTCAAAGCAATATGAGGTTTTACTACAATACATAAAGAGAAATAGTTTGCTGTGTTCGGGATTCAGAGGATACATATTTAAATAAATAGTTTTTTAAAAAAAAGCTTGGGAAAAAATAAGCTTTTTTTATAAAAACACAGCAGATTGTTGTGATGTAGAATGCACAGTCTAAGATGGTGCTGGAAGCAAATTCAACAATAAAAGGGAATTGGATAAATACTGAAATAATAAAAAATTATGGATTTGAAGAAAAAGACCTGGGCCTAATTAGATAGTTATTTCAGAAAACAAGCACAGGCACAATAGGTTCAAAGACTTCTATTTGCACTGCAAGGTGCAATGAAAACTTGAATGATGAGTCTGCTGCCATTACTGTACCAGTCATCACTCTTCAAGCTCCCTTCCCAGACTATCAGAACATGTGAGAAAGCCAGCCCTATACATCTGTTTCACAGGCAGGCTGCACACAGTTGTGCATCTGCTTTATTCAGGTACAATTCCAAGGTATATTTTCTTAGGAGGGCCTCCAAATCCTCATTGTTTTGCAATCAATTATTCCCATTTCTATTTTTCCATTACACAGCACCCTTAACATAACATACATTTATATTGTTACTTCAGGGTATCCCAATGCAAATGAAACTGTTCGAAGTATAGGCATTATTGCAAAATATGACAGCAATTTACACACAGCAATATCGCAACATGATCGTGAGAAATACATGTTTACTAACAATGAATATTGGTCAATACAATGGGGTTAATTTTCTGCTCTTCTTAGAAATAGTGCAATGGGATCCCTTAGTTAAGTGCTTCCCAAACATTTCCCACTGTGACTGTTTTGTAAGGTTTGAAAATTATCATAGAGGGAGATGGTAGTCTAGTGGCATTATTGCTGGACTGTTAATCCAGAGTTCCAGGTAATGTTCTGGGGACCAAGGTTTGAATCCTACCAAGTCGATGGGGGAATTTGAATTCAATAAAAATCTGGAATTAGGAGTCTCATGATGGCCATAAATCCATTGTTGTTTGTCAGAAAAGACCCATCTGGTTCACTAATGTTCATCCTTACCTGGTCTGGCCTACATGTTACTCCAGACCCACAGCAATGTGGCTGAGTTTTAACTGCCCTCTGGTCAATTAATGCTGGCTTAACTGGTGACACCTTCAACCTGTGAATGAATAATAAAACTCCTCATTGAGAATTGAGAGAGGTGGGTGCGTGGGAGAAAGCTTAAAGAGCCAGGGCCTATTAGAGGGAGGATATAGCTATCAAAATGTGGTCATAGTTTTAGAGTCATAGAGATGTACAGCATGGAAACAGAACCTTCAGTCCAACTTGTCCATGCCGACCAGATATCCTAAATTAATCTACTCCCACTTGCCAGCACTTGGTACATATTCCTCTAAACCCTTCCTATTCATATATCCACTCAGATGCCTTTTAAATGCTGCAGTTGTACCAGTTTCCACCACTTCTTCTGGTGGCTCATTCCATACACACACCACCCTCTGTGTGAAAAAAATTAGCACTTAGGTCCCTTTTAAGTCATTCCTCTCTCACCCTAAACCAATACCATCTAGCTCTGGACTCCCCCACCCCAGGGAAAAGACTTTGTTTATTTATCCGATCCACGCCCCTCATAATTTTATAAACCTCTATAAGATCACCCCGCAGCCTTCGACACTCCAGGGAACTGTTTGGGATCCCAGCCACACTTTCCCCCACCCACCCCCAACACTTTGAGAAGCCCTGCTTCAGATCCATCTTTGAGATATCATCCAAGAGATAGCACCACCAACAGTGCAGAGCTCTTTGACTTTTGCAGTGCTCATCCTAGATTTTTGCTCTCAAATCTCTGGAGTGGAACTTGAATCCATAACCTTATCACTCAGAAATGTGAAAGTCAGCCACACGATTATACTTAAAGTTTGACATTGCAACATATAAGGTAATATAAGGTAATATAAGGTTGCGAAAAGCTTATTCAAGAAATTAGGTTTTATTGAGAATCTTAAAGGAGGAGAGAGACAGAGAGTTGAATCAAAGGAGTTTTAGTGAATTCCAGAACTTAGGGACTTGACAGCCAAACACGAGTGCCAAGGGTGGAATAATTAAGAAGCCAAAATTAGAGTACAGCAGTGATCTCAAAGGCTCATTGGGCTGAAGAGCATATTTTTAAACTTTATTTATCCACAGGTTGTTGGTGTCACTGTCTAGGTCTGTATTTGTTGCCCCACACAGTGGTGATAGCGGTCTACACGGTGGTAGGCCATGTAGACTGGACACAGCCACAGTGCTGTTAGGAAAGGAATTCTAATATTTTGACCCAAAGACTATGAAAGAACAGTGACATAGTTCCAAGTCAGGATGATGTGTGGCCTGAAGGGGAACTTGCAGGTGGAGGTGTTTCCCTGCAATAGCTGTCTTCATTCTTCAAGATGATATTATGTCCTAGGGGAGGGGTGGGGAACCTGCGGCCTTCTAGGCCAGTGTGTGTGTGGCCTTTTGAATGAATCTAAATTTTGAAGAACAAATCTTTTATTTTTTATGAATATGTTTTTTTTCGTCCTTTATTATTTTTATTTTAATCTGCAGGAATGTAGATTTAAGGTACAAATAGGTCAGCCATCTAAAGGATCAGCTAAAACTGCAGACCTCCATGCTGCAACCAAATATTAAAATGCTTTCCTACAAAAAGCAGTCACAACAAAGTCATTAAAAGATTAGCTAACTTTAGAATTCACATTTTTTCATTTTTTTTAGTTAGTTAGTGCATAGTATTTAGATTTTTACAAAATAATGCGAACTTTGAAGAATATATAATTGAAGTTTCTTGGATGCGACCTTATTAGATTACAACTAACATAATGCAGCCTTCCAACATGAAAAGATTCCCCACCTCTGTCCTAGGGAATGGGAGTGCATTGTGCAAGAATATCATCTGTTTTGCATGCTATAGTTCCCATCCCTTTTACCTGCAACAATGACTTTACACATTGAGCATAATGAAGGAAGATGCTTCGTCAGTTTGTACATTTTGAAGATGCTATCAAAGGAGATTAGTGAGTTGCTGCAGTGTATCTTAAATGATATTGAGTATTGACATTGTTGTTGGAGTTGCATTCATTGGAAAATGGGGATTCCTGATTTGTGCTTCATACACAGGCATTTGCAAGACAAGAGGCAAGTTACTCACCACAACATTCCAAGCCTCTGACCTGCTCTTGCAGCCACAATATTTATATAATTGGTTCACTTCAGATTCTGGTCAACAGTAACCTGCAGGATATTGATAGTGGGAGATTCAGCAGTGATGCCATCGAATGTCAAGGAGCAATGGTTAGATTCTCTCTTATTGCGATAGCCACTGCCTGGCATTCAAGGAGCACAAGCTTGGATATTGCAAGGACCTGCTACATATAGACAGGGATTGTGTCAGTATCTGAAGACTTGTGAGTGTTACAGAACACTTATCAGTGAGCATTCCCACTTGTGACCTAATGGCAAAGGGAAAATCAGTGAAGGAGCTGAAGACGTTGGCCAAGGAATCCAGCCAGAGAAAACTTTTGCACTGACGTTCTGGGACCGAGATGATTGATCTCTAACAATCACAACGATTTTCCTTGTACCAGATATGGTTCTAATCAGTGGAAGGTTATCCTTCCTTGATTCCCAATGATTCCAGTTTTGCTTGGTCTCCTTGATACCACACCCAGTGAGTGCTGCCTTGCAGTTAAATGCAGCCACTCTCACTTTCCCTGTGGAAGCCATGATGTGGAGGTGTGGGAGTTGGGCTGGGGTGGACAAGGTCAGAAGTCAGATATCAGGTTGTAGTTCAACACGTTTATTTGAAATTACAAGCTTTCAGAGTGCTGCCCCTTTGTCAAGTGAAGTGAAAGGGCAACATTTTGAAAGCTTGTGATTTTCACATAAACATATTGGACTATAACCTGGTGTTGTCTGATTTCTGACTTCCACTGTGGAGTTCAGCTTTTTTGTCCAAGTTTGAACCAAAGCTGTAATGAGGTCAGGAGCTAAATGGCAAGCCAAGAGAATAGTTGGCTGCTTTCTTTAAAAAGTGGTCTTTACTAGGTGTCTTCTTCTGTAGCCAGGTGCTGCAGGAAAGCTTTTTCTGTACTAATGACCCATACAAATTCAACAAACCAATCAGCTCCAGTCTGTTGAGCTCCATTACTAGAAAATCAAGGCTTAAATTATTTCCTAACCTCTACTGGAATAATAATCAGAATACAAGCAGATTTTCACCCAATCTTGATTGCTGTCCACAGTCTACAGGTCTGCAAGTATTTAAATGAATGAATGAATGATTTTATTGTCACAACATCTCAAAGATACTGTGAAAAGTGTTTTGAAACACAATCCGGCACCATTTTGAGCTACAAGAATAAAAATAACTTATTTAACAAGTTTATCTTCTGTTTAAATTGGGTCTATAGCACAGCTCCAGAGCTTCTGCAAGGAGTTCCGCTGCAGGAACAGCAACAACGATGTCCATGCCGCAGGAGACCCTGGCTCTGCCACCGTCCGACACCACCAAGAGTCCAGGTTCCAGACCCATTGCCACCAGAAGATCCCCCCTCCAGGCACCAGGCACTGCCACCGCAAGTCCTGATCCATGCTGCTGCCACTATTCTGCCAATATCACTCTAGCCTCGGAGATAAAAGAAGAAAAGAAAAAGAAAAAGAAGACACAAAGTACAGAGAGAAAAGGATGCTGCTGGCCAAGAGTGGATGGGCTCCAACAAGCCTGAATATCACCTACCATGCTGGTTCCGTCATCTTGAAATTGATAATGTAAAAAAAGTGACTCAAGGTGCTGTGACTTCCAGCTATCCCTATGTCCACACTTTAAATCTGAACTGCCCCAGCTCAGCCTTGTACAATGAACCAAATGGCAGTGCAGTATGAAGAGCAAGAACAGTTGACTTATCGAATCTGCTCTGCCATTTGATCCATTCTCCTGCCTTCTCCCCATAACCTTTGATTGTCTTACTAATCAAGAATCTGTCTTAAAGGCAAGGACTTCACAGTTTTCTGTGGCAAAGCATTGCACAGACTTACCATTCTCTGGCTAAAGAAATTCCTTCTCATCTCAGTTCTGAAAGATCATCCCTTCATTCGGAGGCTATGCCCTTGGGTCCTACAGTCATGGAGATATATAGCACGGAAACAGACCCTTTGGTCCAACTCATCCATACCGAACAGATACTGTAAAAAAAAAATCTAATCCCATTTGCCAGCATTTGGCCCATATCCCTCTAAACCCTTCCTGTTCAAAATCCCATCCAGATGCCTTTTAAATGCTGTAATTGTACCAGCCTCTACCACTTCCTCTGGCAGCTCATTCCATACACGCACCACCCTCTTGTGTTAAAAAAGTTGTCTTTTGGATTCCTTTTAAATCTTTCACCCTCACCCTAAACCTATGCCCTCAAGTTTGGACTCCCCCACCCTGGGGAAAGGACCTTGTTGGTTTATCCTATCCATGCCCCTCATGATTTTATAAACCTCTATAAAGGTCACTCTCCAGCCTCAAACACTCCAGAGAAAATAGTCCCAACCTATTCAGCCTTCTCTATAGCTCAAACCCTCCAACCCCTCCAATCCTTTTCTGAACCCTTTCAAGTTTCACAACATCTTTCCAATAGGAAGGAGACCAGAATTGCACACAATACTCCAATAGTGGCCTAACCAATATCCTATACAGCTACAACATGACCTCCCAACTCCTATACTCAATGTTCTGACCAATCAAGGCAAGCATACTAAACACCTTCTTCACTGTCCTGTCTACTTGGGACTCCATCTTCAATGAACTATAAACCCGCATTCTAAGGTCTTTTTGTTCAGCAATACTCCCGAGGACCTTACCATTAAGTGTATAACTCCTGTACTGATTCACCTTTCCAAAATTCAGCACCTCATATTTATCTAAATTAAAATCTGTCACTCCTCAGCCCGTTGGACCTTCGGATCAAGATTCCATTGCACTTTGAATTAATCTTCTTCACTATCCCACTACACCTTCAATTTTGGTGTCTCCTGCAAACTTACTAACTATACTGCCTATGTTCACATCCAAATTATTTATATAAATGGCAAAAAGCAGTGGACCCAGCACTGCTGCTTGTGGCACTCCACTGGTCACAGGCCTCCAGTCTGAAAAGCAACCCACCACCTCTGTCTCCTACCTTTGAGCCAGTTCTGTATCCTAATCGCTACTTTTTCCTTCTATTCTGTGTGACGTAACCTTGCTCCCATAAGGAACCTTGTCGAATGCCTTACTGAAATCCATATAGGTCACATCCATTGCTCTGCCCTCATCAATCCTCTTTGTTACTTCTTCAAACAACTGGTGGAAGCTGATTGAATTTTTAAAAAACAGCATTCATGGCATGTGGACATCACTGCCCAGGCCAACATTTATTGTCCAGCCCTAATTGCCCAGAGGCAACCATACTGTTGTGGGCCTGGAGTAATGTGTAAACTAGACCAGGTAAGAATGGCAGTTTCCTTCTCTAAAGGACATTATGAACCAGATGGTTTTGACAATGGTTTCATGGTTATCATCAGACCCCTAACTCCAGTTATTTATTGAATTCTAATTCCACCACATGCCATTCGAACCCGGGTCCCCAGAACATTACTAGGCCATCGCCTCCCCATGACTTTTTGTCAGTTAATATCGTTCAGGGAAGGAGATCTACCATTCATAATTTGTCTGGCCTACATTTTTTAAAAATTCATTCAGTCATGGGACGTGGGCATCACTGGCTGGAGCCAGCATCCATTGATTCCGTCTGTCCCGAGAGAAGGTGGTGATCAGCTGCCTTGTTGAACTGCTACAATCCACCATCTGTAGGTAGATCCACAAGACCCTTAGGGAGGGAATTACAGGATTTCGGCCTAATGACACTTTGCTAAAATAGCAAAGAGCAGTGGGACATAATAAGAGGTGTCAAGGGCAAGGGGTAAAAATGCTGGAGACAGGAATTTCTACAGTGGATCAAGAAAATTACCAGGAGGAGGAAAATTCACAACATGAAGATTAACTTTGTGTCAATATTAAATGTCAAAGACTGAAATGACCACCATCACGTGGGTAGAATATCATCCCCTCTATCACAAACAGAGGCAAACAAATTTTCAGATGCTTTTCATAATCGGTCTCTCATTTAATGCTGCCTGCTGAACAGTATCATAAAGTTTCTAAAATTGCAGTAGCCCAAAGTCTTCCTTCCAAGGTAGGGGAGTCCAAAATTAGAGGGCACAGGTTTAACAGGAGAGGGGGAAACATTTAAAAAAGGGGCAAGTTTTTCCAGACTGGTGTGCGCATGAAATAAGCAGCCAGAACAAGCGGTAAAGGCAGTTACAATTACACAATGTAAAAGAAATTTGGACAGGTACACGGATAGGAAGAGTTCAGAGGTACATAGCCAAATGCAGGCAAAAGGGACTACAATAGTCCCCTCGTACCCATAGGGGATACACTCCAAGACCTACCATGGAAGCCCAAAACCATGGGTAGGAGCGAACCCATTCATTTCAATGGGAAATTTACCGTCCCGGCAGCCTGTTCCAGAACATCCCCTGTAATATGTTCGGGAAGCAGTAAACCATGAGTAACTGAAACCACAGAAAACAATTTCATGGATGGCGGTCACCCTGTAGTTCAGTTGGGAAAATTGGTCGGCATGGACGAGTTGGGCCTTTCTCAAACTAACTGCTAAACTGCCATAGAGTTAGAGGGATCTACTGCACAGGAAAAGACCCTTCAGCCCATTGCTTCTGTGGTCAAAAATTATTCTAATCCCATTTCCCCAGCACTTGGCCCATTGCCTTAGCATCGCAAGCCCAAATCCTTCTTCAATGTAATGAGGGATTCTGCCTCACCCCACCTTTACAGACAGTGAGTTCCAGATTCCCCACCATTGTCTAGGTGAAAAAGGTTTCTCCTCCCATTCCCTCTAAACCTCCTGTCCCTTACCTTCAATCTACGCCCACTCACTCGGTCATTGATCCCTCTATCAAGGGGGATAAGTTTCCTGTTTACCCCATCTATGCCTCTCATCATTTTATACATCTCAATCATTCCCCCCTCCCCAACTCTTAGGAAAACATCCCTAGTCTGTCCAATCTCTCTCCATCACAAACTGTCAAACCTCAAGGCAACATCCTGGTAAATCTCTCTCTGCACCCTCTCACAGTGCTATCACACCCCTCCTAACCAGTTTCATTACCCTTTTCAAGAAGTTAGCTTACTTGATAATTATAGAGGCACAGCACAAGTAAAACAATAATCACAGCAGCACATCTCAGTCCGACGTACAGATATAATCTCATCCGTGCACCTTTTGATGTGTGATCCTCGTCTCTCTCTTGGCGGCCCAACATGGCGATCTCTTGACCTCAGTCTGGCATCAAAGCCTGACACATATTGGGTTGGAAGGACTGTTATTCTGAACTTTTTATTTCTTTATTTTTATCCATTTTTTTTCAAGAATCTGTACTTAAGCATCTGTACATAAGTACCTTTGTACTTAGGATAGTGCCATAATTGCCGACTTGTAAACTTTTCACTGTACTCATTTGAGTACATGCCAATAAAGCTAAGTCTAATTCTCCATGCCCACCCTGTCAAGCCCTATCAGTATTCTGTAAGTTTCAATCAGATCCCCCCCCATCCTTCTAAACTCCATCGAGTACAGACCCAGAGTCCTCAACCATCTCTCATATGACTAGCCTTTCAGCCCCAGATTCATTCTTGTAAGCCTCTTGTGGACCCCCTCTAAGGCCAGCACATCCTTCCTTAGATACGGGGCCCAAAACTGTTCACAATATTACAAATCCATCTGTTATTCACACCACACCCCAGCCCTTCCAGGTGCAGTGACTTTACACATTTGCCACTGAATGACAAAGAGAAATGCCTTTGTCAGTTACTAACATTACTCAGGATACCTCTTCTAATTGAACATACAAGGTCCACGGACCTGAAAATCCCAGAATCATTCATCATAAACACTGTGAGCATGTGCCTGGATGACAAATTCAATTTCACCTCATTGGCAAATGATTAAATTGCAACTGTGAAGCTGTATAGAAATAAATCTCAAAGAACCAGAAAAGAATCTGTGTGCAATCTAACCCATATTTCTGGTCAAATTAAGTTCTCTGGTAAAGGATCCACAGTGGCTTAAAAAAAGAACAAATAACTATAGTACCCCAGGTCATCAGCATTACTGAAATTCCTCAGATGCATTATCAAGTGCAACAATGTGGTTTTGAACAACATTGCCTAACATCAACAAGAGACAGAATTTATTTACTGGAGAGCAGTACCAGAGACAGAGAGAGAAAGAGAGGAGTAATTTGGGATGACACTAATAGCCATACCTAGTTCAGGTAGCATTGTATGGCATTAACTATACAGTACAGTGGAGGGTAATCATTGCGAACCTTCAGAGCAGAGGCAGAGGTTACTCATAGGACAGAAAAATAGCAGGAGCTATTCATAAACTGCCTACTGAACAAAGAACAGTACAGCACAGGAACTTTCATTGTTCCTGTGATCACAAAGCATTAGTGATTTGGTCGGTTTGGGAGATCAATGTGACCCAGTTTCAGCATTATCTTGGAGTACCCCTGATCCATGTTTCTCAGTCATATAGCTTTGAAGTTGGACCACAACCCCTGCAATAACCTCATTAAATAAATAGTATCAAAATAAACTCAACTCTCAAATTTCGCCTTCTACCACTGAGGATTTATTCTAAAAGGATATCATTAAAAGAAATATCCTTCTCGGCTTCAATCTAGCACTTTATAATCAGAAAATGAGGAACACTGAGAAAATATGGGCATTTATGACAGCACTTAAATCTTCTTTCCTTCAGTGATGCCAGGTGATTATTGAATCATGTGGATTGTAGCGGAGAACTGATGAGGTGACCTGAAACAGCACAATCATTCAGAAGAGTATTCCAGAAACATCAAGTACTGCGACTCTAATTAAGCACAGAAGCAACACTCCATCAGGATGTTTCTTTCACCTGAACTGACCAAACATTTTCAAAAAGCAAAACTGCATGAATTTTAAATGGCTAAGTACATCATGGTGTCCACAAATCAGATTTACACATTCAGACTCAGTCCAAGACAGAACAGAGCCGGGCGGATCAGTTTTCACCTGGAGTTACAAGGTTCACTGAGTTTGTGTACATGTTCACACATCCCTTTTGTTGGTCTCTATCTCAGTTTCAAGGGCATCCCTTGCAACTCTTTGTTGGAAGTACTTTCTCTGCTCTTGTACGGCACGCTCCAGTAATGGCAAGTTCACTCCATCTGCATCCATTAGTAGCCGAGCTTGGATCACAGGAATGTTGCCTGAAAATGCAGCAGAGTTAATATCTCGTCAGTCAATCAGAACAAGTTCAGCCTGTACACAGGAGACAGAATGGTGCAAGTGAATAGTTAACTTGAGGCCTAGTGATAAAATGAGGAGAAAGTGAGGTCTGCAGATGCTGGAGATCGGAGCTGGAAATGTGTTGCTGGAAAAGCGCAGCAGGTCAGGCAGCATCCAGGGAACAGGAGAATCGACGTTTCGGGCATAAGCCTGAAGAAGGGCTTATGCCCGAAACGTCGATTCTCCTGTTCCCTGGATGCTGCCTGACCTGCTGCGCTTTTCCAGCAACACATTTCCAGCTAGTGATAAAATGACTGATCTTAGATAGTGCCACAACTAGCCTTCATACCCCTAGGAAATGAAACAGCCAAAGCTAGGGAGTCTAGCATCATGGGATGAGTATAAAAACATCAGAAATGCCTTGAAACACTGAGACACAATTTGCAGCTCAGCTGGTGTTTTCAATCCAGTTCTGTACATCACACTTTTGGGAGGACTACAAGGCTTTGCAGAATGGCACCAGAGATAAAGTCCAATTATCTCTGCAACTTCAGTAATGAATAACCCTCCACCATAAAGTGAGAGCTACCTTTTGCTGATGATTTTGGTATTAACTCCATTTGTAGCTCCTCAGATAAATAAGCAGTCTATGTCCACATACAACAAGATTTTGACAACATATTGGTTTGAGTTGATAACCCACACTCATGCCACTTTAGTATCAGACAATGACCTCACAAAACAGAGAGATCATTACCACCTCTCTTTCACATTCAAATAGCATTACCAATCTTTCAATAATGTCATATTTGACCATAATCTAGACTTGCCATGGCAATGCCATGGTTATAGTAAGCAGGCCAGATGCTCTCAAGGCAGTTATCGGGATTCTGACAGAATACACTTGGATGGGGATAGGTTCACATTAAATTACACTTAGCCCTGTTTGCTCATCCCTCTAAACAGCCAATGCCTTCTTGAAGCCTTTTTCAGTTCTAATCACAGTCTTCCTCACCTGCAATTTATGGTGTCAACAGATTTCAGAACTATGTTCTCTAAACCATAATGCAAATCATTTCTAGAGAGATATAAAAGATCAAGCACTGACCTCTGCTGGCCCTGAGTCTACAGTACGATCAGCTTGCTTTTCCAATTTTCTGTTTTGAAACATTATAATTATTGAATTTAATAAAAGATGAGGACTTCTGCCCACTGCTCTTGGGATGGTCCTCTTAATTTTGCCCTTTTTTCCTCATTATTTAAAAACCTTTTGGTCTCCCACTTCCTTTTTAACAATACATATTAGAATCATAGAGCTATACAGCATGGAAACAGACCCTTCAGTCCAACTTGTCCATGCTGACCAGATAATCTAGCCCCCACTGCCCAAAACCGTTGATAACTTTCCTATTCATATACCCATCCAGATGCCTTTTAAATGCTGTAATTATACCAGCCTCCACTACTTCCTCTGACAGCTCATTCCATTTATACATCACCCTCTACATGAAAAGGTTGTCCCTTAGGTCCAGTGTAAATGTTTCCCCTCTCACGTTAAACCTCGACCCTCTAGTTTTGGACTCCGCTACCTTGGGGAAAAGACCTTGTCTATTTACCCTATCCTTGCATCCTCATGATTTTATAAACCTCTGTAAGGACATACCTCAGCCTCTGACGCTCCAGGAAAGACAGCCCCAGCCTAATAAGCCTTTCCCTATAGCTCAAACCCTCCAACTCTGACAACATCCTTGTAAATTTCTGAACCCTTTCAAGTTTCACAACATCCTTCCGAAAGCAGAGGGACCACACTGCCCTAACAATCAATTCTGTAAAATAACCATTTTGCAACTTCTCCATTCATGCTAGGTGATCTTAACAATGGAAGGACATAGTTTTTCTTACATATCTCATCAAATTTCTTCATAATTGCCAACACCTGCAGGACATCAGCTTTAACCCTCTGTTTAATAAAAAGTGTGCTCATTTCTGTAATTTTTCCTTACAACTAAAGCCTCTCGTCTACATTCTGTCTTGGTGAATATTTTGTGTATTCACTCCGTTGCCCTGTCATCCTTTTAATACATTCTCTCCTCCTTTGCTACTAACCTCAACACTTTTCATCAAGATGCTTATTTTTGTTGGAGATGGCATTTGGATTGATAGTTTTTGAAAAATGAGATTCAGGACAGTACAACATAAGCCTGTGCTGGGACTACAAGGTGGTAGTATCAGGTTTCTCAATGTGTAACCAGAGAATGTCAAGAATGTCCAAGTGAATATCCAATAAGCAAAGACAATTCAAGATGTGAAAAAGTTGAGAATAATGTTCGAGGGGTAGAGTTGGCTGTCATTGATACACCCATAAAAGATGATGTTAGCTACAATAACAACTTGGATTTATATAGCACCTCCAAAAAAACCACCCCAAGGTGCTTCACAGGTGTAAGTGTCAAACAAAATTTGATAATAAGCCAGACAGTAGATTTTACAAAAAGATAGCTTTCGAAAACCATCTTAAACATTGGGGAAATATCGATACAGTGGGAGGTGTGCAAAGAAGATTCAAAGTGATTCAAACAGGAATCTGCACAACAGATTAAGTTGCATCACGTACTACATATACCTGCTGCAGTTTCAATTTCTCCAAGTACCATATACTCAGACCCAATGCGAGCTTCAAATGGTTCCACCAGTGAAGTACGGACCTGAAGCTGATAATCGATCGAGTTGCGATGTACAGACAGAATTGCCTCTGAGATCCTAGCATCATAAGTAGTTAACCTATAAAAGAATACATTTAAATTGTGGTGGTCATGTTAAAGGAAAATGTGGTATTCTAGAGAGGTAGGACTGAAATTTTGGTCTACTCTCTTACATTCGGTTTGAGAAATTTGCCAATGTGGAGAGGTTTACTCTCGTCCAGAGCTTTACTTCAGGTCTCAGCCAAGTAATTTATCATAGAAAAAGCAGGAACTCCTGTCAGCTTATCTTTCTTGCACAGCAAAATGTTATATTTCCCAAGGGACCAATGGACAACTCAGCTAAATGAAAAGGTTAAAGGAAGAGATACTGAAAGTGAACTGCCATCACAAAATACATGAAATCTACAGAACAGAACAGTTCCAAGGCCATGTTTATGTCCCAAATAATGATAATGGCCTCCTCCCATCCAATTTGTATACTCCACTATTCACAAGTTGTCCCGAAAATACAACAGTTTACAAAGTGCTAAACAGGCTAAAAATGGTGAGTCTTAGCATTTAAATATTTCAGATTGTAGCATGTTGGCTGGACAAAAAGAGTGAGAAATCAAATAACGTTTTTGCAGTGATTGATCAACACATGAAATGATCTCTGGGTTGGATAGGTCAAACAGGACAGTATTCAGCAGCCAGTATGATGATATGACTAGAATGTTGTTGTTGGGATAAGGACGGGTGTATGACAATAGATTCTAATAGAAAGATGAACCCTATGAAATCCTGTTCATAAAGGGGTTGTACGAGAATGTTTTATAACGAGTGCACTTCAAATAGAATACAAAATGTTTAACAGTTGATCAAATCCACCTTGACAGGGAAAGTCAATGAGGTGACAATGGCCTGCTTCAAGAAGTCAGAAGTCAGTCCAGTTTCATCTACACGACATCCAGGGCCCTGCCCAATCAGAGCCATGCCCACTGCATCTACCAGCTTCCCACTGTAACATTACAGGGCCATCTGTTCATCATCCTACACTTGCAGTCAGCATTGGATCCCATTTTAAGCCTGTTCTCCAATTATAGATGGATATCTATTGTGACCAGCATCTAAAGGGTGCACAGGAGCAGAGAGACTTAAATGTACTGTATATATACATAAGTCATTAATGGTCACCGGGGGAAGGTAGACAGAGTTGTTAAAGTATACAGTATTCCAGGATTTATTAATAAAGTCACAATGAATTTATAGGATACTAATTAGACCAAAGCTTGAGAAATGAGTACAGCTCTGGACACCACACTCTGAGGGATGTGAATGCATTGGAATGACTAGGCAGCTTGTGAGAATGGTTCCAGATGAGACTCTTCAGTAATGAGAATAGATTGGAGAAATTTGTACAATTTTCCTCAGACAGCAGAAAGCTAGCAGAAGATTTGAGAGACATTTTCAAAATCATTAAGAGTCTGGACAGAGTGAATTAGGAGGTGGTACAGTTGTAAAGCATTTTGCAAAAGAAGCAAATACGAGGTGAGAAGAAAATCTTTTCACACAACAGGTGGCTAGGGTCTGGAGATTTGTAAAGACAGGATCACTGAAGCCTTCAAAAGAATGACTAGTTAAATTGGAACAATGTGCTGAGATACAGGAAAAAGGAAGAGATGTTAATGGTCATGATGTTAATGGTCAGAAAGCTAGGCAGACATGATGGGCCAAATACCTCCTCCTTCACTGCAACAATTCTGTGATATTAAAAAAAGGAGGCAAAGAAAAATAAACAAATGAGACAGATGGACAGTGAGAAATTTTGTGCTCACATAAAGGTTATGTCACACTGACTGAAAATACAGTCCTCCCTCCAACTCTGCTCCAAGTCAAATCTCTTTCAATTAGACCATATGATGTAGGCGCACAAGTAGGGCATTCAGCCCATCGAATATGCTCCACTATACCTTTCACCTTTCCAGAATTCACCACAGGAAAGCACTACCGCGATGAGCTTCCATTCACAAGATCTCCAGTCCAAGAGGAAAATGTAAAGATGAGAAGAACATAAGAACTAAGAGCAGGAGTAGGCCATCTGACTCTTTGAGCCTGTTCCGTCATTCAATAAGATCATGGCTGATCTTTTCAAGGAATCAGCTCCACTTGCCTTATTTTCACCATCCCTTACTTTTCAAAAAAAGTATCACCTTAGATTTAAAAATGATTACTGTAGTGTCAACTACTTCTCTGGGCAAGGAACTCCATAGATTAACAGCCCTCTGGGTGAAGAAGTTCCTTCTCAGTTTAGTACTAAACCTGCTTCCTCTAATCTTGAGGCCATGCCCTCTTGTCCTCATCACACCTACCAGTGGAAACATTCTATCCATTTCTATTTCACGATTCCCTTCATAATTTTATATGTTTCTAAAAGATCCCCCCTCATTCTTCTAAATTCCAATGAATATAATCCCAATCTACTCAGCCTCGCCTCATAAACCAATGCCCTCACCTCCAGAATCAACCTAGTGAACCTCCTCTGCATCCCATCCAGTGCCAGTACATCCTAAGTAAGGAGACCAAATCTGCACACAGTATCCCAGATGTGGCCTCACGAGCACCTTGCACAGCTGCAACATTACCTCTCTGCTTTTAAACTCAACCCCTTTAGCAATGAAGGACAAAATTCCTTTTGCCTTCCTAATTACTTCTTGTACCTGCAGACCAACCTTCTGTGATTTATGCACAAGGACACCCAGGTCCCTCTACAAATCAGCACGCTGCAATTTTTCACCATTCAAGTAATAATCTATTTTGCTGTTACTCCTACCAAAATTGACAACTTCACATTTACTAACATGGTATTCCATCTGCCAGACCATTGCCCACTCAAAGTATCTATGTTCCTCTGCAAAGTTTCACAGCCCTCTTCACACTTTGCTCTGCCACTCATCTTAGTTTCATTGGCAAATTTTCACACCGTACACATTGTCCCCAGTTCCAAATCATCTTTATAAATTGTAAATAATTGTGGTACCCAACCCCAATCCCTGAAGCACACCACTATTCACTGATTGCCATACCAGAATAGAACTCATTTATCCCAATTCTTTGCTTCCTGTCAGTCAACCAACCCTTCGTCAACGCTAATACTCTATTCCTAACACCATGCATTCCTTTCTTACGCAGCAGCCTCATGTGCGGCACCTTATCAAAGGCTTTTTGGCCCACATCCACTGGGTCCTCACTGCCCAACTTGCTTGAAACGTCTTCCTAGAATTCCAAGAGATTTGTTAAGCAGGACCTGCTCTTCATGAACCCATGCTGCGCCTCTACAATGGGACAATTTCTTTTGAGATGCCCTGCTATTTCTTCCTTGATAATAGACTCAAGCATCTTCCCCAGTACAGAGGTTAAGATCACTAGTCTATAATTCCCCATCTTTTGTCTATGTCGCTTTTTAAACAGTGGCGTAACATTTGCTACTTTCCAATCTGCTGGGACTGCCCCTGCAACTTTTGGAAAATTACGGTCTGTCCACCTGCTATTTCTCCCACCATCTCTTTTAGTACCCTGGGATGCATTCCATTAAGGCCAGGAGACTTATCTATCCTTAGCTCCATTAGCTTACCCAACACTAAATTTTCCGTAATAATAATTGTTTTCAGGTCCTCACCTACGTTCATCTCTTAGTCACTTACTGGTATGTTATTAGTATCTCCACTGTGAAGACCAATGCAAAATACCTGTTCAATGCCTCCGCCATTTCATCATATTCTATAATTCACTGCCCCTTCCCTTCCTCGAAAGGACCAACATTTACTTTTGCCACTCTTCTTCGTTTTATATATTTATAGAAACTTTTGCTATCTGTCTTTATATTCTGAGCTAGTTTTTTCTCACGTTCTATCTTACTTTGCTTTATAGCTCTTTTTGCTGTTGACCTTTAAAGTTTTCCCAATTTTCTAGTTTCCTGCTGTTCTTAGCCACTTTGTATGCCTTCTCTTTCACTTTGATAACCTGCCTTATTTCCTTAGACGTCCATGGCAGATTACCCCTCCTCTTACAGTCCTTCCTTCTCACCAGAATATACTTTTGCTGAGCACTTGAAACATTTCTTTGAAGGTCCTCCACTGCTCGTCAACTATCACACCATAAAGTCTCTGTTTCCAGTCTACTTTAGCCAGGTCTGCCCTCATTCTATCATAATTCCCTGTATTCAAGCACAGGACCCTGGTATTAGATTTTATCTTCACACTATCCAGCTGTATTTTAAATTCAACCGGATTGTGATCACTCCTTCAAGAGGATTATGGACTATGAGATCATTAATTATCCCTGTCTCATTACATAGGACTAGATCAAGGATAGCTTGCTCCTTTGTTGGTTCCATTACATGCTGTTCAATGAGGAGTACTACATGAGGAGTAACAGCAACCAGAAATGCCATTAATACTTGGATAAGGGAAGTGAATGTACTATTGTGAAGTTTGTGGATGATATAAACATTGGTGGGAAGGCAAGTAGCAAAGATTACACAATGAGTCTACAAAGAGATATAGGCAAGTTAAGTGAGTGGGCAAAAAACCTGGCATAATGTGGGAAAATATGAGGATTCAGTTTTGGTCTCCTTATCTACGGAGGGCCATACAGGCATTAGAGGAAGTTCAGGGAAGATTCATGAGGTTAATTACAGGCATGCAGGGATTTTCATCTAAGGAGTGGTTGAGTAGGTTGGGCTTGTACCCACTGGAGTTCAGAAGAATGACAGAAGACTTAATTGAAATACATGATTCTTATGCAGCTTGACAAAGTAGATACTGAGACTTTGTTTCTTCTTGTGGGAGGGTCTAGAATCAGAGGGTAACATCTCAGAGGGTCACGATCTTAAGAAAGAGATGAAAAGAATGTTTTGTTCTCAGAGGGTAGTCAATCTGTGGAATTCTTTATCACCATGGGCTGTTGAGACTGACTAGTGAAGTATACTCAACTAGTGAAACAGCTTTTTAATCAGTAAGGAAATCAAGGATTATGGACAAGGGCGGGAAAGTGGACGCGATGATTATCAGATCAGCCATGAACTCATTGAATCTGCTCCAATATTCAATGAGCTAAATGAGCCAATTCCACCCTTAAGCGACTGTCGGTGTGGAGTTTGCACATTCTTTCTACGCCAGCGTGGCTTTCCTCCAGGTGTTCTGGTTTCCTCCTACAGTCCAAAGATATACTGGTTATGTGGATTAGCCATGGGGAATGCAGGGTTACAGGGATAGGGTGGAGGGCTGGGCCTGGATGGCATGATGTTCGGAGGATCAATGTGGACTTGGTGGGCCGAATGATCTGCTTCCACACTGTAGGGATTCCACGATTCTGTGAAATGGGACCACTAAAAACAAAGGTACCGACGAGAGAGTCTATGCCTTCTGACGCCATTGGTAGATAACACAATCCAAAAGTGTTGACTTTGACTCTGTCTTGTACATACCTGCCAAATGTTCTCACTGTATTTCCTTCTTCAATTCCACCTGAACAAATCTCCCACAAAAAATAAAATTCTCCAGCCTGTGGCAGCATTCCTCTCTGTCCTCAGTCCCTAGCAGTAAAATAAAACAAATGAAATTAATTTTAGTTTCACTATTTAACAGAAACCAAGCCATCAATTATATACCAGATTCAAAATAGTCAAGGCCACCACACACACAGATCAGAGGGTTTGAAAGATCTTGCACAAGTCACCAGTTGGCTATTACTGTTCACATGATGACAGCATGTGCATTAGCATTAATCCTTTCTACAGAGAAGAGCAAACAGCTGCTATGTAGTAATGTTTGTAAGTTCACTGACAGGAATTCCATGGGGGAAACAGTTTAAATGCAGCTGAAGAAGAAAATACTGCCATAATAAATAACCAAAAAAAAGCTGTTTGCAAATGTATTAACTGAGCAAGAACAGGCCATTATGGCTAGTGTTCATACTTCACACAAGCCTCCACTCTTTCCTTTCTTCCAATTCTAATCAGTACAATCTTATCTCTCCTTTTCCCTCAGTTTGTTTAGCTTTCCATGAAAAGTAACCCCAATTTCTCCGTGGTGGTGGAGATCCACATTCCTATAAGCAAATGTAATGTAATTTAGCTCAGGAGGGTTGACTGTGAAAAACAGTGATGTGCTACTGAGACTTTATAAAGCTCTGAACAGGCCCCATTTAGAATACTGCGTCCAGTTTTGGGCCCCACACCTTAGAAGCGTGTCCAGCAGAGATTCACACGGATGATCCCAGGAACGGTAGGCCTAACATACGATGAATGGCTGAGGATCCTGGCTGTATTCATTAGAGTTTAGAAAGTTGAGGGGCGATCTAATAGAAATTTACAAGATAATGCATGGCTTAGAAAGAGTGGATACTGGGAAATTGTTTCCATCAGGCAGGGATGCTAGGACTTGTGGGCACATACTTACAATTAGAGGGGGTCAACTTGGAACGGAAATGAGGAGATATTTCTTCAGCCAGAGAGTGGTGGGCCTGTGGAATTCATTGCCATGGACCGCAGTGGAGACTGGGACGTTAAATGTCTTCAAGGTATAGATTGATAAATTCTTAATCTCGCAAGGAATTAAGGGATACGTGCAGAGTGTGGGTAAGCGGCGTTGAAATGCCCATCAGCCATGATTGATTGGCGGAGTGGACTCGATGAGCTGAAGGGCCTTACTTCCACTCCTATTTCTTATGGGTTTATGGTCTAAATCTCTCGATAAAGATGAATCTCTAGATTTCTCTTCTGAATTTGTTAGTGTCGGTCTTATTTTTTTTCAGCATTACCAATTTTAGTGATTTTGCACCCGCACCCACAGACTTCTTTTCTGTACTTGTTTTAGGTATCTGCTTTTCTATGTGTATTTGAATTCTCTATTTTCCCAACAAGAAATGTCATATTTTTATTGAAGTTCATTTGTCACTCCAATCACTGGGTAGACCACAGACTTTTACCAATCATCAGTTTGTTTACATACCTTAAAGACGCTGAGTGAATGCACATCAGGATGTGAAAAGATAGTGCTTGTACAATATTTGGACACTGATTCCATTGTAGATAACAAAGCTGACAAGTTTCCCTTCAATGAACAAATACTCCTAAGTCCAGGACACGGGAAGAAGCTTCAAGTTGCTCAATATCCATCTTTTTTCACACATCACCTACTGCTCACTGGCTTACCAAAGCAGAAATTTATAATTCTTTTCCCTTTATGCAAATCCCATCAGGGCCTCATCTACATCTCCCTACTCGTTGGGTTGCTGGGATACGGTTCTGAAAATGCTAAATATATTGTGAGACTCTGCCTAAACCTATTCTTTCCGTGTGAATCTGAAAAGGAGTGCAGAAGTGTTCAGTCATAGGGGACATAATAGGCAATCATAATGCATGGAGGAAATCATCAGACTGTATTAATTCTTATGTTTGTTCATGTTATTGCTATAATAGAAAGACTGGTGCCGTTGCCTCCATAATACACCAGAGTAATTCCCTCTGTGAAGCACCTGGAAACATTTCAATACAGTGATATTTACCACATCAATAGGCCAATATGAAACAAAAAGGCAAGGTTTACAATTATTGCCAGTTTGGACAAATTTCAAATGTCCTATTACTCAGGGGGTCAGAGCTGGGTCCACTTTTCTTCCAGGTTTGCAGAAATAACTTGAGCAAGTTCTTGGCAAAATTAGCTGACAATACAAGAGGGATTTGCAAACAGCAAGGAATGCAAGGACATTAACAGCTAAGTGAAATTGGAAAGGAGACAGATGCAAATGAACATGAAGAAGCATGAGGTATTGTTTTGCAAGGAAAAACAAAGGAATGTGAAGAGTACTGATGAACAAAGAACTAGGTTGTTAAATTCATCATTTTCTGAAAGTGCCGGCAGATCAAGCAATAACAGAGCCACCAATTTCTTTTTATGTGTTGGGTACACCGTACATGGCAAATACTTTGCAGTATAATTAGAGGATTATTTCCAGTTTTGGATGTCCCTATAATTGAAAGAGATTTAAAAGCATGGAGAGATACAATAGAGATTCATTAGAATAATTTAGGGATGAGCACTTATAGAGTCAAAGAGATGTACAGCACGGAAACAGACCCTTCAGTCCAACCTGTCCACGCCGACCAGATATGCCAACCCAATCTAGTCCCGCCTGCTAGCACCCGGCCCATATCCCTCCAAACCCTTCCTATTCATATACGCATCCAAATGCCTCTTAAATGTTGCAATTGTACCAGCTTCCACCACTTCCTCTGGCAGCTCATTCCATACACATACCACTTTCTTGTGCGAAAAAGTTGCCCCTTGGGTCTCTTTCCCCTCTCACCCTAAACCTATGCCCTCTAGTTTTGGACTCCCCGACCCCAGGAAAAAGACTTTGTCTATTTATCCCATCCATGCCCCTCATAATTTTTTAAACCTCTATAAGGTCACCCCTCAGCCTCCGACGTTCCAGGGAAAACAGCCCCAACGTGTTCAGCTCTCCGTATAACTCAAATACTCCAACCCTGGCAACATCCTTGTAAATCTTTTCTGAACCCTTTCAAGTTTCACAACATCTTACCGGTAGGAAGGAGACCAGAACTGCACGCAATACTCCAACAGTGGCCTAACCAACGTCCTGTAAAGCCGCAACATGACCTCCCAACTCCTGTACTCAATACTCTGACCAATAAAGGAAAGCATACCAAACGCCTTCTTCACTATCCTATCTACCTGCGACTCCACTTTCAAGGAGCTATGAACCTGCACTCCAAGGTGTCTTTGTTCAGCAACACTCCCTAGGACCTTACCATTAAGTGTACAAGTCCTGCTAAGATTTGCTTTCCCAAAATGCAGCACCTCGCATTTATCTGAATTAAACTCCATCTGTCACTCCTTAGCCCATTGGCCCATCTGGTCCAGATCCTGTTGTAATCTGAGGTAACCCTCTTCGCTGTCCACTATACCTCCAATTTTGGTGTCATCTACAAACTTACTAACTGTACCTTTTATGCTCGCATCCAAATCATGTATGTAAATGACAAAAAGTAGAGCATCCAGCACCGATCCTTGTGGCATTCCACTGGTCACAGGCCTCCAGTCTGAAAAACAACCCTCCACCACCACCCTCTGTCTTCTACCATTGAGCCAGTTCTGTATCCAGATGGCTAGTTCTCCCTGTATTCCATGAGATCTAACCTTGCTAATCAGTCTCCCATGGGGAACTTTGTCAAACGCCTTACTGATGTCCTTATAGATCACATCTACTGCTCTGCCCTCAATCTTCTTTGTTACTTCTTCAAAAAACTCAATCAAGTTTGTGAGACATGATTTCCCACGCACGATGAAGAAATTTCAGATATTAAGACAGACTGAGTAAAATTAAACCAAAGTATATAGAATAATAAAGAAATTTGATAGTTGATAACTGTCCAACCAGAGGCTGTAATCTTTAAGAGACAATGAGGCAATTTAGAATAAGAAAGAAAGAAGGGGGAGATTAAGGGAAACCATTGAACAGATGGTTATGAGAATGTGGAATTCCATGTCACAGGAAGGAACTGAGGCAGAAACTGCTACATCTTTGAAGTGTTGAGATGCAAAGGCTGAGAAGAGGGCACAGGGTTAGTTCCAGAATAGAGCCAGCAGTCTGGACAAAATGATCACCCTTTCTTTATTTAGTTCTAAATAAATGCCGCTACATGTAAATTTCATTCTACACATTCAACCCAAAATTTGTCCAAAATTTGAATATTAACATCTGGCAATATTCTGATTTCTAGAATGATAGAAGAATAAACTCTTGATCTCAGCCTACAACAGTCACAAATCGTACCAAATCTATTATGACATTCCAAACAAAAGAAATATCAGATTTAGGTTAGATTCCCTACAGGCCATTTGGCCCAACAAGTCCCCACTGACCTTTTGAAGAGTAACCAACCCAGACACATTCTCCTATCCTATATTTACCCTTGACTAATGCCCCTAGCACTATGGGCAAATAAGCATGACCAATTCACCTGAGCTACACATCTTTGGATTATGGAAGGAAACTGGAGCACCCGGAGGAAACCCATGCAGACACAGGAAGAACATGCAAACTCCCCAGACAGTTGCCCGAGGGGGGAATCAAATCCCAGTCCTTGGTGCTATGAGGCAGCAGTACTAACTACAGACCCACCGTGCCGCCCACGTGTTAACTCTAGATTAAAATCCCTACACTGTGGAAGACCATTTGGCCCATGAAATCCACACTAACCCTCCAAAGAGCATACCACCCAGCCCATACTCTATCCCTGTAACCTCACACCTACCATGGTGAATCCACCTAACCAACACATCCCTGAACACTATGGGCAAGTCCTGGAGGAAACCTATGCAGGCATGGGGAGAATGTGCAAACTCCACACTGATGGTCATCCAAGGCTGGAATCAAACCCAGGTTCCTGGTGCTGTAAGGCAGCAGTGTTAAGCACAGAGCCACCGTAAAACTTTCTCTCCCCACAGATGCAGCCAGACCTGTTGAGTTTCTCCAGATTTTGTTTCAGATTTTCAGCATCCACTGTATTTTACTTTTACCTCCTGGTATTTCATCATCACAAGTCAGCTCTGCCTCAGGTGGGAGTAAGAAGATGTGGTTTTAAGTTTCATTCCATGTCTTGAACACTTGAATCAAGGCACAAACCCCAGACAGAGGTGTCACATCTCAAATCTCACAGCACTATCATGAAAGGCAGGGGTAATTCTGCAGTGTCCTGGTCAGTACTGAAATATCACTAAAATAAGGATACTGAAGAATGCTAAACAGAAAAACCCAAAGAACTGCAGATGCGGAAAATCAGAAACACAAACAAAAACTGAGGGAGAAACTCAGCAGGTCTGGCAGCCTCTGTGGAGGAAAAGCAGAGGCAACGTTTCTGGTACACTCACCCTTAGTGCTCTCTCCACAGAGGCTGCCAGAGCTGCTGACCAGTTCTTTTGGAACTCATTTCAACGAAGTTTCTGTTCCATCTTCCCCCAGAGCCCACCCGCTTCTCAAATCCCACCCCTGCCCAAGGCTCCACCATCACAGACTCCGCCCCCTGCTCCAGGCACCCCCTCCAACTGCCCAGGCCCTGCCCCAGACTCCACCCCCTGCTCTTGGCATCTCCACCCACCCCAGACCCCGCCCCAGACTCCGCCTCGCCACTCCCCACCCAAATCCCAGACGCCACTGCCACCCCAGAACCCGCCCCTCCAGCACAAACCTTGCCCATAACACCAAAGCCCCGCCCCTAAAGCAGAATCCCCGCCCCCTAATTCCCAGACCCAGCCCCTAATTCGCAGGTCTCGCCCCCGTGCCTAAGGCCCCACCCCAAACGGCGTTCGCCACCCTTCAGTCCGCCCGCCCTCATTGGAAAGGATGTCATAATTAAATTGTAATAATAACACACCGTCCGCTCAACACTCCTCGGAGGTCCGGCTAGGAGGTTCTGCGGATTCCACTGGTGCTGCGAGCATTCCTCCCGCAGTGACAGAGAGCGGGAGGGGTCATCAAACCCCACGCGCCCTTTCCGTTTCGATTCAAACGGACGAGGCGGAGCGCGACCTGGTCAGGTGATCGGGGCACCCGAGAGACCGTCCCCATGGCAACCATCACCGTGACAACTGTCGCCAAAGTCATTGCGGCCTACACAGCGTTCACCCGGACTCCGCTCCTAGTTACCTCACGCAGCCGGGCGTACTCGATAGGACTGGAGAAGAATGCTTTAGGTTTGACTATAATCCCCGTCAATATAATGTTAAACAGTCGCCTGAAGTGACAGCAGAATTGGTAATAGTGATTTCTAAAATTAACTCCTAACCTTGGCCTGCCCGCCCCCTGGGCTCACGATGAGCGGAATTTTCCGCAACGCCCCGGCGGCGAATATTCATTTCTGCCAATCAACATCACGAGAACTATTGTGGGATCTTGCTGTGCACAGAACGGCGTCTGCGTTTCCTCCATTACAGCAGGAAATGTTCTTACTTTAAAAACCAACACACACACACACACACAAACAATTCGCGGTGAAGCACTTTGGAATATCCTGAGGTTGTGACCGGCGCTAAGGGAGATACAAATCCACATCCGAGACTGCACAGCGAAATTAAAATTTAGCAACATCGAAGGCCTGCCGTATTGTCAGCGTTACAAGTGTTTTAATTTCGTCCCAGGGTAGAAACATTTAAAAAAAAAAGGAAGTTCAAAATCACACAAGACCAGGTTATAGTCGAACTGGTTTATTTGGAAGCACTGGGTTTCGGAGCGCTGCTCCTTCATCAGGCGGTTGTGGAGTATATTGGTGTTGTGTGATTTTGAACTTTGTACACCCCAGTCCAACACCGGCACCTCCGAATCATAAAGAAAGGAGTAAGAGTAATGCCATTCAGCCTCTCGAGCCTGCTTCCCCCATCCAAAGTCATCGTGGTACCTTATTGCAGCTTTCTCCCACCCGTGCCCCTCATCTATTTAGCCTGCAGAACTCTCAGTTTTAATGGCACCGTCAAAGCTGCTTCCCTGTTCACAATGAGGATTGACTGTGACCGCCTTGAAACCTTAATTTTACTGTTTTTCTCACTGTGAAATACACGTGACAATAAAATTACGCATTCATTCATAAAACCATGAAGGAATGGGAATGTGTGACCAAGGCTGCATAGGTTTGATGGCAGCTTGTAAGTTTTAGTCATTCGCCATGTTCATCATGCTAGTCTCTTTCTCAATGTTCCCTCCACATATACACTCAAAATATTGATCTGCTGACGTGTACACCTGTATATTTTCTGTATCTGGTATTTGAGTAACATCTGGATAACAAGGATACCTGCATCATACTCCTACCTATTAACTATGATTCTGCCTTCAATACCATAATTCCAGACAAACTCATCTCTAAATTCCAAGACTTAGGTCTTGGCCAACCCATGTGTAATTGGATCCTCGCCCTCCTGGCCATACACCACAACCAGTAAGAATAGGTGCCAACACTTCCTCCACCGTAATCCTCAACATAAGTGCCCCACAAGGCTGCATACCCAGCTCCCTACTATAGAACATATCGACCTTATACACTCATGACTGTGTGACCAAATTCCGCGCACAACTCCATTTATAAGTTTGTTGGCAATAGCACTGTTGTAGGTTGGAGCTCAAACACAGACAAGACAGCAAAGAGTCATAGAGATGTATAGACTTTGTTTATCCTATCTATGCACCTCGTGATTTTATAAACTTTTATGAGGCCACCCAAGGAAAACAGCCTCAGCCTATTCAGCCTCTCCATATCGCTCAAATCCTCCAACCCTGGCACTATCCTTGCAAAGCTTTTCTGAACCCTTTCAAGTTTCACAACATCCTTCCGATAGGGAGACCAGAAGTGCATGCAATATTCCAAAAGTGGCACCATCTTATTGCTCTAAATAAACAACACTCCAGGCTAACTTAATACTTATGGCTTATTTTTAAAAACCTAATCAAGAGACAGATCCCAATAAAAAGCATATAATCAAGAATGAACCCACTCTACTCACTATTGTAGGTTTACAGCAAGGCTATACTTAAAACTATTCACTTATCTGTTTCTGTGCTGTGACCTCTCCCAAACAGGTTCCTCCAAGATCAGTTATGAATTTCGCTGTTTGTTATGTTTTCCTAGACACACTCTGATGTCCGGCAATACATGAATTCAAACAGCAAAGGCAGTAACTGCGCAGATTCACTGCTGTGTCAGTTAGCAGTGTGGGTTTCTTTCTCTCCTTAGTAGCATGGTGTAAAGACATGGTGTAAAAACAATTTCTCCATCAACATCAGCAAAACAAAGGAGCTGGTTATTGAATTTAGGCAGTGGAGTAGACAGCATGCTCCAGTCTGTCAGTGGTGCTGAGGTGGAGACGGTCGAGACCATCAAGTTCCTGGGAGTGATGATCACCAACAACCTGTCCTGGTCCATTTATGTCGATGCAACAGGCAAGAAAGAATAACAACGCCTCTACCTCCTCAGGAGGCTGTGGAAATTTGTTGTGTCCACAAGACTCTTATAACTTTTTATAAATGCACCAAAGAAAAAAATCCTGTATCAATGCATCATGGCATGGTAAGGCAACTGTTCTTCCTGAGACTACAACAAACTATAGAGAGTCATGAACACAGCCCAGTCCACGCAAACCAGCCTTCTATTCATTGACTCCATCTTCCTGCTGCCTCAGAAAAGCAACCAACACAATCAAAGACCCATCCTACCCTGGTTATATTGTCTTCCACCTCTTCCATTGGGCAGAAGTTATAAAAGATTGAACAGATTCAAGAACAGCTTCTCCATTGTTATCAGATTTTTGAATGGACCCAAGTGTTACTGTTGATCTCCCTCTCCCTCTCCCTCTCCCTCTCCCTCTCCCTCTCCCTCTCCCCCCCCGTACCTTCTCTGCAGCTGTAATACTGTATTTTGCACTCTGTTCTGCTATCCTGGTACGATCTGCCTGTAGGGCATGCAAAACAATATTTTCACCGTATCTTGGTCTGTCTGACAACAATAAATCAATCAATCATTCAAATTCAGTAGTGTGAGGTAGTTAAGTGATGCATATGTCACTGGATTATTAATCCAAGTTCAAGACATGGTCACGGGGCACAGGTTCAAATACCACACATTAGTTGGTGGAATCTGAAATAAATAAATCTATGCATTGATTACTGTAAACAAAACTCTTCTGGTTCACTATTGTCCGTCAGAGAAGGAAATTTGACATCATTACCTCATCTGGCCTGCATGGGTTCCATATCCACATAAATGTCATTGATTCTTAACTGCCCTCTGAAATGGCCTGGAAATATTCAGCTCCTGGGGAATTAGGGATAGGCAACAAATGCAAGCCATGCTGATGATGCCTATGTTCCAAAGAATAATCCACTACATAACTCTTACCCAGTAAATCAGATTTTTGCTCATAATCTTGACAGTCAGTTTTTTTCTCATTATGGTCATTCATGTAGCAATGCCCCATTAACTCAGTAGAGACAGCCCATGAAGTTATTAATGTTTTTGAATTGGTCCTATCCAATTATGTCTAAGAATGAATGAAAGACTTGTGCTTTCACACAGCATCTTTCACAACTTCAGGATGACACAGTGAATTGTGACTATTGAAAGTGCTTTAGAAATGTAGTGACTTGTAACATAGGAAAAGCAGTGATCAATTTTCTCTCTTGAGATCTGATGAACAATTATCAATTTTTTTTGCCGTTGTTGAATAAGGCATATTTGACCAAGTGCATTCCTTTCAGATAGGTTACATTTTAATGTCTCATTCAAAATTGCAGCATCTCCAAGAGTTCAACAACTTCCATTACTACATTGGCATGTATTGAATCCCTATTGTGTGGAAAGAGCCCATTGAGTCTGAAAAGCATCCCAACCAAACCCAGCCCCCTATCCTATCCCCGTATTTGCCTTGGCTAATCCATCTCGCCTGCACATCCCTGGACATTACAGACAATTAAGCATGGCTAATCCACTTAACTTGCACGTCTTTGGACTGTGGGAAGAAAGAGGAGCATAGAACATAGAATGGTACAGCACAGGAACGGGCCCTTTGGCTCATGATGTTGTGCCGAACATGATACCAAATTAAATTAATCCTTTTTGCCTGCCCTTGGTCCATATCCTCCATTCCTTGCATATTCATGCACATATCTAAAAGTTCCTTAAACGCCCCTATCACATCTCCTCTACCACCGTCCCTGGTAACACGTTCTAGACTCCTACCACATTCTGTATAAAAACTTGCTCCTCACATCTCCTTTGAACTTTCCCCTTCTGACCTTAAATGCATTCCCCCTAGTTTTGGGCATTTCAATTCTGGGAAAATGTTTTTTACCTATCTATGCATCTCATAATTTTATAGACGTCTATCAAGTCTCTCCTTAGCCTCCACCGCTCCAGAGAAATCAAGCCGAGTTTTTCAAACCTCTCCTTAGAGCTCATACGCTTTAATCCAGGCAACATCTCGTAAACCTTTTCTGCACCCTCACCAAAGTCTCCACATCCTATAATGTGGCGACCAGAACTGAACACAATACTAGTGCGGCCAACCAAAGTTTTATAAAGCTGCAACATTGCATCCTGACTCTTGTTTCCAATTGCCCAACCCCCCCCCATAAAGACAAACATGCCATATTCTTTACCACCCTTTCTACTTGCATGGCCATTTTCAGGGAAATATGGACTTGAACCCCAAGATCAATGCTGTTCAGGGATCTGCCATTAACAGTATTGCATATCAATGCTGTTCAGGCCCCTGCCATTAACTTCTCCTTAAAATCTCCTTTTCCAAAGTGCAGCACCTCACACTTAACTGGATTAAACTTCATCTGCCATTTCTCCACCCATATCTGCGACTATTCAATATCTCACTATCTACACTAGCCTTCTACACTATCCATAACTCCACCGATCTTACTGTACCTAGTGAAAATCTACATAGACATGGAGAGTACATGCAAATTCCACACAGACAGACAGTCACCCAAGACTGGAATCAAACCTCGGTCCTGGCACTGTGAGGGAGCAGCACTAATCACTGAGCCATCATGCCAACCACCACTTAGGCCTAGATTATAGAACATTGAACAATACAGCACAGAACAGGACCTTCGGCCCTCGATGTTGCACCGACCTGTGAACTATTCTCAGCTCGTCCCCCTACACTATCCCAAAATCCTCCATGTGCTTATCTAAGGATTATTTAAAATCTCCCTAATGTGGCTAAGTTGACTACATTAGCAGGTAGGGAATTCCACGCCCTTACCACTCTATGCGTAAAGAACCTGCCTCTGACATCTGTCTTAAATCTATCACCCCTCAATTTGTAGTTATGCCCCCTCGTACACGATGACGTCAACATCCTAGGAAAAAGACTTTCACTGTCTACCCTATCTAATCCTCTGATCATCTTGTATGTCTCTATCAAATCCCCTCTTCTTCTTCTTGCCAATGAGAACAGGTTCAAGTCTCTCAGCCTTTCCTCATAAGACCTTCCCTCCAGACCAGGCAACATCCTGGTAAATGTCCTCTGCTCCTTTTCCAATGCTCCCACATCCTTCCCGAAATATGGGGACCAGAACTGTACACAATATTCCAAGTGTGGCCGGACAGGGTTTTGTATAGTTGCAGCATGATATTGCGGCTCCGAACTCAATCCCTCTATGAATGAAACCTAACACACCGCAAGTCTTCTTAACAGCACTATCAACTTGGGTGGCAACTTTCAGGGATCTATGTACATGGACGCCAAGATCCCTCTGCACATCCACACTACCAAGAATCTTTCCATCAACCCAGTACTCTGCCTTCCTGTTACTCTTCCGTAAGTGCATCACCTCACATTTAGCTGCATTGAATTCCATTTGCCACCTCTCATCCCAATTCTGCAGTTTATCCAAGTCCCCCTGCAACCTGTAACATTCTTCCACACTGTCCACTACTCCACCAACTTTACTGTCGTCTGCAAATTTACTAATCCATCCACCTATGTCTGCGTCTAAGTCATTTATAAAAATGACAAACAGCAGTGGTCCCAAAACAGATCCTTGTGGCAAACCACTAGTAACCGGACTCCAAGCTGAATATTTTCCATCAACTACCACTCGCTGCCTTCTTTCAGAAAGCCAGTTTCTAATCCAGACTGCTAAATCACCCTCAATTCCATTCCTCTGCATTTTTCTCCAACAGCCTACCATGTGGAACCTTAGCAAAGGCTTTACTGAAGCCCATGTATACTACATCAACTGCCCTACCCTCATCTACATGCTTGGTCACCTTCTCAAAAAACTCAGAGGTTTGTGAGACACAACCTACCCTTGACAAAACCATGTTGACTATCTGAAATCAAATTGTTGCTGGAGTGCTCAGGTTATGTGCTCAAGTTCCCCATGGGAGACTGATGAGCAAGGTTAGATCTCATGGAATACAAGGAGAACTAGCCATTTGAATACAGAACTGGCTCAAAGGTAGAAGACAGAGGATAGTAATGGAGGGTTGCTTTTCAGACTGGAAGCCTGTGACCATTGGTGTGCCACAAAGATGGTGCTGGGTCCACTGCTTTCCATCATTTATATAAATGATTTGGATGTGAACGTAGGAGGTATAGTTAGTAAGTTTGCAGGTGACACCAAAATTGGAGGTGTAGTAGATAGCGAAGAAGGTTACCTCAGATTACAACAGGATCTTGATCAGATGGGCCAATCGGCTGAGAAGTGGCATGGAGTTTAATTTAGATTAAAGGGAGGTGCTGCATTTTGGGAAAACAAATCAAAGCAGGATTTATACACTTAATGGTAAGGTCCTAGGGAGTGTTCTGAACAAAGAGACCTTGGAGTGCAGGTTCATAGCTCCTTGAAAGTGGAGTCACAGGTAGATAGGATAGTGAAGAAGACGTTTGGTATGCTTTCTTTTATTGGTCAGAGTATTGAGTACAGGAGTTGGGAGGTCATGTGCGGCTATACAGGACATTGGTTAGGCCACTGTTGGAATATTGCGTGCAACTCTGGTCTCCTTCCTATCGGAAAGATGTTGTGAAACTTGAAAGGGTTCAGAAAAGAATTACAAGAATGTTGCCAGAGTTGGAGGATTTGGGCTATAGGGAGAGGCTGAACAGACTGGGGCTGTTTTTCCTGGAGCGTCGGAAGCTGAGGGGTGACCTTATAGAGGTTTACAAAATTATGAGGGGCATGTATAGGATAAATAGACAAAGTTTTTTCCCTGGAGTTGGGGAGTCCAGAACTAGAGGGCATAGGTTTAGGGTGAGAGGGAAAAGATATAAAAGAGACCCAAGGGGCAACTTTTTCACATAAGAAGGTGGTATGTGTATGGAGTGAACTGCCAGAGGAAGTGGTGGAGGCTGGTACAATTGCAACATTTAAGAGACAGTTGGATGGGTATATGAATAGGAAGGGTTTGGAGGGGTATGGGCCGGGTGCTGGCAGGTGGGACTAGGTTGGGTTGGGATATCTGGACGGGTTGGACCGAAGGGTCTGTTTCCATGCTGTACATCTCTATGACTCAAGTTGCTGGAATCAGACTTGTGCCTTTTAATTCAGCAGTGAGAGACCTTCCACTGAGCCAAAATGGACTTGTGATAAAGCCATCTATTCATCATTAATCTCTTTTTTGTTAAATTGTTCTTTGAAGGCGGGCGTTACAATATTTATTCATGATTCCTTGTTGTGCCAGAGTTTTAAGAGTGAACTGTACTTAATGTGAGATTGCAATCACATGTAGATGAGATCAGGTAGAGATGGAAGGTTCTTTAAATTGACGATATAAATGAGCCAGAACAATCCAGACATGTTTGTAATGATACGTTTTGGTACCAGTTCCTAAATTACCAGATTCTTTATGAATTTTGGTTCATAATTTGCCTTGTGAGTATTGAACTCATGACACTTGTGTTGCTATTCCATTATCTTAACTCATTTCACATTCAGCTATTGTATCATTAATCCCAGTAAAAATGCCGTTATCCCATTAATCCCACTGAGATATCCATGTTCATTAATTCTAAGAGAAGTGACCTTGTTCCACTCTTCCCATTAGTTAGTCTTTTATGGTCAAAAATCACACAACAACCAGGTTACAGTCGCGGTTTATCTGAAAATGCGAGATTTCAGAGGTCTGTTCCTTCTTCAGTCGTAGTATGAGAGACGGAAGGAATACCGACACAGAATTTATAAGCAGAAAGGTACCCTAAAACTGGCTTTTATGGCCTTGTCAACACAGTCTCATTAATCTGGATAAAGACAGTTTCCTTAATTCCATTAATCTAGCTATTCCCTATTATCTCAGTAGGGACAGTCCCATCACATTAACCTGACTGCATTTCAATTAGTTTCCTAATTATATTTTGAAGACATAAGCGCATGAGAAATCTATGTATTGTACAGAACAGATGCAACCACAGTGAAGTGGTAGATGAGAAAAATTTGATTTTCATTATGTTTCCCTCTTTGGAAACTGAATTCACTTATTATCACCTTCTGACTAATCATTTTTTAATTATGTGTTCATTCTAGGGATGTGAGAGTTACTGGCAAGCCTGGCATTTATAACTCATGACTAGTATTGATAGATTCTGCCACATTAATGTGGAATAAGATTCATAAGCTAAACTGGGTATGGATGGCAAATCTTCTTAACTGCTGGACATTAACAAACCAGTTTTCTATTTATAAAGACTGCTTTTAGAGTTGCTTTTCAGACTGGATGCCTGTGACAAATGGTGAGCCACAAGGATCGGTGCTGGTTCCACTCCTTTTATCATTTATATAAATGAATTGGAGGAATAGTTAGTCAGTTTGCAGATGACACCAAAATTGGAGGTGTAATGGACAGCGAACAAGGTTACCTCAGATTCAACATCTTGATCAGATGGGCCAATGGGCCGAGGAATGGCAGGTAAAGTTTAATTTAGATAAATGTGAGGTGCTGCATTTTGGAAAGGCAAATCAGGGCAGAACTTATATACTTAATGGTAAGGTTCTGGGCAGTGTTGCTGAACAAAGAAACCTTGGAGTGCAGGTTCATCTTTCCTTGAAAATTGAGTCACAGGTACTTAGGATGGTGAAGAGGTGTTTGGTACGCTTTCCTTTATTGGTCAGAGTATTAAGTATTGGATTTGGGGGGGTAATGTGGCTGTACAGGACATTGGTTAAGCCACTTTTGAAATATTGTGTGCAGTCTGGTCTTCCTCATATAGGATGGATGTTGTGAAACTTGAAAGGGTTCAGAAAAGATTTACAAGGATGTTGCCAGATGGAGGGTTTGGGCTATAGGGAGAAGCTGGATAGGCTGGGGCTGTTTTCCTTGGAGCGTCAAAGGCTGTGGGGTGACCTTACAGAGGTTTATAAAACCATGAGGGCATGGATATGAAAATTGACAAAGTCTTTTCCCTGGGCTGGGGGAAGGTTTGTGGTGAGAGTGGATAGCTTTAAAAGGGACCTAGGGGACAACGTTTTTATTTAGAGAGTAGTGCTTATTTGGAATGAATTGCCAGAGGAAGTGGTGCAGCATGGTACAATTACAACATTTAAAAGGCATCTGGAAGAGTAAATGAATAGGAAGAGCTTAGAGGGATTTGGGCCAAATGCTGACAAATGAGACAAGATTAATTTAGGATAACTGATCAGCATGGATGAGTTGGATCAAAGGGTTTGTTTCCATGCTGTATATCTCTATGACTCCATAACTAAACAATCACCTTCTTCTTGTCACTTGCTCATACCAGCTTCCTATTTCTAGGTTTTAAAAAATTAAATTCATATGTTGATATTACCATGGTGCATTTGAACTTCCTGGATTGTTAATAAGGTCTCTGGAATACAGCATCCAAATTTGGATCAGGAGTAGGCCATTCAGCCTCTTGAGCCTGCTCTGCAATTCAATAAGATCACGACTGATTGGATTACTCAACACTCCCACCTAACCCCCCAATAACCTTTCATTTTCCTTGCTTATTATGAATGTAGCTCTATTTTAAAATATTCAAGGACTCCAATTGCTCCCATTTTGAGGAAGAGAGTTCCAAAAACACTCAATCTCATAATTCATTCCTCCTCACTTAAGTTGGTGACCCCTTATTTTTAAATCAATGACCTCTAGTTTTAGATTTTCCCATAAGAGGAAGCATCCTTTCCACATCCTCTTTGTCAAAACCTCTTAGGATCTTATTTGTTTCAACCAAATCACCTCTTACTCTTCTAAACCCCAGCAGATACATGCCTAGCCTGTGCAAATTTTTCTCATAAGAGAACCTGCCCCATTCCAGGTATTTGTCTGGTAATCCTTCTCTGAATTCCTAACATCTTCAGTATAACAGATTAAGCTAAGTAGCTTGTTGTTTTCTGCTATGTCTCCGGCCTTTTGAATAAAAAAAGTTATATTTGCTATTTTCCAATCTAATAGAATCTTTCCCCAAATCTAAGAAGTTTTTAAAAATTAACCAATCTCATTAGCCATGTCTTTTAAATGCCTAGGATGAAGCCCGCCAGGACCTAGGTTCTTGTCAGCCTGCAGGTTCAACAATTTACTGAGTACTGCCCTGGTGACTGTAATTTTCTCAAATTCTCCCTATCTTCCATTTTCTGATTTGCCAGCTATTTTTGGAATGTTTCTTGTTGTATAGCCTACTCTAAGGTTGTCTCCAGAATGTGCTGTTCTCAGAAACTATCCCAAAAACTTTCTATACATTTCCCATTTAAGATACCTTTTGCCATCGATTGGCAATCATAGCCTGGAAGAGGGGTTGATAAAATTAGCGAGTTTTGAGAAGATTTGTAGCTCAGGTTGAGGTTCTGGATGTAGGTTTGCTCGCTGAGCTGGAAGGTTGGAATACATTGGACAAACAGGCAGTAAACTAGCCACCAGGATACATGAACATCAACTAGCCACAAAACGACATGACCCTCTCTCACTAGCATCCTTACAAACAGTTAAGGAAGGGCACCACTTCGACTGGGACAACACATTCATCCTAGGACAAGTCAAACAGAGACATGCATGAGAATTCCTTGAAGCATGGCATTTCAACCAGAACTCTATCCACAAAGACATTGACTTGGATCCCAGCTACCACCCCCTGAGAAAAAGAACAGGAAATGACATCACCATATGAAGTGATGTCACTACAGGAAATAACGTCACTGCAGAAAATGACATCACCATCCCAAGGAAGCCCAAACATATAAATAGAAAGCAGGAAACGCCAGCGCTTTGTCCAGAGGCTCACTGAAGATGTTACCTAGTATGGTGACAAAACATCTGAAAATGAACCTTCCCACTCAGCCAGCAAACCTACATCCAGTTGATAAAATCTTTGAGCAACAGGTCTGGAACCAACCAGAGAGCTATTTACATCAGCCCTTGTATTGTGTAATGAGGCAGAATTAATTAATGACTTCACAGTAAAGGCAACTCTAGGCAACAGCAACTATAATATGTTTTAATTTCCATTTGGAATGGGAGAAAGTATGACTAGTATTTTAGACTTAAATAAGGACAACTATGTCGGTATGAAAGCTGAGGTAATCTGGGATACCAGGCCAGGAAATAGAAAAATAGAGATACAGTGGCAAGGAGATCTTTCAGAATACTTAGGATAAGTAAGTATATTCTTATAATAAAGAAAAATTCTAAAGGAAGAATCCAGCATCTATGGTTCATCAAAGAAGTTAAGGACAGCATCAGACTTAAGGAAAAAGAATATAATTGAGCAAAGCTGGCTATGAAATACTAGTCCAGTAACTTGTCCCTGCTGTCATATAATAGACTCAGCATACCTCTGCCATGTAATTATAGGAATTTATGGTAATTATTAGTACAATCTAACTGGAAGACTGATCTGGAGTGAAAAATTTCATCTTTTTTGTTGGAGCATACAGTGCAGAAATGAGAAGCAAGAGAAAGAAATGTGAATCAATGAAGATAAACCAACAGTTCCTATTATACAAAGGCTTTGTAGCTTTGAACAGAAATTGTTCAGTTTCATTATCTGACATTGTCAGAATATAATGAATGGTTAAAACTTTAATCAGAAGGAAGAAATTAGAATATAAGAGGAAGCTAGTTAGAATGTAAAAATTGATAGCAGGTGTCCAACAAGAAAACATCAATAAAGTGAGTGTTGGTCCCCTGGAGAGTGACAATGGGGAATTAATCGTAGAAAACAAGGAAATGCTAAAGGAAATTAGCAAAGATTTTGCTTCCACCTTCATTACAGAGGATACAAAAACATTTCAGTAATAGCTGTAAATCAAGAAATGAAGGAAGAGAAGAACTTGTTGAAATTACAATCCCCAGTCCTGATGGACTTCATTTTGGGTTCTTAAAAGAGATTGCTAATGAAGTAGTAGACGTGTTGGTGTTAATTTTCCAATATACTCTAAAGTAAAATTCCCACAGATTGAAAAGTACCAAATATAACCTCTCTATTCAGGAAGGAATGGAGACAGAAAACAGGAAACTATAGACCAGTTAGCATGATGTCTGCCGTGGAGAACGTATTAGAATCAATCTTGAATTTTTCTATGTGGCTCCTTAAAGATAATCAGGAAGAATCAGCATGGTTTCATCAAAGGGAATTCGTGTTCAACCAACTGACTGGAGTTCTTTGAAGGAGTGAAATTGTGGATAATGAGAAGCCTACTGACTTACAGTACTTGGATTTTCAGAAGGCATTGACAAGGTTTGACAAAAAAATTATTGTGCAAAGTAGAAGCATGTGGTGTAGGAGATAACAAACTTGGAAAGGAGATTGGTTGGCTGGCAGAAGCAGACAGAATGCATAAATAGATGTATTTTTGATTGACTGGATATAATGAGTAGAGTTCTGCAGGGTTCTGTGCAGAGTCCTCAACTCCTTCTAATTTAGATCAATGTCTTAGATGAGGGCATCTAAATTTGCAGATAACCAAAGACGACAACATAAGGAGTTTGTAGACAGACATAGTTTGGGTGAATGGACAAAAATCTGACAGAGTGTAAAGTGGAAAAATATGAAATTGTTCACTTTGGAAGGAAGAATTTTTTTTAAATCACTTAAAATGGAAAACAAGTGCAGAATTCTGAGATAGAGAGGGAGCAAAATGTTCCAATGCAAGAATCACAAAGAGTTAGTATGATGGTAAAGCAAAAAAATAATTAAGACAGCTAATTGAATGCTATCCTTTATTACGAGATTAATTAAGTATAAAAATAAACGTGTTAGGCTTAAGTTATGCAGGGTATTGACATGACTACATCCCAAATGTTGTGTGCAGTTTTGGTTTCCTTATTTAAGGAAGGGTGTACATGTGCTAGAGGTGGTTAGAAGAGATTTACTAGGCTGATACCTGGAATGAGTGGGTTTGATTCAGAGAATTATGGAACTAGGTCATTTAACCCATCATGTCTGCATCGGACAGCAAAGATCTGATTACACTAATCCTGTTTTCAGCTCTCGGTCCATAGCTCTGGAGATAAGTGATCTCTAAAAACTGCTTAAATGTTACAAGAGTTTCTGACTCAACCACTCGGTGAGTTTGAAATTCCCAATACCTTCTAGGTGAAAAAATATTCTCTTCAACTCTTCAATTTGCCTTCTAAACCTTAGCTTAAATCTGTACCTCCTAGTTATTAACCCTTTTACTGATGGTAAAAGTGGCTCCATATCCACCCTACTTATGCCTTTCATAATCTTCTACACCTCTGTCTACACTCTCGACTTCACTGCCTGTCCAATCTTTCCACATCTCAAAATCTTCTGTACAGGGAGCATCGGGGGAATTTCTTTTGCATCCTTTCTATAATATGAAGACACAGAACTGCACACAGTACTCTTGTTGTAGCATAACCAGCATTTCATACAGTTCCAGCATAACCTCCTTGCTGTTGTTTTCTATGCCTTGGCTAAAAAAGACAAGTATCCCATATGCTGTCTTAACAACCTTATCTACCTGCCCTTATACCTTCAATGATATGTGTATATGCAAACCAAGATCCCTCTGATCTTCAGTACTTTCCAGCGTCCTGCCATTCACAGTTTCATCCTTTGCCTTGTTAGCCTTTTCCAAGTGGATTACTTCACTTTTCCTAGCTGATCAGTCTGTTGATTTGCTCTTGTAGTTCATGGCTATCCTCCCAACCTATCGATTATCATGAACATTATCCCAATATTTAAATGCAAATAATTATTAAATGTACACAACAACAGCAAGGGTCCCACCACTGAGCTCTGCAGAACCTCATCCAAAACAGAGTTCCAGTCACAGAAACATCCATCTACCATCACAGTTTCCTTTTCTCAGCCAGTTTAAAATCCAACAACCCCCCCCCCTTTGCCTTTGATTCCATGGACTCTTACTTTCTTGACCAGTCAGCCATGAGGCTTGTTAAAGCCCATATAGGCATATCAAATGCAATACCCTTATCAACACTCCTGGTTACCTTCTCAAATATCGCGATCAAATTTCTGAAACACGACTTTGCCTTAACAAATGAGGAAAGGTTAGACAGATTGAATTTGTTTTCACTGAAGTTTAGAAGCAAGAAGGGTGGACCTGATTGAAATATACAAGACCCTGAACAGTCTTGACAAGGAGAATTTGGTAATGATGTTTCCACTTGAGGATGAGTCCAGAACTAGGTGGTATTGTTTTAAAATTAGGGTTGCCTTTTTATAACAGTTTTGATAAGAATGTTTTCTCTCTACTTTTTTTCCTTGTGTGACTTGAAACGCTTTGCCACAGAAAGCCATAAGAACACTGAGGGTGACAAGGACACAGAGTGTACTCTTGAGTGGTGGCTTTCAATGTCCTTCACCAACAGTGGCTTAGCAGAACCTCTACTTACTGAGTTAGATGAGTCCTAAAAAACAAAGCTGCTAGTCTGGGTCTGCAGCATGTGGTAAGGAAGCCAAAAAGAGGGAAAAATATACCTGACCTCATCATCACTAACCTGCCTGCCTCAGATATATCTCTCCATTACAGTATCTGCAGGAAGGTTTACCAGACTGGAATGGCAAGATTAATGTATGAAGAGAAACTGGATCAGTTAGGTCTATATTTACTGGTCATAGAGTCATACTGCATGTGCACGGAAACAGATACCACCATTCCTTCAGTGTAACTGGGTAAACATCCTAGAACTCCTTTAAGATTGTGAGTGTACTACAATAAATGGACTGCAGTGGTTCAAGAAAGCAGTTCACTGCCACCTTCTCAAGGGCAATTAGGAATCGGCAAAAAATGTTTGCTCAATCAACAAGTCCCATGAACGAATTTAAAAAAGGTAGTCACCTAATAGTTTTTCAGGCAGAGTTAGATAGATTCTTGTTCGGCAGGGGAATCAAAGGTTATTGGGGTTAAATTAAAATGTGAAATTTGAAACACATTAGATATTTCATGATCTTAACAAATGGCTGAGTAGGCGTGAGGTGCCAAATAGACTACTTCTACTCCAAATTTGTATATTCATTTCTGATTTTTCCAATTTATATGTAAATTAAAATTTCTTGTGATTATTGCAGTACCTTTATGACAGGCTCCCATTACTTCTTTCTTTAGATTGCAAACCACCATGTCGTTACTGATAGGGTTTTTTTTCATTCCTAATACAAATGATGTCTTCTTCTACAATTTCTTATCTCTAATCAAACTGCTTCTATATACTGGTTTCCTAAACATAAGTTATCCCTCTCCATTGTACTAAATACCATCATTGATTAACAGAGTTACTCCTCCACATTTTCCAAGCTTCTTATCCTTCCTAAAAGATATGAGCCTTTTACTATTCAGGTCCTAAGCTGTGTCATCCTGCAGCATGTCTCTGTAGTACTGGTCCAGTAACCTGTCTTTGCTTTCTTATACTATGCTTCACACCCTTTAATCTTTGCCATCTACTGATAGGCTTTTATGGTACTTATTAGTATAATTTAAGTGGGCTGTCATCTGAAGTGAAAATACAGATTTAGCAACACTATTGTTCTTTTTATTGGAATGCACAGTGCAGACAGCGTGACATGAAGAGGCAAGAGAAAGGAAAGCGAATCAATGGAGATAAAGCAACAGTGTCTATTGTACAAAGGTTTTGCAGCTTTGCAGAAATTGTTCTGTTTCATTAACTGGCTTTCTGCGTATTTATCAGCAGCTGTGAGGTTGGTAATTTTCACCAGTGCGAATGAGGATTTCTGTGAGAGCAAATGATTTATCGAGTCCAGTATCCAGTCAAGATAAAATTACTGAACCATGAGCTTATTGCTCGCAGCAAGTCAGAGTAGAGTGAAATTGCACAGCTTCTTGCAGAGGCTGAGATTAATGAAGGAAGGCATTGCAAGTTATTACGTGTAAAAGTTTTATCTTAGAGTACCACTAATGTAAGTTGAACGCAATTTAAAAAAATGCAAAAAAAAAGACATTGTCACAGCAAAGTCAAGTGCCTGATAATATCTGACACTGAAGGGTCATAGCCCTAAGGTGGATAATTGATAATGCTTTTTTAATACTTCAGTCTCCTTTTGACCTCCCACCTTCTATCTTATCCAAGACCTGCATCAAGTCCTGTTCTCACTCATCTGTTTGCTGTTGCATGTCAGGCTTGCAAACTGACAGCATGTCAATTTTAAAATTCTAATCCTCCTATTCATAAACCTCCCAGCTTGATCAAACCCTCCAAGATAGTACTTCTCCAATGCTGACCTCATGTACATCCCTAATTTTAATTGTTTCACCATTGTTGACTGTCAGCTGCTTAGGCCACCAGCTCTGGAATATGCTTCCAAAATCACACATCTCTCCCTTTAAGACATTCCTTGTTTTCTACCCCTTTGGTCAAGACATTGCTCAATTGTCCTACTAACTCCTTATGTAGCATGGTGTCAAATTGTGTTTGATAATACACCCAAGGAGCACCTTAGGAGTTACTATGCTAAAGGCATGTTGATGGTTCAAAGATCAGCTCTCATCTAACTAAATAGTAGTTAGATGAGAGCTTTTCCATTCCTACGTAACTAATTCCTACCCAGAGAAATAAACCCATGTTCTTTACTGCTGTTTCCCTTTGCCATCAAATTGAGCTAAACCTTTTGAATGAGTGGACATAGACATTAGATACAGTGCTTTTTGGAATGGAAACGAGATATAGGCCACTTTCTTATGGCACCAACATGGCACTCCTCAATTGTGGGCAAACTTTCCTGTGAACTGAATGCTGTGTCATTATTCTTTGCTATGCTGAGTCAATGTAGCTCCATTTTAACAATTTGCTTTGAGCTGTCATGTTAGAAGTGCCACTTTTCACTTTGATACTGAAATAGCACCAGGGAGACCAGTATCCTGCCACCAAGTCACCCTTTATTCTCACATGTACAGGACATGGAGTCTGACCAGCTTGCCCAGAGCCAGACCCAAGAATGAGAAGAATCCACGTGATTCCTGTTTACCCGGTATCTCTGTAAGCCAGAATGAGATCTGCCTGTCCAACCTTGTTCCAATCACTCCAGATACCTAGATCACATTTGCTCTTTATGTTGATATAAATCCTCTAATGCAATTTCAAAGAAGAATAGGGGAGTTTTTCTCTAGTGTCATGAGCAATATTTATTCCTCAAACAACATCCTAAAAAAACAAATAAATAGACATCATTACTTTGTCATTTGCTGCGCACAAATTGATTATTGCACTTACTATACAACAGCAACCACACCAAAAATTTCAGGATTCAGCTTCCTAAAATAGAATGACAATAGAACTGCTTCTTCAGATGAATCAGATGAATCTTTGAATAATCAGAATTTAGTCTCAAGGTGTCATTAAAGTGAAATATTCCTGCTGGATTACCAGAGGTCCTTCATCTGAACAACTTTCCCTGAAAAACTCAACTCTTAAACACTCTGCTTCTATGAAACTGGTGATCTGAATAAATTGTGATTAAAAGGAACAATCATGAACACAATATTGTAAAGTCAATGATTTGAAATGCTAATGCGTCTTTAAACATATATCATAAGAGATTCAAACACTCAACACCTCCTCTAACCTTACAATATATAGTTTAATAACACCTCCTCTAACCTTTGCAGTATAGAGTTATACTTCCTAAGTATTTATGGATGATATGCCAGCTTTGAACTTCAAACCTTGACCAACAGTAAAATTATGAATATAACTTCCATGGATCTGAGTGACTGGCTCCCATAGGTTTTATTTTAAGGTCTCTGAAGTTATTTGAATATTCTAAGGTGAAAAAAAATCATTATTTTATCATACACATTTAAATTATGTGCAATAACTGCATAGAAGCAGGTCATTTAGCTTTTCATGCCAGCTATTCAGCCAGTAATGCTGCCGTCCAATGATTGAATAAAAAAAAAATTGTTTGGCATAGTTGGTAAGATAGAAAGCTGAATGTTAATTATGTAAGTTAATAAAGCAAATAACAAATAATAAGTCCTCCCTTAATTGGCACTTCACCACTGCCTAGTGAGAAACTTACCATGCTGCTTGTCAAAAACAGAAAATATAGAACAAAGTGCTCCCAAAATCAATCTGGGCCTCTGTTATGGACCAGGCCAAACCCCCTCAAAACATTTCAAGAAGCAAGCTCAGATCCTAACTTTTCCCGTTGTTTTAAAGTGAACATTCCAGGAGTGATGTAGCTGGCCCAACTACTCAGTACTAAACAAAACAGAATTTATTTACAGACTACTGAATGAAACACAAACAAAAGAGAACCAAATAGAATAACAACCTATCTGAAAACCCAATCAACTCTATTGCAACTTCACGATGCTGTACCAAATACTTGCATCATCCTCATAAACACCCCCTTGGCAAAAAAAGGTAAAAATCAAGCACAGGAGAGAAGTCAGAGAGAGAGAGAGAGAGAGAGAGAGAGTGAGTATCAGTATGGAACTCCTTCTTTGGGCCCCAGCAGCTTCCCTGGGTTCCCAGCTAAGACTTGACCAGCAGCCACAAACAAAACAGCTTGCTAAAAACCAAACCAAACCAAACCTTGACCTGGGAGAAATGGCCATACCCCTTTCATTGTACAAGTGTTTTTAAAAAACACTGAAAAGCTTTTCAGGTAGATATTTCCAGACCTATCGAAACCTCTGTCTTTACGACCCCTGTGAAAAAAATACCAAGGACAGAATAACCTTGTTAAAGGAGCACCATCATCACACCTTACGTAGGACCTATTCTGCCATGCATCTCACCATAGTCCACATCGTTCACCCATCATTCTTTCATTTTTTTCCACTTCGAGTATGTTTTCTTTATGAAAGTTACTAATTGAATCTTTTTCCACAACCCCTTCATACAGCATATTATAAATCACACTAACTTACTGTATAAAAGATAATAAGGAAATCTGTGTGCCAAACCTGAGAGAATGGGTGAGATTCTAAATGATTACTTTGCATCAGTGTTCACTGAGGAGAGGAACATGTTGAATCTTGAGGTTAGAGATAGAAGTTTGATTAGTCTGGATCACGTTGGCATAAGTAGGGAAGATGTGTTGGGTATGCTAGAGGTTACTAAGGTGGACAAATCCCCAGGACCGGATGGGATCTATCCCAGGTTGCTGAGGGAGACGAGAGAGAAAATAGCTGGGGCCCTGATAGATATCTTTGTGGCATCCTTAAACACAGGTGAGGTACCGGAGGACTGGAAGGTTGTTCACGTTGTTCCCCCTATACAAGAAGGGTAGTAGGGATATTGCGGGTAACTACAGACCAGTGAGCCTGACGTCAGTGGTGGGGAAGTTGCTGGAGAGGGTACTGAGAGATAAGCTCATTCTTTTCTAAATATAAATAGATCCTATCAGTGATAGACAACATGGTTTTGTGTGGGAGAGATAGTGCCTTACCAACTTAAGAGTACTTTGAGGAAGTGACCAAGTTGTTAGATGAAGGAAGGGCTGTTGATGTCATATACATGGACTTTAGTAAGGTGTTTGATAAGATTCCCCATTGTAGACTAATGGAGAAAGTGAAGTCACATGGTGTGCAGGGTGTTCTAGCTAGGTGGATAAAGAACTGGTTGAGCAACAGAAGACAGAGTAGTAGTTAAAGGGAATTTCTCGAAATGGGGTCAGTATTGGGACCACTGTTGTTTGTAATATACATAAATGATCTGGAAGACAGCACTGTTGGTATGATCAGCAAGTTTGCAGATGACACAAAGATTGGTGGAGTAGCAGAAAGCATAGTGGACTGTCAGAGAATACAGGAGAATATAGATAGACTGGAGAGTTGGGTGGAGAAATGGCAGATGGCTTTCAATCCAGACAAATGTGAGGTGATGCATTTAGGCAAGACTAATTCTAGAGCGAATTATACAATGAATGGAAGAGCTTTGGGAAAAGTTGATGGGCAGAGAGATCTGGGAGTGCAGGTCCATTATACCCTGAAAGTTGCTGCACAGGTGGATAGAGTGGTCAAGAAGGCATATAATATGCTTGCCTTCATTGGACGGGGTATTGAGTATAACAGCTGGCAAGTCATGTTAAAGTTGTACAAGACATTGGTTCGGCCACATTTAGAATACTGTGTACAGTTCTGGTCACCACATTACCAAAAGGATGTGGACGCTTTGGAGAAGGTGCAGAGAAGGTTTATGAGAATGTTGCCTGGTATGGAAGGTGCTAGCTATGAAGAGAGGTTGAGTAGGTTAGGTTTATTTTCATTAGAAAAAAGGAGATTGAGGGGGGACCTGATTGAGGTTTACAAAATCATGAAGGGTATAGACAGGGTGGATAGAGACAAGCTTTTTCCCCAGGGTGAAGGATTCAATAATGAGAGGTCATGCTTTCAAGGTGAGAGGTGGAAAGTTTAAGGGGGATACATGCGGCAAAGTTTACACAGAGGGTAGTGGGCATTTGGAACCCGTTGCCAGCAGAGGTGGTAGAGGCAGGCCCATAGATCCATTTAAGATGCATCTGGACAGATGCATGAGTAGGTAGGGAGCAGAGGGATACAGATGCTTAGGAATTGACTGACAGGTTTAGACAGTACCTTTTGATCGGCTCAGGCTTAGCGAGCCAAAGGGCCTGTTCTTGGGCTGTAAATTTTCTTTGTTCCTTTTTTTAAAAACACAAGTTTCCTCATGTCACGTCTGGTTATTTTGTCAATTATGTTAAATCTGTGAGATGTGGTTCGCAACCTTCTACTCTTGAAAAACGTTTCTCCTTCTTGACTTGATTCAAACCATTCATGATTTTGAACACCTCCGTCAAATCTTCTCTTTTCCCTCTTTCAATCTTGCTATCTGGAAGCCAATCCCAATTTCTCCAGTCTCTCCAATTTCACTGAAGTCCATCACCTACAGTAAACCTCCTCCAAAAGGTGGGCATCACAGAGGATAGAATGCCTTATTTCCTCCTCCAACTCCATTCTGATTTAGTCCTCTCTCTCTCTACCTCTGTCTCACCTTTGGTGGGTTTTTAAAAATTCATTCATGGGATAAGGGCATTGCTGGCAAGGCCAGCATTTATTGCCAATCCCTAACTGGCCACAGGCTAGTTAAGAGTTAACCACATTGCTATGGGTTAGAGTCACATGAAGGCTAGAGCAGGTAAGTATGGCAGATTTCTTTCCCTAAAGGACATTAGTGAACTAGATGGGTTTTTTTTTCTGATAATTGACACTGGTTTCACAGTCATCATTTGACTCTTCAGATTTTTATTGAATTCAAATTCCACTATCTGCCATGGTGAGATTCAAAACCAGGTCCCCAGAAGATTGCCTGGGTCTCTGGTTTAACAATCCAGTGAAAATATGACCAGGCATGGCCTCCCCTATATTGCATTGCTGTTAATGGGTTTTAGAATTAAATTGGAACAATTGGAAATACAGGTTGTTTAATAGTAGTGGTTAATGGGTGAGAATTGCCACAGATGACTTGGTGGTAGAAAAAAACCCATCTGATTGTGTGTGATAGCACTTCTGAATATAAAAAAAATAAAGTAATCTCCTCTGCATCCTATCCATGACCATCACAACATCCCTGAAGCCCAATACTGAAATTAGTACTCCAACTGAGGCCTAACAAATGTTTTTAAGAGTTTTACCATAACCTCATTGCTTGTATGTGCTATTCATCCAAAGATTGAGGAAAATATCAGCCATGATCGAATGGCACAGCAGATCCAATGGGCCAAATGGCCTAATTGTACTCCTACATCTTATGATCCTAATAAAACAAGGATTCCATATGCTATTTTCCCGAATAGCCTCTCTAACTTGTTCTGGCAAATTTTAAAGATTTATGTATATATATATATTTCCCAAGTGCCTTTCCTGCCCGATATCTTTTAAAACTGTAGTTTATGTTGTCACTCATTCTTCTTACTAAAATGTATCACCTCACATTCTAGGTGTAAAATTTAATTCACCACATTTGTCCATTTCATCAGCCATCTAAGTCCTCGTGAAGTCTGCAATTATCTACTTTATTGTTTATTTCATATCTGAGTTTTGAATCTTCTACGGACTTTGATATTATGCCCTCTATATCCAATCCAATTATTAATGTAGCTTAAAGGGACACATATAATGCAGTGTTGTGAGTGTAGCAGTTTTATGAGGCTTTTTTTGTTAGGATTTGTTTTGCTTGTGCTGTCTTTTAAACAACCTGATATCTTAATCTAAATACATTTTATTTAAAAAATTGTGGATCGAAAGAACATTGGAACATTTAATCAGCTCATGGCATCTCCACTTTCCTGTCTGCTCTTGCCCCGTAGTTTTGACTCCCTGATCTGTCAAAAATCTATTTAACTTGGCTTTGAAGATTTAAAGAACCAGTCTCCATTATCTATGCAGAAGAGAATTCTAGAGCCCACCAATACTCAGAATAAAATTCCTCCTCATCTCCTTCAAAGCAAGTCCTCTTATTTTTGAACTACATGCCCTCTATTGCAAGGAGGGCCTATGCAGTCTGTTGTACAAGGTAATCATTCTGAAGGGGTTATTATTCATGTTACATTAGCTCCATCCATTCCACTGATGCTGCACAGTCGAGTCATTGAGTCATACTGCACAGAAACAGACACTTTGGTCCAACTTATCCATGCTGACCAGGTTTCCCAAACTAAACTAGTCCCATTTGCCTGTGTTTGGCCCATATCCCTCTAAACCTCAAGGTGTTCTACTCTAGCTTTTGGAGAGTTTATATACAGTCATACTATTTTTCCATCATGCATTTGTGTTATCTAAGAGCAGTGCCCTTTCTGTAGATATTCTACAGTGGTATATCCCCCTATAGCTCACACACTGCTTTCTCACTAATGCTCCAGGTAATTCACATCATTACTCTCTTAATACTGTTCAATGTGGCTCTTTGCCCACATCCTGCACAATTGAGATATTGCATCCTGTTGAATGAAAAATAACAGTATTAACATTGGAGGATGGAATGTCAACCTACAGTGGGGCGGTGAACAGTTCCTGAATGTGGTCTATCCTGGATTGTCTGTATACTTTAACCTGATTCGCTGCACACTCTCAAGTACAGATCAACCATTGGCTGGATTATAAAGCACCATCACTTGCACTAAGACCTGCCAGATACAGTTAATGCAAACTTCTCAGCTGATCAAAGTCTGTGAAATAAATGCACACAAAAAAAGTTGCTGTCAGAATTTGACTGAGAATTAGTGGTCATTAACTGTAGGCAGAATATTCATACCTAACCAGCTCCCATTTTGCTACTAAATCAGCCAGTTAGCTAATATTTTTGAATGTCAACAAAATAGGAATCATATTTTCTGATATCTCTTTTCTAATAATTTACATTGGATCTAAAATGGAGAAAAAGACCATTCACCTCAATTGGTCTAACTCAATGTTTACACTCCTCATATTTTCCCCTCACTTTAATTAATCTCACTCTATCACATATCTTTCAATTCCTTTCTCCCTCACATGTTTATCTACCTTCCTCTTTAAATCCATACCAGTGCCCTCTTTCCTCTAGTTGGAGATTAAAAACAAAGGGGTTATAGTTGCTTCTGTTTTAAGACAGAGATGAGGAGAAATGTTTTTGTAGTGATTGTAACGAGGTAAGGTCAGGTGAATCTCATAGAATATGAGCTCTCTGATTGGACCAGATTAACAGCCCCAATCAGGGAGCTCATACTCTATGAGGTGCACCTGGCTGACCTCAATCCCATCACTACAGTTTTCTCTCAAAAAAGACATTAGGATGTGGAATTGTCTCACCCAGAAAGTAGTGTAGGCTGGGTCGTAAATTGAATTCAAGGCTAAGTTAAATAGATTTCTGACAGACCAGGGAGTCAAGGGGATGGGGGCAGACAAGGAAGAGAAGCTGAGACCACCAACCCGATCAATCATAAACTTATTGAATGATAGAGGGGCAAATGATCAACACCTATTCCTAAATGTATCTCTGTTGCTTCTCTCAATCACACTGTATAGTTCCAAGTTCTCTCACCACTCTCTGGAAAAAGAGGTTTCTCCTGAATTTCCATATTTTCCATTTGATTAATTTACATTAAGGGCAATGCAGACCATGAATGGTGAGGGAGATGGGGAGGGGGTTAAATAAAAAATGAAGCTGGAAGGGGAGAATCCTCGTTTTATTTTGTATTAGTCAATTTCCCTAACCAACCTGTACAGAAATGTTATTACACACTTGTGGAGTAGGTGGGACTTGAACCCAGGCCTTCTGGTCTGGGGCAGGGATATTACGACAGTGCCATAAGAAGATCCCTAGGATACTCGCTTTTTTTTTATTTAACATATTTTTCTCATCAGTCTATTCTAAGATGTTATTACATACTTCTGGAGCAGTGAGACTTGAACCCAGGTCTTTGGTCCAGGGGTAGGGATACTATTACTGCACCACAAGAGGACTCATGAGTGCATTTTGGTCTCATCTCTTGAGTGAAAACATCTGCTCTATGTCTGCCTTATTAAACACATTCATAATGTTAAAGATATCTATTAGGCCACACCTTATCTTCTCTTTACTAGAGAAGAGTCCCAATCAGTTCACTCATTACTACTTGTTATAATCTTTTAGTCTTGGTATCATCTTTGATAGCTTTTTATTTGCACCATCTCCAGTGGCTTTTGTGTCATTTTTATAATTTGGAATTCAGAACTGTTCACAGTGCTCTAATTGGGGTCCATCCACAGTGCTATGCAAGTTTTACATAATTTCTCTGCTTTTTAATTCTATCCCTCCAGAAATGAGCTTCAATGTTTTTTACTTTTTCTAAGCCAACATGTTTGTGGTTCAAGGGATATTGCTGTGTAACAACTGTCACTTCTGATTTGTAACAAACACTACTTTAAAATATTCCACTGTATTTTAAGAAACTGTTGAAAGATGTGCATCACTCCAAGTCATTCGCTTTTTCCAGCAATCACTCCACAACCCCTGATCTCATGTGACACTACCAGTACAAGTCATACAACTTGTCATTCTTTATAGATCAACTGTATTCATTTGAAATTAGTGGTACTGTCTGTGTAATTAGACCTGATACTCTGAATGATACAGCTGGAATTCTAAACACAAGAGGTCACTGTAACATGAACAAGTTCTGGGTTATTCATTTTGCCTCTGCTGTTCTCACACTGAATTAGAGCAAGATTCATACCTTACAGGGTTAACCTGTGGTACTCATTTAAACAAAGAGGATTGAACAAATAACAGGTTGCTAACAGATGGAGAGATTAACCAACTCTCGAGACAGCAGTAAGATTTGATGAGTGAAATTTGGGGAAGGGGAGCCTGATTTGTTTAACTTGTTCTGATGAAAGCAATCGATCTAAAATATTAAGTGTTTTTCCTCTCTCTACAGGTGCTGCTTCCCGTGCTGAATACTTCCAGCATTTCCTGTTCATGTTTCAGATTTACGGTCCCACAGGTGAATATAAAGAAAAATCCACTTTATTTTGCTCTTGATTAACCAGCCGTGGTGCGCACTAGAGAAAGATGTTTGTTCAGAACTAAGGGGTGTTATCAGATCAGTGGGAAGCAAAGGATGTAGGATTGCTCACTGAGCTGGAAGGTTCATTTTCAGATGTTTCGTCATCACCATACTCATTCCCAACAGTGGGAAGCTAAGTCCAACCGAATAACAGCACTCATGTGCAGTGGACAACAACCAGAGGATCACAGTGTGCACAGAAACAACAACAAGAGAAACAATAGATTGGAAGGAAGGGAATATTTCAAATGGATTTTTAAAAAATTTTCATTTTATTTCAACTACTGAGTACAGGAGTTGGGAGGTCATGTTGCGACTGTACAGGACATTGGTTAGGCCACTTTTGGAATATTGAGTGAAATTCTGGTCTCCTTCCTATCGGAAGGCTGTTCTGAAATCTGAAAGAGTTCAGAAAAGATTTGCAAGAATGTTGCCACAGTTGGAGGATTTGAGCTATAGGGAGAGATTGAATAGGCTAGGGCTGTTTTCCCTGGAGCGTTGGAGGCTGAGGGGTGAGAGGTTTATAAAATCATGAGGGGCATGAATAGGATAAATAGACAAAGTCTTCTACCTGGGGTGGCGGAGTCCAGAACTAGAGGGCATAGGTTGAGGGTGAGAGGGAAAAGATAAAAGCGACCTAAGAGGCAACCTTTTCACGCAGATGGTGGTACGTGTATAGAATGAGCTGCCAGAGGAAGTGGTGGAAGCTGGTACAATTACAACATTTAAAAGACATCTAGATGGGTGTATGAATAGGTAGGGTTTGGAGGGATATGGGGCCGGTGCTGGCAGGTGGGACTAGATTGGGTTGGGATATCTGGTCGGCATGGACGAGTGGACCGAAGGGTCTGTTTCCGTCCTGTACATCTCTATTACTCTAAGCTGATTAAGTTGAGACAGTTTGCAGCACAAACCCTCCACAGGTGCAAATGCAACCTGTATAACTAAGTAATAGTCACAAACACAGAAAACAGAAAGTGCTGGAGAAACTCAGCAGGTCTGGCAGTATCAGTGGAGAAAAAACAGAGTTAACATTTTGAGTCCAGTGACCCCCCTTCAGAGCGAACTAAAAATGTAACTGTGTTTTCTCTCCACAAATCTGTTGAGTTTCTCTAGCACTTTCTGTTTTTTGTTTCAGATCTCCAGTAACTGTTGAAAGATGTGCATCACTCTAAGTCACTTGCTTTTTCTAGCAATCACTCCTTAACTCCCGATCTCACTGAGACTGCCAATATAAGTCAGACAAGTCAGATCTGCAGTTCTTTGTTTCATTTCAGTAATGTCAGTCCCATCCTGGTCAACTCCAGGTCACTAAACTTAACTGCACAACCTGCTGAATCAGAACTTTACACCATCCCACTCACTATTTTTGTCTGGCGTTGTATCTCCATCTGGATATGATTTGTGTCCCTGCCTTTAGCTCAGGAGTTTTTGACAAGGAGGTTGAGTGAAGTGATTACGCCACAGTTGAGAGGGTGAAGACATGACTGCCAAGCTGGTTCAGTGTGCTACATGCTTGATGTGGGAGGTCAACGACTCTGGTGTGTCTGGCTCGTGTAAGTGTGGAAAGTGTGTGCACGTTCAGCTACTGACAGAGCATATTGCAGCACTGATGAAAGAACTCGAGGACCTTAGGCTCATCCGAGAGAACGAGATTTTCTGGACAAGACCTTTAGTGAGGTTATTACACCAATCATACCAGAAGAGAGCAGACGATGAGGAAGGCAGAGAGGAGACAGGTGCAAGAGACCCTGGGGTAAGTACCTGTCAGGAACAAGTTGAATCTTTTGGAAACAGTAGAGACAGATGACACTGCCAGTCCACGAGGCGGCCAGGTCTGTCAATCAAACGTTGGCATGGAGACAGAGCGGAAGAGTCGTACATCGCATAGAGCTATGGTAATAGGGGACTCCAGAGTGAGAGGAACTGACCGGGGGTTTTGTGACAGCAGACGGAACTTAAGAATGGTGAGTTGCCTTCCTGGTGCCAGGGTTAAAGACATCACAGACAGAGTGCAGGAAATCCTCAAGGACGAAGGTGAAGAGCCAGAGGTGGTGGTACATGTCGGCGCAAATGATGTCGGGAAGAAGAGGAGGAAGAAGCGGGACTTCGGAGAGCTAGGAAGAAGGCTGAAAAGCAGGACGTCCAAGGTGGTTATCTACGGTTTGCTTCCAGTTCCTCGGGCTGGTGAGGCCAGAAACAGGGAGATAATGGACTTGAACGTGTGGCTGGGGAACTGGTGCAGGAAGCAAGGATTTAAATTCTTGGATCACTGGGGTATGTTTTGTGGTAAGCATAAATTCTACACGAGAGACGGTTTGCACCTTAATAAGTTAGGGACCAGCATTCTGGCAGGCAGGTTTGCTACTGCAACACAGCTATGTTTAAACGAAGTAGCGGGGGGGGAGGAGACAAACTGGATGTTTAAGAAGGAAATTGGAGGGAAAGTTAGAACAAGGGAAGTCAAGAAAGACAACTGTATTAATGAGGCAGAAAACTCAGAAAGGGATCATGCTGTAAGGTTGAGTGAAATAGGAGTTGATGGGAAGGGTGAGGGCAGTAACAAATTAAAAATACTATACATGAATGCATGAAGTATTAGAAATAAGATGGATGAGCTTGAGGCTCTTTTGGAAATTGGCAGATACGATATTGTGGGGATAACTGAGATGTGGCTTCAAGTGGACAGGGCCTGGGAAATGAATATTCAAGGCTACACATGTTATCGTAAGGGCAGACTGACGGGCAGAGGGGGTGGGGTGGCCATGTTGGTAAGGGATGATATTCAGTCCCTTGTGCGGGGAGACCTAGAATCAGGGGATGTAGCGTCAGTGTGGATAGAGCTGAGAAATACTAAGGGTAAAAAGACCCTCTTGGGAGTTAGCTACAGGTCCCCAAACATAGTCTGAATGTCGGATGTAAGTTAAATCAGGAGCTGAAATTGGCCTATCGCAAAGATGTTACTACAGTTGTTATGGGGGATTTCAACATGCAGGTAGACTGGGAGAATCAGGATGGTATTGGACCTCAAGAAAGAAACTTTGTGGAATGCCTCAGAGATGGATTCTTAGGACAGCTGGTGCTGGAGCTGACCAGGGAGAAGGCAATTCTGGATCTGGTATTGTGCAACGAACCAGAATTGGTCAGGGACCTCGAAGTGATGGAGCCATTGGGAAGTAGTGACCATAATACAATAAACTTCAATCTGCAATTTGAGAGGGAGAGGGTACAATTGGAAGTGACAATATTTCTGTTGAATAAAGGGAACTATGGAGCTATGAGGGAGGAGCTGGCCAAAGTTCAATGGTGCAATACCTTAGCAGGGATGACAGTGGAGGAACAATGGCGGATATTTCTGTGTATAATGCAGAAGTTGCAGGATCAGTTCATTCCAAAAAGGAAAAAAGATCCTAGGAGGAGGCATGGGTGGCCGTGGCTGACGAGGGAAGTTAAGAAACATATAAAGTTAAAAGAGAAAAGGTATAACATAGCTAAGATAAGTGGGAAAACAGAGGACTGGGAAGCATTTAAAGAACAACAGAGGATTACTAAGAAGGAAATACGCAGAGAAAAAATGAGGTACGAAGGTAAACTGGCCAATAATATAAAGGAGGATAGTAAAAGTTTTTTTAGGTATGTGAAAGGCAAAAAATGGTTAAGACTAAAATTGAACCCTTGAAGACAGAAACAGGGGGAAGATATTACAGGGAACAAAGAAATGGCAGAAGAATTGAATTGTTACTTCAGATCTGTGTTCACTGGGAAAGACACAAGCAATATCCTTGAGGTAACAGTGGCTGAAGGACCTGAACTTAAGGGAATTTATATTTGCCAGGAATTAGTGTTGGAGAGACTGTTAGGTCTGAAGGTTGATAAGTCTCCGGGGCCTGATGGTCTACATCCCAGGGTACTGAAGGAGGTGGCTCGAGAAATCGTGGATGCGTTGGTGATTATTTTCCAGAGTTCAATAGATCCGGGATCAGTTCCTATAGATTGGAGGGTGGCTAATGTTGTACCACTTTTTAAGAAAGGTGGGAGAGAGAAAGCAGGAAATTATAGACCAGTTAGTCTGACCTCAGTGGTGGGAGAGATGCTGGAGTCTATTATAAAGGATGAAATTAGGACACATCTGGATAGTAGTAATTGGATAGGTCAGAGTCAGCATGGAATTATGAAGGGGAAATCATGCTTGACTAATCTTCTGGAATTTTTTGAGGATGTAACTCTGAAGGGACGAGGGAGATCCAGTAGATGTAGTGTACCTGGACTTTCAGAAAGCTTTTGATAAAGTCCCACATAGGAGGTTAGTGAGCAAAATTAGGGCGCATGGTATTGGGGGCAAAGTACTAACTTGGATTGAAAGTTGGTTGGCTGATAGGAAACAAAGAGTAGTGATAAACGGCTCCATTTCAGAATGGCAAGCAGTGACCAGTGGGGTACCGCAGGGATCATTACTGGGACCACAGCTTTTTACAATATATGTTAATGATATAGAAGATGGTATTAGTAATAACATTAGCAAATTTGCTGATGATACTAAGCTGGGTGGCAGGATGAAATGTGATGAGGATGTTAGGAGATTACAGGGTGACCTGGACAAGTTAGGTGAGTGGTCAGATGCATGGCAGATGCAGTTTAATGTGGATAAATGTATGGTTATCCACTTTGGTGGCAAGAACAGGAAGGCAGATTACTACCTAAATGGAATCAATTTAGGTAAAGGGGCAGTACAGAGAGATCTGGGTGTTCTTGTACACCAGTCAATGAAGGTAGGCGTGCAGGTACAGCAGGTAGTGAAGAAGGCTAATAGCATGCTGGCCTTCATAACAAGAGGGATTGAGTATAGAAGCAAAGAGGTTCTTCTGCAGCTGTACAGGGGCCTGGTGAGACCACACCTGGAGTACTGTGTGCAGTTCTGGTCTCCAAATTTGAGGAAAGACATTCTGGCTATTGAGGGAGTGCAGCGTAGGTTCACGAGGTCAATTCCTGGAATGGCGGGATTACCTTATACTGTAAGACTGGAGTGACTGGGCTTGTATACCCTTGAGTTTAGAAGACTGAGAGGGGATCTGATTGAGACATATAAGATTATTAAAGAATTGGACACTTTGGAGGCAGGAAACATGTTTCCGCTGATGGGTGAGTGCCGAACCAGAGGACGCAGCTTAAAAATATGGGGTTGACCATTTAGGACAGAGATGAGGAGAAATGTCTTCACCCAGAGAGTAGGGCTGTGTGGAATGCTCTGCCCCAGAGGGCAGTGGAGGCCTAGTCTCTGGATTCATTTAAGAAAGAGTTGGATAGAGCTCTCAAGGATTGTGGAATCAAGGGTTATGGCGATAAGGCAGGAACAGGCCTTATTAAGGATGATCAGCCATGATCATATTGAATGGTGGTGCAGGCTCAAAGGGCAGAATGGCCTACTCCTGCACCTATTGTCTATTGCCTTTAACCCAATTCTAAAAGCATGTTCATCTACTTCTTCAGGTTTGGAGTAATCTTTAACCAAAGGAAATAACATTTCCTCTCACAGATGCTGACTAACCTGCTTTTCAGCATCTTCAATCTCTTTCGTAGACTTTCAGCATCTGTTGTATTTCACTTTTAATACCATGCAGATGGTTTGTGTTGGAATTTGAGAGTCCTGCTTGAAAGTGGTACAGCAGGATACAGTAGCAAGCTGCTGTACTGTCAGTACCCACCTGAGGGCAGCTGTGAGCTGTGAGTAAATTCACAGCTCATGGCATGGCACACAGTAGAAGGAGGATTTGATTCCCTACAGTGTGGAAACAGGCCATTCGGCCCAACAAATCCACACTGACCCACCAAAGAGTGACCCACCCAGACCCATTCCCCCTATTTATTCCTTACTAATGCGCCTAACCCTGGGGCAACTTTGCATGGCTAATTCACCTGGCCTGCACATCTTTGGATTGTGGGAAGAAACCCACGCAGACATGGCGAGAATTGCAAACTCCACACAGACAGTCGCCAGAGGCTGGAATTGCACCCGGGTCCCTGGTGCTGTGAGGCAGCAGTGCTAACCTCTGAGCCGCCGGAGCCCTTCCACTTCATGGAGGAATCATTCTCCATGAAGATAAATCATCATGGATTAAAAACATCACCTCATTGGAACTGGAAACATCAGCAATGTACAATTCTGAGCAATTATGTAAATGCAGTAGAAATAGTCTCCGAAATAATCCACCTTTTGTCCCACTGCATTGCAGATTGACGCAGTTTCTAATGATGCTCTAGGCTAAACATTGGTGTTTCTCTTTCTGACCTGTTCCCATTTGTTGTCAAGCATTGGCTATTCAAGACTTGAGTCAATGTGAAATGTTTGACTTCACAGCTCCTAATTTGGGGTTGGGGAGGAGGATGAGTTTTTAAATTATTTGTTGACAGGATCTGGGTGTTGCTGGCTGTTTAGATCAGAGTGGTGCTGGAAAAGCACAGCAGGTCAGGCAGCATCCGAGGAGCAGGAAAATTTACATTTCGGGCAAAAGCCTTTCATCAGGAATCGAGGAATATTCCTGATGGAGGGCTATTGCCCGAACATCGATTTTCCTGCTCCTCGGATGCTGCCTGACCTGCTGTGTTTTTTCAGCACCACTCTGATCTAAACTCTGGTTTCCAGCATCTGCAGTCCTCACTTTTGCCATGTTGCTCGCTGTGCCAACACTCATTGCCAGTCCCAAATTGCCCCTTGGATTGAGTGGCATGGTAGGGCCAGTTAAGAGTCAGTCATGTTGCTGTGTGCCTGGCGTCATGGGGAGGCCAGACAGAGTAAGAATGGCAGATTTCCTTCCCTAAAAGGACAACACTGAACCAGATGGGCTTTTACAAAAATAATGGCACTGGTCACCATTAAGCTAGCTTTGAAAAAGAAATCCATATATTATTGTTGATTTCATATCTCACCACCTGCTTCAAACCCTTGTCACAAAACATCAGCATGGAGTTCTGGATTGCTATTCCCATGACAAACCACCGCATCACTGCCTCCTCTAATAGTGGGTTGTAGGAGGGCAAGGGGAAGGGTGATGAGATAGGCTGCTTGGGGGTGGTGAAGGGGAGAGCAGAAGGATTCCTGACCAAGAGGGTATCAATCTAATTGAAATTCAGGCTGATATATCAATAACCGGATTTTTCGTGGACTTTTTTGGGACACATAGAGAGTTATTAATTATTGACGAGTGACGTAGCCCCAAAATGGATCTGGAAAGGATTAACTGAAGTCTATTGAAATCTCAAGGGCACACATTTCCCTCCTGCAGGTCACTCAGGGTAGGAATAGCAAGGTCACATTCAATTTTGCTTGACCGTTGCCCAAATGTAAACGATAGTGGTATAGTAGTTCCACTTCTTAACCACATTACAACCATGTACTGTAGGGTGAATATCCACCTGCACAATGATAAAAACAAAAGGCTGCATACCAATATATGAACTGAATCAGAGCAGGCCATTTGGCCCCTTAAGCATGTTGCACCATTCAATAAGGTTAGATTGCTCCACATTTCCGCATGACCCTGAGAATCTTGCTTATCCAAAATCTAACAATCTTAGTCTTAAAACTATTCAAAGGCTTTTGAGGAAAAGAATTTGAAAGACTCCCCACCCTCTTTGAGATGCAACTTTTGTCTCATATCTGTCTTAAATGAATGACCCTAACTTGTAAACAATGATTCTTGGCTCTAGGTTTTCCAAAAAAAAGAAACATCCTCTCTATGTTCACCCTATCAAGTCTCACCAACGTCTTGTCTGTTTTCATCTCTCTGCTAAAGATTTTGGAAGTCTTCAAAGGTGGCTGAAAATCTTGGAAGGTCTATCAGCATTAGTGAGGAATGGAGACCCTCAGCCTCTTGTTTACAGATTAGCTCAAACCTTGAGAGTCAGGTGACCTTGTCAATATAATGCAATCAAGTTGTATTGACGTAAAATAAACCCAGAGAGAAATAGTGAGTGGGATGTTCTAAATGAGCCTCTCCTTCTGAAGTTTGAAGTCCTATTTCAGATTCTTGCACACACAACTCAGGCTGACACTCCCAGTGGGGTACTGAGAGAGAGTTGCAGTGACAGAGATGCCACTTTTCAGAAGAAACATTAAACTGATGGCTCATCTGTCTTCTCACTAGCGATGAAAGATTCCACAGCACAACTTTGACAATGAGCAGGGGAGTCCTCCCTGGCCAATACTTATTCCTCAATCAAAATCACTAATCTGAGATTATCTTGTCATCATCAAATTACTGTTTGTGGGAGCTTGCTGAACATTTTTTGTTGCTGAGTTAACTGTTACAACAGTGATTTCATTTCAAAGTTGCTTCATTGGCTATGAAGGATCTTAGGCACACTCTGGTCATAAAAGATGCTGTGAGATACAGATGCCATTGAATCCTGACCCCTGAAATCCTTATTGAGGTGAACGTCATGCCATTATGTTAGAGAAGCAGTGAATTATCTCAGTCCTCTGTCAAGCAGCATCATGAAGAAAAAGGCAAGTTAACTAGCTGATTCTGTCTGGCATGTATGGTTGGAGCTGCAGCAATAGTTCTGCTGATTCTTACATTTAAATAGCTCCTAATTGCACAACCTTGAGCCTGTAGTTCATTTTGACATAAATGTTGATTGTGAGATGGATCCATGCATGCATAATCCTTTTTTTTGTCACTATAAAGAAATAATCCAGCCCTACTTTATATGAAAATGTTTAAAAATGGTGTAGGAGTAGGCCATTCAGCCCTTCAACGAGGTAAAAACAATGACTGCAGATGCTGGAAACCAGATTCTGGATCAGTGGTGCTGGAAGAGCACAGCAATTCAGGCAGCATCCGAAGACAGGCAAAATCGACGTTTCGGGCAAAAGCCCTTCATCAGGAATAAAGCTTTATGCCTGAATTGCTGTGCTCTTCCAGCACCACTGATCCAGAATCCATTCAGCCCTTCAAGCCTGCTCTGCCATTCAATATGATCATGGTCGATCATCCAGTTTGGTACCTACATCCACTGTCTGATCCCTTTACCCGTAGAACTATATTTCTTTCTTGAAAGCATTTAATGCTTTGGCCTCAACCACTTACTGTGGCAGAAATATCCACATGCTCCCCACTGTCTGGGTGAAGACATTTCTCCTCATGTCAATCCTAAATGGCGTACACCGTATTCTCAGACTGCGACTCCTGGTTCTGGATTGCCCAGTCATTGGGAACATCCTTCCTGCATTTATATCTTGTTTAGTCCTGTTTAAATGTTGTTCAAGGATTTTTTAAATCCTAAGTGTAGAAATTAGGGTTAAAGTTTAATTCTGAATAATGGAATAGATCCTGATCAATTATCCATATTGTATCTCTTGCGTTTTATTCTTAATAACCTTAATGCAAATAAAAATCAAGACAGATATAAAATGGGCCACTGATCCACCATCAACAATTCCATGCTATCAAAACCAGACTACTCTAATATATTGCAAGTAGAAAAACAGAGATGTGACATACACTGGAATTTAGAGCTAACAATATAGACTTGACATAAAAGGTTCCACAGCATTGTCTGAAAGTTAAAAATCACACAACACCAGGTTATAGTCCAACAGGTTTAATTGGAAGCACACTAGCTTTCGGAGCACCCCTCCTTCATCAGGTAATTGTGAAGGAGCATCGCTCCGAAAGCTAGTGCTTCCAATTAAACCTGTTGGACTATAACCTGGCGTTGTGCGGTTTTTAACTTTGTACACCCCAGTCCAACACCGGCATCTCCAAATCTTGTCTGAAAGTATTTGTTTTGAGACTGAAACAAAAGAAATAAGTTAGACATTCAGCTCCTCGCTGTTTCATAACTCTAAGTACTTGCTATTTGCAATACCGAAACAGGTTAGTCAAACATACTGGATATAGAAACAGGTTAATCAACGTTATTGGTTTTTGTCCATTTTCATGAGCCTTCATTCACCCCTCTTCATCTCACCCTATCACCATATCTTTTTATTCCTGTCTCTGTTATATGCTTATATGTATCCCTGTAAATACATCCATTTCAGCCCTTCTTGTGGTAGGAGATCCACATTCTCCCCATTCTCTGAGTAAAGAGCTTCCTCTGATTTCCCTACTGAATTTTATTAGTGGCTTACATTTTTGACCTCTGGTTCTGAACCAGGTTCAACTGTCTATATAACAGAAGTGACTGCACCTTTAATGCTTACTTGTTAACAAACAAATAATTTTGGGACACTCAAGGGATGTGGTTGGCACTAACTGAATGTAGACTTTTTTTAATGAGCTCCTTTGCATTGATTACAGTACAGAGATAGAGTCTGTCTTCTACATCAGACAACAAACATTCATCCAATTTTGCAGTGATTCAATTAGTGTCACTCTCCTTGGTTTTGGACCAGATCAAACCACCTCAAACTATTCAGATAGTCTAGACCCTATTTTGTTTCTTATTTTAAAGATAAATGCAATTTTATTGGTCAACCAACCGCATTTAAAGCAAAACTCACTTTATTCATCCACAACAGTTAAAATCCAGCAAAAGAAGGAAGGAATTGGAATAATTAACTCTATTGGAAAATTTAATAGAACAATAGACACAGTAACTGTTTCTAATTAACTGTTCTAATATAGCACATCCCATAAACACACCCTCAGCAAAAAGCAAATTTAGAAAACAGATTGTTTCACATGTAGTTCTCTAATCCAGGAGGAAAGAGCATCAAAACACAATTCAGAGATGGAGAGAACTTCAGTTTTCAGCTGTAGCAGAGAGAGATGTGGCAGCTTTTCACAACACCAGCAACTTCAGCTGAAAGCTAAACTAAAGCCCCTGGTTCTGTGGGAGTTTGACCACACCCCTTCAAGCTGCTTCTATTGTTCCAATGATTTTTAAAAACCCAAGGCTTCAGAAGCTGTTTACTCTCTTATAGACAACTCTCTACCTCTTACTCAATCTCTCTTTTGAAAAAAAAGGACAAAATAACCTCTTAAAGCCACAAGTTTGTCCCACCTGCCATTTCTGCAGAATCCACCAAGAACCCACCAACATTTGCAGGACTGTGGGAAAATAGTAGGGAGTACGGCCAATTTGATAACTTTTCCAAAGAGCTGGCATTGGTATGATGGGTGGGATGGCCTCCCATGTTGTATAACTTCCAATGAGAGACTTCTCTGACATTTCCTGTGTGACAGTCAATAGTTAGTCCCACACCCATGCTTAAGATAAGGAGGTTTTTTTTTACTCTGGGTGTTGTAAATCTTGAGAATTCTCCACCTCGGAATCAGTGAATGTTCAGCTGTCACTTGCATTAACATGGAGATTAATAGATGTTTGGTCTCTTAGAGCATCAAGGACTATGATGGTAGTGGGTACAGGTGGAGTTAAGGTTTAGGATCAGACAGAGGGAACATGTGGGCTACTCCTCCTGTTACTTTCCCTTTAATGTTATAATGAGTCATGCTGTTGTTAGGGCATTAATTCACCAGTCAATTCTAGCAATTTTGCGCTACACTATGAATTATGAATCTACAAAATTTGCTGTGAATTTGATGAAGCTGCATCCCACCCTCAGCTTCCCAAACGTTTTTTTAATTGTTGGATTGTCCATTAAACTCACCCCAGAACATTTGAGTTAATAATTAACAGCACAACAATGGCAATGCATTAATAACAAAAGCAGTTGATCCCTGCAGGCCAGAAAGGGAACAATTCAAATTGGGAGTCTCCGATTCCTGAATGTAGCAAGCACCTGCTTAGAGGTTTTCTCAATTTTTTTTACATTCAAAGTTTTACTATTTTTTATTTTTAAATCTCTTTTATTCTCTTTTCTTCTTTTTATTACTCTTTCTATATCTAGTTTGACTGTAATTCACCTTATTTTTGTTCTTTGCCATATATTTCTTTCTCTATCCTCCAATCTCACTGTTTTAAGCGATAATTGTTGGCTCTATGGTTCTTTAGTATCACGAATGGCTAATTCCTTCAGCACATTATTATCATCACTCATGTCCAGCAGATTATAGGGGTAACCATTTTCAACCTGAAGCACAAGAGAAAATGATAAACTTACAACGCCCCACTCCTGCAAAATAACTGCTTCATGCTGTTGAAACAGTCACAGAAGGTGGCAGTAAAATTCAGCCAGTGCTGAATTGTTCGATCCTGTACTGCCACCAGGGGTCACTGCTCACCCATACTTGGGCACATCTATAAACATCTTGCTCAAATCTTGAGACCAGAACAGTTTAAGGCGGCCTCTTGCTGACACTCAGGATTATGCAGCAAAATGCTGATGGACAAAATCCTAGGATAATATATACATAGACGGTTTCTGTTCGTCAAACTAATGAATAAAAATTAGTTCTACCAGGGTTTGAATTATTTGCCAGTTGTATTCATCTGTTTCATTTTAAAGTTGACAATTTAATGCACACTTTCTTGAAGTGATATTTTGTATTTATTTGCCTTATTTTGAATTGATTTACCTTATTAAGAATAATATATTTTGACCACCTGCACCCCACGTCCTGAAAATGTTTTGAGACATCCCTAGCTAATTTTTCTTTTGCTCCTTGTTTTAAAATCCCTCCTTGTTCTTATCCCCTCCCTAGTTTTAATCTCCAGTCCTAAGTAACACTCTGAGCTCTTTGCACTCCTCCAATTCTTTCTTCTGTGTATTTTCAATGTTATTCACTCCATTGGCAGCGGCCCAGGGCACTAAGCTCTGGAATGACCCCTCCGCCCCCTTTAAACCTGACGGCTTCGCCCATCTTTCACATTACTCCTTAAAACTTAAAACTGACCTATTAGCTCCTTACATAACTCAATGTCAATCTTTTCCTGACAGCACCCTTTGTCTTGGGACCAAGAGGTGCCATTTAAGTTCAGGTTGCTGTATGTATCTAGAATTTTTTTGATGGAATTAATTCTTTCACAGTTCACTGTCCTGACTTAATCTTGGAGCACAGCATGCATCCTGCAATAGTGCCCCTTTTGTGAGCTGATTGTACAGTCTAACCCCTTTACCTGGGCCCCTCTCGAATAGCTGTTCAGTCACAAGAATTTTTCTCTCCCTTTTTCAGTCTTGTATTTTTTTTCCCTCTCCCTCTCGTTCTTTTTTTAATAAAGAAAGCTCGTAAACCCTAACTATCTGAAAGAAAATTACAGTCTTGTAAGCAAAGATCTAATTGATCTGCTCTGTTACATGCACAAACCAAGTAAAGCAAAAAAAGCCCTCAGCTATTCACTTCCAATCTAAGCAGCAATACAGTTATTTATATGATCTGCCAAGCCAGTAGAGGGAAGCATAATTTCTCTTTGACATTAACTTGGGTTTGTGCCAGAACTGTTGCCAGGCAAAGCTGCAAACTGGCTTTGCTTGTCAAACAGGTTCCAGAGGGACAGACAAGTGGGAGTGGTTGGGAGAGAGCACAAATGAAGTAGATTTACTGCTGGCTCAACATTATTTATCTTAAAGTAATAACATCCAACTCAACGATCTCATAGCCTGCGGATCTTTTTCTTAAAGCTCCTCCACTGCTGATTTTTCTAATTAATTAATTTTTTTCGAAATGCTGCAGAGAATACAAGCAACATCCCAGAAATAGTTGTAAATCATGAATTAAAAGAGAGGGAGGAACTCGAGAAAATTACAATTTGCAGGGAAGTGGTACTGAGTAAATTGTTGGTACTGTGAGTTGACAAGTCCGCAGGTCCTGGCGCATTTCATCCTGGGGTCTGAAAAGAAGCTGCTAGTAATGCATTGGTTTAATTTACCAAAAAACTCATTAGATTCTGGGAAAGTTCCTTTAGATTGGAAAATAGCTAATGTAATTATGTTATTCAGAAAAAAAGAGGAAAGTATAAAGCAAGATCCAACAGGCCAATTAGCTTTGCATCTATCCTAGAAAAACAGGATAGGACACTTGGATAAGCTCAAGGTAATCAGGTAGAGCCAACATTGTTTTGTCAAAGGGAAATTGTGTTTAACCAGTCTTTTGGAGTTCTTTGAAGAAGTAACTTGTTCTGTGGATAAAGAGGAACCAGTGGATGCATACTGCGTAGATTTCCAGAAAGCACTTGTTAAGGTGCCACAAAGATTATTGTGGAAAATTACAATTCATGGTATTGTGGGTAACATATTGGCATGGGTGGAAGATTGGCAAGCTAATATGAAGCTTCCAGTACCCCACAACAGCTTTTATTTATGCAGTGATTATAACGTGGTCAGCCAGCTGGACCTCATACAGTATGAATTCCCTGGTTGGGGCTGTTAATCAAGTCCAATCAGGGAGCCCTGGCTGACAGATAAAAATGTTGAATGTCAGAGATACTGACACTCTGGTGGCTGACTCTGAATGAGGCAGTACTAAAGTCAAGAACTGTTCATGTCTAAATAAAGGGTGACTTGCTGATGGATACCTTTCTCTGTGGAGTTACTTCAATTTACATGGCATATCCAGTAGAGAAGAATAATGCAAGTTGAAGATCAAAGACAAGCGGGAGATGTAGATAAATTGTAGGTCTGGGATGGTCGGGAGGTGCATTTGGGGAAAGGGATGTCAGTGATGAAAGGAAAAATCAAAGAGGCATTTTAAAGAGACTTTTTTGTGGAAGAGACACAGTAATGTAGGGTCTGAGGATGATATTCCAGATTGTGGAGTGAGCTCTGTGAAGGCTTCACAATGGTTACAGAGCAGAAGGACGTAAGAATTTAGTGAGGATGAGAGTTGGAAGAATTCTTGTAAGGACGCAGGACTGGAAGAGATAGCGTGGGATTTATAGGCATTTATGGTCAAAGTTGACAATTTGAAGGAGGTTTTAAGAACTAGAGGAGCCATTGCTGGTTGATTTAAAAAAAAGGGGCAGTAAAAGGGAATTCATGATATGTAGAAGTGATGCAGGCAGATGAGTTCCAGAGAATTTGGAAGTTTGTGACTTTAGGGTAATGGAAAAGATGAGCTTTCAATAACAAAGGTATGGCTAAGATTTCAAAGCTAGTGGAGGAGAAAGAGGCTGAAAGGTGAATTGTTAGACACTGAAGGAGGTGGGGCTCGATAATTGAGTACATATGGGGTTTGAGTCAGCTCAATGGCAAACAAGGCACCAAGTTATTGGTTCATATTTTGCAGTCGGGGTGAAGTGACATTATTCACTCTGACATCAAAGAGAGCTGCCCACAAAGCTGCAGCAATCTCTGTTGTGGATTTCCCCTTTCCAGATTGTATCTTTAAATTTGGTGCCAAGTCTAGGGGATCTCCAGGCATCCAGCACCTGTGAAGTCATAAAGCAAGATAAGCAATTGTCATGCATTGATAAATTTTAAAGGCAACAAACCCGGAAGTTATAAATATTAATCATTCTTCACTTTTCCATATCACTTTAAAAAGAGTAATACAAATTAACATTAAAGCTAAAATACCATAAATTAAGTTTTTAAAAAATATATTTTAATAATGAGGATTTTTTATTGTTATGGAAAGATTTCAGTTGAATGTGCCTCCACCATACCTTCTGATGGAGTGCTCCAGATCTTAACCACTTGTAGCATAAAGCGGACTTTCTTCATTTTACTCCTGCTTATTTTTCTAATTACTTTCGGTCTGCACCTCCTGGTTCTCATTATCTATTCTATCCAGCAATTAGATATCCTTTCTAAAATCTTTCCATTATTGCCCAATATGGAATAGGAACAAACCCTTTGTTACACGTTTGGATTAGTCTTGGATTGTTTGCAAGTCAGATTCCATCCTCCATCTCCCCCATATCTCCAATATATTTATAACTAATAAATGAAAGCCAAGTTCTTAAAATCTCACTTCCCCAAAACCACCACTGCTACCACCCACCCACCACACCACCACACCCCCACACCCCATCCGAGACTATTGTTTTCTACTGGTGTTTCTCATAGTAGTAACTGGAGATTATTCAAACACAATTTGCATTTATATAGTAAAGTGAAACACTAATTTCACAGGGATGGTTATTCGATAAAATGTGGCCCTGAGCCACATATAGTGATAGGACTGGTGACCAAAAACTTGGTCAAAGAAGTAGGAGCATCACAAAGGAAGAAGAGAGGGGTGGAGAGGTTTAGGAATTTGAGTACTTAAGGTGCAAGTAGCTGAAGGAGCAGCTACTACTGGTTAAAGAAACCACAATGAAAATTGAGGATGCACAAGAGGCTATGGTGAAGTAAGTTATCAGTTAAGAAGGGGTGAGGCCACGAAGGATTAGAACACCAGAGTGAGAAAATGGAAGTGTGACAGGAACAGGAACTAATGGAGGTCAGCATGCATAGGGACAATGATGTGTAGGTGAGAGTTAATATATGTTCAGCTGAGTTTTGGATCAGGTCAAGTTTATTCAGGGCACAAGGTTGGAGGTTGACCAGGAGAACATTGGAATAGACTAGACTGGAGTTAACAAATGCATAGATGAGTTTCTGGACACTCCAGAGCTATTCTGGAAAGTTGACAGCCATATCTGCAAATCCATATGAACCACCGGTGATTATTTATCAGGAAAAAAAAGACAAATGGGAATCATCACATTAGCAAAGAAATTTACAGGATCTATAAATCAAATCGATGTTGCCACTGACCTTGTTTCAGTAAACATCACTTGCTTTTTCTTCAAAGCACAGAAAGCTAGTTTTCTTGGGCAGAAAATTGATTTTCCAAAAAATCTGCCAGGAACAAAGGAGGAGCTTAGGGCATTAATTTTATAGTCCACTGCTGCAAAATAGGCAGCAGGATTGTTAGGTCCAGTGCTGTAAAATAGGCAGCAGGATTGTTTGAAATACAATTTAAACAACAAAAGTTGTGATGTACATTTCTGTAATAGGTTGCCATTTGGCGATTAGTTTTGCAAGCTTTTGCATTTGCCTTTTATTTTTGTTCGAGTTTATTGCAGAGGTGTCAAATGGTTTAATTAAAACAACATGCTGATGGTTTGAGAAAATTGCTCATGGTGGATTGCCAAAATCCCCAGGAGCTGTCAAACCTTACTAGCAATAGGCTTGTCTCCCCTCCAAACCCCTCAAACTTCCACGCTCCACTCTTTTCCTCTTTCTTTTCACCTTGATCAGCCCCTGTGGAATGCCTATGATCTCTCCATGACTCAGGCATACTATGTTTGGTTTGTTACTTGCATCAGGGGACTCTTGCTTTCGTCGCAAGAGTCTAACTTGGTTTCTTCCCAAATTCTTCACTTGTGAACCCGTAAGAAAAACAGCTGAGATACCAGTTGAACAGTTAAGTGACAAGTTGAATCTGAAACTAACAGACCATCAGAACATTTAAAATGTACCCAGAAGAGAGCTACAGGCTGCAATCTAATTGAAGGGTTTGGGGTGGTTTATGAATTAGGATAATGGACATCTGGGAATGAGCTACCAACTGGAATCTGAGTTGCTCAGATGGTTTATGTAAAATAGGTCACATCTTGAATCTAATGAAGGACTTCTGATTTATGTTTAGATGTGCAGTAATGATGTCTTTCACTGGTTACAAACCAAATTGAGGAGCTTAGTTAACATCATAAACCATAACAGCAATATCTGAACAGTCTATAATCGTAACCTGAACTCTGAGATGAGATTACAGCCATCGTCTAACACCAAGGCATCTGTTACTTTTCTAAGATATGCTGTAAACCTTGAAGAATGTTTTTGACCTGTTCTATCAGCAGACACAGGCTGTAGTAAACCGTGTGATAAGATTAATGAATCTGATGCCATTACTAAAGGTTTATTGTCAAATTAAATTTGATAATTATATTTACAAGGCTTGTGCCTGGTATATCTGTCATACTTCAGATTTGACATTTTGTATAAAGTGCCGACAAACCATTATGGAACAATCATGAAAAGATACTACAGGAGAAGAAAGAAAGCCAGTGACTTCCTGTTGTTTGTTCGAACCTTTGGACAATTTAACTGTAGAGAGAAACCAAAGACACTCAATATAGAGGAACTTTCAATAGCAACAGGCCTTGAATTGATCACCAGAAACACCCAGTTAATCCACTTGCACACAGGGAACACCTGAGCAGAGGCCCAAGGAGGGACAGAATAAGTTAAACATAGCTCCACTGTAGACAAATGTAAAGTTGCCATTGTCCCAGAGGACTACAGGACTGCTCTCACTTTAGCCTGGTGAGTTTAACCTGAGGGTTACTGTATCTAAGTAAGGACCAAGGTTAAGAAGGCAGGACCTTCATGGTGACCTCGGCCAATGCAGGAGTTGAATCCTCTGCATCACAAGCCAGCCATCCAGCCAACTGAGTTAACTAAGTTGCTACTTCTGAGGAAAGGGCCACTTGACCTGAAACGTTAACTCTGATTTCTCTCCACAGATGCTGCCAGACCTGCTGAGATTTTCCAGCAATTTCTGTTTCTGTTGCTGCTTGCATTATATAGCACCATTCATGACTGCACAATGTCCACAAAGACTTTACAGCCAATTAAATATTTTTGGAAGGTTACAACCTGTGTTGTGGGAAATATGGTTGCTGATTTACACATACAAGGTCCCACAAACAGCAATGCGATGATCATCAGATAATCTTTCATTGACAATAGTAAATGTTTATCTATTACACAATATAATGGAGAGAACTCTCTGTTCTTCCACAAATAGTGTTTTGGGATATTTGACGTCTATGTGATGGGATGAAGGTTTGACATCAGTCTAAAAGAAAACTCCTCTGACAGTTCAGCACTGTTAGTATTGGGAGTGGGTCCCAAGAATACGATTCAGATTCAGTCAAGAGTGTTACACACTGAGCCACAGCTGACACTGTATAATTACCATCCTACAAAGTATGCATTTCTGGAGATATTGAACATTCTGTAGTTTGCTGCATCAGGTATTTGGGGCTCATAACTGAGAACAATTTAGATGGAAAGGTCATTCTGTCTCAACCCCAACCCCTAATGCAAATGCGTCATTCTTCCCATCATGCAGTGCCTGTTTGAGCATCAGTCGACCATCCACCCCTTCGACAAAAAAACAAATTATCACCATACAATGCCTCTCAGTTTTAACAATGCCACATTTATTTCTTCTGTCCTGTTCTGGAGGTGCTGACTCACTGGAGTGTGTGTCTGATGGTTGTGCTTCTCTCTCAGGTACCTAGTCTAAGAAGCTAGAAAATGTGTCATCCAGCTCACCATCACCTTCTCAATGGCTATTAAAGACGGGAAATAATGCTGATGCAACCAGTGCCTCCTCCATCTTGTGAATAAATAAAAATACTATTCTCTATATATGGATTTGTACTGTTTTGAGTGGGTGGTGAGGGGGGAGTTGGGAGGCAAGGTGGTGAATTTTGGGTTTGAAAGGCCAGCAGGTTGTTGATTTTAAAGGGGGATTTAATGGAGGGATTGAAAATCCGTGAAGAGCTTTGATAAAGTGCATAGCAAGAGATTAATTTGAATGGCAGGAGGGGCAGTAACTAGAAGATGCAGATCTAAAAGCTCTGACAAAAGAACCAGAGCTCAGGTGAGGGGACAGTGAGTCATTGTAATCTGGAATGTGATGTCCTATGGAAGCTGAATGGATAGTAACATTCAAATTGGAATTGGATAAGTACTTGCAGGGAACGTTTTACAAGTGTGGGACCAATTGGATTACTCTTTCAATAAGCTAGTATAAACACAATGGGCTGAAAAGCTTCATTCTCCCCCTAATTTACCGCAACCCAACCTGACCCTCATGCAAGGCACATTCCAGCAGGAAGTCTGCTAGCTCAGGATCAGAAGCAGGAACTCCCCCACTCAGGCTGCCATTGACGATCAGACTGCCATTAGTGCACTGAGCAGGGAGCTGAGCTCTAACCCCAGCAATTTCCGCCATCTGCAAGTGTTTAATTTTACCGATTGCCATCTCTATTTTGCCGCTTCTATTGCACACAACTCAGAGACTTTCAACAACAATAATCATTCCAACACAGACTCACTGCATGGCACTGACTGACATTCCAGCAGATCCACACCCGTACCTTTTTGCTTTCTCACTGCATCAGCACAAAGATGTTTTTACACCTTCAAAGCACCAGCCCTAGACTGAGATTGAATATGACTCCATCACCTATTCTTCGAAAATGTCAAATTTAATCAGCATGTACTATTGCCCATAATTTTAAACTCTGATAACTCATTAAGTTAAATTCCTGAGATTGGATTTCTACTCCTGGTTAATATCAAGCGTAGAGTGAATAGATTGCAGGCGACATAGAAGAGGACTTAGATTTTTATAATGTTTAAGATTCCTGCCAAGATTTGGAACTGTAATTTAAATTTATAACTGCATTAGGAATCTTGAGTGTTTAGAGAAATGCTTTAGCCCCATTTTATAGACTTGCAATGAATTATATGATTAATTTACTTTCATCTGTCATCCTCTTTGTTCCTGCTGGTGCTTTGTTTAAATAATGAGCATAGAAAAGTCGAGCTGGATAGTAGGAGTTACTAGGACAGGTGTGAGAACCAAATGAGCAACAGCTGGGGCACACTTCTTATTTCAGAGTGTTTCTGTGGTTGTTTTGTCTCTGCTCTATTGTATGATCTTAATTATCAGAGCTGACATCATCTCATTCCTGATTTATCCCTGAGAATTTTCCTGCACATCAGTGTAAGGTCAAGGAATAATTGGATCAGGCAGCAATGAGAACTGGGTCCAGATTAGGAGGTCAGCAAAGGTCAAGCCTGGTGAGCAATGTGATTCATTGGGCTATCATTGGGTGGAGAGGCGATGGAGGTGATTCAGTTCAGTTTCCCTGTGGTATGGGCTTTAACAGCAAACAGAAGTTAATTGCAATTGCTAAAAGTGCTGTAAGAAAGTCTGGCAGTATCTGTGGAGAGAGAATCAGACTAATGTTTCTGAAATAACTCCACAGAGGCTGGTATCCCCGCCACAAAGTCACCTTTATGTTCACGTGGAGAGTCCTTGATACTAATCCAGCTTCCTCAGAGCCAGCTGTCAGAGTGAACAGAATCTCTGACATCCTGTTTATTTATTTATTTTTTCTCAGAGTTTATTTTTTATTTTTTGTCTTTGTTTTTTACCCCCACACTACCGCTTAACTGCGGTAGTGTTTATTTTTGCCCAGCACCCATGTTGTGTGTGTGCAAGTGTGAGACACAGTGAAAGACATGGTCGAGTTTTTTTTATTTTTTTTATTTTTTGCACGTGTGCGCTCACTCACTCACTCACTCACACTGATCCAACTCTCAATAGGAAAACACCCGAGTGGCCAGTGACAAGCAGTGCCTTTGACACACCTGTTCTTTTTTTTCTTTTTTTTATTTCTTTTTCTTTTCTTTTATTAACCCCCACACTACCGCCTAACTGCGGTAGTGCTTATTTTTTTCCCCAGCACCCATGGTGTGTGTGTGCAGGTGTGAGACACAGGTGCATGAATCTTTATTCAATTTCCACCACCAGGAAGATAGGAAAACACCCGAGTGGCCAGTGACAAGCACTGCCCTTCACATCAAAGGGCAGTGCTGTGTGATCAAACAGTGAAGGGGAGGGTAGGGATTAAATCAAAATAGAGTTGGAGGGGGAAATAATGCAATGGTCGAGTTTATTTTTTTTTAGTGACAACACTCCTGTTTGTTTTTTTTATATACCCCCACACTACCGCCTAACTGCGGTAGTGCTTATTTTTCCCCAGCACCCATGGTGTGTGTGTGCAGGTGTGAGACACAGTGAGAGACACAAGGTGCATGAATCTTTATTCAATTTCCACCACCAGGAAGATAGGAAAACACCCGAGTGGCCAGTGACAAGCACTGCCCTTCACATCAAAGGGCAGTGCTGTGTGATCAAACAATGAAGGGGAGGGCAGGGATTAAATCAAAATAGAGTTGGAGGGGGAAATAGTGCAATGGTCAAGTTTATATCTGTCAGACAGGGCTCTCTGATTAGGTCTGGTAATCTGGTCCAATCAGGAAACTCATATTCTATGAGGCCCACTGGCTGACCTTGTTACAATCACTAGACTCCTCCTCTGAGTCCTACGACATAAGCTGGTTCTTTTTTTTTGTAGCTCCTCCTTGGCATTTTAGCAACAGGTCAGGTTCCTCCAACGCTCCCTGCTTCAGGGTTCAGTGCTGGGCCCATTACTATTATCATTATAATAATCATTATTATTATCAATGATTTGATGAGAATGTACAAGGCATGATTAGTAAGTTTGCACATGACACTAAAATAGGTGGACAGAAAGGAAGGTTATTGGAAATTGCAGCAGGACCTTGATCAGCTGAGGAAGTGAGCCAAGAAATGGCAAACTGAGTTTAATATAGACAATAGACAATAGGTGCAGGAGTAGACCATTCAGCCCTTCGAGCCTGCACCGCCATTCAATATGATCATGGCTGATCATTCCTAATCAGTATCCTCTTTCTGCCTGATCTCCATAACCCTTGAATCCACTATCTTTGAGAGCTCTATCAAACTCTTTCTTAAATGAATGCAGAGACTGGACCTCCACTGCCCTCTGGGGCAGAGCATTCCACACAGCCACCACTCTCTGGGTGAAGACGTTTCTCCTCATCTCTGTCCTAAATGGTCTACCCCGTATTTTTAAGCTGTGTCCTCTGGTTCGGCACTCACCCATCAGCGGAAACATGTTTCCTGCTGCCAGAGTGTCCAATCCTTTCATAATCTTATATGTCTCAATCAGATCCCCTCTCAGTCTTCGAAACTCAAGGGTATACAAGCCCAGTCACTTCAGTCTTTCAGTGTAAGGTAATCCCGCCATTCCAGGAATTGACCTTGTGAACCTACACTGCTCTCCCTCAATAGCCAGAATGTCTTTCCTCAAATTTGGAGACTAGAACTGCACACAGTACTCCAGGTGTGGTCTCACCAGGGCCCTGTACAGCTGCAGAAGCATCTCTTTGCTTCTATACTCAATTCCTCTTGTTATGAAGGCCAGCATGCTATTAGCCTTCTTCACTACCTGCTGTACCTGCACGCCTACCTTCATTGACTGGTGTACAAGAACACCCAGATCTCTCTGTACTGCCCCTTTACCTAAATTGATTCTATTTAGGTAGTAATCTGCCTTCCTGTTCTTGCCACCAAAGTGGATAACCATACATTTATCCACATTAAACTGCATCTGCCATGCATCTGCCCACTCACCTAACTTGTCCAGGTCACCCTGTAATCTCCTAACATCCTCATCACATTTCACCCTGCCACCCAGCTTTGTATCATCAGCAAATTTGCTAATGTTATTGCTGATACCATCTTCTATGTCATTAACATATATTGTAAAAAGCTGCGGTCCCAGCACGGATCCCTGCGGTACTCCACTGGTCACTGCCTGCCATTCCGAAATGGAGCCATTTATCACTGCCCTTTGTTTCCTATCAGCCAACCAATTTTCAATCCAATCCAGTACTTTGCCCCCAATACCATGTGCCCTAATTTTACTCACTAACCTCCTATGTGGGACTTTATCAAAAGCTTTCTGAAAGTCCAGGTACACTACATCTACTGCATCTCCCTCGTCCATCTTCAGAGTTACATCCTCAAAAAATTCCAGAAGATTAGTCAAGCATGATTTCCCCTTCATAAATCCATGCTGACTCTGACCTATCCCGTTACTACTATCCAGATGTGCAGTAATTTCATCCTTTGTAATAGACTCCAGAATCTCTCCCACCACTGAGGTCAGACTAACTGGTCTATAATTTCCTGCTTTCTCTCTCCCACCTTTCTTAAAAAGTGGTATAACATTAGCCACCCTCCAATCCTCAGGTACCGACCCCGAATCTATCGAACTCTGGAAAATAATCACGAACGCATCCACGATTTCCCGAGCCACCTCCTTCAGTACCCTGGGATGTAGACCATCAGGCCCCAGAGACTTATCAACCTTCAGACCTAACTGTCTCTCCAACACCAAATCCTGGCAAATATAAATTCCCTTAAGTCAGGTCCTTCAGCCACTGTTACCTCTGGGAGATTGCTTGTGTCTTCCCCAGTGAACACAGATCTGAAGTACCCATTTAATTCTTCTGCCATTTCTTTGTTCCCCTTAATATATTCCCCTGTTTCTGTCTTCAAGGGCCCAATTTTAGTCCTAACCATTTTTTTGCCCTGCACATACCTAAAAAAGCTTTTACTATCCTCCTTTATATTATTGGCCAGTTTACCGACGTACCTCATTTTTTGTCTGCGTATTTCCTTCTTAGTAATCCTCTGTTGTTCTTTAAAAACTTCCCAGTCCTCTGTTTTCCCACTTATCTTTGCTATGTTATACCTTTTCTCTTTTAACTTTATATGTTTCTTAACTTCCCTCGTCAGCCACGGCCGCCCATGCCTCCTCCTGGGATCTTTCTTCCTTTTAGGAATGAACTGATCCTGCAACTTCTGCATTATACACAGAACTATCCGCCATTGTTCCTCCACGGTCATCCCTGCTAAGGTATTGCACCATTGAACTTTGGCCAGCCCCTCCTTCATAGCTCCATAGTTCCCTTTATTCAACAGAAGTACTGTCACTTCCGACTGTACCCTCTCCCTCTCAAATTGCAGATTGAAGCTTAATGTATTATGGTCACTACTTCCCAATGGCTCCTTCACTTCGAGGTCTCTGACCAATTCTGGTTCGTTACACAATACCAGATCCAGAATTGCCTTCTCCCTGGTCGGCTCCAGCACCGGCTGCTCAAAGAATCCATCTCTGAGGCACTCCACAAAGTCTCTTTCTTGAGGTCCAATACCATCCTGATTCTCCCAGTCTACCTGCATGTTAAAATCCCCCTTAACAACTGTATAAATAAGTTGCATTTTGGAAAGTCCAATCAAGGTAGGAATTTCATGGTAAATGGTAGCACTTTAAGAAGTGTAGCAGTACAGAGGGACCTTGGAGTTCAGGTGCATGGTTCTCTGAAAGTAGAGTCACCAGTAGATAAGGCAATGAAGAAGGCTTTTGGCACACTGGCCTTCATCAGTCAAGGCATTGAGTATAGAAGTTGAGAAGTTATGTTGCAGTTATATAGGACGTTGATGCGGCCATACTTGGGAGTATTGCATTCAGTTTTGGTCACCTTGCTATATGAAATATGTTATTAAACTGGAAAAAGTACTGAAGAAATTTACAAGGTTGTTGCCAGGACTCAAGGGATTGTTATCTGAAGAGGTTGGACAGTAGAGTCATACAGAAGTACAGCACAGAAAAAGACCCTTCGGTCCAACTCGACCATGCCAACCAGATATCCTAATCTAGTCCCATTTGCCAGCACTTGTCCCACAATCCTCTAAACCCTTCCAATTCATATACCCATCCAGACGCCTTTTAATGCTATAATTGCACCAGCTTCCACCACTTCCTCTGGTAGCTTATTCCACACATGCACTACCCTCTACATGAAAAGGTTGCCCCTTAGGTCCCTTTTCATATCTTTCCCATATCACCGTAAGGCTATGCTCTCTAGTTCTGGACCCTCCCACCCCAGGGAAAAGTCTTTGTCTATTTATCTTATCCATGCCCCTCATGATTTTATAAACTTCTATAGGGTCACCCCTCAGCCTCCGATGCTCCAGGGAATACTTCTCCAATCTATTCAGCCTCTCCCTATAGCTCAATTCCTCCAACCCTGGCAACATCCTTGTAAATCTTTTCTGAACCCTTTCAAGTTTCACAGCATCCTTCCCATAGGAAGGATATCAGAATTGTCTAACCAATGTCGCGTACAGCTGCAACATGACCTCCCAAATCCTATACTCAATGCTCTGACCAATAAAGGAAAGCGTACCAAACACCTTCACTATTCTGTCCACCTGTGACTCTAACTTCAAGGAAATGTGAACCTGCACTCCAAGGTCTCTTTGTTCAGCAACACTCCCTAGGGCCTTACCATTAAGTGTATAAATCCTGCTCTGATTTGCTTTCCCAAAATCCAGCACCTCCCTTTAATCTAAATTAAACTCCATCTGCCACTTCTCAGCCCATTGGCCCATCTGATCAAGATCCTGTTATAATCTGAGGTAACCTTCTTCGCTATCTACTACACCTCCAATTTTGGTGTCACCTGCAAACTTACTAACTATACCTCCTACATTCACATCCAAACATTTATATAAATGATGGAAAGCAGTGGACCCAGCACCATCCTTGTGGCACACCAATGGTCACAGGCTTCCAGTCTGAAAAGCAAACCTCCATTACTACCCTCTGTCTTCTACCTTTGAGCCAGTTATGTATCCAAATGGCTAGTTCTCCCTGTATTCTGTGAGATCTAACCTTGCTTATCAGTCTCCCATGGGAACCTTGTTGAACGCCTTACTGAAGCCCATATAGACATGATTACTGCTTTCCCTCATCAATCCTCTTTGTTACTTCTTCAAAAAAACTCAACCTAGTTTGTGCGACATGATTTCCCATGCACAAAACCATGCTGACTATCCCTAATCAGTCCTTACCTTTCCAAATACATGTACATCCTGTCCTTCAGGACTCCCCCCAACAACTTGCGCACCACTGATGTCAGGCTCACCGGTTTATAGTTCCCTGGCTTGTCCTTACCACCTTTCCTAAATAGTGGCACCATGTTAGCCAACCTCTAGTCTTCCGGCACCTCACCTGTGACTATCAATGATACAAATATCTCAGCAAGAGGCCCAGAAATCACTTCCCTAGCTTCCCACAGAGTTCTAGGGTACACCTGATCAGGTCTTGGGTATTTATCACTTTTATGCTTTTCAAGACATCCAGCACCTCCACCTCTGAAATATGGACATTTTTCAAGAGGTCACCATCTATTTCTCTACATTCTATGTCCTCCATGTCCATCTCCACAGTAAACACTGATGCAATATACTTGTTTGGTATCTCCCCCATCTCCTGCAACTCCACACAAAGGCCGCCTTGCTAATCTTTGAGGGACCCTATTCTCTCCCTAGTTACTCTTTTGTCCTTAATGTATTTCTAAAAACTCTTTGGATTCTCTTTAACCATATTTGCCAAAGCTATCACATGTCCCCTTTTTGTCCTCCTGATTTCCATCTTTAGTATACTCCTACTGACTTTATACTTTTCTCAGGATTCTCTCGATCTATCCTGTCTATATCTGACATATGTTTCCTTTTTCTTTACCAAAAGCTCAATTTCTCTCGTCATCCAGCATTCCCTCCACCTACTCGCCTTTCCTTTCACCCTAACAGGACTATACTGTCTCTGGACTCTCGTTATCTAACTAGGACATTTGTCTTCAGAGTGTAGGAGACTGAGAGGTGATCTTATAGAAGTGTGTCAGATCATGAGAGGCATGGATAGGCTGAATGCACTCTGTCTTTTTATAAGGGTTAGGGAGTTGAGGGCTTGCGGGCATTAGTTTAGGGCATTTTTCTTTATATACAGACGGTGATACACATATGGAATGAGCTGCCAATGGAAGTGGTTGAGGCAAGTACATAAACAACAATTGGACAAGTACATGGATAGGAAAGGTTTAGAAGGATATGGGCCAAAGGCAGGGAAATGAGGTTAGCGTGGATGGACATTTTGGTCAGCATGGACCAATTTGAAATGAAGGGCCTATCTTTGTGCTTTAGAACTCCATGGCTTTATGATACGGGTGGCATGTAACACACGGTAGCTTGCCTCTTCTGCCTGGAGTATCTTAGAAGAAATTCATTCCCTTCTTCAGACACAAATGTGTTGAGGCAGCAACATCTGCTGTGTCCATCTCAGGTTTTGATGTATCTTCAACGCTTGACAGAGAGAGATAACCTTTTGGTTCTGGAAAAGTCAGAAAGGCTGATGAGGAATTGGGCACATTTTGTTCCTGCACTGTTCGCGAGTTTGCAGCTTTCACATGTCTGCATGCTTGTTCAGGACCATCACACCTACCCAAACTTTATACATCACTGGACCTGACCTCGCATCGACCATGCTCTTACCCATACAGGACCATTTAGAACTCCTCTGAAGTAAAGAGTCACTCTTGTTTAGCAGAGTTTTGTTTTCAGTATTGGCATTCCTGATGTCATTTCACGCCCAGGAAGATCCAGGAAGATCAGATTTAACCTGGCGCAATGTCTTCTCCCTATTAGCAACTCAACTGGAGCTATCCCTGTAGTTGTGTGAGGCGTGGTCCTGTAATCAAATAGGAACTGAGACAATTTCCTATCCAGTGAAGTTGTTGGCTGTTTCTTTAAGTCTGCCTTCAAAGTTTGGACTGCTCTTTCTCCAGACCATTGGATGATGAACGGTACTGAACTGTCCTTATATGTCGAATATCATTCAACTTTAGGAAATACTCAAACTCCCTGCTGATGCATTCAGTTTTTCTACCGTCATCTCTGTATCTGACAAATTGACTCTCTGCATGTCCAGCCACTTTGAGTAGGCGTCCACAATGACTGAAAACATTGACCCCATGAAAGGACCTGCATTGTCGACGTGTAAATGAGTCCAGGGTTTACCTGGCCATTCCCACAAATGTGGGGGATCTGTTGGTGGTCATTTTGTCCTTGTTGGCACTCCAGGCACTGTTCCACAAACATGGCTATGTCTGCATCCAATCCTGGCAACCAGACATAGCCTTGTGCCAATGTCTTCAATTTGGAAACCCCTGGATGATCCTGGTGGAGTTCAGCCAGTATCTGGCAGCGACCTTTGCTCGAGACAATCACTCTTGCTCCCCATAATAATGTGCTGTCCTCTGTAGTGATCGGTCTGTCGAGGTCCAAAAAGGTTTCAGTTCTGGTTGTGACAGCCCTTTGGTTTCCTCCATCACTACCAGCTGTTTTAATTTTGCCAGGAGCAAATCCTTCTGTGTCCAAAGTCTAATACTGTCAGCTCTGAGTGAAAGTGTGTCCAGAAATATCTAAAACCATTACAGACTGTTCCAGAAGCCATGCCTCAGGTGGTATATCTACCAGTGGGAAGAAGCTCAATGTATTCGCATTCACTACTTGGCCTCCTGGACGGTGTTCCAATTTGTAAATATGCGCACTTAGTATCAAACCCCACCACTGAATATGGCCTGAAGCTACTGCCTTGTCCTTTTTATGTTGACCTAGCAAGGGTTTGTGGTCCATTACTATTACAAATTTACATTCGTAAAGGTATTGGTGGAAGTTCCTGACTCCAAAAATGACTGCTACATTTTCCTTCTGGGCATATTTACACTCTGTATTAGTCAAAGTCCTGGACGCATACACTAATGGACATTCCTCTCCATTGGACCATCTGTGAGTTAATACCACTGATTCTGTACGTGGAGGCATCGCATGTCAATATCAGATCCCACTTAGGATCATAGTGTGCCAACAAATTGAGGATAATAGCTGTTTTTTCACTTTCTGGAAAACTATGGCTTAGCTATGCGACCATTTCTAAGACTGACCCTTTTTTAACAGTTGATGCAAAGATACAGAGATGGAGGCCAGGTTATGTTTGAACCTAACGTAATAATTCACCAACTCAAGGGATGACCTAAGCTCTGATACAGACGTGAGAGCTGGGGCAACTTTGATCACCTTCGCTTTAGCTTCCAACGGTTGTAACCTGATCTTGTTGACCCTATAGCCCAATTAGGTCACATAGGGTGCCTGGAACAAGTAGATTTCTTTCTAATGTGTATGCCCACCTGGGAGAAACATGTAAAGTCTATGTCCAAGTTCTCTAAGTGCTCCTTATTGGTCTTCCTTGTCATTAGCATGTCAACTCAATAAATGGTGGCCTGGGATAGACCTTGCAAAATATTCTCCAACGTCCACTGAAAATTGCACAGGCATATATTGAAACAAACCCTTATGGGTATAAAATGTAGCATACTTCTGGGAATCTTCATCTAACCACAGTTGGCAAGTACATATGGCTCACATCCAGCTTTGTGAAAGATAGGCCCCCAGTCAGATTTGTCTATAAATGTTCTGTGCGAGGAATGGGTATTTATCCGGCTATGAGAAGCAGTTTACCGTTCGTTTAAAATCCCCACAAAGGTGAACCAACCCGTCAGGCTTCACAATTGGTCCGATCAGTGCTGCCCATTCCACAAACTGGACTGATTTGATGAATCCTTCCCTTTCCAGCCTTCTGATTTCTGCCTCTGCTTTTGCCAGTAAGGCAAATGACACTGGATGGGCCTTGAAGAATCACGGAATTACTTCCTGGTCAACATGTAAGGTGACCTTCACTCCTTTGATACTCCCATGACTGTCCTGAAAGACCTCTGGTTATTCAGTTAGGATTTCACTCAGGCAGCCTTAGAGCCATAGAGTCATAGAGCAGGGAAACAGACCCTTCCATCCAACCAGTCAATGCTGACCATAATCCCAAACTAAACTAGTCCCAACTGGCCATGCTTGGCACATATCCCTCCAAACATTTCTTATTCATGTACTTATCCAAATATCTTTTAAATGTTGTAATTGTACCTACATCCACCACTTCCTCTGGAAGATCATTCCATACACGAACTAACACCTGTGTAAAAAACAAATTGCTTCCATGTCTTTTTGAAATCTTTCTCCTCGCACCTTAAAAATATGCCTCCTGGTCTTGAAATGCCCCAGCCTTGGAAAGGACACCTGCATTTCACCTTACCTGTACTTGATATTATCAACCCATAAGGTCAACCCTCAACCTCCAATGCTCCAGTGAAAGAAGTCCCAGCCTATCCAGCCTCTCCACATAACCGAAGCCCTCCAGTCCCGGCAACATCCTGGTGAATTTCTTCTGAATTTTCTCCAGCTTAATCATATCCTTCCGATAATAGGGCAACCAGAATTGGATATCATACTCCAGAAGAGGCCTTACCTAAACAACTTTAGCATGACGTCCCCAACTCCTATACTCAAAAGGTCTGAGCAATAAAGGCAAGCATGCTGAATGCCTTCCTAATCACCATATCTATATGTGATGCAGATTTCCAAGAATTACGCACCTGAAACCCGAGGTCACTCTGTTCTACACACTACCCAAGGCTCTACTTTTCATTTTATAAGTCCTGCCCTTGTTTGTTTTACTAAAATGTGATATTTCACATTTATTCAAATTAAACTCCATCTGAACTCCTCAGCTCATTGACCCAATTGATCAAGATCTCTTTGTAATTTTTCATAACCTTCTTCCCTGTCCATCTTGGTGCAATCTCAAACTTTTGCATCATTAATCCCACATACCAAATGATCTCTCAGTGTCTCATTAAGAGTAAAAACATGCCTCTGCCAGTTGCTTTAACTTTGTCAAAAATCCCAATACAGATTCCCCTGTTTCTCAAGTTGCCAAGTAAAACTGATAGCATGTCAAAATTAGAGGAGGCTTATGGTTGTAATATTCCTTAACTAAATCCATCAAGTCTTGAAAGGTTTTAGTAGCTGGTGTCTCAGGGAAAGTTAGACTTCTAATAATCGAAAAAGCTGCGGATCCATAAGCTGTCAGGAGAAATATTCATTGCTTTTCATCTGCCCCAATGTTATTTGCTTGGAAAAATAATGCATTCTTTCCACATATTGGGCCCAGTCTTCGACAGCAGGATCAAATGAGTCAAGCCTTCAAAATGACAGCATGATGCCAAAAATATTTACACCAACCCAAAGACGACCATTTCGAGCAAAACATTTCTTCAGGAATGTGCTTTTCTTTCATCACTACTGAAAGAACTCCACAGAGGCCAGTATCCCGTCATCAAGTCATCCTTTATTTACATGTGGCGAGTCCTTGATATTGATCCAGCTCACTCAGAGCCAGCTCTCAGAGTGAACAGGGGGTCTAACACGCCTGTTTATATCTGTCAGCCAGACCTCCCCATTTGGACAAGGTTAACAGACCCAATCAGGGAACTCATATTCTATAAGGTTCACCTGGCTGACCTTGTTACAATCACTACAGTTTCAGATCAATGACATTTCATTATTCTTTTATTTCAAATTTCCAGCATGTAATATTTTGCTTTTATATGAGGTCAACACATTATCATATATGTTCCTCCCTACCTATGTGTCCCTGTTGTTGTCTCACTCTATCTGTCAGATAAACACTAAAATAAGGAAAATGGAGTAGGTAGGTGATTGTTTTTGACTGGCGTGGAAGTAATGGGCTGAAGGGTCTACAACTTTACTGGCTGTAAAATATTTTGAGGTATATTGAAGCTTTGAAAGGTGCTGCAGCAATATAATTACTTAACTATATATAAAGTGCGCCCCAACACTCTGCTACATCTCTCAGGAGCTTATCTGCATTTGTACTGGAAATAATGTCTTTCTTCTGTCTTTCTCTCCTCACTGTGGATGTTTATCTTATTAGTGCATGTATTAAAATATTGTAGATCAATTGGTGTGATACAGTTTCATCTCTAATAGACTGTCAAGGAATGTTATTTGAAAGGATATGTGCTGACTATATAACCTATACCTTCCTCACATGTTGCAATTGAGTTTTCAGAAGTTCATTTTTGTCATCTTTTTATATTGTGTAAAATGGATCACTTGAGGAATTTAAAACTAAGTGGAAAATTCAAGAAGTTGATGCAAAGGGCAGAAAGACCGACATGAAAGAAAATAACTTGAACTTATATGACACTTTTCATGACCTGAGGATGTCCCAAAGCACTTTACAGTCAATAAAAGACTTTTCAGAATGTGTGTTACTGTTGTAATTAATGTGGGAAATGTGGCTGTCAATTTTGACACAGGAATGTCCTACAAACGGCATTGAAATGCATGTTCATATAATGTCGTGCTAATAATTGAGGGATTTATGATCTGGAATGCATTTCCTGAAAAGTTGGTGGATGCAATAAACTAAATTTATTAGTAATTTCCAAAAGAGAATTCAATATACCAGAAGGGGAAGCAAATGGTTTCAGAGTGATGGGAAAAAGAACAGGGCAGTGAAACTAGTTGGATTGTTCTTTCCAAGAGGCAGAATATGTCCAATGGGCTAAATGGCTTGTTTTTGAGCCATTTTATGATTTTATGATGATCATTTTTTTCAATGATTCTTTACAAGTTGTTGCAAAAGTTACTCTATCTAAATGAATGAGCTGTTCCCCCTCACTTTTATCAAGTTGCCATTCCCTGCTCATTTTAATCTCCTCAGAGAGATAAAGCATTTCGATGTTTTTTTTTGCTAGTGACTATAGCATTAACAGTAACAGAGACAGATTGGGGACAGCTTATGAGAAGTTGGTGAAAATAAGACCAAAAAGTATAATACTATTCTTTTTTTAATATGCTGAACTGGTCAGAACAAAGTTTTTTTTCTTTTGTATTATGGCAAGATCTCCTTAATTAAAGCCTGGATTGACCCCAAAAATATAGAGGCAAGTGACCTGAGAGTTGCCTTCCTGCAGTTTGAAGAAGGATCTGTTCTGGCCTTGCCTTCGGGGTCACTGTTTTTGGTGACAATGTACATTTATTTTCTCTTTGCAGAGGCTTACTCTTTTTCTTTTTTCACCCCAAACTCTGCTCATGCGAGTGTACAGATTAAGAGTGAGGTTACACAGACTTCTGAGCCAAAATAAACACAAGGCCTTACAAGGCAAATATCTGCTGGAACAGCACAGGAAAACAGACAGAGAACAAACATAATGAAGAGGTGTTTGAATAGAAACTACAGGGGTCCCAAAAAGGAAAATTTCTCATGAGACAAATTCTAAAAATGTTGAATAGGCTCCTTTTGATTATTTATTTGGTAAGTGTACTGTTCTTGCGAAATAAGGCCACTCACACTGTGAAGCACATTGCATTTTTAACTGACCTCAGCAGTAAGAAAAGACTTGTATTCATATAGTGTCTTCAAATCCTTAAGGCATCCCAATGCACTTTACAGCCAATTAAGTGTTTCTGAAGTGTGGTTACTGTTGTAATCTAGGGAACAAACTGGACACTTGTTGCACAGCAATATGACACAAACAGTAATGAGATATTGGTCTTGGGGAGAGAATTTCAACATTCATCTTGAAATAATGCCATAGGGTCTTTCATGTCCATTTGAAAGGGCAGACAGGGACTCGTCTTATACCAAATAAGGCACTTCCAGTACTTCTTCAGTGTAGTGTCATTAGATTATGTATTCCAATCTCCAGAATAGGATTTGAAATAACCTTCTGTCTCCAAGGTGGAATTGTTACCCACTGAGCCACAGCTGACTGGTGTGTGGTAGTTGTACCATTTCAATTAAAGTGAGGAGTGGAATTATCAACTAGCTTACCAGCCAGTGACTCCTGGTACATTGTGTTTTTAGGATCATGAGCAAAAAAACGGTTGATCTCACCTGTAATGCCCACTGTAGCTGAATGATTTACTTATTGTTGTCACGTACTGAGAAACAGTAAAAAGTGTTTTGCGTGCTGTACAGGCAGATCATATCACACAAAGTGCATCAGGGTAGCAGAACAGAGTGCAGAGTACAGCGTTACAGCCACAGAGAAGGTGCAGAAAGAGAGACATCAACCTTAGCATTTGAGAGATCCATTCAAAAGTCTGATAACAATGCGGAAGAAGCTGTTCTTGAAACTATTCATATGTGTCGTACGACAGAAGAGGCTGGAAGGGAATATTACTAGGGTGGGATGGCTCTTTGATTATGTTGGTTGCTTTCCCAAGACAGCGGGAAGTATAGATGGAGTCAGTGGATGGAAAGCTGGTTTGCATTATGGACTGGGCTCTGTTCATGACTTTCTGGAATATCTTACAGACCAAGGGACATGGAACAACAGGAGAAAGTGAAGACTGCAGCTGCTGGAGTTCAGAGTGGAGAGTGTGTTGCTGGGAAAGCACAGCAGGTCAGGCAGCATCCGAGGAACAGGAGAATCAACGTTTTGGGCATAAGCCCTTCAGAATTCCTGATGAAGGACTTATACCTGAAACGTCAGTTCTCCTGCTGCTCAGATCTGCCTGACCTGTGTGCTTTTCCAGCAATGCACTCTTGACTCTGATAAGGAACAACAACCCAACAAGAACTAGTTGAAGTATATTTTGACATATAGTCACGACAGTAACATAGGAAATGATCTTTGCTCCAGGCAACTGACCTGGCTAAAGGAGGAGGGAGTTCTAGAGAACTTAGTGGGAACAATTTCAAAGCTTAGGGTCTTGGCAGCTGAACAGTCTCCAGTTGTGCAGTGATAAAATTGAATCATGAAGATAGGATTTGACTGCCGAAATCTTGGAGAGTTACATGCTGGAGGAAGTTGGGAGAGGAATGAAGGAATTTGAATATGAAGATATTAATATGAATTATTAAGTGGGTGCATTTATTATGAACGCAACTGCCACGTGGAACAATGAGCATTTACTTGCAGAAACATGGCATTACCGCCAGCTGACATCACCAGTGCTTTCTGAGCATGCACCAGGGGCCATTTTGGCATCAGGTCAAGGAAGTAGATTATTCCTTTGACAGCAGCAAAAGGATGCAGCAGCTTGAGGGGAGCAGGTCAGGCAGAATTCCCAGCCCCTGGGTATGGCCCCCACACGTGCCCCCCACCTTCTGTGGCGAGGTTGCAGGGCAAGCAAGTGGTGGTGAGGTGAAGGTGGAGTGAAAAAGCAGTGGCTGAGGAGACTAATTCTGCAAATGTTACCAGGGAAGGGAATGCCATCTCATCGGTCCCAGCATCCACCTCCATCTCCATGTCCTCCCCCACATTCTTCAGTTCCCTTATCCCCAGACTGGGAGCATCAGTGGCGCATTCATTTGTGGACAGCATATGTTTACTCCTGTGTGTGGGCCATTTTGGTTTTATGGATATTAACTCAGTTAATAATTAATTAAAAGTGGAATAATGGAATGGATTGATTAATATAACATTCTGCTGTTAGCCTGCAAGGAGGGTCTCACTGTTCACTAGCTTGGAAATATTGGTCATTCAAACCCTCAAACCTTTTCTGCAGTTCTCTGGCACTTAGCGGGTCTTCTACACTTTGCATTAATGACAGATCAGCAATTTATTTGGATCACCCCTTACACTGGCACATCTTGTTTGTTCTGGGACTTTCCAGGCAGTTGATACAGCCGACCACAAGAGGACAACAGAAGCTTGTGACTTCACCCATCCCAGTCTCTCATAGGAAAAAGGCACTGGATTGTTGTGAATTGTAAGGTCACTGAGGAGAGAGATGTTAGCACTGAGGATTGACATGCTTTGCATTTCAGACCAGTTGCATCAACTGTGATCAGATCAGATGTTGTGCTTAAAGCATCTTCCATTTTACCAGTACAATGTGGGGCCAAGACTCCTCCTCAAAACCAGAAGAATGTGCATTTATGTAGAACAGAGAACTGTGGATGCTGGAAATTTGAAAGATAAATTGCTGGAGAAACTCAGCAGGCCTGGCAGCAACTGTGGAAAGAAAATAGTGTTCGTTTTTTGAGTCCAGTGACCCTTTTCAGAACAGTTCTGAAGAAGGGTCACTGTACTTGAAACAATAGCTCTGTTTTCTCTTCTCAAATGCTGCCAGAACTGTTGCGTTTCTCCAGTAATTTATGCTTTTGTTGCATTTATATAGCACCTATCAACATAATAAAACACCCCATAACATTTCACAGGAATGTTTACTAAATATAAGTTGATACCAAGCCACAGAAGTAGGTATTATATGGATGATAAGTAGCTTAAGGAATGTATTTAGAGTGTGTAGAGAGAGTGGAGAGTTATTGAGGTTTAAGGAGGAAGTGTAGGAAATAGTAGACTCTGTGCTGCTCTGCTCCATGTTCTAAGCCATCAGGACCTCAGTGGTGAAATCAAAGCCTTATTTGCATACATTCATAATGCTTAGGTAGCCCATTGTTGAACAACATGAGCCTCTGAAGTGGTGGCTGGAAGGATTTTAATAGGCAGGCAAAAGAGAGGACTGCAGATGCTGGAAACCAGAGTTTACATCAGAGTGGTGCTGGAAAAGCACAGCAGGTCAGGCAGCATCCAAGGAACAGGAAAATCAATGTTTTGGGCAAAGGCCCTTCCTCAGGAATAGAGGCAGGAAGCCTCCAGGGTGGAGAGAAAATGGGGTGGGGTGGTGCTGGGGAGAAGGTAACAAAGAATACAATAGGTGAATGGGGGTGGGGATGGAGGTGATAGGTCAGAGGGGAGGGTGGAGCGGATAGGTGGGAAGGGAGATTGGCTGGTAGAACAGGTCATGAGGACAGTGCTGAGCTGGAAGGTTGGAGCTGGGGTAAGGTAGGGGGGGAGGGAAATGAGGAAACTGGTGAAGGTAAATAGGTATCAACCAGTAGCCTTGATAACTCCAATTTAAAGACTCCTTAGTCTATCCTGCTTGGAGGAGTGACTTAAAATTAGCCTTCAGACAGACAGCCATGTGCAATCTTCCCCTTAAGGTTGTACAGGACGTTCATGAGGTCTCTTCTGGAGTACTGTGTCCAGTTCTAGTCACCCAGTTATAGAAAGGATATTATTAAACTGGAGAGGGTTCAGAAGAGACTTACTAGGATGTTACCGGTTATGGAAGGTTTGAGTTATAAAATAAGGCTGGGACTTTTCTCACTGGAGTTGGAGGAGGTTGAGTAACGACTTTATAGATGTTTATGAAATCATGAGGGATACAGATAGGGTTAACAATAGATGTCTTTTCCCTAGGATGGGAGATTTCGAGACTGGGGGCATATTTTTAAGGTGAGAGGAGAGAGATTTTAAAAAGACATGAAAGGTAAATGTTTTATACAGAGAAGGATTCGCATGTGGAATGAACTTACTGATGAAGCAGTGGATGTGGGCATAATTACAATGTTTAAAAGACACTTGGATAATAAGTAAGAAATGTTTTGAGGTATATGGGCCAGGAGCAGGCAGGTGGGACTAGTTTCATTTGGGATTATCTTTGGCATGGACTGGTTGGACTGAAGGATTCGTTTCTGTGCTGTATGGCTGTATGGCACTCATTGTGATGTCCAGTTGCCACCTGGAAGGCTTTGTGGTTCAGATTCAGTCAGGCCGACATTCATTGGTTCAATCCCCAGTTATCAACAGAATCATTTGTCTTTGTTAAATTCCAAATTTGTTTCTGTAAGGCGCTCTTTCCCAAAGCCTGGAAGGAAAGTTATGTCTTCGTTCAGCACTCTTCATTATTTAATTTTTTACATTCAAATAAATTTGTATACTATATGTGGAGAAGTGACCTATTAACATTCCCTAACTCCAATGGAATGTTTGGGGGCGATGTTTGTTAGTTTAGTCTGAAGTTATGCGACACTCCAGCAAAGACGAATGCCCTCTCAGCATTTGCCCTGTCAAGCCACATTGGAATCCTGTTAGTTTCAATTAGGTTGGCACTGTTTTTCTAAGCTAGAGTATCAGCTAAGGCTACTCTGTTGGGCAGAACACATGGTAGTTACACTGCACATGAGCTACTGGAGAATTTACTTAAAGATACTTCTCTTACGTAACTGCAGACATAAAGCATTACCTTGCCATTTTGTGACAGAATACAATGAATAACTAATACCTAACAGGCCCAGTATCTTGTTTACAACTTGTCATTCAATATTGATCAAATATGCTATGGATTTTTCATTAATGCATAAACTCTAATATTTAGCATGCAAAATAAACACTGCTATATTAATCTGCTTAAATTTTTTGAATGATGTAATGTAAATACATTAGTTAATAAGTAAGCAAATTGACAGCAACTCATCAGTGGATGTAGGTGAACACATTGTAAGCTTGGACATCTGGTAAGTAAAGCGATTCTGTCTTGATCACTTTAATAGTTACCTTAACTCTGAGTTTAAAATAATGTGGAGAACAGTGGACTTATTTAAATATGCTGGAGGCTCAGTCTGTGGAAAATGTTCTGAGAAATGTGAATGTTTGTCATTAAAGGAACACGGTAAGTGATTAACCTGTGAGTATTTTGTGATTTATCTTTCAAAATTGATGCAATTTGTTAGTAATTACAGGCCTTTTATTAATATTAGTAAGCAGTAGAAAAGCTTATTGAGATTAGTGGCATTGCTTAATTGTAAATTAAGACTGCTGTTCAAGAAAAGAGAGAGGAAACCCTGAACAACAGGTCTATTGGCCTAACATCAGTTATTTGAAAAATGCTGGAATCTTTTATTAAGGAAGTCTTAACAATGCTCTTAGAAAAGCATAATGTGATTGGAACAAGTCAACATGGTTTTACTAAAGGGAAATCCTGTTGACAAATTTATGAGAGCTGTTTGAGGATGTGACATATAGGTAAAGGAGAACCAGTATACTAGAATTTCCAAAGACATTTGACAAAGTGTCAAAGAAAAGGTTAATAAAGATAAGGCCTCATGGAGTTTGGGATAATATGTTTGCATAAATAGAGGACTAGTTAATGGATAGGATACAGAGAATGGACATAAAGGAGGCACTTTCAAGTTGGTCGGCAATAAATAGTCAAAAGGCTGCAAAGAAATATAGACTGGTTTAGTGATTAGGCATCAAGATGGCAAATGGAGTACAATGTAGGGAACTGTTAAGTTATTGACTTTAGTTGTAAGAATATACAAGTGGAATGTTTATAAAAGGTGTGAAGCTTGTAAATGTTGATGTTCAAAGAGACTTGGGTGAACTTGTATAAGCACATAGAGTCAACATATAGGTGTAGCAAGCAATTAGGAAGGCAAATGACATTTGATCTTTATTTCAAGGAGATTGGAAGACAAGAATAAAGAAGGCTTGCTAAAATTGCATAAGAGAAAGTGAGGGCTGCAGATGCTGGAGATCAGAGCTGAAAATGTGTTGCTGGAAAAGTGCAGCAGGTCAGGCAGCATCCAAGGAACAGGAGAATCGACGTTTCGGGCATAAGAAGGGCTTATGCCCAAAACGTCGATTCTCCTGTTCCTTGGATGCTGCCTGACCTGCTGCGCTTTTCCAGCAACACATTTTCAGCTCTAAAATTGCATAAGGTTTTGTTGAGACAGCAACTGGAGTATTATGTGCAATTTTGGAATTCACATTTAAGTTGATTGACCTTGCTTTGGAGGTAGTACAGTGAAGGTTCACTAGATTGGTCCTAGAATGAGGGCATGTCCTTTGAGAAACTAATTAATTGGGTCTATGTTCTTTGCAGAAAAATGTGAGATGATCCAATTGAGGCACACAAAATTCTGAAGGGCTTGAATGTGCAGATGCTTAGAAATTGTCTCAACTGATCAGGGTTTCTAGAATAGAGGGAGTCCCTGATTTACTAACATCTGACTTATGAATGCTCGTATTTATGAACATGATCCCAAACAGGGACATAATTTTGAAGATCTGCATGTTTCCTACACCTGTGAATGGCTATTTTATATTGTCTTACATTTTGTTCCAAATTGTGTACAAATTTATTTGTGAATGGACTCAAGAGCAAAACCCAATTGCAATCAGGGGACTGTCAGGGAGGGAACACTGTCTTAGCATTTAAACCCATCTGGTTTACTAGTGTCCTTTAGGGAAGGAAATCTGCTGTCCTTACCTGGTCTGGCCGACATGTGACTCCAGACCTACAATGTGGTTGACTCTTAATTGCCCTCTGGGCAGTTAGGGATGGACAGTATATACAGGCCCAGCCAGTGGTGGTAACATCCTTGAAAGAATATTTTAAAAAGGGGCCAAGCATTTAGAACTGAGAAAAGACTTCACTCAAAGGATTGTGAATCCATGCAATTCTCTACACAGAGTGTAATGGCTGCTCCATTATTCAATATACTTAATGCTGTGATAGATTCTGTGTCCCTGGATCAAGGAATATGGGGAGCAGACAGGAAAGTGGAGTTGAAGCCTAAGATTAGCAATGATGGTCTTGAATGGTGGACCAGGCTCAATGGAATGAATGGTCACGTTCTGTTTAAGTTTCTTATGTTCTGCTAAAGACCATGAGGAAAAATCAGGAAAATATTTTAGAATTCCCATTTTGACTCATTTAATATCAAATTCATGTCACATCAATTCTCTAAAACATAAATATGCAGAACATTCTACTTCTTTTTCTTCATGTGCTTGATTAATGTCAATTGAAATGCACCTATATTGTTTGCTGCAACTACTCCATATGGTGGAACATCCAAGTATATAAATTTTGTTACATGATATCATAAATAGGGCAGCCATGCTAATACTAAGTTTGAAATACAATGTATTTTTAATTCAAAGACACTTGAAAATTCTGTCCATTTACCTGTGGAGGCTTTTTGGCAGAGATAACACATAGATTATTACCATTGCTCTTTTTACCATAGCCCTGCAAATATTTATTTTTAAATTGGCCTCTGAAAGTTACCGTTAAATCTGCCTCCACTGCCGTTTCAGGCATTGCAGTGCCAGATACAACAACTAACTAACTGTAAAAAAAATTTGCCAGTCTCTGCTCTGCTTCTTTTGCCAATTACCTTCAATCTTTGTCCTCTACTTATTGATCCTCCTTCCCGTGGAAACAGTTTCTCTTAATTCAAATTATCTGATAATTTAGTTTTGTATCAATAAATTTCCCCTTTGCTGTGTTATTTACGATGTTTAATACAAATTATTGGATAATTCAAATTGTTTTTGCACAAAAATCGACATTAAATGATCAGGAATGTTCAAACTGCGCTCTCTTCCTCCCAGCTGCCCCTGTACTGATTGATGGGTCAAACCATAAACCACTCAAAAATACAAAATAACTCCTTTATAAATTAAATTCTGTAAGCCTTATGTTTCAGCAGCTTAAGAAATAAAAAAAATTGAAAGTTTGGACACACCAGTTTGATAAAGTTATCCCATGACTTCCTATGAGTTATAATATTTTCTTTTAAAAGATTTATTCAGCTTCAAAATCATTCTGGTGAATAATGTAACTGCTGGCCTGGTGATGTTCAGTTTCCAAACTAATTCTAAGAATATAAAAAAGTGTACTTGATGCTGGAAAATGCAGTGAATTTCTGTGCTAAGAGTTTGATTTTGAGCATTACATTTTAGATGTTCCACAAGGCAAAAGGTTGTTCCCCTAGTTTAAGTGTGTTTGGATTAAATTGAAAGTAATTCTTTTGAGCAAAACCTTAACACTTTGAGTCACCGGTTCAGAATTGAATTTCTATGGATTTCAACAACTGAGGAATTCCATCTATTAAAATTGGCATAGATTCTATCCCTGTTCTATGCTGAGGTTGATGTCTGCTTTGGGCTTTTTGATAAGAGGCTCTTGATTGTCATTAGGATGAAATGCAGTGAAGAGTTCACTGTCTTCTGCCCTCTGCTGGGAAGTGCAGGCATTTGAAGAAGAAACAAGAGTGGCCTCACATGTGATGCCTCAAGCTATGGTACAACACCTCACTGATATACACGGCAAGGCAACTGGCCATCTGAACAAAGTGATGGAGGCGATAGGCAGAGAGGATCGTGGGGAGAGAAAATATGGACCCAAATCCACAAATGACATATCTTTAGCAGTTTTAACATGGTTATCACACAAGCCTTGACGTTAAAGTCACATGAGATGTTGGAACAGGCGAGCAAACATTTGTTCATATAGGTAGGTTTAAAGGAATCTCTTAAATGGGGGAGAGGGAGGTGGAAAAGTTTAGCGAAGGAATTCCAGAACGTAGGGCCTAGGCAAGTGAAGACAAGGCCACTAAATGAAAAATTGCAAAGGAAACAGTAAAGAATGAGCAGAACAAGGAACCCGTGCAGGCAGAAAATGATTGCTAAGTGTTGAAAGAGAAAGCAGAAGACAAGCATTTAAGGAGATGCGCAAAATAAACAGAGGTGATGAGAGCAGATTATTTTTTACAGGGATTTTTTACGATTGAAATTCACTGCCTATAAGACCAGTGGAAGCAGATTCAATAGTAATTTTCAAGAGGAGTTTTAGGCAAAGACTAATTCAACAGCTCTTTCAAAGAGTGAACACAGACATGATGGGCTGAATGGCCTCCCTCCATTCTGTATCTCATTCGATAATCCATGACTGAGTTTCACCTTGACATTGGACCTCAGTTATTCCATATTGCTAATTATGTGAATAATACTGAGATTAATATTTTCTGGTTAAGCACCCCCGGTGGATAACCTGAAAAACGGCTTCCATTTCTGTTCTTAATCAGAGATATCAGAATGCTCCAGAGTTGATTCCTGGGGAGTACTGAACTTCTTTTTAACTTAGCCAAGCTGCCGTCTGTTTTATAAGAGCTTTAAGAACCTGGAACAAATTTACATTCTATAAATAAACAAGGAGCAGGAGAATGATCGTGCGTGCTCTGCTATTCAATTAGATCATGGCTGATTTGATTACAACCTCAAAGCCACATTCGTACCTGCCCCCACTAACCTTTCACCCCTTTGTTTAACAAGGATCTATCCTCCTCTGCCTTAAAAAATGCATCCACCTACTCTCAACTCTCTGAGAGAGAAAGAACTTTGTCTCATCTCTCTTTTAAATGAGTAAACCCTGATTTTTAAACAGTGGCCCTAGCTCCTGGTTCTTTCATAAGATGAACCATCCTTTCTACACCCATCAAGCCTCCTCAGAATCTTATATTTAAATCAAGTTGCCTTGTACTGTTCAAAACACCATTGGATACAAGCCTAGGCGATCCAACCTTTCCTCATTAGACAATACAATCATTTCAAGTATAATCCTAGTAAATCTTGTCTAACACTTCACCTTTATGTCCTTTCTTAAATAAGGAGACCAATGCTGTAAACAGTACTTCAGATGTGGTCTCACAAGTGTCCTTTATAATTAAAGTATACTTTTGCATTCAATTTAACCCATAATAAGCAATAACATTCTATTCGCTTTCCTAATAACTTGCGATGCCTGCTTACTAATCTTTACAATTCATGCACAAGGAAATTCAGATCCCTCTGCATCTCCGAGATCAGCAATCTCTCACCATTTAAACAATGTGCTTTTCTTATTCTTGCTGCCAAAATAGGCATTTTCATACATTCCTACATTACACTTCATTTGCCAGATCTTTGCCCACTTACACAATCTATCTATATCTTTATGTAGTCTCCAGTTGTCCTCTTCAAAACCTACTTCCCTTTTTATCTTTGTGTCATCAGCAAATTTTGAAATTTGTACCTCCATCCCTTTATCCAAGTAATTTGTATAAATTGTAAGCAGTTCAGGTTTTGCCCTGATCCCTGTGGAACATGATTAATTACGTCTTGCCAAACTGAAAAAGACTCATTTCTGTCTGCCCTCAGTGTTCTATTACTCCCGCACCCTGCTTTTATTTTGTGTAACCTTTGATATGGCACCTTATCCAATGCCTTTGGAAATCTAAGTACAGTATATCCATCAGTTCCCCTTTATTCACAGCACAAGTTACTACTCCAAATTACTCCAATAAGTTAGTTAAACTCACTAGTTGCTGTACTACATTGAACTATAGAAATAAAATGAATCTTAGTCACTCACAGATACTCACCAAATAAATTACTACATCTCTTGTATTAGAATAAGAATCGATTCCTAGAAGCTAAAAAAATTAGAAATGCAAAACCAAGTGAACACCTATTTTCCTTCCTCCCTTAACTCTTTAATCATTCATCTCCAACACTCTGTTGCAATTTGCACTGATTCTGAGTCACACTAAGTTAGCTGGTTATCTATGCTCCTAACAAAGGGTCTACCTTTCTTATTTCACAGGTACCAGTTTGAGCTTCTGCTTTGATTGACTAAGTTTAACTGCTCTTCCAATTGAGGTTTTGTTAAGAATCTACTTCCCTGCTGGGAATTTTAGAATTTAAACTGTAGATTTCAGTTAAATGCCAAATACAAACTACAAAGAAAATTTGATTTGCACAAAAAAAAATTAGGCTTCCTCATCCACCAGCTAAGTATTCAATCATGATGTTACAGAGCTGCATAGGTAGCTCCATATGGACAGAAATAGTTAGTTAGGAAGCAGAGAAACCAAAGATGGAAGATTATTCGAGTTCAGGGAACAATCTCTTAACATTGTAACAATAGATCAGAACTTGGTAGATCTCAGTTTACAGTTTATATAGTAGTATTAATATGCTTTAATAGAGTTCTATGGAAGCCTGAGCTTGAAGAGAGGTACTAACTTTGCCTTACAATGCAGTTGTATATTTCGAGACGGAAATTAACAGTAATCTAAGGGATTTGAGGATAGTACAGGGAAGTTGAGTTGTGGTTCAGGATTAACCTTGTTCATATAAAATTGTGGAACAGTTTTGAGAAGCCGTATTATCCACTTCTGTTTCTATTTCGTACTTTTCAAAAAAAATCATTCATGGGATGTCACCACCACTGGCTAGATCTATTGCTCATCCCTATTTGCCACAAGGGTATTTAACAGTCACCAAAATTGCTGTGGGTCTGCAGTTATATGTCGGTCAAGCTAAGTAAGGCTGGTAGATTTCCTTCCTTAAAGGACATTACTGATCCCAGTGGGTTTTTACAATGATCGACAATGGTTATCGTTAGGCCAGCATTTTACAAATTGAATTCATATTTCACCATCTGCCATGGTGGGCGTTGAACCTGTGTCCCAAGAATGATAGTCTGCTGGTGCCTTGACATCACCACGACTTCACCATCTCCTACAATACTGTTCTGTTCTATTCAGTATAAAATATGCAGGTGTTGGAGGACAGGGTTAATGGCCTAATGATGGTTTATTCCATTCACACAAGTTTGGCTTCGTGTACACAGATGACAACCTATGAAAGTTATCAGATTTTGTCTATGGAGCTCTGCCCAATAGGACTTGAAAGCAAGGCAGGAAACTGTGGAAGAACAGAAATGTCTTTTGGTCAAAGGACACAAGACACTAAAAGCCAAGTACAAAATATAGTCTAATACGTTAGCCTTTATTGCAATAGGATTGCAATACAAAGACTTTTGGAAGTTACATTCAGCTGGACAGACCTCTGGTTGGACCCCATCTTGGGTATTGCTCACTTCGGGCACTGAGGCACAGGAGGATATATTGGCTTTGAAGAGTATGGATGCATTGCCAATTCACTACATTGATCCCAGGGCTAAGAGAGTGAAATCAAGATGACAGATTGCATAGACTAATTTCATATTCCTTTGAATATAGAAGACAAAGGGATGGTCTAGTTGAGTCTTTCAAATTAAAGAAAGGATAGGGTAGATCGAGATGAATTATTTCTTTCCGGTGGGGAAATCCAGGACAAGGAGCCATAATCTAAATGTTGGAGTAAGACCATTTAGAAATGATGCCAGAAAGTTTCTCTTCACACATGATGGTAGTGAAACTATGGAATTCCCCCTGCCAAAAAAAAACCATGGAGGCTGGAGGTTAATTGTTTCTAAATTGAGATTAGCTTTTTTTTTTGCATGGATTATAGTAAGGCAGACAAATGGAAGAAATATGCCATTATCTAATTGAACAGTGAAACAGACTCGATGGGCTGAATGGCTTCCTCCTGTTGTATATTTTTCTAAATGGGAAAATACTCAAAACATGCCCTCAAACTTTGACAGATTATTGAGAGTGCTGTTTTTTTTCACCACTCCTATCAGTCGTATACCTCAAATATAAAACCCATTAGTCACCTCAAGACTTTTAACTCACAGGCCGCAGGCTCAGATTCTTTAATGTGGTGTCAGATAATGTTTGTCAAATGCATGTTTAATTTTGCTTTGACACAGCTGTCTTATCTGTAGACCAGAACTATGTTTACAATTTTCAATAACATAGGTTTCCTAATCTCTGCTGCCTTAGATTTATCTCCATTTAGGTTACTTAACATTTGTAACTTTTGTTTGATTTTTATCAATACAAAGAATAGAAAGACTACTTTTGACATGAGAATCCCTGTTGAATTTTATTTAAGTTTCGTATGACATTGAAGACTGAAAAAAAACTGTACATCTGTAACAAAAGCAGAAATGTTAAAAATACATCAAAAGTAAGGCAACATGTAAAATTTAAAAGATATTTTGATATCTTCAGTGAAACTGTACCAGGAAATACAAAACTGGTTCGTTCTGTATCAAACTCCAAACTAAAACCTTTTAATCCTTTGTGAACTGTTTTGGGAAAGTCTGGAAATTTCTGTTTTAAAGTAAGGAAGTTTTAAATTAAGCACTTTGGTGATAGTGACCACAATTCAGTTATGTTTACTTTAGAGATGGAAAGGAATAGGTATATACCACAGGGTAAGGGTTATTGCTGGGGGAAAAACAATTATGATGCAATTAGGCAAGATTTAGGATTTTGCAGTGGATGGTCCCAATTGAAATGTGGAACTTATTCAAGGAACAGTCCTTGATAAGTATGTACCTGTCAGGCAGGGAGGAAGTGGTCGAGCCATTTTACTGAAGAAGTTGAATCTCTTGTCAAGAGGAAGAAGAAGACTTATGTTAGAATGAGATGTGAAGGCTCAGTTAGGGCACTAAAGAGTTACAAGTTAGCCAGGAAAGACCTAAAGAGAGACCTAAGAAGAGCCAGGAGGGGACATGAGAAGTCGATGGCAAATAGGATCAAGGAATCCCCTAAAGCTTTCTATGGGTATATCAGGAGTAAAAAAATGACTGGAGTAAGATAAAAGCCAATCAAGGACAGTAGTGGGAAATTGTGCATGGAGTCCAAGGAGATAAAGAAAGCGCTAAATGAATATTTTTCATCAGTATTCACACTGGAAAAAGGCAATGTTGTCAAGGTGAACACTGAGATACAGGCTACTAGACTAGATTGGATTGAGGTTCACAAATACGAGGTGCGAGCAATTCTGGAAAGTGTGAAAATAGATAAGTCCCCTGGGCCAAGAGTGACTTATCCTAGAGTTCTCTGGGAAGCCAAGGAGGAGATTACAGACCCTTTGGCTTTGATCGTTATGTCGTCATTGTCTACAGGAATAGTGCCAGAAGACTGGAGGATAGCAATGTTGTCCCCTTATTCAAGAAGGGGAGTAGAGACAACCCTGGTAATTATAGACCAGTGAGCCTTACTTCAGTTGTTGGTAAAGTATTGGAAAAGGTTATAAGAGATAGGATTTATAATCATCTAGAGAGGAATGAGTTGATTAGGGATAGTCAACACGGTTTTGTGAAGGGTAAGTCATGCCTCACAGCCCTTACTGATTCTTTAAGATGGTGACCAAACAGGTGGATGAGGGTAAAGCAATTGATGTGGTGTATAGGTTCCCCATGGTAGGCAATTGCACAAATTGCGGAGGCATGGGATTGAGGTTGATATAACAATTTGGATCAAAAATTGGCTAGCTGAAAGAAGACAGCGGGTGGTGTTTGATGGGAAATGTTCATCCTGCAGTTCAGTTATTAGTGGTGTACCGCAAGGATCTGTTTTGTGCCCACTGCTGTTTGTCATTTTTATAAGTGACTGAGATGAGGGCATAGAAGGATGGGTTAGTAAATTTGCGGATGACACTAAGGTTGATAGAGTTGTGGATAGTGCTGAAGGATGTTGTGGGTTATAGAGGGACATAGATAAGCTGCAGAGCTGGGCTGAGAGGTGGCAAATGGAGTTTAATGTGGAAAAGTGTGAGGTGATTCACATTGGAAGGAGCAACAGGAATAAAGAGTAATGGGCTAATAGTAAGATTCTTGGTAGTGTAGATGAGCAAAGAGATCTCGGTGTCCATGCACATAGATCCCAGGTTGATGGGGTTGTTAAGAAGGCAAACGGTTTGTTAGCTTTTATTAGTAGAGGGATTGAGTTTTGGAACCACAAGGTTGTGCTGCAGCTGTATAAAACTCTGGTGCAGCTGCACTTGGAGTATTGCAAATAGGTCCTGTCACTGCATTATAGGAAGGATATGGAAGCTTTGGAAAGGGTTCAGAGGAGATTTACTAGGATGTTGCCTGGTATGGAGGGAAGATCTTATGAGGAAAAGCTGAGGGACTTAAGGCTTTTTTTGTTGGAGTGAAGAAGGTTGAGAGGTGACTTAATTGAGACATGTAAGATAATCAGAAGGTTAGATCGGGTGGACATTGAGAGCCTTTTTCCTTGGATGATGATGGCTAGCACGAGGGAACATAGCTTTAAATTGAGGGGTGATAGATATAGGACAAATATCAGAGGTCGGGGCTTGCAAGAGTAGTAGACTTGCCAACTTTAAGGGCATTTAAATGGCCACTGGATAATCATATGAATGAAAATGGAATAGTGTAAGATAAATAGGCTTCAGATTGGTTTCACAGGTCGGCGCAACAGCGAGGGCTGAAGGGCCTGTACTGCGCTGTAATGTTCTATATTCGATGTTCTGTGAAAGATTTGCATTTGTACAGCATGTTTCATGACCATTGGATGTTCAAAACACTTTACAGCTAATCACAGAATTAGTTATAGAACTGAAGGAGCCCATTTAGCAGATGTGCTTTAGCAATCTGAATGAGTAATACCTCTAGCGCTGTTAGCCCCTGTACTTTATACATTCATCCTTTTCAGATAACTATCGAATTCCCTTTTGAATGTCTTGATAGAACCTACCTCCAACACATGCTCAGCTAATGCAATCCAGATCCTAACCACTTGCTGTGTGAAGATGTTTTACTTCATGTCACCATTTCTGCTTTTGCCAGTTACCGTAAAGCTATGCCATTGTGATCTCTTACGTGTGGAAACAGATTTTCTCTATGTACTTTGTCCAAACCCCTTATCATTTTTAAGATCTCAATTCAGTGGTTTCGAAGTATGAAGGTAAAAGATAAAGAGGGATGGTGTCTCATTAGAGAAAGACAACTGGTAGTGAATTTAACCTGAGAATCACCACACCTCAGACAAGGGGCAAGCTTGAGAAGGTGAGGCCTTCATGTTGGCCTCAGCCAGTACAGGAACTGAGCATACACTGAATGCATCATTGTACATCACAAATAGCCACTCAGCCAACTGAGTTAACTGACCCAAGCATTTAGTTTGTTCATAACCACCTTTCACAAACAGCAATGCAGGAATGACCAGGTAATCTGCTTCTTTATGTCTGATGTCGATTAAAGGATATATAGGAACAGGACACCAAGGGTAACACCTCTGCCCTTCTTTGACATACTGCCATACAATCTCTTACATCCATTGAAAAGGCAAATTGAACTTTGGATTAACATCTCCTCTGAAAGACAGCACATCCAACATTGCAGCACTCCTTCAGTACTGTTTTGGAATGTCAACCCTGCTTTTTGTTAAGCCCTTTTATTTTCTGGTTAGACTTGATTTAATTGTTTTATCTTTGCTCACATGTAAGGGATTGATTTAGCTCAGGCTGAATAGTGGGTTTGCCATGTAGAATTAAATACCAACAGTCTATGTTCAGTTCTTGCACCAGCTGAGATTACCATGAAGGACTGTCCTTCTCAATCTCTCCCTCACCTGAGGCATGGTGACCCTCAGATGAAACCACTACCAGTAGTCTCCCTTTAATAAGACCAATGATCTGGTAAGACTATGGCAACTGCCTTTTCTTCTGATTCATGTTGTGAAATTATGCCATGTGATCATCTCATGAGAATATGGTAATGCTTTTGTATGAAATATTTTTGTCTTCTTTTGCCTCGAAGCATCAGCCACTTTACTTGCAATAGATTAACTCCTGTGTTAGAATGGCCCAACACAATTTGGTGTCAGAAATGCATTCTTATTTATTAAGCATGCAGTTCCATGGATAATAGGCAGCAAACGGAAATACAAAAGTGAGACTCATATTCATATGGTGTCTTTTACATTCTCAGGACTTCCCAAAATATCCGACAGCCAATTCAATACTTGTTAAGGTATCGTATAGGAAATGTGGCAACCAATTTATATACCACCAGTATCAATAACCATGGCCAGTGATCTGTTTACTTACACCCTGATGTTGAGGAATGTACATCAGCCAGAACACCAGAGAAAACTCTCCTTCTGTTCAAAATAACCACCCCTAACAATGCTGGACTCCCTCAAGAATGTTTTGAAAAGCATTCTGAATTGAATTGATTTTCTGTACTTGAATCACCAAACTTCTCTGTGCTCTCATTGTTTCCTCCCTTCCCTAAAGTGCAACTTGAGCACACAATCTTCCAACCAGAAGGTAGTAATGCTACTATTAAAGCACAGCTGACAACTGGTATGAATGCAGCCTCTTCTCAGTTCTCTATACTGTATTACTACACTATAATGATCCAATGCAAGGCAAGGTCTGGAATGCCTCCATTTAAAAGGCTGATCCAAATTGTTTAGGAGAAAGTGAGAACTGCAGATGCTGGAGATCAGAGTCAAGAATGTCGTGCTAGAAAAGCACAGCAGATCAGGTAGCATCTGAGGACCAGGAGACTCAATGGTTTGGGCAAAGGCCCTTCATTAGGAAGAGAATTATCAGAAGCATGTTTAATTATTACATTGTGACCAATTACAGACTCAATCATTATTATATTGCACTCAGCATAAAAATGCAAAGAGAATTTTATTAAAACAAATTCCGTTTAAGATATACAATGATGTCAATAAATTGGGAAGAAATGTGTAAAATCTTTTATCTAGAAAACTTCTCCTCAACATTAGAGGTAATGTCAAAGAGTCATACAGTCATACAGCACAGAAACAGACCCTTTGGTCAAACCAATCCATGCCGAAAATAACCCCAAGCTAAACTAGTTCCACTTGCCTACTTCTGGCCCATGTTCCTGATGAAGGGCTTTTGCCCGAAACGTCAATTCTCCTCCTCCGATGCTGCCTGATCTGATGTGCTTTTCCAGCACTACATTCTTGACTGATGAAATCTTTTGTCTGTTTGGATCCCGACTCAGCCCTTCAATTAAATAGTATATTGAAGTGACACGGGCAGATGGTATTGAGGGAGGTCAACAGGAATTACAGCATTCCTGTTCTGTCATGGTATGCATAATGTGACACTTCTTAAAGGAAAAAGATTACATTAATTAAGATCTTTTCAGTTAAATATATTAATGTGACTGGATATTTCAATGTTTGAGTTCAAATATTTTAATCTGTCAAATTCAAATATGTACTACTGTCAATAGTAAAACTACAATTTCTTTGTAGCTAAGAAAGGAACTTGTTCATTACCTCCTTCCAGAAACTTTGATGTGCTCAGAAATTGAAGTTCTGACATTGTGGCACAGACCTTGATTAATGAGCCATGTTCTCAATCCAAAAAGATTATCTTGTCTTTCGCACTCATCAATAAGAACAGTCAGGGCATGGTCACTAAATAGGATTTGAAAATAATGCACACAAATACTTTTCCTGAAGAGAATTATCAGAAGCACGTTTAATTATTACTTTGTGCCCAATTACAGATTTGCATAATTATTATTATATTCCATTCAGCATAAAATTCAAAGGGAATTTCATTAAAACAAATTCAATTTAATATATATATAATGATGTTAAGAAATGTATAAAACCTTTTATCCAGAAAACATCTCCTCAGCATTAGAGGTAATGTCAAAAGGTCATAGAGTCGTACAACGCAGAAACAAACCCGTTGGTTCAATCAGTCCATTGTTGTGGTTCTGTTCGCCGAGCTGGGAATTTGTGTTGCAGATGTTTCGCCCCCTGTCTAGGTGACATCCTCAGTGCTTGGGAGCCTCCTGTGAAGCGTTTCTGTGATGTTTTCTCCGGCATTTATAGTGGTTTGAATCTGCCGCTTCCGGTTGTCAATTCCAGCTGTCCGCTGTAGTGGTTGGTATATTGGGTCCAGGTCGATGTGCTTATTGATTGAATCTGTGGATGAGTGCCATGCCTTTAGGAATTCCCTGGCTGTTCTCTGTTTGGCTTGTCCTATAATAGTAGTGTTGTCCCAGTCGAATTCATGTTGCTTGTCATCTGCGTGTGTGGCTACTAAGGATAGCTGGTCATGTCGTTTCATGGCTAGTTGGTGTTCATGGATGCGGATCGTTAGCTGTCCATGCCGAAAATAACCCCAAAGTAAAGTAGTTCCACTTATCTACTCCTGGCCCATATCCCTCTAAACCTTTCCTATTCATGTACTTATCCAAATGTCTTTTAAATGTTGTAATCGTACTCACATCCACCACTTCCTCAGGAAGTTCATTCCATACGCGAACCACTCTCTGGGTAAACAGATAGCCTCTCATGTAGAACATAGAATCCCAGAGTCATTCCCCTACATTTCTTTTGACTAATGCACCTAGCCTACACATCCCTGAAGACTATGGGAAATTTAGCATGGCCAATTTACCTAAACTGTACATCTTTGAATTGTGGGAGGAAACCGGAGTACCGAGAGGAAACCCAGACAAACACGGGGAGAACGTGCAAACTCCATACAATCAGTTGCCCGAGGCTGGAACTGAACCTGGGTCCCTGGCACTGTGAGGCAGCAGTGCTAACCACTGAGCCACCAAGTCACCCTTTTTAAAATCTCTGTTTTCTCACTATTTATTAGTTTAAGAATTAAGGAACAGAACTGCATTGAGATGCATGATTGTGCTAACAGGAATTCTCAGTTTGTAGGCATCAGGCGTGATCTGCAAAGTCTGATGTGACTTTCACTAGTTTTTAATCATTCTCCTCACTATCTGGCCTCTGCTCTGCAGTTCTGTCTAAGCCTTCCAAGATAGGAAACTTGTCACATTGGGAAAATGTAACCACTGAATAGAAAATTGCCAAGGAAATACTGTAGGAAGGGTTCAATGGCTAGCGATCACCTGTTTGAAATTGTTCCATACAAGAATGTCACATGCCTTTCAGCCAATGAAACAGCTATTGCCTGGCATCATCTAATTTGTACTCTTTTGCATTCCGTTTCTACAGTGCCACTTGATTACACTTCAAAGTGGATTTCTCTTATTGTAAAGTGCATTGTGACTTTCCCAAAGTTATGAAAGGTGCTGTATAAGTGGACATCTGTCTGTCTTCACTAAAAGTCTTGTAGTTAATGAACTTGACATTCAACTGCTTTGATGTTTTGGACACTGCCCATAAGATTTTTAAGCATTCCTCACCAATACCCTCATTGAAGTTTAATGTAGATATAACTTGCATTTTGATGCCTCCTTTACTCTTCCTCCCTCTCCTTACCTCCTGTGAAAAAAAATTTAAAACATATTTAGCAATTAAGTTGAACAGCCAGTTGCTCCAAGCATGAGTTTCAACAACATTTACACCGTAAATTGTTAGGTAGCAAGAAAGCAAAAAAATCTTGTTCAATGGCAACTAATGAAAGCACCAGCCACCCATGTCTAGCTAATAATATTACACTATATGGGTGGTCTGTAACTAGCTACAGATGGACGATGTGACATGACTTTGAGTGAGTTTGTGAAAATAGAGAAATATTGTCATTAACCCTTCTAGATTTCCAAACCCATCGAGGTCCTTAATTCCAAGAATTACCTCCTTCTGAAAGAAACTCAACAATTACACCAAGCTGAGTACTTCTCTTCAGTTTTCATTCCTTCTCTCTGTCTTTTAAATCATCACAAGCCTCACTAGCTGGAATTTATCTCCTTTTTTGAGCTACTAGACTCGGTCTCTTCTTTCTGTTTATCCCATATCTATCACATGGATAGTCACATGATCACCAGATCAATAAAGATGAGGAATGCCAGCTGACCCTATCCCTCTGAAGATACCACCCACATAACATTTAAATGTTATTTCAATGTTTTCAGAGTTACTTATCCACAGTCAAGTTTCAAATAACTCTTTAAGCAAATTGTTTCCTGAAATTCACATTAAATCTTTCCCTCAACAACACAAATTTAGTATTCTATAGTGCAAGAAAGCAGCCATTCAGTCCTTCTAACATACACTGGCATTTTTAATGAGTTATGTTATTAATTCCACTCCCCTGCTGTTTCCCGAAGTCCTGTATTTTCTTTCCTTGTCAAATTTTTATCCAATTCCCTTATGAAAAGGTCACCATAGAGTCATAGAGTTGCACAAGATGAAACAGGCTCTTCAGCCCAACTCATCCATGATGACCAGGTATCCTAAATTGAATGAGTCCCATTTGCCCATGTTTGGCACAGATACCTTTGAACCTTTGCTATCCAAATGCCTTTTTAATGTTGTAATTGTACCCACCTGTGCCACTTCCTCTGGCAGCTCATTCTGTACACGCACTATCCTCTGTGTGAAAAAAATTGCCATTCAGGTCCATTTTAAATCTTTCTCCTCTCATCTTAAACTATACCCTCTAGTTTTAGGCCTCTGCTCCAGGAAAAAGACCTTGGCTATTCATCATATCTATGCCCTTCATGACATTATAAACCTCTCTAAGATCATCCCTCCGCCTCTGATGCCCTCGGGACAGAAGTCTAGCCTATCCAGCCGCTCCTTACAACTCAAACCTTCCAGGCTCAATTACATCTTGTAACTCTTTTTTTGCACCCTTTCCAGTTTAATAACATTCTTCCTCAAGTAGGGCAACCAGAATTGTACACAGAACTCCAAATGTAGCCTAACGAATGTCCTGTATAGCTGTAAAATGACGTTACAAATCCTGTACTGAATGCTCTGACCAATGAAGATTGCTACTGAATATGTTTCCCCTCACCTTTACAGTAACCCATACTGAATCACAGCAGTTTACTGCATGAAAAGGTGTCCCCTCATCCCTCCATTTGATTGTTTTTCCAGCCTGCCCCTCTGGTTATTGACACTCTTGCATTGGATAAAACTTCTTTTTACTCTGTCAAAATCTTTCATGGGTTCATGAGTATTGCGCCCAGTTTTGTCACCAGTGAAAGAGGTATCCAAACTGCAGAGAAATCAGAGAACAAAACTCATGATGACAGATTGCAGTAACAGCCATAGACCTCAAATTGCTTCTATGTGATGCCTTCAATGCAATGAAAATGTTCCAAGGTGCTTTAAAGGAACAACATCAAACAAAGCTGAATACTCAGCCATATAAAGGAGATACAAATGTCCAAAACTAAGAAGTGTCTTGACGAAGGTGAAGAGTGTGTGTGTTTTTAAGGCAGTTAGGACCTGTGCAGCCAATGGTGAAGGAAAGGGTGTGAGCCACTGTTTGAGGAAGTGCTGTTATCCCAGCCAACAATCCTTCTTCAAAACAACCACCCAAAAAACAGTGTGTGAAGTCAATTTTATTACTTTCTGATACCGGAATCTTAGCAATTTGGATGCTGTGTTTACCCAGATAGCAACAGTGACTGAACTTCAGCAGTGATAGATTGGTCATCAAACATTGTGGGAGGTTCATAGGTAATGTTAAGGAGCTGTATAAATGCAAGTTTCCACATGGACTGCATGCTAAAGAGTGTTAAAATCAACTAGGTAAAAGTGAGGACTGCAGATTCTGGAGATTAGAATCAAGATTAGAGTGGTGCTGGAAATGCACAACAGGTCAGGCAGCACCTGTCACCCTCAACAATTTCTCTTTCGAATCCTCCCACTTCCTCCAGACGAAAGGGGTAGCCATGGACACCCACATGGGCCCCAGCTATGCCTGTCTGTTTGTCGGCTACGTGGAACAGTCCATCTTCCGCAGTTACACTGGCACTCCCCCTCCCACTCTGCCGAGGGCATGCAGGTCCTGGGTCTCCGCCACCGCCACTCCCTCACCCCCCCCCCCCCGATGCCTAGAGAAAGAACGCCTCATCTTCCGCCTCAGAACATTTCAACCCCAGGGCATCAATGTGGACTTCACCAGTTTCCTCATTTCCCCTCCCCACCTTACCCCAGTTCCAACCTTCCAGCTCAGCACCATCCTCATGACCTGTCCCACCTGTCAATTGTCCTTCCCACCTATCCGCTCCACCCTCCTCTCCGACCTATCACCTTTACTCCTTCCTCCATCCACCTATTGCACTCCCAGCTACCTTCTCCCCAGCCCCACACCCCTCTCATTTATCTCTCCACCTCCAATGCTTTCAGCCTCATCCCTGATGAAGCGCTCCTGCCTGAAATGTGCAGGTTAGGTGGATTGGCCATGCTAAATTACCTGTGGTGTCCAGGGATGTGTAGATTAGGTGGATTAGCCATGGGAAAGAAAAGGTTACAGGGATAGGGTAGAGGAGTGGGTCTGGATGGGATGCTGTTTGGAGGAGTGATGTGAATTCGATGGGCTGAATAGCCTGCTTCCACACTGTAGTGTTCCTGTGATTATATGAAATTATTCTGTAATTCAGCTGTATTCTCTACTTCATTTACCTGATGGCAACACAATCCTAAATCACATTTCTGGATTTGGATACCCAAAGATTAAAAATGCACAAGAACGTCAGGAAAAGTCTATGCAAATTGACCATTATTTGTTATTTTCTCTATTAACATAACACTGAACTTGTGCAGTTACTTGGGACGATTTGCTTTACAGCAGAATTCATTGCAAGTGTTCAAAATGACATGGGGTTTTAATAGAGAAAATAAGGAGAAACAGCTTCTAGTATCGGGAGGGTTGATAACCAGTGCAGAAGGATTTAAGGTATTTGGTAAGAGAATAAAAGTGAGAGATGAGTCTTCTTTTCCTGCAGCTTTCTGAAAAAAAACTTTAAAAGCAAATCCAGTTGTTACTTTTAAAAGGGAGTTTGATATAATACTGAAAAAGGAGATTTGTTGAACTGTTGGGAAAGAGAAGGGATGTGGGTTTAATTGGATAAATCTGTCAAAGAGTTAACACGGATATGATGTGCTAAATGGCTTCCTTCTGACCTATATGATTCTGTAATTAAAATGCTCAGTTCTTACAAAGGTGTGTGCATTTTACAGCATTTCATTATTATTGCCTCAGCCTCCTTGGCTAGAGTGGTTTCTTGGCTCTGGAAAAGGATCTGAGGAGAGTCATGGTTGCTGTGGCCTACATTCTTTAATACAATCCATTTGAAAAATCTAATAACCATCAGCTTATGTGCCCTTTTGCCTGTACCTCTGAAGTGCCAGAGTCAGAGGGGGTTCCGGATATCAACATTTCCTTCGTTGGTTGCTTTCAACTAACTTTGTGTCTAATATTTCTTTTTATTTGTTATTCTGGGCTTATAAAAAAATTAATAGGGGGTAGAAAGTATTTGTAAGCCCTGCCAATCCATGAGGCTTTGATCTTTGTGTTTGGATCTCCATTAGAACTGATTGATGTAGGTTGCAATAAAAGAAGCCAACTGTTAATGTGGTGAGAAAGTTTAAATCTCTGTTTTTTTTATTCATTCACAAGATGTAGTTGTCATGGTAAGGCCAACATTTATTACCCATGGTCCTTGGGAAGATGGTAATAAGCCTCCACCTTGAATACAATTGAGTGGCTTGATAGATAATTTCAGTTCAGCACGTTGATATGAGCCACACAAAGGCCAGACCAGCTTAAAAATAGCAGTTTTCCTTCCCTAAAGAACATAAGCAAACCAAACATGTTTTTATGGACAGTTTTCTGGTCACTGTAGTGACTGTAATGAGGTCAGCCAGGCAGACCTCAGAGAATATGAGTTCTGTGATTGGTGCTGTTAATCTGGTCCAATGCTGACAAATATAAAGAGGAGTGTCAGAAGTTCAGTTTACTCTGAGAACTGGCTCTGCAGGAACTGAATCTGTGTCAAGGACTCTCCATGTGTAAATAATGAGTGACTTGGTGATGGAATAGTTGCCTCTGTGGAATTATTTCAGTCACCATTATTGATAAGAGTTTTTTTTTTAAATTGCAGATTTATTAATTAATTGAATTTGAGGTCTGTATGGTCCATTTTTGGGCAGGGGAATCAGGAAAATTATAATGAGGATGTGTGTGCATAAATGGGGGTTGGGATTGTGTACTTGATCTCTGAACTGTCTAGTCTGTGAGACTCAATGTGATACTAGACAGTGAAATTTTGTACTGAACTCTTGGGAGGTTAGAGAAAAGTGAAAAGAGTGATGTTTCAATTGAGTTCTCTTACACAAGCTAGGAACTCTTGATACCATCACTAAATTCAAAATGGGAAGTGTTCCATTGCTCAATATTGCAATTTCTCAAACTGACGGTAAGTAGAGACAATGCTCATTGGCTTTACAACAGAAAGCAGCAATAACAAATGTACAAGGGTGGTGTCCAGATAAATTGAATATAAGCTGAACGATTGAAAGACAAGAGAAAGACTGTATCTTTTAATTTCTTGCCTTCTCAATTAGTTAAGATATGTTGTGTAAAGCCTATAATGGCTATTTGATTACAGCGTAAAGATGTTTTGGAACTTCTATGTTCTTTATTTGCCAATGGCTTTTATTTGTTTCCAAACTATTGTTAGTTGGTAGAATTTTTTTAAAATTGTCTGCAGAAGGCGCTAGTGCTGAGTTCTTATTAAATAACGATATATGTAATCTGTCGTTTTCAATAAGAATTCTCCCTCATTGGTAACAATCATTAAAGCTGGTGCATTTTGGGTGTTCATTTAAATCACAATAGAATGACAAATGTGGAGAGAAGTTAAATGGAAGCTAAATAAGCACACAAAGGGAAAAGAAACAGGAGGAAATGCTGGTCTGAGGTGAAGAACAATGGGAGGATACATATATGGAACATAAACATTACAATAGCCCAATTGGATAAAATAGTCTATTACTCTGCTGCAAAACTTTGTGTGGGAACATTCTACTGCTGGGTTGTCAAACTCCTCCCATTCCTTTGTATAAGTAATACTTAATTCTTGATCATCGCAAGCAGTATGACATAAAGATATACTGCACGGAAACAGATCCTTCAGCCCAACTCGTCCATGCCGATCAGATTTCTTGAACTGAATGAGTCCCATTTACCTGTGTTTGGCCCATATCCCTGTAAACCTTTGCTATCCATGTATTTGTCCAAATATCTTTTAAATGTTGTAATTGTACCCACCTCTACCACTTCCTCTGGCAACTCATTCCATACATACACCCCTCAGTGTGAAAAAGTTGCCCTTCAAATCCATTTGAAATCTTTTTCCTCTCACCTTAAACCTATACCCACTAGTTTTCAACTCCCCTACCCTTTGAAGAATGTTATCTAAGATTACAAAGGTATCTTGATCAATTTGGCCAATGGGCCAAAGAGTGGCAGAAGGAGTTTAATTTGGATAAATGCAAGGTGCTACATGAACACGGGCAGGACTTATACAGCTGATGATAGGGCCTTGGGGATTGTTATCAAACAGAGAGAGACCTATGTTCAGGTACATAGTCTTTGAAAGTGGTGTCACAGGTAGACAAGGTGGTGCTGAAGATGTTTGACACAATTGCTTTCATTGCTCAGACCACTGAGATTGGAGTTGGGACGTCATGTTTTGGTTGTACAGGACATTGGTGAGGCTACTTTTGGAGTACTGTGTCCAGTTCTGGTCGCCCTGCTATGGGAAGGATATTATTAAATTGGAGAGGGTTCAGAAAAGATTAACAAGGATGTTACTGGGACTGAAGGGTTTGAGTAATGAGAAGAGGCTAGATAGACTGGGTCTGTAGGAGGTTGAAGGGTGACCTTGTGGAGGTTTAGAAAATCATCAGGTGGGGAGATCCAAGATGGTGACGATTCAGCAAGTCTCAGCTTATAGTGCTCCTCCCAAGACCTAGGCAAAGTGGGCCACCCTCCCCCACCACACTCACCAAATCAATTAAAAATAGTTTTTACCTAATGTATTTAGTGGTTTAGTACTAAACTTATACAGTTCAGTCTCCTGTAAAAATAACTAGGGGGAAAGGAGCCCGCAGTTCTCAGCAGGCAGGAGCCCCTCCCCCACCCTCCCGAGCTGCAGCAGAGGTGTCCGCAGCCACTCCGGGGGGCTTACATACGGTGGCGAGCCTTGTGGAAATAATCTCCAAACTCGACGCAAAGATCGATGCTTTCAAAGAAGAGTCCCGAAGTCGGTGGAATTCATTCTCGGCCGCACTACAAAAGCATGGCCGAGACATCGAAGAAATTGAATGCCGAGTCGGAAGGGTGGAGCTAAAGGCCGCGACCTCCGAGGCCGTTGCAGAAACAGCCGTGGATCGGGTCCGGACCCTCGAGCAGCAAGTCCAGACCTTAGAGAACCACATTGACGACCACGAGAATCAAGGTCGTCGAAAAATATTCGTTTGCTGGGCCTTCCCAAACGGGAAGAAGAAGGCCAACTTACAGCGTTTCTTGAACAGTGGCTTCCGCAGTTATTGAATCTTGAGGCTGGGTCAGGCCAGGTAAGGGTAGAATGGGCCTATAAGGTTGCAATATGCGGGCCCAGCTCAAACCAGCGTCCCCGTCCGGTCCAGTTCCGATTGCAGAGCTATAAGGTGAGGCAGATGCTCTTGGAAGCCTCCAGAAGTCTTGGGAAAGATCCCCAAGCCATGACTTATAAAGGATCCAAGATTATGTTATTTCAGGACTTTTCCCCAGCTTTGGTCCAAAAGAGGAAGGCATTTGATGAAGAAAGAAACGTTTAAGGGATTTAAACATTCAATACTCTTGCACTACACAGCTATACTACACTTTAGCCATGAAGGGTCCGTGTATAACTTCGGATCACCGGAGAAGGCCAAGGAACTTTAGGACTCTCATAGACAAATTATAAGAGTTAATTGATGTTGTTTTTGCCCTACCCCCACCCTGGTTTACCCCCCCCCCCTTTTCTTTCCTTTCATTATCTTACTGTTTAATATTATCTCCGGGGGGTGGGAAGAAGGGTTTATTTATTCATGCTTTACTTAGCGATTTCCTTTCCCCCCCACTTTTTTTATATATACATATATATACATATATATATATAGGCCAGGGAGTCTAGTTAATGTAGATGGGGGGAAGGTGGCTACCTTATCTTATTTTATCTTTGTCCTTGGGAGCGGGGTTGTTTTTCCCCTGTTATTTTGTATTAATATATTTAATTATTATTTGCTGAGACTGTAATTTTATAGTCATATATGTTCATATATGGTATTAACATTACCAAATATATCCAGGTGTTGGTGTGGGTGGGGGAAAGGGTACTCACTGTTAGTTCTTGTTCAGTAGTTTACTTGAATTTTCTTTATTCTATCGTGGGGTGCCTGGGTCAAGGGTGGGTCACTGGTTGGGAGAGGTTATGATGGGGTTTTTTGGAAAGGAAGTATTGCCCTCTGGGAATAAGGGGGAAGATCTCCATTTAAATACGTTTTATACGTTTTTTTTACTATTTAGAAATAGTTTTTCTTATTATACTGATCTGAATGTACTAAAGAGCTTTTATTTTTGTGAATTTTATATGCTCTATGCTCGGGATGTTTTGGATAAATACGGGTTTTGTTGTGATCTGATGTTAACACATTCCGAGCATGTATATCACTGCTCAATTTATGTGTTATCCGTTGGATTTTTTTTTATCTCTTGAATAATATAAGAATTTTAATGATACACTCTGGTTAGTTGTAAGTTAGATGAGTAGTTAGATGAGTTTTGTCTTTTTTTTCTCTCGGTTTTTTTTTCTTGTTTGATAGATTTTGGTTATCATTTATTTAAGATTTAACTGTATATCAATGTTTATACTTGGGTTTTTTTTTAAGTTTTCTTTTGTAAACTTGTTAAAACATGTTAAAATTTTCAATAAAAATATCTTTAAAAAAAGAAAATCATCAGGTGCACAGATAAGATGGATAGCAAGGTCCTTTAACTATGTAGGTGAGTTCAAAACTAAGGGGTAAATTTTTAAGTAGAAAAATTTAAAAAGAACATGAGGGGCAGCTTTTTTACATCGAGAGTTTTTCGTATGTGGAATGAACTGCCAGAGGAAGTGGTGGATGCAGGTACAGCTATAACATTTAAAAGACATTTGAACAGGTACATGAATAGAAAAGGTTTGGATGGATATGGGCCAAATGCAGGCAACTGGAATTGAGTTTGGGAACGTAAGTCGATGTAGACTAGTTGGATCGAAGGGTCTGTTTCCATGCTGGATGAATCTATGGCTCTGTTTCACTTAGTTTATAGTCTCATCAGAAAAAAATGCCTCTTATAGTGCATGACTCTTTCCATACTGAGCTGGAGGGTCAGCCTGAGATTTTTATGTTCAAATTTCTGGAACATAGGAGCATAGGTGGGCCATTTGACCCATTGCACTTGCTCCACCATACAGCAAGATCATAGCTGAACTTCAATCTCAACTTCATTTTCCCACACTATCTCCATATCTCTGTATATCTTTAAGATCTTGAACCTATAACTTTAGGTTCAAGAGGTGAAAGCATGAGCAAGTGAGCCACACTGTTATCGCCATGTGATTATGCTTTACAGTCAGAATATGACCCTGAGCCACCCTTAAGGTGATCTTTGGAGAGGTGACCAAAAGCTTGGTCCAGGCGATACATGTTGAAGAGCATAATGAAAGAGAAAGGGGAGTCTGGAGAGTTTGGGGAGGGATTCCCAGAGCTTACAGCCTAGGCAGCTGAGAGCAAGACACCAGATACCTCAGAGTACAATGATCAGATAGGCCAGTGGGCTGAGAAGTGGCAGATGGAGTTTAATTTAGATAAGTGTGATGTGTTGCATTTTGGGACAGCAAATCTTAGCAGTTAATGGTAGCAGGTAAGGTCCGAGGGAGTTTTGCTGAACAAAGAGACCTTGGAGTGCAGGTTCATAGCTCCTTGAAAGTAGAGTCACAGGTAGATAAGATAGTGAAGAAGGCATTTGGTATGCTATCTTTTATTGGTCAGAGTATCAAGTATAGCAGTTGGGAGGTCATGTTGCGGCTGTACAGGCCACTGTTGGAATGTTGCATGCAATTCTGATCTCCTTCTCATTGGAAGGATGTTGTGAAACTTGAAAGGGTTCAGAAAAGGTTTACAGGAATGTTACCAGGGTTGGAGGATTTCAACTGTAGAGAGAGGTTGAATAGGTTGGGACTGTTTTCCCTGGAGTGTTGAAGGCTGAGGGGTGACCTTATAGAGATTTATAAAATCATGCGAGGCATGGATAGGATAAATAGACAAGGTCTTTTCCCTGGGGTTGGGGAATCCAGAACTAGAGGGCATAGGTTTAGAGTGAGAGGAGAAAGATATAAAAGAGACCTAAGAGGCAACCTTTTCACGTAGAGGATGGTACGTGTATGGAATAAGCTGCCAGAGGAAGTGGTGGAGGCTGGTACAATTGCAACATTTAAAAGGCATCTGGATGGGTATATGAATAGGAAGGTTTTGGAGGGATATAGGTCGGGTGCTGGCAAGTGGGACTAGATTAAGTTGGGATAACTGATTGGCATGGACGGGTTGAACCGAAGGGTCGGTTTCCGAGCTTTACATCTCTATGACTCTATGAGTGGGACTTGAACCCACAACCTTCTGATTCAGAACTGTACTTTAGGGGCAGCACAGTGGCTTAGTGGTTAGCACTGCTGCCTCATAGCACCAGGGACCATGGTTTGATTCCACCCTTGGGTAACTGTCTGTGTGGAGTCTTCACATTCTCCCTGTGTCTGCATGGGTTTCGTCTAAGTGCTCCAGTTTCCTCCCACAGTCCAAAGATGTGCATATTAGGTGGATTGGCCATGCTAAATTGTCTATAATGTCCAGAAATGTGTAGGCTAGATGGATTAACTATGAGAAATGCAGTGTTATAGGATAGGGTTGTGTGGATCTGGGTAGGTTGCTCTTAGGAGGGTCAGTATAGGTTCAATAGGCCAAATGACCTGCTTCCACACTGTAAGGATTCTATGATTCTAAGTGACAGCCTACCTACTGAACAACAGCAGGGCTGGTATATACAAGTATCTTTAATAAAGGGATCTTCACTCTGCGTCATGGGCAACCTTTTAACTCCCCTAGTGCCAGTGATTGGGTAAGTCCAGACTTTCCTTTGCCCCATCATTGGCTGCATTGACCTTGTGCTCTAGAGTTCCCTCCCTAAACTTCACCTTTGTATCTCCCCTTTAAGAGGCTCCTCAAAACATACCTCTTTGACCAATGTGGCTTGATGTCAAATTCTGTATGAAACCATCTCTGAGAAAAACTTTGGAAAGTTTCCCATGTTAAAGTCACTATATAAATAGTTGTTTCCACTTTGTAATCTAACATGTGAAAAGTAGCGAATGTAACTAGATATTGGGCATGAATGTCAGCTTCCATAAGTCATGTCTGAAGGAGAGGAAAATACTGTTGCCTAAAATCTTTAAAAGAAAGGTTGATAATTCTGGCACGGGGCTGAAGTGCCAAATGGCTTGTTTATATCCTGCAACATTCTACTAAACAAAATCAAAGAAAAAAAAGTTTTTTCATTGTCTTAGGACATCACAGGATGTACTTTACAATTAATGAAGTCCTTTTGAACTGTGGCCACTGTTGAAATGTTAGAAACCAGAACATGAAGTGCCTGCCAAGGAGAATTGGCAAATATTTTCTTGGTTCAAGTGGATTTAATAATGACTGTGCAGCATTGGTTGCAACTTTAGCACTGAAATCACCTAATGCTCAGACTACTGTCTAACTGTGAGCATTAATGCTGAGTAATTCTTGACCACAAATACTAATAAACCCTTGCAGATGAAATAACTTTATTCTAATGTGCTTTCCTTGTAGGTGGCACCATAGCCTTGCCAGCAAGACACAAGAGATGAGGTTTTGAACACCATCTGCTTTCAGACTTTCATTAGACAAATATACTGTTATGTACTCGATTCTCTCCTCGCATTAGAGGTAGGCTTGCTGGCTATTTTCCAAGTTAAATACGTCACTTGGATCTATAAATTATTTCTGATGAACAGAGATACTTTCATCAACAGTATCGGAGCAATTATTCCAGACCTGCCCAATAGCAAATATTGTTCTTATGTCTGTCAAAAGCTGAACTACATGCAATTTAAAACAAAAATCTATTTTAAAAAAATAGCTGGAACTATTTTTAATTCTGAATGATAAAGTAGACTAATAAAAATCTAATTCTGTTCAGCACTTTAATTTTGTTTTGCTTTGGGAGCTTTGAAGGAGACCATTCAGCCCCTGAATCCTGTTCCACTGTTTAATTAGATTGGGATTGATCTGTAACTTGGTTTCATGCATCCACCTGCATTCTTAATACTTTACAATGTGGCAAAATAAAAACCTGTTGATGTTAATTTTGTAATTTTCAATTGATTTCTGCAGATTTCTGCAATCTTTTGTGTGAAGGAGTTTTTGCTGTTTCATGGGATGTCAGTGTCACTCGCTCGGCCAGCATTTGCAATTATGCCATACAAACCTGTGTAGAGAATCAGCTAAGTCTAGAACAAGATCCCTGTGTGGTCACTCATGACTTCCCTGGCCCCTGAGGAACTCAGTAATTATATCTAATTAGCTGACAACTCATGTAACTATTGTTGTCTGGCAATAATTTACACCCTGTGGTTAAAAGCCAGTCCCACTTTGGGCATCTGGTGTGGAAGGGTGTGGGCAGATTGGAGGATCTCCTCATGGGTCTGCCCTTGGGCCCAGCAATGCTGGCTATGAGCAGGTCCAGGCAGCGGGCTGTAGGGGAGATGTTTCTGTCTCTCTTCCACAGTTATGTTAGTGTCCGGGTGTCCTTGGAGAGGGAGCACGTGGTGTCCATCAATCCAAAGATGTGCAGGTCAGGTGGATTGGCCATGCTAAATTGCCCATAGCGTTAGGTGCATTAGGCAGAGGGAAGTGGGTCTGGGTGGGTTACTAATCGGAGGGTCAGTGTGGATTTGTTGGGCCAAAGGGCGTGTTTCCACACTGTAGTGAATCTAATTTAATCTAATCTTGTTGCCTTTAGAGCAGGTGAGCACTGCAGGGAATACAGTGCTCTGTCTCCCTCTCCAATTCCATTTTGGTGTAGTCCTTTCCCACTTACCCAATGCCCCCCATCCCTTTACTTTTGATGGTTTGCATTGACCTTAATGGGCACTACATATAAATATTTAATTGGCTGCATGAGTGATTGCTGGTGATGGTTTGTAATTTATATAAAAAAAAACAGTCATGTTGATTTTGGTGGTGGGGAGGTCACTCACTTGTGTGTGTTAACACTTTGGACAGAAAAAAAGAGCAAAAGAGAAAAGTCACAGTGATTTAGTGCTACTCGAGGTATGTGAATCCAGGTTTGTATGGCACAATCGCAAATGCTGGCCTAGCCAGTGACACTCACATCCCATGAAACAGCAAAACCTTCTTCACTCAAACGATTGCAGAAGTCTCTAAAAGGCTGTTGAGATTATGGCATCAATTGAAAATCTCAGTTTGTATGAGTAAAAAAAAATCCCTCTTCTTGTTAAGACTCTCTAGTTGTTCATTCTCTGTTTACCAAATGGGCCCAAAGGCCGAGTGAGAAAGGAAAGCTGGGAATGGTTGGTTCTACAGTACATAGAATGATGTCACAACTAAATTTACTGCAATTTCTTTTCCTCTATTATAGCTGTTGTATCTATCAGGCACCCATATCTTAAAAAAAAGTCTTACTCCAAACTTGATAGTCTCTCTCCACCTTTTTAAGATTGAAGAAAGTATGTTTCTGCAGCAATGTTTCTGCTTAAAAGAGATGTGTGAGGCAAGTTTTTCTCACAAAGGGTGTGAGTGCCTGGAACATGCCTGGAAGCAGACACAATAACACCATTCAATAAGGATCTGGACAAATACGTGATAGGGAGAAAATAGAGGGATACAGATCCTGTAAGTGAAGACAGTTTTAGTATGGAAGGGCAAAACGTGTCAGTGTAGGCTTGAAGGACCGAACGGCCTGTTCTTGTGCTGTATTACTCTTTGTTCTTTGTTTGTGCTAAAATATAAAAATCTTGTACCTTTGCAGATTTGCTCTAAATGTTTTCCCAAATGTAAAATAATATGTCGGCAATTGCAATGTAAATCTTCTTTGTAAATTTATAACATATTGTTGCCAACTTGCATCACCACCTCTAATAGGCAGAATGTAATTATGGCCCAGAGGATGATGTGAAGAGAAGAGGCAGTTGATCTAGGGCTAGAAGGGAGTGGGTTGAGAAGAGTGGTTGGTGAACCAGTGATTAGGTTTCACTGGATATCGTTGGACAGAAGAATCACTGAAAGATAAGAAAAAGGCAGTTGGAGTTGGCACTTGTAAGGAAATACTGAAATCATTGAGGCCTTCAGAGAGCAACCAGAGAAGCACAGAGGGCATATGTGGTTTTATTCAAATGTTGGGAGAGCAGCAGCAGATTGGAAGCAACTTTGAGGGATTGGGTTAGGAATCAGAGAGGCAAAATGTGCACCTGAATATCATACTAACTAGAATCTAAGTGAAATGTATGACAATTATTAGCAGACCATCAAGCAATCTCTAAAAATGTTGCACTGCATTAGATTGTAGTTTGGTATGCGGTCCAGTGATACATCTGTAGCTGTCATAAATATAAAACAATGACTACTAAATCCAGTGGGCAATTCAGCAGAAATGTCTTCATTCTGAGAGTTTAGAACTCAGTAGTTGAAGAGCATAGAATATAGGCACTTAAGGGGAAGCTAACTATGTACATGAGAGTGAAAGGAATAGAATATTTATAGCAGTGGGATGAAGAGGGTAGGAGGAGGTTTGTGTGGAGCCTAAAGACTCGTGTGGATGACTTTCTGTGTTGTAAATATTATGTAACATTAGACTGTCTCCCCAGAGGTAGCCTCACACATCTTTCTCAAATGAGTTTCAGGTAACTCCACACTCTTTAAAAACAATACATTTCTTTAAATTGATGGTGTAATGAAAATCTCTTGGCAACATTGTGATCTGTTGATCTTTCTGGCCTATGAGATGTCCTATATGTAATTAATTCAGCATCACTTGACAACTAGATAAACACTACAGAACGTTAGTAAAATGTGATCTTTATTTATTCTTAGAGGCCAATTGGAAAATATTTGGTTTGGCTTGTAAGAGTAAAGGCAAAGATGGTCCTTACCAGATTATTGAGAGTGGTGGGACTGCATCAGTTCAATGGCTGGAGGAAGACCATACAATTTATTCTATTGAACAGAAGAATCATTTTGCTTTGAATTACCCAGCAATTGACTTCAGTCCTCCTCAGCCAAACAGAGTAACTCAGTTCTTTTGGTAGCAGATTGATTTGCTGAGTCAGGTGTGAAGGCTTTGCTGAGGTTGGATTTAAAATGACGCATTTCAGTTTGCACCAAGGAAATGCCATTAGTTGCCTTGAGTAATGGGCCCATTCTTTTAAGTCATCCGTCTCAGTGAACAGATGAGGTAATAGCTTTTGCTGTGTCTGAATTTAAGGGCAAGCTTGAAGCACTCTGAGAATGTCAGTCAATACCTTTCATTATGTGCCTTGTTAACCTTTTAAGCTCCAGTACAAGGATTCATGTCAATGCAATTTACAAGATTATTTTAAGAAAGAGATACATGGGTTAAAGCAGAATACGCAGGATGCTGAGAGCTGAAGGAGTAGGCCCTATTTACACAGGAAAGGAAGAACAAACTGTTGCTGCATTAAGAAATCTAAGATCATTGAACATTCTCATTGAGTAATTCAGCTGCTAATTTTTGTTTGGAAAGTGCTAAAAGAAAGAAAGACTTTTATTTATATGGCATATTTTAAGTACATCAAAATTTCAAATGCCCCATTGTGTATTAAGTACCTTTAACTGTTAAAATGTAAGGAAATACAACAGCCAATTAGTACACAGCAACGTTCCACTAGCAGCAACATTGAAATGAGCAGATAATCAACTTATAATGTTAATTTTGGGATAAATATTTACTAGGATGCTGGGGAGAACTGCCTGACCCGACTTTGAATTAATGCCAAATGAACATTTTAAGTTCACCTGAGAATGCCTCAATGTAACATCTCATCAGAACGCTGCTACCTCTGACAGTGTCATAGTTCCTCAATATTGCACTGTGAATGTCAACCCAGTTTTCATGGAAAAGCGCAGCAGGTCAGGCAGCATCCAGGGAACAGGAGAATCGACTTTCGGGCATAAGCCCTGAAGAAGGGCTTATGCCCGAAATGTCGATTCTCCTGTTCCCTGGATGCTGCCTGACCTGCTGCGCTTTTCCAGCAACACATTTTCAGCTCTGATCTCCAGCATCTGCAGACCTCACTTTCTCCCCAGTTTTCATGGAACCTACTGTCTGAGGTTAGGTTCCATTATCTAGCTGTAAGCAATAGTTAACACTTTAATTATTAGATCTTACCCATTGGCACATAGTGGCTTTGTCAGTTATGAAACTTTCCTTTCATAATAACTTGAATTTATATGGTGTCTTTATTGTTGTAAAATATCCAAAGATGTTTCACATGGAGGGATTATTAAATAAAATTTTAAGCTGAGCCACATAAGATATTAGGAAGGTGATTAAATGTTTGGTCAAAGAAATAGGCTTAAAGGAGCAGACTGAGAAGTCACATGACACCAGGTTATCGTCCAACAGGTTTATTTGAAATCACAAGCTTTTGGAGCTCTGCCCCTTCATCAGGTGAAGTTAACTTGATGAAGGAGTAGTGCTCTGAAAGCTTGTGATTTCATATGCCTATTGGACTATAACCTGGTGTTGTGTAACTTCTGACTCTGTCCACCCCAGTCCAACACTGGTACCTCCACATTAAGGGAGCAGAGAGAGGCAGTTTAGGTAAAGGATTCAAGAGTTCAGCAGCCAGACAACTGAAGGCAGAGCAGTTAATGATAGCATGATGAAAATCAGAGATGCCAAAGTGGTCAAAATTGGAGGACGGTTATGGCTGAATGAGGTTGCACAGATAGCCTAACAAAAAAAAAAATCCCAAGCCAATTAAAAGGTTTAACGGGCTTTTCAGACAGTGCTTGCACCGAGGGTATTGCCATGAAGGTGGAGTAGAGAGTAATCAAACAAAAAGCACATTTTATTGGAGTAATTGCACTTTTCCAATTGCAAAGAATTATTCACTGGAACTTTCAGAAGCTCTTTTTACTATACTCACTTGTCTATCCTGCACAGTGTAACACAATTTCCTGATTCTTTCAGTCTGTCTTCTGCTTATAAGGAGGACCGATTTCACCACAGTGGATCAAATGGCATCACTCTGGGCTGCCACCTGCATGATTCTATATCAGAGATTTGAAATGATAACTGCATCCAAATTTCCTCTGTCCACATTCTGGTATTTGAGCATGCCTACAACAGCAATTAGTTATATGATGGTGCTATTTCAGGTCAAGTTATTGGAGGAATCTTGATGGCTCTGGGAAAGTTAAAGCCAGACTCAGAGAGTAAAATGAGCTTCATTTCAGCACAGCAGGGAACTGGGAAACTGGACAATCTTTCAGGGTGGCCTGGGTAGAATAAGTGAAGACATTTGCACACAAATGACTGTGTCGATCAGGCTGTGATAGAAAGCAGAAAACCAGGCACAAACATGATGTAAATCAAGGAGAAAATTGGAATATTTTAGAATTTTATGACACAGTGCTCATTGGGTGTGCTATAAATACACTATAGCATTGTCCAGGGATTTAACACCTTCTGTTATGCTGAAAAACGTTACTGCAAACGGCCCCACCACACAGTCGGTTAGGAACATAAATCCTTGTTTGATTCTAAAATACGAGACACAAAATACCATAAAATAAAAAATATAATGAAAGTAGTTAAGATTTAGCTGTCTGGTTCTATATCTTGGTTGGGGAGTAGGGAATAAACTGATGTATGAAGTATAAAACTTCATGAACTGCTTACTTATTCTTCAAGATAGTTGGGAAGACTGGGGCCCCTACATGATTTAACAATTTCTGTTCAAGTTTATTGGTCTGCGTTTGGAAGTTTTGCCTTAATATGGATCGATAATAATGTAAACATCATTGACATTTCCCCATTATTATAGAAGCTGACCATTTCTTGTGTGCATAAGGCCATCTATTACATGTACTAACATGGCAAATGTAGTCCAATTGCAGACCTGCAGAGTTCTCTGAATATAACAGAGTACACTCAGTTCCAGAGTTAATAGTAGCAATGTTCAATTCAGTTTAGCAACGGGGCAGGAATGGGCTTATTGCAAGGGTTTAAATAGGTCACTCAGGACAGTTTGGAGGTCAATGAAAAGTAATTCTGAGAATGTAAATAACTGGAGCAAGAGACTATGATAAGGGAGGACTCTAAACTGTAGAGCAGTACTTAGCAGTACTGCTGGGAGGACATCTGAAGTGAGGAATAAAGACTGGCTGGATAGCCCTGTGCTATTCTACAATAACTTGAGGAAGAATTTCTAGGAATCTGTGAGCAGCTAAGCATTGAAATCAAGATTCAGAAAAAAAGCTCAGGGATTTGGGGCAGCACAGTGGCCCAGTGGTTAGCGCTGCTGCCTCACAGCACCAGGGTCCCAGGTTCAATTCTAGCCTCAGGTGACTGTCTGTGTGGAGTTTACACATTCTCCCTGTGTCTGCGTGGGTTTCCTCCCACAGTCACAAAGATGTGCAGGCCAGGTGAATTGCCCATAGTGTTAGGTGCATTAGTCAGAGGGAAATGGGTCTGGGTGGGTGACTCTTCGGAGGGTTGGTGTGGACTTGTTTCCACACTGTAGGGAATCTAATCTGAGAAGGTCACTGGTTTTGTACTGGGGGAAGTCATGAGAGTCTTGGAAGAAGCATGTGAGCATTAATATTTCTGTGTGTACTATCAGCAAGGATAATGTTTAAGAGAAGGGATCCTAAGTTTCTTTTCCATTTGTGCTAACTCAGAGCCACCGAGTTAAATGAGATTTGTTCACAGTATCTGCTATAGCTTAGTAGGTAGCTCTCTCTTCACTGAGTCTTGGTCTCACTCCAGAGACTTGAGTATGTAACTTTGGCCATGCCTTCAGTCATTTTAGGCTCCAAGATCTGGAATTCTTTCACTCAACCTTTAAGGTGCGCCTTTAAACCAACTTGCCTAACCAACTGCTTTGTCATCTCTCCTAATACGTCACCTTTGACTCAGTCTTTTTTTTTCTGGTAATGCCCTGTCTTGGGACATTTTACTATTTCAAGGCATTAAATAAATGCAAGTTGCAATTGTTCACTTGACCAACTGAGGCATTGAAGTACATTCCAAAATTGTTAAATGAACAAAGATAAATTGTTTGTGGTGTCCAGGGATGGGAAGCTTAGGTGGATTGGCCATGTTAAATTATCTGTGGTATCCAGAGATATGCAGGTTAGGTAAATTAACCATTGTAAATACAGGGTTATGGGGATAGGATGGTGGGGGAGGTGAGCTTACTGGAAGTGGGAGTGCTGAATCTGGGTGGGATGTTTTTCGAAGGGTCATTATAGATTTGATGGGCCGAATGACCTCTTTCTGCACTATAGAGATTCTATCCTATGCTAAAGCACTCCTACTTTAATATGGAACTAGGTGAGACAAGCTCACAGTATGTGGCACCAGAGGTGACTGTGAGGTTAGTGTGAATTAAATCCATCCCAAGCTCAGCTTATGTTTCCTTCTTGGAGGCTGTTGTTTTGCAGAGATAGTGTCCCTGCCTCTGAGCCAGGTATCCCAGTTCAAGTCCCATCTGCTCTAGAGGTGTATAATAACATCTCTCATCTGGGTTGATTAGAAAATATCTCTGTCTCTTTCTCCTTCCCTGCAGACTAGGCCTTGGCCCCAGTCTGGCTCCCTCTAACTCTGCTTCTTAAGTAAAAAGGCAGAAAAGTTTTTATTTGTTAGTTCTGTTGATTGGCACTTTTAATGTTTTCATTAATTACTAATTTTCTCAAATTATCAAATTATTGCCTTGGCATTAGGTTTTTTTCGCTTAGCAAATTGTTTTTCTTCAGCCAACAACATTTTTTTAATTCAATGTAGTGCCAAACCTTATTGTAGTGATCAGAATCAGGGCCAAGTGAATCTCATTGACTATGAGATGCCTGATTGGGGTTGTTAACCTGGGTCCAATCAGGGAGCCCTGACTGACAGATATAAACAGGACATTCAGAAGCTCCTCTTTTCAGGGAAAAATAAAACCAGAGAAATAACAAACAATCAGGAGATTTAGAGAGGCTGCTCATTCTCAGGACTGGCTCTGAGCTGGCTGGCCAGAGCCTATGTACTGTGCACATGTAAATAAAAGGTGACTTGGTGATGAAATACCTGCCTCCTTGGAATTATTTCACTTACTTTTCTGAATTTTACTCATTGGCCCCAGTGAGTTGGGAAAATCATAAAAATGTATTCCCTCAATTGAAAAGCATCAATTACGTGAAGCTTCACCTGTGAACACACTGAGCTATTCGAGATTGCCAAGGCATTGAGTAGTTTGATGATGAGGACTATTTGTGTGGAAGCTGCTTTGTCCAGAGTCTTCAGCTTTTTAATGAGAAATTAAATCAAGGCCCAAGTGCCCTCTTGTCCAGGTGAACAGGAAAGATCTCCCAGTGGTGTTTAAATGAAGAGCAGCAAAGTTATTTCTGATATCGTTGGCCATGCTTATCTCTTATCTGATGTCATTTAACATAAAAACATGATTATCTGGTCATTGTCCCTCATTGTTGTTTGTTGAACCTGCGCTGTGTGAAAATTGCCTGCCATTTCCCTACATTGCAACATTTCAAAAGTATTTGTGAAAGGTGCTATGTAAATGTGGTTTGTTTTTCTGTAATAATGGAGGAGTTGAATGTTTGTGCCCAGTTGCACTAGGCCCCTTGCTGCCCTACCTTGCATCTGCTAACTCAATATAAAGTAGAGATCAAACATGGAGCTATTTCTGGTCTGTAAACTGATATTTGTAAAGAAACATGTAATGATTGCACTTTGTCTTAGAAAGTTGCTTTCAGTGAATGTTCCCTTGAGAATTCTTGTAATTCCGAATTTTATATCATGAACAGATGAAATTAATACTGAAGGCAATACTGCCAATATGAGGTTGTCACAGGTTCAACCAGCGCTGAAACTGAGAATTTAATTCTGATTTAGTGATTTTTTAAAAATGTAATACCATCCAGCTTGCAATAACCATTCTGTGTTACTTCCTGCTATATAAATAGGTTGGAGAGGTTTGGGCAGGCATGGATCTACTCAGATTTATGTAAAAATTTCCTTGTGGATACACATTGCCTGCTAAATTTTAACTTGCATGGGAATTTTATGAGTTTAGATTATAAGTCTTTATACGAAGATTTTGCAGTACATTCATCGTTTATTTAAACATTTCCTGATCACAGTTGTGCCGTTGATTAGGTGAGTGTACAGGCAACCACCTGCAAAATGAGAGCTGGGAAACCTGATGTATGTGTCAGGAATATTTTAGCAATTGACTCTTAATTCATCATTGCCAAAGAGGGAATGAAAAAACAATGATTTTTACAATGTGGAGGTGCTGGTGTTGGACTGGGGTGGGCAAAGTCAGAAGTTACATGACACCAGGTTATAGTCCAACAGCTTTATTTGAATCACAAGTTTTCAGAGTGTTGGTCTACAACCTGGTGTCGTGTGACTAATGATTTTTACAGTAAGATCAGGATATCACAAAGGGATTTACAGCCAGCAAAGTAAGGATACTTGTTCTGGAGAAATTACAACAGTCAATTTGTGCATAGCAAGCTCTCACAAACAGATTTGAGGTAATGACTAGGTTACCTGTCTTTATGGATGTTGGTTAAGGGATAGGTATTGATCAGGACATACCTACTCTTCAAAATTATGTTGTGAGATCTTTACATTCAGCTGAGTGGCCAGACTAGGTTTTGGTGTAATGTCTCATTGTGAAGACAGCACCTCAGGGTACATAGTGTGGACATTAAGGTTTCAGCCTGTACTACAAACTCAAGACTCTGAAGCGTGATTTCAACCTATAACCTCATGCTCAGGAAGAATTATACCCAGTGAAAGGGATCTGACTATTACATGTTCCTGCTATGTTTTTTCACCAGGGAGGATGACCAGCTCACCATAATTCCCATTCATCCTGGAGATCAATCTGTAATATGGAGAGTTTGCAGGTTTTGAAATCACCCATAGTATGTAAATAAATAATCAAGGATCAATTGAATTGGTTGGTTGAGCTCTATTTGATTCATTCTACATGATACCAAGAAACAGCTGAAGGTGCTGGGTACCGCAAAGGCTATGGACCTGACAACATTCTGGCAATTATACTGAAGACCTATACTCCAGAACCAGCCATGACCTTAACCAACCTGTTCCAGTGCAGTTATAACACTGGTATCTTCCCAACAATGTGGAAAATTGCCCGGTTATGTCCTGTGCACAAAAAACAAGACAAATCCAACCTGGCCACTTCCCACCTTATCAGTCTACACTTGATCAGAAGAGATTGGAATGGATCATTGACAATGCTATCAAGTGGCACGTTTAAAGGAATAACCTGATGATCACTTTGGGTTCTGCCAGATCCATTCCTCTCCTGATTTCATTCCAGCTTTTATCCAAATATGGAGAGAAGAGCTGAACTCCAGAGGTGAGGTGAGAGTGGCATCAAGGCAGCAGGCTACCCCTACAAAACTGGAGTCAATGGAATTGAGGAAAACTCACTGCTGATTAAAGTCATACTTAACACATAGGAAGATGCTGTGGCTGTAGGACATCAATAATCTTAACTTATGAATATAGTGTCTTTGGTCCAACCTTCTTCAGCTGCTTCATCAGAAGTGGGGATGTTTGCTTATGATTGCTCAATTTTCAGCTCCATTCGCAACTCCTCCAATATTGAAGCTTCCAAATGCAGCAAGACTGACTGAACTTCCAGACTTCATCACCATTACATGTTGGCAACAGTGTGTCACATCTACAAGATGCATTGCTGTAATATACTAAGGCTACTCCGACAGCACTTTCCAAACTCTCAACATCTAACATCTGGAAGGTCAAGGGCAGCAGATATTTGGGAACACCACCACTTACAAGTTCCCCTCCAAGTCACTTACTTTGGAACTATAATACTGTTCCTTCCCTGTCTTGGAGTTGTATCTATAACAACACTGTGGTACTATCTACATAATTTAGGTTGCAGCAATTTATGAAGGCAGTTCATTGCCATCTTTCACAAGAAAATTAAGGGATGGGCAACAAATATTGGGCTAGCCAATCATAGCAATACCCCATGAACAGAACAAAAGCTCATTTGTCTTAAAGGTTACCCTGACCCTGCCATAATGCAGTTGGTGTGAGCAGCTGGGTTCAGGCAAACATTTTTTAAATGCTTTTAAAAGTATGGGAGGGTCCCCTTTGCAGGTCATCTGTGAAATGAGTCCACAGAGACCGAAATCCTGTCACCAAGTCATCCTTTATTTACACAGGATGTCTGATATTCCTCTTGTCATCTGTCAGTCAGGGCTCCCTGATTGGCCAAATTAACAACTCCACTCAGGGAACTCATATTCTATGAGGTCCACCTGATTGACCTCGTTACAATCATTACAGTCTACACCCCTCATAAATTTCTGCCTGAGGCCTCTCAGCCAGGTGTTTTCTCATTCACTTCGATCAGGTCTGGTCTGTGTTAGACCTCCATTTATCCACTTTGGTTCCCTATCTCTTACTCCCCTTATCAAACAAAGATTTGTCAATCTCAAAATTTTATTTCAATGCCCAGCCTCAACAAATGTTTAGTGTGAGAGAGTTCCAAATACCCATACTCCTTTGTGTAAAGAAGTGCTTCCTGAAATCACTCCTGAGTGGCCTATTTCCAGTGTTAAGGCTGTAACCTCTTGTTTTGAGCTCCCCTGCCAGAGGAAATAGTTTCATTCTCTCTACTTATCTATTCCTTTGATTATCTTAAACACTTCAGTTAGATAACCATTAACTTTCCATATTCAAAGGAATGAACTGGGCAGTAACACGCACAAACTGTCAGATAACCTGCTCCCTAATATGCACCACCTAACCTCACAGTTATTGCTTGATTTTCTTGTTCATTTAACAATAGATGCGTGTGAATGGGATCATGAGGGTGTTGAAATGTGAACAAAGTTTGAGAGGTAGCTGACAGCTCCAGAAGAATCCATGCCCTGGTTGGAGAGGAAATGAGTGGGGAAACTTAGTTTAAAACCTTACAATAGGTCTTGTTTCACCAACACAAATAGGTTCGAGCATAGGTGACCACTCCCTGACCTGGGAGTTTCTGGTTTCTCACAGCTGTATTGTAAACAAAATTATAAATTACTAGATGTCTGTTATATTAAATATGACATTTGCACAGAAGCTCTGCCTCTCTAATACTTTTTATTGACAAAACCATTAACAATGGTGTTGCATTAAAAAATATCAGAACTGTGCCTGATATGGCAACTGTAGTTTTGTGTTGAGGACTTTCTTTTCCAACTGGTTGTTGGTTAACAAAGACATATTGGGTTGTGTTCCTTTTATCTGTCACTGAAAGTGAAAAGGGCTCAGTAGAAACCATGGAAGTTTCAGACCTTTTACATGGTGACTTCAGGAAGTGGATGACACTCTGGGCATTTTGATCTTCCACAATGGAAACCTGGATTTACCACGTAATGTAAGCTTATAACTTCCCTAATGGCCATAAGATCTCCGGCATGAGACGAGATTAGATAGTCTTTTAATTTTTTTTTGTCTATTTACCTTCTGAAGGGAGCTGGTCATGGAGGCAGTAGCAGTGACAGCAGTGGCTGGTGTGCCTTGGCAAAGCTCTGGCAGTCAACAACATTGCAGCTTCTTCAAGCTAAAAGTAAAACTCCTACAATGGCTATTCTTACATCCCCTCATCTACTATTGGACGAACTCATGCATGTGTGTACAAGGGAATAAGAAAAGGATATCCAAACTCGTCTCATGCCACAGACCTTACTGCTGTTAAGGATCATGGAAGGGTCTGGGGCTTGGAGCAGTACCAGAGTGGGACTCTAGCTGTCTTTGATGAGACTGATTCGGAGATGCCGATGTTGGACTGGGGTGTACAAAGTTAAAAATCACACAACACCAGGTTATAGTCCAACAGGTTTAATTGGAAGCACACTAGCTTTTGGAGCGACGCTCCTTCATCAGGTGATTGAGGAGCGTCGCTCCAAAAGCTAGTGTGCTTCCAATTAAACCTGTTGGACTATAACCTGGTGTTGTGTGATTTTTAACTTTGATGAGACTGTTAGTGAGCGCAGAAGGCGGTCGGTGGTAAGACAGCAGCATGGAGGCGCAGGGATTGAAGATTGAGCCCAGCACGGGAGAGAGACATCAAGCCCAGTGCAAGGGAGAGATTGAGCCCTCTTGGGAAGTGCAAGCCCTCTTGGGAGAACTCAGCATGGTGCAACTGCAGACCCATGGTAAAAGAAGGACAATGATGTTGAACTTTTAACTTATTCTTTATTTTTTGACTTTTATACCTATAATTTTGTACCTAGGTACCTTGCACCTAAGCTGGTGCCAACAATGGTGACACTGTACATTTTTCATAGTACTCCTGTACCCGTGCACTTGAATGCATGCGACAATAAAATCTAATTCTAATTCTATTAGGTGAATCACAATTAAAGAAATCTGAGAACCTGTTTAGCGTGTTCAACAGGAAGCATTGTGTGGAAATGATGATAATAAACCTATTTTTACAAAATATTCTGAGGACACGCCTTCTTTGTCGAAGCTGGCACTTATCACCCATTGAGAAGTTGGTGGTGGGTCTTCTTGAATTGCTGCGGTTCGTGTGGTCAAATTGCTCCCACAGGACTACTGGGGAGTTTCAGGATTTGTTCAGGTCAGGATAGTGTCTGATTTGGACAAGTTCTTGGAGGTGATAGCATTACCAAACACCTGTTACCTTTGACCTTTCAAATAGTATTGGCCCTCAGTTTGGGAGGTAATGCTGAAGGAGACTTGGGAGTGTTGCACAGCACCTCATGGACAGCGAACACAGGAGCCATTGGTGAGCCCATAGTGGAAGGAAATGAATGTTGAGGTTGGTAGATGGGGTGTCACTAAAGCAGACTGCTTTGACCTGATGAGTTTCGTTTGCCTTTGAGTACTACTGCAGCTGCACTCATCCCAGTTCCAGCTACTAGGGTGTATTCCATTATGGATGATGGGAGCCTTTAGGAAGACAGAGAGTATGATTTTTTTATTTAACCTATTTTTCTAAAAATATTGAAAATATTTTGTTTGAAAATATTGGATTAATCTGCGAACAATTTTTGTCAACACATTGCAGCATTGGTCAATTACATTAATAATAGGATCTCAGCATTGGGAATATTGGCTCAATAATTCTCTTTCTCCATTGTTGTTGATTTTCCACCATTTTCTGTTTTAGTTCCAGATTTATAACTATGAAGACCCTGTTGCATCACTGGAAAACTATAACTCTATCATGGAAATAGTGTTTTATTTTCTGGGTTTCATTTTTAAACTATTTCCTCACAGTATCCTTGAACAACCTAGTTCTGATTTAAAGTTTTGCCTCATTGTCTGCCTACTCCTCCAGTGCAGCAAGTTTCTCTTTCTCCACCCTATAAAATCCTCTAATCATCTTAACCCCTTCACCGAGAACACTGCTTAACCATGCAGTGCATATAATAGATAAAGACTTCTTCTGGCACTGTGATAATACCCCTACCTCTGAGCCAGGAGGCCCAGATTAAGGTGTATACCAATATATCCAAATAGATTGATTAGAAAATAAATATCTATATTAACATTGTTCTCTCTGCACCTTCTCTGCCACTATAACACTGTATTGTGCACTCTGTTCTGCTACCCTGATGCACTTTAAATGATACAATCTGCCTGACTAGCATGCAAAACAACACTTTTCACTGTATCTTGGTACATGTGACAACAATAAATAAAACTCAAACTCAAATAATGGATAATGATTGCCTTTTGTTTACACTTTCACTTATCCACAGAGATGAGAGCTACTTGGAACTTTGAACTGTCAATCAACAGTTTGACATCATTATTATAAACACAAAATGAATAAAATACAGAAAAACCACAATGATGTTCTCTTAATGCTGTGCTATAGACAGTAACATATCCTAAGGTGGTTCATAGGAGTTTCAGGACAAAATTTGACACTGAGCCACTAAGAGATATTAAGCAGAGGTTTTATGGAGCCTTTAAAGGAAGACAGAGACATACAGAGTTGGAGAGGTTTAGGAAGGGAATTCCAGAGCTCAGAATCTGTGCAACTGTACAATGGTGGGACAATCAAAATTGTGGATGAGCAAGTGGTCAGAGAAGGAACGGTGCACATTTCTTGGAGCACTGGAAGATGTTACAGAGATGCAAAACTAATCAACCATAACTTACAGACTAACTGATTCAATAAGTCAAATAACATAAACTTGTTTAGTTAAAAGTAAAACTTACCTGTTCTAAATGTTTACAACAAGTGTGGCAAAAGCCTTCATGGGTCCAATATGTTCAAGTATTAGATTATTTTTGGAAATTGTGTTAAAGATAAGTTGCAACCATTCTCATTCTAGGCATAAAGGACGCCTTTATCATAAACCAGGCTATGTCATGAATGCAAAAACATTTCAGAAGAAATACCTGTGAATTTAGTTGATTAGAAAAAAAATCCATTTACAAATGCACTTACTGCAATTAACTTGCCTTGTGCAGTTGTCTTTGCTTGGACATTGCGAATACTGGTTAAATTACTGAATAAACCAAATATATTCATGAACTGGTGATCAAAACAAGAACAATTTAGGAGCAAATTACTGCAGTTGCTGTACTGAAAAACAAATGCTGGAGATCACCACAGGTCAGGCAACATCCATGGAGAGAGAACAAGCTAACGTTTCAAGTCTAGGTGACTCTTCATCAAAGCAATATATCTGTTTAACAAGACTTAACTTGATCCTTGGCTTACATCAGGACATGTTTCAATACAAAATGAGGTGACACAACAATAGTTTATTTCCTCCTTGAAAGGGCGCATTTTAAAACTGAGGTGATGATCAAAGAGAGACCTCTCATACGGAATTCACACAATACGGATCTGATATAGGAGCTACTGGTATCCAAAACATATGCAGAAGAAGTACTGTTGGCAATAAATACTGTTGGTTAATTTATCTGCATCATGTTCCTCTTGATTTCATCCATTTTAAGGAGTTCCTTAAAATTGATCTTTAGGCAATCTTTTGGTCATCTATCCAATCATTATCTCTTATGGTTGAATGTCAAATTTTGTTTGCTAACATTTCCACATCGTGCATTAGGATGCTTTATTTTGTTGTGATATGTAAATGTACACTGTTGATCTTTGTCTCTTAAATAATGGGCAAAGAAGCATTCTAAAAATTTGTTCATGAGTGATTCCCTTTATCCCAAGACAAGCACCAATTCTTTAAATAAGATGTCAAAGACACGATCTTGTCTCAACATTTCCCGTAGAATCACAGCCAAAGGATAAAAAATAAATGTATACTATTTTGTCACTATTATCAGCTGCTGTGATATTCTGACCTAAAGCCCAGCATTGGGTGAATATTTAGATTTACCATCAGGGTGCCTTCTGCATATAGAATCATGTCACTGGGGCCTTGTTTAAACAGGGAGATTCATTGCAGTGTGTTTCTTGAATAGCAAAAGTAAAAAAAGTTCTCTGTCAGGGCTGAACTGATGGTTGGTTTGTTGATCTAGGGCTATGATTCTCATTTTGTTTTTCTGGATGCCAGCATGAACATGAGAGGCAAAGGGCCCCCTTCTTAGCTGTAAACACCTTACAATTCTATGATGCAATGCAGACTTTCAGTTGAGCCTAATAACCATTACTCCAAAGATTGAGTAACATTCAGAGCGCAGTTTTAGTGAGAGGGGTGGGGGAAAAGTCATTTCAGAAACAGTGGAAGCTGTGATAGGACATTTTCTGAATTTGTGATCTAAGAAAAACCTCCAAATCTTTATCAATCTTGCAATAAGGGCCCTAAATAAAGGGGAATTTTCACTATGAAGATCTAATTTCATGTTAATCTGATGCTAAATTTAAATTTTGGAAGTGCTACCAAAGTGACCTTCTGATGGAAGGCCATCTCAACTTTAAACAGTAACTCTGTTTCTTACCACAGAAGTGCCAATCAACAGAACATTTTGCAGCATTTTTATATTCTGCTTCCAGAAAAGGAAATGTTAGCACAGATAAGTACCAAAGAGGTGGCTATATAGGATGAAAGAGAGAGAAAGGGTTTAGGGCCCAGGCAGCTGATGGCTTGGTGCCAATGGAGGGAGTAAAATAAATTGGGTTGCACAAGAAGTCAAAGACATGGAAGATAAGCACCTTATAGAGCTTTATAAAATCATAAAGGACATGGATAGGGTGAATAGTAAAGGTCCTTTACCCAGAGTAGTGGAGCTCAAAACTAAAGGGTATAGGTTGAAGGTGAGAGGGGTAAAGGGACCTAAGAGACAACCTTTTCATGTAGAGGATGGTATGTGTATGGAATGACCTGCTAGAGGAAGTGGTAGAGGCAGGTACAATTACAACATTTAAAAGGCATTTGGATAGGTATATGATTGGGAAGGGTTTGGAAGGACATGGGCCAAATGCTGTGGTTCTGTTCGCCGAGCTGGAAGTTTTTGTTGCAAACGTTTCGTCCCCTGGCTAGGCGACATCATCAGTGCTTGGGAGCCTCCTGCGAAGCGCTTCTTTGATGTTTCCTCCAGTGTTTATAGTGGTCTGTTCCTGTCGCTTCCGGTTGTCAGTTTCAGCTGTCCGCTGTAGTGGTTGGTATATTGGGTCCAGGTCGATGTGTTTGTTGATGGAGTTTGTGGATGAATGCCATGCCTCTAGGAATTCCCTGGCTGTTCTCTGTCTGGCTTGCCCTATGATAGTAGTGTTGTCCCAGTCAAATTCATGTTGCTTGTTGTCTGCGTGTGTGGCTACTAAGGATAGCTGGTCGTGTCGTTTCGTGGCTAGTTGATGTTCATGTATGCGGATTGTTAGCTGTCTTCCTGTTTGTCCTATATAGTGTTTAGTGCAGTCCTTGCATGGTATTTTGTACACTACATTCGTCTTGCTCATGTTGGGTATCGGGTCCTTCGTTCTGGTGAGTTGTTGTCTGAGCGTGGCTGTTGGTTTGTGTGCCGTTATGAGTCCTAGGGGTCGCAGTAGTCTGGCTGTCAGTTCCGAGATGCTCCTGATGTATGGTAGGGCAAGCCAGACAGAGAACAGCCAGGGAATTCCTAGAGGCATGGCATTCATCCACAAACTCCATCAACAAACACATCGACCTGGACCCAATATACCAACCACTACAGCGGACAGCTGAAACTGACAACCGGAAGCGGCAGGGACAGACCTCTATAAACACCGGAGGAAACATCAAAGAAGTGCTTCGCAGGAGGCTCCCAAGCACTGATGATGTCGCCTAGCCAGGGGACGAAAGGTTTGCAACAAAAACTTCCAGCTCGGCGAACAGAACCACAGCAACGAGCACCCGAGCTACAAATCTTCGCACAAACTATGGGCCAAATGTTGGCAAATAGGACTAGAATAATTTAGGATATCTGGTCGGCATGGACAACTCAGACCGAACAGTCTGTTTCCATGTTGTACAGCTCTATGACTCAGAAGGTTGTGGGGCTGCACAAGGTTACAGAGATAGGAAATGACAAGATCATTGATGGATTTGAAAACAAGGATAAGAATGTTAGAGTTGAGGCAGCATGTGCAGACGACACAAAGGTTGGAGGTGTCGTTGACAGTATAGAGGACTGTTGTAGGCTGCAGCGTGACATTGATAGGTGCAGAGATGGGCTGAGAGGTGGCAGATGGAGTTCAACCTGGGTAAATGCGAAGTGATGCATTTTGGAAGGTCGAATTTGAAAGTTGAGTACAGGATTAAAGACAGGATTCTTGACAGTGTGGAGGAACAGTGAGATCTTGGTGTGCAGGTACATAGATCCCTTAAAATTGCCACCCAAGTGGACAGGATTGTTAAGAAAGCATATGGTGTTTTGGCTTTCATTAACAGGGGGATTGAGTTTAAGAGCCATGAGATCTTGTTGCAGCTCTATAAAACTTTGGTTAGACCACACTTGGAATACTGTGTCCAGTTCTGGTCGCCCTATTACAGGAAAGATGTGGATGCTTTGGAGAGGGTTCAGAGGAGGTTTACCAGGATGCTGCCTGGAATGGAGGGCTTATCTTACGAAGAGAGGTTGACTGAGCTCGGACTTTTTTCATTGGAAAAAAGGAGGAAGGGGGGATCTAATTTAGGTGTACAAGATTATGAGAGGCATAGATAGAGTTGATAGCCAGAGGCTTTTTCCCAGGGCAGAAATTGTTAACATGAGGGGTCATAGTTTTAAGCTGTTTGGCGAAACATATAGAGGGGATGTCAGAGGCGGGTTCTTTACGCAGAGAGTTGAGAGAACATGGAATGCGTTGCCAGCAGCAGTTGTGGAAACGAGGTCATTGGGGATATTTAAGAGTCTGCTGGACATGCAAATTTGAGGGTTCGTACATTAGGTTTACCTTACATGAGGATCAATGGTCGGCACAACATCGTGGGCTGAAGGGCCTGTTCTGTGCTGTACTGTTCTATGTTCTATGTACTTAAAAACTCAGCTGTCATTTAAATGAGTTAAAAGTTAACTCATTTAAAAGTTAAAAGTGAGAGTGAAAGTGCCTATCAAGCACTAATGTTTTACAGTAAATGTAATCAAACTTACGAACCATCTTTGGAGCTTTATTTGTTCCCAGATAGACTACTATTCATAAAACTCTTCAAAGTCACCATTCAAGTTATTTGAATTCATTGGATTTGTTGGAGGATAAGATGAAGTTTTTGTATGATTTATTGAACAGGATATTTATTAAAAGTAAATACCTAACACCAGCAGAAAGAAATTATTAAAGTAGTTTGATTCTGTAGGAATATCCCTATATGGTGTTTGAGGGATTTGTCAAAACTGAACAATCCATCTTACAAAATGAATTTTTAATATATTCTTATGATAGGAACAGATTGGTAGATGTTTCCCTTTTAATCTTAACATTGTTTTGAGCGAGAAGAGTTTAACTGGATCTACCTGGTTTGATATGAAACCGAAATGTGATGTGGATAAGAAAATATTGAGTTAAAATTACACAATGAAAACATGGGGAAAACATCCATGAGTAAGCTCAGTGGACAAAAAGGAAAGACATTATTTGGTTAAATATCTCATTTAGAAAATCTCTCAGAACCTTCTAAATGCTTCACTTAATGACTTACGTAGCAACAATTACAGCTATGTTGTAATGTATGGATAGTCAATGCATTTTGGTACTTCTTATTAAACTACAAAGAAAGTTGAATTAATGTAACATCTTTAATGTAATAAAATGTCTCAGCTGCCTCTCAAGAGCATTGTCAAATAAAACCTGACACCGAGCCATACAAGAGATATTAGTACAGGTCCCCAAAAGCTTGGCCAAAATGATAGGTTCTAAGGAGAAAGTCAGAAGTCACATGACACAGGTTATAGTCCAACAGATTTATCTGGAATCACAAGCTTTTGGAGCACTGCCACTTCGACAGGTTGAACACTTCACCTGACGAAGGAACAGCTCTCTGAAAGGTTGTGATTTTAAATAAACCTGTTGGATAAACACCGAGTGTCATATGACTTCTGATTTTGTCCACCCCAGTCCAACACCAGCAATTCCCTATCTAAGAAGGAGGGCATGGAGGATTAAGATGGAAAGGGGGAAGTTCCAGAGTTTAGGGCCTTAACACCTGAAAGCACAGCCACCAGTGGGAGTATGAATAAAATTAGGGATATGCTCGAGGCCAGAACTGGAGGTTCTGGACGTTTGTGAGGTTGGAGGAAAAGATAGGAAGGCATGAGGCCACAGACCGATTTGAAAACAAGAATGATGATTTTAGAATGAACATGTTGCTGCTCCAAAGGTCAATATCGGTCTTTGTTGGTGAACAAACTCTTTTTGTAGTTTGAAATGCACACAGGAGCCACATGACACAAACAAAATTACCTAAGCTTTTTGCTGTCATGTGCTTTCCAGCATTCCACACAATCTGTACACATTCAGCTTTATACAGTAATGTTCAATTCACCTGGATTTTGTGGTTTTTGAGGGGGTCATGTTGACAGTGCTCTGCATGGGATTATTACCATTCTCCTGACCCACCCTAGTACATAGGCAGGGTCATGGATTTATATCACAGCCCAAGGACAGCAGTCTTTGACAATTAAGGTTTCTTTCTGTGCTGTGCTGGAGTGTATCTTAGAACCACAGTTCAAATTCCTGTCACACATTTTGACCTTGCAACTTTTGCCTATGAACAAATTGTTTAATCAACCATAATAGCTGTGGTGTGATGCTGAGCAATACGGAGGAAGAAAGGGTATTTAATCGATGCTTACAGAACGCCTTCCTTGGAATAGATACTTCATGCCAGCAGTTTCCTATTGTGAGGAAACCTCTTGAGATGAGAGGTTAAAGTCAGCCAGGTGGAAGAGGGTAGGAAAGAAACAAGAGCTCTTTACTAAATAAATCCTCCATCCATGAAATTCACAATCTCTCTATCCTATTGATTGATCTATAAAGGAAATCTTATGTCTTGCTGACATCTGTTGCTCTCTGGATGGCATACTTCATTTTATTACAGATGCTAAACAATCTTTAAAAAGAGAAAGGAAGTCAATCATTGTTTGAAGTCTGTTGATCAGATGAAACTTGACCAGTTCACATCAAGCAATGTAATTAATAATACTTGGGCAAAATGAAGATAAACACATATCTAAGAAGAGCTGTATAAAGTTTACACAATTCAGCCAGAATATTAAGCAAATACAGTACAATAAAGCCATAAAAAGCAAACAAGGTACTTTTTTTTTCAGTTCTCTTCCCTCTAGAAATAAACCCAAAAAGTTATGTTAAACTTATACTGAACCTTGACTCCACACTTTGGAGCACTGTGCCCATTTCTGATCTGTCTATTGTTAAAAGGCATGTCAAGGCACTGAAAAAAATGCAAAAACATTGTCTAGAATTAGGTCAGAACTGAGAGGTTATAGCAGTCAAGAAAAGTTGTCAAGACTAGGACTCATTTCTCCAGAAAAGAGAAGGCTGAGGTAGAATCTGAGAGGGTCTGGTAAGTAGACATAGGGAAGATATTTTTACTTGTGTGGAAGTTCAAAGCTAAGTGCCATAAAAATAAGATAGCCAACAATAAATCCAGAACAGAGAATCTCCTTGCTCGAGTTTGAACTAGACCCATGAAATCTTTGATGTCTACCTGAGAAGCTGCAAGGGACTCGGTTAAGCAACTCATTTGAAAACTCAACTTTTGACTGACAGTTTGCTTAAGTCCAAAGTTCCTGGAACAGCACATGAACTCTCAGCCTATGGTTTAGAGGAATGACTGTGACGAGCAGAGCTGTGTCTAATCATTTCATTTTGTTCACCTTTGCCTGGGACATGGTTCAATATGTGAACACAGTGGAGACTAGGCGAGAAGATCATCATAGATGGCATTGGCATGCATGTTTGGATAGAGTGTGGGAACCATTAATGCTTCATGTACTAAAGACTTCAAAATATTAGGATATCAATGTCAGTTTAGAAGGACTGGACAATTTGCTGGCAATAACTTTGGTGTCTCCTGATATGGATTTGCACATTCTTCTTAACCAATTTTTTCTCTAATTTTCTTGCTGCTTTAACAACAATCACAAGTTACATATTTGTGGTCCCTTTAACATTTCACAGGCATTTCCCAGGAGTATCTCAAAGAAGGAGACAGAGTTGAGAAGTAGAGATGCAATGTTTTGATGCCCCTAAGATCCTTCATCTTGCTCATTTCCAAGAGAATTTGTTTTCTGGGATCTTACTAGACATTGAGAGTATTGTTTATTAACAGCATTTGTTTTCAATAATAATCCAGCTATGATGAGCAAATCTGGAATAAAGCAAACTAATCATACTAGTGCAACAGTGGGACTTATTTTCAAATTGGAGAAAGGCAATTGACGGACTAGGTAACATAAGGTGGCAGGTATTACACTAAGATGTCACCATAAATGACATGTTCAAGTGATTAAATGGGGTTTATATCCTCTTAAAATGGGTAGAACAGCCAGTTCTTTGGCTGGACTGAATCTTGCTAATCAGCAATGTTTACTTGCACTACAATTAAGCCAGTTATGTACAGCAAGTTCTCACAAACAGCAATAAGTTAGGATTCCTTGCACCTTTTCAATCTGATGTTTTGAATGAAACTGTAAGATTATTAACAACCGTTATGTCTGTTTATACAGGCATGTTTTATTTTCGTTATAATCATGCAAGAAATTGAAATCATTTAAAATACAAAGTGAGCTATTTCCCATTCTTCATTTTCCTGTAGATACCAGCACTTTAATGTGTTTGTTTTATTTTATTTGAACTCCCAATGGTTGAAAACCAGGATACATCTCTTACTATTCAACGGTAGTATTAATTCATCTGGCCCTTCAGATGCCTAAGTCAATGTTAAGGACCCAAATCTAAGAAAAAAGGCTGTTCCCCTGGACCTTCTGCAAACATTCCCTCCTCAAACAATGTTCCCAAAATGCAAATAATTTGGACAGTAATCTCACTGGTGATCTGCAAAATTTTTCTGCGTGATTAATGCCTGATGCATCTTCCCATTTAATAGCAATGATTTCAAAAAGGTGAATTCCTGCTTTGGATAGCTCTAAGCAAGAGCTTAGAAGTCCAACTCCTTTCTACTTAGCTTAACATAGGCAAAGGGAGAAATACATTCAAGTCTGTTACAAAGGTACAGGAACCTGATGGTTGAGACGTATTGGTTATTCAGCTTCACGTCCGTACTTAAGCTTACGGTTTTCTCACGAAAGAGCGATTTGAAAGTCATCCAACTGTACAGTACATTTCATGACCTCTGGACATCCCAAATCACTTCCAAAGTGAGGTTCTTTTTGAAGTTTAGTTGCTGTTGTAATGAAGGGAGCTACAACAGCCAATTTGCACACAAAAAGCTCGTACAAACTGGAATGTGATAATGATCATCTGTTTTAATGATGTTGCTTGAAGGATAAATATTGACTGGGACACTGGGCATAGCTTGTTTCTTTAAAAGATGGTGCAGTGAAACTTACATATTCAGCTGAGAGGTTAGATTTTATGGGATGTCCTTTGATTGTAAAACATGTGTACTGTATTCCCCTTCCAATGTGTAAACTACATAAACCAGACTATCTCCTCAGCATTAACCAGTGTGACTACAACCTACTATGAATTTTGTTTTTACTTCAAAATTTATTTTACAAAGAATAAGTGTGAACCAATTATGAGAAAAAAGTGGCTATCAAAGCCATGAGGAGCTTTAAAAGTTTTTGTCGCTGTCCCAATCAAATGGAGCTGGTCCATCAATGTCTGCCTTCATCAGCAAAAGTATAAACTGCATGGTGTAAAACATATTGAAAAAGTTAACTTCTTGCATTGAAAGAGGGGTACAGAGGTAGGGAGGTATAGAGAGGGAATTCCAGAGCTAAGCACCAGAAGCCAAAGGTACAGTCACCAATGAACAGCCAAAACAAAATTGTAGATGTACAGGAGGCCAGAATTGGAGGAATTCAGGGATCTCAGACAGTTATAGAATCATAGAGATGTGCACCTCGTCCTTGCCAACCAGCTATCCTAATCTAATCCCATTTGCCAGCATTTGGCCTATACCCCTCTAAACCATTCCTATTCATATACCCATCCAGATGCCTTTTAAATGTTGTAATTGTACCGGCCTCCACCACCTTTTCTGGCAGCTCATTCCATACAAGCACCACCCTCTGCATGAATATATTGTCCCTTAGCTTGATTTCATACCTTTCCCCTTCACTTTAAACCTATGCCCTCTCGTCTTTGACTCCCCTATCCTGGGAAAAAGTCTTTGACTATTTACCCTATCCATGCCCCTCATGATTTTATAAACCTCTATAAGGTCACCCTTCATCCTCTGATGCTCCAAGGAAAACAGTCCCAATCTATTCAGCCTCTCCCTGTAGTTCAAACCCTCCAACCCTGGCAGCATCCTTGCAAATCTTTTCTGCACCCTTTCAAAGTTTAACAACATCTTTCCTATAAGCAGGGAAACCAAATTGTAGATATGGAGGATGTTACAGAGATTGGGAGGGCACAAGGCTTTGGAGTGGTTTGAAAATAAGGTAAAGAAAAAGAGGCGGACAGAATGAGCTTTACAATCAATTATGAAATGTGGAGCAAACATGTCAGTGAGGGATTTTGTGCACAGGGACATGAGAACTAGAGAAGATTAAAGTTGAAGAGACAACAAGGGACCTGAATGGAAAGTGAGAGAAAGCTAGTGTGTAAGAGAATATGAGAGGCTCACATGTGAATGAATTTAGGTTATAGAAAATGACTGAAGATACAACTACAGAAGTGAAAAATAAATGATGAGAGAATGAGAAACAATATTGCAAAAAAACATACAGAGACGTACCAAAAGGGATGGAGTGACAGTAAGAGGCAAAGAGAAAATGTGGCTTCTCATAAGATTGTCTAACAAAAACTGAAGATAACTCAAAAGATATAGATCTTTTGAACCTTTTTGTCTTGTACTCATACTGTTCTAAGAAACTATCCCAAAAAAGCATTATATGGTGTAGGAGAACTGGGTTCTAGTCCATGGAGATTAGCACCCACTACTTGAAAAAGTGGGATTTGCACCCCTGGAATATTATCTACCTGAACAGTACTGGGCTGGTGTCCTTGCTAACCACATTTCAAGGATTTTAAACTTTATAGTGTGAGAAAAAATGAAAAATTTGGAAAATGTGGTGAATCAAAGAGTATAGTCAAGGCCAAAGAGAAAGAATAAACAAGAGAAATAATAAACAGACCTTGACAGGAAGGGACAGAGAATTCTGAAGAAGGATCGTACCAAACTCAAAATGTGAACTCTGTTTCTTTCCCCACAGGCCTGCTGAGTTTCTCCAGCATTCTTTCAGTTTGCTTCAGATTTCTAGCTTCTGCAGTATTTTGCTTTTATAAAGATGTGGGAGCAGTTTGGGTACAGATGTGCAATGATAAGGGAAGACGTCACTTGTGGGAGTGGTGTACAGGTCCCTAACAGAAACCACACAGTACAGTACAGCATGAAGGATAAAATAATGGAAGCTTGTCAGAAAGGCACAGTGATGATCATGGGAGATGTTATCTACATTTTACTTGTCTTAGCATTCATGTCAAGAGGGCTAGGACCGGGATGTATTGCTAAGACTGTATAAGGCCCTGGTCAGATTACATTCAGAATATTCTGAGCAGTTTTGGGACTCGTACCTAAGGAAGGATGTGCTGATGTTGGAGGAGTTCCAGTCGAAAAATGTGGTGCTGGAAAAACACAGCAGGCCAGGCAGCATCCGAGGAGCAGGAGAATCAACGTTTCGGGCATAAGCCCTTCTCAGTTAAGATTGTTTTCGCTGGAGTTCAGACGAATGACAGGGTGGGGGTGGGATCTCACAGACACTTATAAAATTCTAAAAAGACTAGACAGGGTAGATGCTGGAAGGATGTTCTTGATGGTGGGTGCATCCAGAACCAGGGGTCACAGTCTGAGGATTTGAAGTAGAACATTTAGGATGGAGATGAGGAGATATTTCCTCACCCAAAGAGTGGTAAGCCTGTGGAATTCATTACCACAGGAAGTAGCTGATGCCAAAACATTGAATGTATCCAAGAGGCGACTAGATATAGCACTTGGGGTGAATGGGGATCAAAGGTAATGGGGTGAAAGTGGGACTAGGCTATTGAGTTTGATGATCAGCCATGATCGTGATGAATGGTGAAGCAAGCTTGAAGGACCGAATGGTCTCCTGCTCCTGTCTTCTATGTTTCTATGTTTCTACATATGCAGCTTCTCCTTGTAATTTAATGCTTTCAGTTCCAGGATCACTTTGTTGATTGTTGGCATATATTCATTCCGGCAAAGTTCAAGAATAACTCGAGGGATGATGAGTCATAACCAAAATGGTCTGTCAATGCATGCTTTGACATGAGGTTTTGAGGATTGTCCCTTTACGTAAATGGTCCAAACACCTCCTGTGCAATACCTCTCCAAGGCACTGACTGACCTTTTAGATGAACTAGCTGACTTAGCAGAGACCTAGCATTGAATGTGGTCTGGCAGAGTCAGAAATTACACAATGCAATACTCTTTAAACAATAAACCAAGAAGGTAGCAAAGCTCATTGAACTTTTCCAAGGTAAAAGCAACATTGTTGGCATTGGAGAAGTAATGCAATGCAGTGATTGTCAGCACCAATTGTCACATGATTATTACATCATCTTTGACTCAGTGGCAGCATTCTCACTTTTGAGTCACGCTATTATGGGTTCAAATTCCTCGCCGTGGACTAGGATGCAAAATCAAGTTTGATGCTCTTGGTGCAGTACTGAGGACAGGCTGTTCTATTGGAGGTGCTGTCTTTCTTCGAAACCAAGGACTTACCTTTTCCATCTAGACCCTGGGGCATTTTTCAATGAAATGCTGAATTCCTTAAGCATTCCTCAAGGAACAATTAGATGCTGGAATGGGGTTGAAAGCAAAGTATGGATGGATATCATGGGATGGTGAGTTAATACACGCCAAATGCTTTTCTTTATCTGTAATTATCTTGTGACCCATCAACACGTATTGAACTGGGATATACTGCTCAGGAACAGCACACAGATGTACTGAAGGGGTAGCAGTTCTTTTTTTCTCTAAAGACTCTAGGGGATAGAATATATAAGACTTCATTTCTCTTGTGAAAAATAAAATTGACACTAGCTCCTGCATGTTAAGGAGGGTGTGCTTGTGGTGATTGTATCGGAGTCATTGCGGAATCCCACTAGATAGGTCACAGGCAATTCTGTAAACAATTTTACCCTTTCTCAGCATTTTAAGAATTGTCCAAGTGCTTTGTGTCTTCAGGATTATTCTAAACAACACATAATGTAATGAAACCAGTATTTGATAGGGGTTATAAATTATTAAATACATAAATCTTACAGAAGGAATCATTTTTCAGCCACCCATCACTGCAACTTTGATTTCCTGAGCAGGAAAAATCAATAGACTTAATCAAACAGCATTAAAAGGATGCTGTCTGCATCTGTCAGATTATTGCAGTGCAACTTTTACATTCAAACAAGACAATGAGCAGTAGCCTTCTTTACTGAGATGGTGAAGTATCTGAGGGGATATTGCACCATCAGGTGGAGGGAGTGGGAGAATGGGAGTTTAATGAGAACTGAAGGAAGAGATAAAAAGGTCCGCTGCCGTGTAATGAAAACTCCTGTCCCTCAGGAAGCTGGATCCAGTAACAACTAAAGAGTATACTGGAAATACAAAGGCATTAAGCAGCTAGCGTGATCTGACACAGTTAAACACAGCACTTTTACATCCCAAGTACTTTAATTGTAAGCTGTTTATAAAGCTGTGCTGACTATCTGCAAAAGTATCTTTTAAAAGCTTAATATACATTGAGATTCTATACCAGAAAATAGGCCATTCAGCCCTACAAGCCTCTCATGTTTATATCTCATTCACTTAAGCATCCCTTTACCCTTTTCATCTAACTCTCTCCGCATAATTCTTTCTATTTCTTCCTCTTTCATGCACTTAGTTCGATTCCCTGTAAATCCATCAATGCTATTTGCTTCAACCACTCATTTCGAATCCTACATTGCAGCCCATTCTAAACCCGTTCCCACCCACCATTAATGGAAACATCTTCACATTTACCCAACTGAACCTCTTCATCTTAAGGATCTTGATTGGACTACCCTCTGGACTTGTATTCACTGGAACTTAGAAGTTCAAGGGATGGTTTCATGGAAGTCTTCAAGATATTAAGGATAACTAGTGGCATAGATTAGAAGAAATGTTTTATAATGATGTGGTCTTTAAGGCAAGGAGAGAATGTCAGAATCCATGCCAAACTATTCAGAGAACCATACTTCTGAAGGTAAAAAATTCTTTTTAAAGATTTAAGAAATTTTAATTTACTTTAACTCTCTCTCAGAAACTGATCTTTCTTTCCCTCTCGTTAATTTTCATTCCATACCTGATTTGACTCTAATTCACTTTATTTCCTATTTTATTGCTCCTCTACGTCTTTCTTAGTCCTTGACTCTGATTGGTTAAAAAATTGGCTCTTGGCTGAGTTGTTCACCAAGCTCCTAGTTATTCCTGTTGCTCTTGTTGTTTATTTCAATTTGTACTTCCACCAAGTTACAGGGTCACATCGTTTTGAGTTGCAGAGAGCAGGATGATAACTAATAGATGATGATTCAAGATGACAAACCCCTGCAGATTCTGCCCCCATTATTTCTCAGCACAGTTGGCCTATTTTCTAAACTAAAATAATAAACTTTAACAAAATGGTGAATACAAATGGCTATTCTATGTGGTGCATTTACTGTATGGCCTTATTTTTCCCAACTGTAGGTCAATAAGACCATAACATATAGGAGCAGAGTTAGACCATTCAGCCCATTGAATCTGCTCCACCACTTGTTTGTGGCTGATACGTTTCCTGCCTTCTCCATAAACTTTGATCCCCTTACAAATCACAAACATATTTATCTCTGTCTTAAATACACACAATGACATGGCCTCCACAGCTTTCTGTGGCAATGTGTTCCACAGATTCACCATCCTCTGGCTGAAAATACAATTGTGATAGAAACACATTTATGATGAATGAGTGGCTAAAAGTGTTACAATTGGAATCTCAGCCCATATTTAAAGTTGAGAACTACTTAAAAGCGAACAATAAAGAAGTGAAAGAAAGAATTTTTATTTAACGATTATCAGCATTTACCTAAAATATCTATCCTTTAGGAATGCTGCTTATGAGAAAGAGGATATTGAAGGAACTTTCCAAAATGGTACTTTGGATGAAAGATCTTGTTACATTGAGAGATGGTGATTGTTCTCCATAGAGCAGAGAGAAGAGAAACTTCATAACATATTCTAGTCATGAGAGTAAGTAAAAGGAACTGTCGAATACCAGAGGACACAGATTTAAGATAAATGACAGGAAAAGAATGACAGGTAACAACTGTTCCACATAGCAAGTTGTTAAAATCTGGAATGCACTGTCTCACTGGATGCAGGTAGCAGATTCAATAAAAATTTTCAAAAGCAAGTTAGATAATTAATGAATGGAATAAACTGCAGAGTTATTTGAAAATATCAAGAGGATATATCTAACTGGCTAGCTTTCTCAAAGAACTGGTGTGGAGATATTGAGCTGAATGGCCTCTTTCTTTGCTGAATTATTCCATAACATTATAGTGTGAAGCTGTTATCAGAATCACAAATACATAATCAGTTACAGTTCAAGGATGTTTCATTCTGAACTGAAGCAGGCTTCAGTTTTTTTAACTCTGGGTAATTCACACAAGGAGAGAAGGATACCTCATGGAGGGAGCTGATTCAGCCCATCGTGCCTGGGCTGTATGTTTGAAAGAGCTGTTAAATTAATTCCACTCCCCTGCTCTTTCCCCAGAGCCCTGCAAAGTTTTCATTTTCAAGCATTTATTTTATCCTCTTTCTAAAGTTGCTTTTGATTCAGCTCCCACAGCCTTTTCAAATAGTGCATTCCAGATTTCTGTGCACTTTCAATAAATTTTAAAAAGGCTATTCATGATTTGAAGGAGGCTAAGTGAAGAGCATAAAAATAGCTCGCTCAGTTGTTGCTCAGGTCAGAAGGTTAGGTTTGTACAATTAAACTTGACCTTGCAGGAAGTAAAGAAAACTTGGAGAGAGAGACATGAGCTAGGTCTTTCATGCAAATCTAGTAACATGACTTAGAAGACTGTTGGTTTTTCACAAAGACCAAACAAATTCACAGTGTACTATGGGGAAGAGAAACTGCTATCCTTAACTGCTGTGGCCTAAATGTAATCCAGATCTAACTGTGAGGATAGTTGGATTGGGTTATAGAGTCATAGAGATGTACAGCATGGAAACAGACCCTTCGGTCCAACCTGTCCATGCCGACCAGATATCCCAACCCAATCTAGTCCCACCTGCCAGCACCCGGCCCATATCCCTCCAAACCCTTCCTATTCATATACCAATCCAAATGCCTCTTAAATGTTGCAATTGTACCAGCCTCCACCACATCCTCTGGCAGCTCATTGCATACACCTACCACCCTCTGTGTGAAAAAGTTGCCCCTTAGGTCTCTTTTATACCTTTCCCCTCTTACCCTAAACCTATGCCCGCTAGTTCTGGACTCCCTGACCTCAGGGAAAAGACTTTGCCTATTTACCCTATCCATGCCCCTCATAATTTTGTAAACCTGTACAAGGTCACCCCTCAGCCTTCGAGGCTCCAGGGAAAACAGTCCCAGCCTGTTCAGCCTCTCCATATTGCTCAAATCCTCCAACTCTGGCAACATCCTTGTAAATCTTTTCTGAACCCTTTCAAGTTTCATGTCAACATCTTTCCGATAGGAAGGAGACCAGAGTTGCACGCAATATTCCAACAGTGGCCTAACCAATGTCCAGTACAGCCGCAACATGACCTCCCAACTCCTGTACTCAATACTCTGACCAATACAGGAAGGCATACCAAACACCTTCTTCACTATCCTATCTACCTGCGACTCCACTTTCAAGGAGCTATGAACCTGCACTCCAAGGTCTCTTTGTTCAGCAATACTCCCTAGGACCTTACCATTAAGTGTATAAGTCCTGCTAAAATTTGCTTTCCCAAAATGCAGCACCTCACATTTATCTGAATTAAACTCCATCTGCCACTTCTCAGCCCATTGGCCCATCTGGTCCAGATCCTGTTGTAATCTGAGGTAACCCTCTTCGCTGTCCACTACACCTCCAATTTTGGTGTCATCTGCAAACTTACTAACTATACCTCTTATGCTCGCATCCAAATCATTTATGTAAATGACAAAAAGTAGAGGACCCAGCACCGATCCTTGTGGCACTCCACTGGTCACAGGCCTCCAGTCTGAAAAACAACCCTCCACCACCACCCTCTGTCTTCTACCTTTGAGCCAGTCCTGTATCCAAATGGCTAGTTCTCCCTGTATTCCATGAGATCTAACCATGCTAATCAGTCTCCCATGGGGAACCTTGTCGAATGCTTTACTGAAGTCCATATAGATCACATCTACTGTTCTGCCCTCATCAATCTTCTTTGTTACTTCTTCAAAATACTCAATCAAGTTTGTGAGACATGATTTCCCATACACAAAGCCACGATGACTATCCCTAATCAGTCCTTGCCTTTCGAAATACATATACATCTTGTCCCTCAGGATTCCCTCCAACAACTTGCCCACCACTGAGGTCAGGCTCACCAGTCTATAGTTCCCTGGCTTGTCTTTACCGCCTTTCTTAAACAGTGGTACCACGTTTGCCAACCTCCAGTCTTCCGGCATCTCACCTGTGACTATCGATGATACAAATATCTCAGCAAGAGTCCCAGAAATCACTTCTCTAGCTTCCCACAGAGTTCTCGGGTACACCTGATCAGGTCCTAGGGATTTATCCACCTTTAATCGTTTCAAGACATCCAGCACTTACTCCTCTGTCACAAAGATAGGTTGCAGATATTTTTAATCAACCTGTTCAGGGATAGTATGGCACTTTTCTGAAGCAGCTGGGACATTAACCTGAGCCTTGTAGCTCAGAGGTACGTACAGTACCGCTGTACTACAAGAATGCTATGTGGATTAGTTAGGAGACATCAGCCTTGTATTCCCTAAAGTACCAGCTTCTAATCAACCTGCTCTGGCAAGTTATTCCACACCTCTGGAGTAGGTGAGACTTGAACCTGGGCAACCTGAGACATCCTGTCCCCCTCCACCACCAAAATATTTTCAAGTCAACCTGTTCAGAGAGGTTATTACACTTCTCTAGAGAAGGCAAGACTTGAAGCTGGGCCTCCTGATTCAGAGATAGGGGCATTACCACTGTACCACAGGAGACCCTCTCCATCCTCCACCCAAAGTATCAAAGATTAAGAGGTGATTCAATCAGGTATAGTATGAATAAAGGATTTCAAAACTGAGATTGATCATTTTTTGTTAGCAACAGTCTCTAGAAATATACTATAGTTAAGCAGAATGACAGGTTCAATGTGCTGATTGGCCTCTTGTTCCTATGTTACTAACAAACACCGTCTTGCCAGCCATTCACTTCTCAAGAATGAAGCAAATGGAAGATCATGCATGCTACAGAAATGACAAGGTTCTATAAATAGACACTTGATCTCAAGCCTAGAGGATGTGAATACAAATCTCAAACAACGAAACTAGAATGTGCTTAAGCAACAGAGTGGTCATTCTGTGAAATTGGATTTCAGCAATGCCACATTATTTCATGTTGGTTAACTTGAAAAAAGGTACCTGTTTATAAATTTTGTTGAAGGGCAAGTATTGACCAGAATAATTGAATATTTTCTGGAACTCTGGCACCAGCCCTGCACTAAAGACAAGAAATGTTATTGTGAATGCATTTGTTTGCAGTGGAATAATGTTATATTGGAGTTTTACGCTCTACTGTCTTTGAGGTTAGATAGAAATGTTACAGAGATCTGTCCTCATTGGCATTCTCCCTGTAGTATTCAACTCCACATATGAAATCAAAGCCTCAATTTCTTTCGTTTTTAAAATAAAGTTTTGTATTTATTCAGCATCTTTCACACCCTTAGAATGCCTAAAACCACTTTACTAAAGTCAATTAATTCTCCTGAAGTGTGGACACTGTTGTAATGTTCTTGTGGGAAGCATGGCAGCCAATTTACTGGACACAGCAAATTCTGATGAAGAGTAATCTAGACTTGAAACACTAGCTTGGTCTCTCTCCATGGATGCTGCCTGACCCACTGTGATTTCCAGCATATTTTGTTTTCAATACAAATTCAAGCATCTGCAGTAATTTGCTCCAAAAAACAGTGATGTGATAAATGACCAAAAATCTGTTTTCGGGATAAATGTTAGTCAGGCCACTGGGGAGATCATTCCCTCCTGTTCTTCAAAAGCAATAAATAAACTTTTACATCAATGTGAGAGAGCAGCTGGGACTATTGATCAAAATCTCATACAAAGATTGGGACTTGTAAAATACAGTTCTGGCACTGGGGGTGTGAGTCTAGATTTTATACTCAAGAATCAAAAGTGAATTTCAACTTATGTCCTTCAGACTCAAGTGCACAGAGGGTTCAAGTCAGGAATCTTGTTTGCCTTTCCAAAATGTAAATCTCAATCTATGTAAGAAATTGGAGAAAGTGAAACAGATATGTAGAATTTATACATCAAAGAATGAGTAATTGGTACCAGCACATTCTCAGACGTCCTCAGTAATAGATGGTGGCCTTTTCTGACTTCCTGTACAGTTGTAAAACTGAAATGTAGAAAGATTAACATTGCTTAACTTTAGTAAGTGGTATTTTGCAAGCACTTACATTTGATGCTGTGCCCGTTTTATCTGTCACAAGTAATTTTCTACAAAATTCACATGGGGGGAATGTAAAAGGCTGAGTATTTCCAGAGACCCTCACACTACTACAGCATCCCTTCCCCCACATTGTCCTGACTACTTAATGCTATTAAATATTTAACACCGCTTATTAAAGGGATTTGTAAATGCTTAGCCTTTCTAAACAAACTTTTATGTAACTTGCTCCAGTTCATCTTTAGAGACAGACAAAGGCGACTTTAATTGGCTTAGAATTTGTTCCAGGGAATTTTGCCCTTAGTGGCCCTGACCTCTTAAGTGCTTCAGACATTCAGATTTCCATTGGTGTGGCATTATACGAGTAGACAACACCCTGCAGAAGAATGATTGCAAATGCTTGTAATAAATCACGATGAATATTTAAATTCTTGGCTGGCTGGTCCTGACTCTCAAGTGGTTGTGTGTGGATTAGGCAGACACACATACAACCATATTTTACCTGTGACATTAATTATGTGTGTTAGCTCTGTTAGCTGACCAATCAAGAATTATAATTTTAGCTTACTGGGTTTGTACATTAAAATTGTTCCTTTTATTTTATGTGCTTTTCTTTTTATCTTAAAGCTATACAGACTCTGGCGTCTCTGCTGTCTGATAGCAAGCTCACTGCCTCTGTGAGTGACGCTTCAGTGAACCAGGCAGTGAGGTTTTGTTAACTATTTCAGATATTCCCAGCCCCAGACAAGGACAATGCAGAGATAAGTGCACCTGTGTGTGGGAGGGTTGTGACCTCTTGGCTGATGTTATAACAGCGGCAAAATGGGTGGATTGGAACCGAGGGATAGGGAGAGAGATACGAAAGAATTATGTTGTTTGTTGCTGATGAAATTTATTTCAGCAATTGATTGATTGCGGTGAGAGGAAAATCAGGCACATATTTTACAAGTCAGACTTTTGACATTGGGAGGAAGAACATAATTTTAACTTAATCTATTTGCCTTCTCTATTGAAAAACAACAAAGAAGATCATCCTGGTCAATATCACTTAAAATACATGATTAGGTTGTTATTTCGCTGTGTCTATGGGAGCTGTCTGTTCACAAGTTGGTTATTGTGTTTACCTAAATTATTGAAGTGGCTAGTTCACAAAACTACTTATTATTTGAAAAGCACTTCAGATATCCCCAGGTCATGAAAGGTATATTTTCTTTTACTAATATGGTATCGTTTTCAAACTTAACCAGGATACATTGAGTTTCACAGTCAGATTACTCGTGGAAGTTAGAGTCACATGAATATGTTACCAGAGATAACACCTTGAAATATGAGAACAAAAAATTGTGAAAAGATATTAAAATTCACATGAACTGTTTCTATTATAATGCTGGAAGCAAAGGTTAGTCAAGGATTCCGTAAGCCCTTTAAAAATGAGTGGGGGTAATATTGGAAATTAAGTAGAGAAATATCAAAATAGAGAAACAGAAAAAAAATCCAGCAATTTCTAGCATCCATATTTCTTCCATTTTTTTATTAGAGAAATAGTATACTTGTTAAATAATTACTTTGTAATAATCTTAGCAGTAGGGGAAGGTAATGAAAAACCTAATGTTCCAGGAGAACTGATAATGGATGAATGTCTGTAACTCACTAAAATTAACATAAGCAAGAAAAAAAGTCTTAGAAAATATAATCACACCTAAGATTGACAAATTGCTAGGACTTGATAGGTTCCATCTTTGCAAAGTTGGTGATGAATTTGCAAAAAAAAAAGAACTGCAGATGCTGGAAATCAGAAGCAAAATCAAACTGCTGGAAAATCATAGCATGTCTGACAGCATCTGTGGAAAAAACACAGACTTAATATTAACTGAAAATCTGAGGAAAAGTCACTGGAACTGAAACATTAACTTTGTTCTCTCTCCACAGATGCTGCCAATCCTGCTGAGTTTCTCCAGCAGTTTCTGATAAAATTGCATTTGCTTTAGTTATTATTTTCAGAGGGCTCTCAGGTCGGGAATTAACTCTTTTTAGCTTTGGAAATTTTAAATGTGGTCCTATTATTTAAGAAATCTGAAAGAGATAAAGCAGGAAATTCTATATCTGTTAATCCTAATATCTGTTGTGGGGAAGTTATTACAATCTATAATTAAGGACAGAGTGACTGAGCACTTAGAGAAATTTGAACAGATTAGAGAGAACCAATATGAACTTGTATAGTGTAGGTCATGTCTAATGATCTCTGTAATGATCAAAATTGATTTTTTTTTGAAGAAGTAACTGAAGTAGTAGGCAGCAGAATGCCATAATGTAGAGAGTATAGTTATATGAACATTCAGAAGGCATCTGATAAAGTTCCATATAAGAGACTGTTAAGATAAAATTAGTATTTGTGGAATTATAGATAAATTATTGGCCTAATGTGTAGGTTGGTGAAAAGACAGAGTGTTACAGAATCACACAGTCGTTAACATGCAGAAAATCATTTAGCCCATCATGTCTGCACTGGTTGTCAAACAACTTTAGCTTGATTCCAAACTCCAGCCTCTTTCCCATGATTCTGCACACAGTTCCAACATCCTCTTAAATGCCTCAATTGAACCTGCTTCCACCATACTTCCAGTCAGTGGATTCTATATCATAACTGCCTACCGTGTAAACAAAGTTGTTTGACACCTCACATTTGCTTCTTTTGCAAAATACTTTCAAACTTTGCTCTCTGGTTCTGAAACAGTTTGAGTGAAAACATTTTCTGTCCATCCACTTTGTCCAGATTCTCATGATTTTGAAAGCTTCTATCAAATCTCCTCTTAACATTCTCCTCTTCAAGAAAAACAGTCCCTAAATCTTTAATCTTTCCTTATAATTGAAGTGTCTTATCTCTGGGACCATTCTTGTAAACTTATCTGCACCATATTCATATCCTTGCTATAGTGTGGCTGCTAGAACCATGCATGCTACCTCAATTGAGATCTAAACAGTGTCTTGTACAAGTACAAGCCTCCATGATTGTGCACATTGCCTCACATTGCTCCACACTGAGTTTTATCTACGATCTGACTGCCCATTCTGCAATGTGCCAATGTCCTTTTGAAGTTCTAAACTCTCCTCTTCATATTTATAATTCTCCAAAATTTGTGTCATCCACAAACTTTGAAATTGTCCTTTGCACACCAAGATCTAAGGAAATGAAAAACTCCCACTACCAACTCCTGGGGAACCTTCCACGACAAACCTTCTTCCATTAAGTCAAAAATTAAGTGGAGCTGGAAAAGCATAGCCGGACTGGCAGCATCCGAGGAGCAGGAAAGTCAACATTTTGAGTATTAGCTCTTAATCAGAAACATGGGGGGCCCCAAGGGGGCTGAGAGATAAATAGGATGGTGGGTGGGGCTGGGGGGAAGGTAGCTAGTATTGCGATAGGTGGATGCAGGTGGGAGGTGATGATTATAGGTCAGAATGCAGGGTGGAGGGGATAGGTGGGAAAGAAGATGGACAGGTAGGACAGTTCAAGATGGTGCTGCCGAGTTGGAGAGTTGGATTTGGGATAGGGTTAGAAGAGGGGAGATGAGGAAACTGGTGAAATCGATATTGATTCCATGTAGTTGGAGGCCCATTAACCATGATTCTCTATTTCCTGTCTTCCAGCCAATTTTGTGCCTATGTGGCTATTGTCCCTTTTATTTCATGACCTATAACTTTCCTCACAACTCTACAGTATGGCATTGTTTGAGCACTTTTTGGAAGTTCATGTACACAACATCAACACACATCACTCATTCAACCATCTCTGTTACCTCCTCAAAAACCTTCAAGTTAGTTAGACATGATTTTGACTTAACAAATCCATGTTAACTCTTCTGAATCAATCCACATTTTTCCACATGAGTATTAAGTCTCCTTGAATATTAATAATGATTATGTATTCTAAATTGAAAATAGGTGACAAATACAGTCCCACCATGACCTGTGCTGGGGGCTGTACTCACCACTATTTTATCCACAATTTTTTTTAAAAATGGCAGACAGGCATATATATATGTATATAAAATATTGCCAATGACACAAGGTTTGTGTCATTACAAGTATAATATGCAGGATCATAAAATTACCAAGAGGCATTACCAAGAGGCCGTGTGGGCGGCACGGTGGCACAGTGGTTAGCACTGCTGCCTCACAGCGCTAGAGACCTGGGTTCAATTCCCGCCTCAGGCAACTGACTGTGTGGAGTTTGCACGTTCTCCCCATGTCTGCGTGGGTTTCCTCCGGGTGCTCCGGTTTCCTCCCACAGTCCAAAGATGTGCAGGGTTTGGTGAATTGGCCATACTAAATTGCCCGTAGTGTTAGGTAAGGGGTAAATGTAGGCGTATGGGTGGGTTTCGCTTCGGCGGGTCGGTGTGGACTTGTTGGGCCGAAGGGCCTGTTTCCACACTGTAATGTAATCTAATCTAATCTAATTAATAAATTAAATGAACGGTAAAATTGTACTCATTGGATTTAAATTCAGATCATTGTGAAATCATCTATTTTGGAGCAAGTGATGATAGATCAAGTAATATTTAAATGGTGAAAAGCTGTAAAAGATTTCGTGGTCCATGCACACAGATCACAAAAATGTAGAAGCCAGCAATGTTTCCTCTGAGCTGCATGTAGCGCTACAGCAACTCAAAATTCTTACACAGGCTGAACACAAGCTGGTACTTTCAAGTTGCAGTTTGTGCCAATCTTGTAAATGAATTTAAAGAGCCATGCATCTATGTGAATAGACTAAGCACTGCAAAAAAGAAAATTGAGGTTTCATAGTCCAATGTAACAATACCCAAAAAAGAATTACCTTCATACCTAAACTAAGTAAGTCTATATTAAGACTTATTAGTCCATGCTTCCATCTGTGAAGAAGGTGAGGCAGATCAATGAAAAGGTCATCCAGTACCTCCTCCCTGTGGCTTCTGGGAAAAGGAGCAATATCACAAAAATTTTATGCTTCTTTGGGACCTCAGCATCTTTCATGAAAGACCATTGAGTCTTAAATAAAACAAAGAATTACCAATGCTGTCAATCTTAAAATAAAAGAAAATACCAGAGAAACTCACTGGGTCTGTGGAGAGAGAAGCAGAGTTAATGTTTCCAGTGTCCAGTGACCCTTCCTCAGAACTGGTACTGGATTCGCAATCCTCTGTGAGAAGTAGTTTCTCCTCTTCTCAGTTTTGAATCGAGCTCCTCTCACTCTATATCTATGCTCTCTTGTTTGAGATTGTTTTTGTTATAATGACCTGACTCTGCCCAGAGAGTAGAGTTGAGAGTGTGTTGCTGGAAAAGCAAAGCAGGACAGGCAGCATCCGAGGAGCAGGAGAATCGATGTTTCGGGCCGGAGCCTTTCATCAGGAATGAGGCTGGCAGCCTCGGGGGTGGAAAGATAAATGGGAGGGGGGTTGGGGCTGGGGAGAAGGTAGTTAAGAGTGCAATAGGTCGATGGAGGTGGGGGTAAAGATGATAGGTCGGAGAGGAGGGTGGAGCGGATGGGTGGGAAGGAAGATTGACAGGTGGGACAGATCATTAGGACGGTGCTGAGCTAGATGGTTGGAACTAGGGTAAGGTGGGGGAAGGGGAAATGAGAAAACTGGTGAAGTCCACATTGATGCCATGGGGTTGAAGAACCCCGAGGCGGAAGATAAGGCATTCTTCCTCCAGGCACCGGGTGGTGAGGGAGTGGCGATGGAGGAGGCCCAGGATCTGCATGTCCTTGGCAGAGTGGGAGGGGGAGTTGAAATGTTTGGCTACAGGGCAGTGGGGTTGATTGAAGCAGGTGTCCTGGAGATGTTCTCTAAAGTGGTCTGCAAGAAGGCGTCCAGTCTCCCCAGTGTAGAGGAGACCCTATCGGGCGCAATGGATACGATAAATACATGTATGAAAGTGCAGGTGAAACTTTGCTGGATGTGGAAGCTTCCTTTGGGCCTTTGGATGGAGGTGAGGTCCACAATGATGCCCTGGAGTTGAAGAGCAGGCCTTCACCAGGCTTTTGCCTGAAACGTCGATTTTCCTGCTCCTTGGATCTGCCTGACTTGCTGTGCTTTTCCAACACCACTCTACTCTTGGCTCTAATCTCCAGCATCTGCAGTACCCACTTCCGATCAAAATGGCATCTGCTGTCAGCAAATTTTCACTTTTCAAGCACTTTGTTTTACATTGCTAAATTGGACGAGGTTTATTCTTTGTGTCATCATGTTGTTGAGCTCAAACACACATCAGAAACATCATTGCATCTCGGCTGACACTCCAGTGAGGAATGCTGCAGATGGTGTGGTGCAGATGCTGCCTTCTAACAAATACAGGAGTCAGGAGTGGGAGTAGGCAATTCAGTCCTTCAGAGTCTAGATTAGAGTGGTGCTGGAAAAGAATAGCAGTTCAGGCAGCATCTGAGGAGCAGTAAAATCGACGTCTCGGGCAAAAGTCCTTCATCAGGAATACAGGCTGTATTCCTGATTAAGGGCTTTTGCCCGAAACATCGATTTTACTGCTCCTCGGATGCTACCTGACCTGCTGTGCTTTTCCAGTACCACCCTAATCTAGACTCTGGTTTCCAGCATCTGCAGTCATTGTTTTTACCTAATTCAGTCCTTCAGGCCTGCTCCACCATTTAACATGATCAGGGCTATCCACTTTCCTCCATGCTCCATATTGCCCTTTACTCCACTTTTCATCAGAAATATATTGAATTCTTTCTTGAATCTGTTGATTGATTCTGCCCCCACTGCACTCTGGGGCAGTGAGTTCCACAGATTCACAACCCTCTGAGAGAATTAGTTTCATCTCATCTCATTTTTTGAACCGACCTCCTGTCATTCTATATCTTTGTCCTCTTGCTCAAGACTGTCCCACAAGAGATAACATCATTTCAGTGTCCACTTTATCAATCTCCTTTAGCATTTTATATCCCTCAATCAGATCAACCCCTCATTCTTCTGAACTCCAGCGAGTATAAGCCCAAGCTATTTAACGGCTCCTCATACAACAGCCTGTCATCCCTGGGATCAAGCTGGTGAACCTCCTCTCCAGCGCCATCACATCTTTCCTCAAGTACATAGACTAGAACTGGACACAATACTCCAATGTCGTATATAATTGTAACAACATTACTTTAATAATCCAGTCCCTTACAATAAATGCCAGGGTTCCATTTGTCTTTCTTATTATATGCTGCATCTGGATAACCACTTTCTGCAACTCATGCACAAAGATGCTCAGATCCTTCTGCACTAACATACTTTGAATCTGCTTCTTATTTGAAAAATAATTTGCCCTTCTGTTTTTGTAGCCAAAATGGACAACCTCGCATTTATGAGGGATGAAGGGCTTATGCCCGAAATGCCGATTCTCCTGCTCCTCGCTCCCACCTGCCCCCTTAACACCATTTGGTTCTCACCAGGAATGGGACACCCACACACAGCTGGAACCTGCCTTTCCCTTCGCCAGGCAATGATGCAGAGATATTACTGTGCAGTCCCTGTTTTAATAAGAAAGGTTGGTGCCAGTTGGCAGGAGCCTGAACTGATATTTGTGCGGTTAAGAGGCATGTCTGTCTGCCCTTCATTATAGGCCTTCTTCAATATCCGGTGTTGTCCGCATAAGCTTTTAGTTGATTTTGTTTCAGGTGAATGATGCGGCGTGAGGTTAGGGGATGAGTAATTATCGAAAAACAGTGAATCTTTACAATCTGGTAATGCTCTCCTTGTCCTTCTGGCATTTAAGTAATTTCTGATTGATCGTTAATTATTGGTGATTGATTCCCCGGAGAGGGGTCCTGGAAAACTATTTCTATTCCCCCCCCCTTTTCTTTTCTCCGACGGTTTGAGCAATGCTGAAGGATGTAAGATTCCTGTGCTGCTGTGAATGGGTGTGATTGTGAGTCTGTAAGAGTGTGACTGAGAGTGAGTGTGATAAAATCTGGGAGTATCTTGATCCTGCATCAGACGCTCAGGTCATTGCCAGAAGTTGGGAGTCAGCGGAATAACAAATAGATCATCACATCATAGAAAGAGAGGGGGGGGGGGGGGTAGAGAGTGTTAGAAAGATAAACAGAAGGAAAAGACATGCTGAGAATGGAGGTACTGAACGGAAAGGAGAAATGATTGAACGAAGCTGGGCGAGGGATTTTTTTTAAGGTCCCTTGCTAATTGCTGTGCCATTGATTTTTATTCACAACCGCGACTCTCCCTCCCTGACTCGCCGTGACAATGACTCTTGAAGATAGCTTCAGTTGCATTGATGGAATGATTCTGTCTCTCTCTCTCTCTCTCCCTGAGCCCACTATACCCTTCCCTCACATATTGAAGGATTCGTCGATGAGGAAAGAGAGAGAGAGGTTTATCGTTTCGAATCAATTTTCCGTGCCTTCACCACCTCCTCCCGCCCCGAGTTGTTGTTTTAAAAAAGGGGCTAAAACAATCTATCACCAAGCTGTGATCGCTCATGAATACGGGGAAGCGGTATAAAAAGCCGCAAGTGTGCTGGCCGCGTTGGCATAGCTCAGTGTACAATGTCCCAGAGAGGGAACGGGAGAGACTTGAGACTGAGTGAGATACAGACAGAAGAACATAACTGTACTCAGTAGGAGCAGCCAAACTCTCGGTCCCAGTGACACTGGCACAAGCCGCAGGTATGCAATTATTTCAACTTGGTTTTTTTTTAAGTCAGAATAACTTGTTTTTGAGTCAGAAAACTCATTTTTTTTAAATTTATAGATAATTTTAACTGTAGCGATGTGCAGGATACTGCTGTTCATTTTCAGTGTAAAGCGTGTTGCTGTTTATTAATTCCTAACTCTGTTAATGAAGTTTTTAAAAGTTTTCATCTTTAACAAGACAGATCGGTGTAACAAAAATGTTAGCGCAGGGCAGGAGCAGCAGCGGATCTGAACTCACCCACAGCCTGAAGTTTGCTTTCATTCTGGGTGGAAGATAAAATTCATTCTCCCAATCCCTCTGTTAGCCAGAAGCTTTTGGGTAGAGACAGAATTGACTTTGATTATGGCGGCTACTGTGGTCAAGTAGTCATGTATTATTCATTTTACAAATGTCAGGAGGACTGGATCTGTCATTTAATGCTGGAGGACTCTTGAAAGTTCCAAAAGTGTCCTTCAACACATCTTCAGGACTGAAGAAGATGCAACTGAACCTCCTCCACCACCTGCCAGAACTGCCAAATTTCTCCAGCAATTTTCGAAAGTAGTTAGCTAATGAAATATTTTGTACTACATCATGGTTAACATGACAAATCACTTTGAGTTTTGTTTAACTGGGTGTCCTTAGTGTTTTAATTTTGATTTATTACTGAAAAGACTTTCATATGAATGCAGAATGAGTTCCCTGTGAACATTCTGTCCAGCCATGGCAATAACTGAGAAGGCAACAATAAGCTGCCATCTCCAAGTGCTGGGCACACCATGAACTGACCCAGTGAAGTGTTTTGTGCAACGGGTCCATGTGCTGTCTGACAGACAATAGGTGTCCTGGTTCAGTGTGTCCACATACTGACCCAGTCAGAGAGCATACATATAAACTTCCCTCCTTTCTTATTAACCAGACAGGTAATGAGAGTTACAGGTATATCCATAGATTGGTCAGTTTAAATGGTTACACTGCATACAAGTTGCAGAATAATGTATTTAATCTATTTTAATTTGAGAGTTATTTTTCTCTCTCATGGGTGAATGTAAAGCCAAGCGTAGTTTAAAAATAAGGTGCTACCCATTTATAACGAATGAGGAAATATTTTTCTCTGAGAGTTGTGAGTCTTTGGAATTCCCTTCTTCATAAGGCAGTGGATGCAGAATCTTTAAACATTTTTTAAGACAGAGTTAGATGGATTCTTGTCAGAAGTCACACAAGACCTGGTTATAGTCCAACAGGTTTATTTAAAATCATAAGCTTTCGGCGCACTGCTCCTTCATCTGACATCATGTGACTTTGACTTTGTCCACCCCAGTCCAGCACCTTCACATCATAGAATCTCAATTAACAAGGGTATGAAAAATTATTGGGGCATATGCAGGAATGTAGAATTGAGGTTACAATCCGATCAGACAGGATCTTATTGAACGGTGGATCAGGCTTGAAGGGCCAAGTGGCTAACTCTTGAAACCTTCATCTTATTAAATGTTATTCCCATCATTTTCATCAGTCATATAAAAGTGTTTTCTTATGTTCACTCTTTGTATAGAGAAATGTGAAAAATGTCAAATGGAGGGGTAATGTGCTGACACTGAGAAAATCTGAGTTGGGTAGCATCCTTAAGAAGTTTCCTCATCACTTTCTTTCATTTGAAACAGTCATGATGAAGGATTTCCAAACAGGACTCTTAAATTGGAGGAGAAAATCCATCTGCCCTGTAAGGAAAACTTTCTTTCAAACATTAGTCTTAGTTGGCCAATCCTTATAAATGTTGCATATTTGCAGTTTATTGATCTCTCTATTCAGAGGAAAGACAGCAGGCATAGTATGAAGAAGTTTCAAATCCATATCACACTCTGAACTGAACAGGAACTCCGTATGACCTGGAATGTAGATTCCACTACTTTTCTAAGTTAGCTGATCTCACCTGTGACACCAGGTCAATGTTACAATTGCCCTTGGCATCCATAGTCTGAAGAAAAGAAAAAAAATACAATTTATGCTCCCAATCCCTCAGTTAGTAAATTTTGGGTAGGGACAGAATTGGCTTTAACTATGGCACCTACTGTGGTCAAGTAGTCATTTGTCATTCATTTTGCAAGTCCCAGGAGTGAGGACTTGATGCTGTCATTTAATGCTGGACGACTCTTGAAAGCTACAAAACTGTCGTCCAAAAAAATCTTTAGAACTGATGGTGATGCAACTAAACCTCCGCTACCACCTCATTAGTGGGACCAGCCCCAGATATCTCATTCCTGGGATACCTCCTGCTCTACAGATAACTGGGTTTGTTGAGCATTCTGATACATAGACTATCAAAACTAAAGCACATGAGTTGTTGCTCCAGTGCTCTTAGTAGTTGACATTACCTGCCCACCCAAGTAGGGTTCAGCTGGATGAACATTTTTTCAGTTTATATTCTTGTCTGTGTTGAATGCCAATTTGTGATTTTGCTGCATTTCTTGGTGGCCATCCTTGACTCAGTGAGTAGTGGCTCACTCTGAATCGGAAAGTCAGATCTTCATATTCCCGTTCCCAGAGACTTCAGTAGATAATACAGCCTGACCATCCCAAGGTGATATAGTTGGAGGTGCTATCTTTTTCAGATGAGACACTGACTAACCACAACACCCCTTCTTCATTCAACTCAAAGGTTCAGACAAAAGATTCCTTGGCAATATTTTGATAAAGAGCTGGGAATTTCTGCCTAATATCTGGGTCAATGTTCATCGCTTCAGCAACATCACAAGAAATAAATAATTCCTGTTACTGTTCATGGAATGTTGCTGTGTGCCACTTGGTTGTATGTTTTCTTCATTATGTGGGGACTTATTTGACTGTAAAGCTCTCTAGGAAGTCCTGAGATCTCAAAATATATTGTACAAATCCAAGTTCCTTTTTCTTGCAAATTGAAACCATCTTGCACTGGTAACTTAAATATATCCCATGGGCTTAACCAGCAACCAAACCAAGAGGACCTCTGTTATCTCATCTTAGTAAGAGCCGTAGCTGTTCAGAATCCCCTACTAGTGAGTGGCTTATGTGGATGATTTAAAATTATTTAGCCCATCCAAGTTAATTGTTAAATACAGAGCAACCTCAATTATCTGGCATTTGATTATCTGAATATCAGATTACCCAGCAAAATTGCAAAGTCCTGATGCTGGGCTAAACAATATTATCTGGCATTCGATTATCCAGAATTCGATTAACCGAGTGAAATACTGCCCACCCGTGTCCTTTGGATAATCGGGGTTTCTCTGTATTTATATGTTGCTACCTGGAATCTTTTCCCTCCTTTGTATTAATAAAATCAAACCTCCTTCCTTCTAATTATATTAAGATTAACCAGCTATGACAGTTATGTTGGTTAAAGTAAGTCTGGTGTCATTTTGCTGTTTATTCCAATATGTGTATTCCCGTGCTGTTCGATTTAGTTTGCAATGTCTGCCCATTTCACCAGTTCGTCTGTCCAAATACTTTTGAAATCTGTTGCTATCTTCCTCATTATTTGCGATGTGGATAGTTTTGTTACCATCAGCCTTTTCGGTGATGTTCTGTGTACCCAGGTTATTAATACATTTAAATGAAGCAAAGAACTACAGATGCTGGGGATCTGAAACAAAAACACCCCAGATCCAACCCTGCAATTTGGCCTTCTTGACCTGTCCTACCTATCCATCTTCCTTCCCACCTATCCACTTCATCCTCCCCTTCGACCTCTCATTATCACCCCACATTGCATCTACCTTCACCCACTCCCATCCTCTTAATGAGGGAGTCACAGAGGGAATGGTCTCTGCAGAATGCTGAAAGGGGTGTGATGAGAAATATATATGTCTGGTGATGGGCTCTGACTGTAGTTGGTGGAAATGGCAGGGGATGATGTGTTGTAACTAGAGATTAGTGGGGTGGAAGGTGAGGACCGGGGGGGTTCTATCCTTGTTGTGGTTGGAGAGGTGGCGCTCAAGGACAGAGATGCGGGAAATAGAGGAGATGTGCTGAAGTGCATTGTTCATCAGGTAGGAGGGGAATTTATGGTTATGGAGTGGAACTGCTCCTCCTGGGAGCAGACATGGCAGAAGCAGAGGAATTGGGAGTAAGGGATCACATTTTTATGGAGGGGGGAGTCGAGTGGGAGGAGTTGTAGTCCAGGTAGCTGTGGGAGTAGGCCGTTTTGAAATAGATGTCTGTGTTGAGTCGGTCACCGGAGAATTTTTGATTACGGACAAAATAGGAAAATGATACTGCTTTAAACCAGAGAAACTGTAGAGGGAAATGTTGCCGCTTTAAAATGAGTTATTGGATCTCATTGTGAGCCATATTTGCATTGTTGCCTTTTTCAAGCAGGGGGAGAGAGTAGGCAGGCCTCTTCAGCACTATGGTGTTTGGGGAATTTTGCCCAAAAACAGTTTATCGATTGCTTTTTCAGTCAGGACCAGTTGTATAGGTTAGGAGTGCTCAACATGATGCAACTGTCCAGCCTCTGGCAAGTGGACAGCCTATGTGTAAACAGTACAGTGGCAGAAAACCTCTGGACTCGTAAAAATACAACATCCTTTCTCTTCTTGTCAAGAAACAACAAAGAATTTGAAAGACAACTAGCTACCCTCTCTTGCTATATATCATAAACTAATTAGTGCACTAAACACTCAGTGTCTTCAGTAAACAACTAAGCGGGCTTGGAAAGAAGAAGACTCAAGATAAAAAGGACTTGGAAGAAGTAAACAAGTACCTTACTTAATCCTGTGGGTTGGTGCTATTGAACTGTGTTCTTCTGCTATTTTATTTCTCCACCGACAGCATCTGTTTTGTTTATGGTTTGTCATATTGCATGTGTTAAGGGGCAGAGTTTAAGGTAAATTTACAAGTTAATAGTCTATGTTTTGTTTACCTGTGATTAGAACTGATTTGTTTGTCATAAACAGTAATTTCCTAAGTACAGAAACCTAATCGGTTCATTCTATTGATCTGAGTTTGTCAGCCAGGTAAATTGAAGATTTTGGGTGATTTGATTAAATGCCTAACTTGTGTGATGAAGTACTGGAGCTTGAGTTTCAGCGCACTCTCCCAAATGGTCACGAGAGTATTGACACATGATGTGGTGTCAATCAAGTGGGCTGCCTTGCTTTGGATTGTGCCAGCTTCTTGTGTTGTTGGAGCTACCCTCAACTCGGTAAGTGGGAAGTATTTCATCACAATCCTGACTCGTGCCTTGTAGATGCTGGCACTATCATCAGCATTAATTCCATCCAGTGAAGATGAGACAATAATGGGGTCTTACTTTGCACAATATAACATGACACAGCTCTCGCATGCTGGATGATACCAAAGGAAGATCTAAGCTGATTTTACTATCTGCCTGTCTGCACAGAGTTTAATTGTCCATACACAACTCTTCTTTGTACTGAGAAGCCCATCTTGTATTAAGTTGCATATTAGTTTGGGATGAGGTAAGGGATGGATTTGTGGCATGAGGCTTTCCTTATTTCTTTGCTGAAGAAAGTTCATCATCAACCTAAATAACAGATACTTCCCTCTCATGCATGTCCAGCTTCCAATTTACAGCATTTACTATACATTGAGTCCTTTAACATAAACCTAGGAGTGATCTTGAACTAATTTTAATGTGCTAATACTGGAGGTAGTGGACAAGTGACCAAAAACTTGGTCAAAGAGTTATCAGAAATGTCCTAATCATAGAATCCCTAAAGTATGGAAGCAGGCTATTTGTTGAAAATGTGTTTCCTGAAGAAGGGCTTATGCCCGAAACGTCGATTTTCCTGTTCCTTGGATGCTGCCTGACCTGCTGTACTTTTCCAGCAACACATTTTCAGCTCTGATCTCCAGCATCTGCAGTCCTCACTTTCTCCTCCAAGCAGGCTATTTGGCCTATCGAGTCCACACCAACTCTCTGAAGAGCATCCCCCCCACACCCTACATTTCACATGGCTAATCCATCTAACCTGCGCATCTTTAGACTGTGGGCAGAGGGAGAATGTGCAAACTCCACACAGTCACCCAAGGCTGGAATCAAATCTAGGTGAAAGTGAGGATTGCAGATGCTGGAGATCAGAGTCAAGATTAGAGTGGTGCTGGAAAAGCACAGCAGGTCAGGCAGCATCCGAGGAGCAGGAACCATTCTTCCTACATTGATGACTGCATTGGCACCACCTTGTGCTCCCGTGAGGAGGTTGAGCAGTTAATCAACTTCACCAACACATTCCACCCCGACCTTAAATTCACCTGGACCATCTCTGACACCTCCCTCTCCTTCCTGGACCTCTCCATCTCCATCGATGATGACCAACTTAACACTGACGTTTTTTTACAAACCCACTGACTCCCACAGCTACCTGGATTACACCTCTTTCCACCCTACCTCCTGCAAAAATGCTATCCTGTATTCCCAATTCCTCCGCCTCCGCAGTATCTGCTCCTAGGAGGAACAGTTCCACCACAGAACACACCAGATGGCCTCCTTCTTTAAAGACCGTAATTTCCCTTCCCATGTGGTTGAAGATGCCCTCCAACGCATCTTGTCGACATCCCGCACCTCCGCCCTCAAATCCACCCCTCCAATCGCAACAAGGACATATCCCCTCTGGTCCTCACTTCCCACCCCACCAAACTCTGTATAAACCGCATCATCCGCTGACATTTCTGCCACCTACAAATGGACCCCATAACCAGGGATATATTTCCCTCCCCATCCCTATCCTCTTACCACAAAGACTGTTCCCTCTGGGACTACCTGGTCAGGTCCATGCTCCCCAACAACCCACCCTCCCCTCCTGGCACCTTCCCCTGCCAGGAATTGCAAAACCTGCGCCCATACCTCCCCCCTCACCTTCATCCAAGGCCCAAAGGAACCTTCCACATCCATCAATGTTTCACCTACACATCCACAAATGTCATTTATTATATCTGTTGCTCCCGATGTGGTCTCCTTTACATTGGGGAGACTGGACGCCTCCTCGCTTCAGGGAACATCTCCGGGACACCTGCACCAATCAACCCCACCGCCCTCTGGCCCAACATTTCAACTCCCCCTCCCACTCTGCTGATGACATGCAGGTCCTGGATCTCCTCCATCGCCACTCCCTCACCACCCGACGCCTGGAGGAAGAACACCTCGTCTTCCGCCTCGGAACACTTCAACCCCATGGCATCAATGTGGACTTCACCAGTTTCCTCATTTCCCCTCCCCCCCCCTTACCCCAGTTCCAACCTGCCAGCTCAGCACTGTCCCCATGACCTGTCCTACCTGCCAATCTTCCTTCCCACCTATCCGCTCCACCCTCCTCTCCGACCTATCACCTTCATCCCCACCTCCATCCACCTATTGCACTCTTAGCTACCTTCTGCCCAGACCCACCCCCTCCCATTTATCTCTCCACCCCAGAGGTTCCCTGCCTCATTCCTGATGAAGGGCTTTTGCCTGAAACATTAATTTTCCTGCTCCTCGGATGCTGCCTGACCTGCTATACTTTTCCAGCACCACTCTAATCTTGAATCAAACCCAGGTCCCTAGCACTGTGAGGCAGCAGTGCTAACCATTGAGCCACTATGCTGCCCTGGATGGTAAAATTTCAGGCAGAATTCCAGACTGGATCTACAATTTGTCAGCAGTGAAGTAATGACAATATTGGAAACACAAGAGGATAAAGTTGGAGGACAACAGACAGGGTCTGGGTCTGAAGGAATTTGTAGAGACCACGGGGTGTGAGCTCATGGTAGGATTTGGAAACAGAATTGAGAATTTAATTACTGAGCCACTGCAGGTTAGATTCGAGAAAAGATCTAGATTGTCCATTTACCACACTGTCCAGTTCATAGCTAGATGTTGACTTTCAGTTGAGGGTTCAGGAAGAAGTTTGCAATGAGGACAGTGTGTCAGAGAATAGAGTTTTGCAGATTGTCAACTGGTGATGTGGAAACATGTGTAATATTGAAAACAAAGAAAATCAATAGCCTGTTCTTAACATTGTATTGATAACCTTAACGCACTTGCCACAGCCTTTTGTCATTGAGTGTATAGATTTCTTGGCTCAAAACCAGGAAAAAAGATTAAATTAATGTTTGTTTATCAGAAAATAGTGATTTTTTTTGTGTGGGTGATTTTTGACTTTGGCTGATGGATCTTGCCTTGTTAAAGGAATGAAATTGGAGTTTGGCATTTTAAAGTCAGAGTGCAGCTTTCAGATTGTTTTCATTAGCTTGGGAGGTTTTGTTCAGTTCTGCTTTTCTTTGAAGTTGTCATAACATTAATATTGAACACTTGAACGACTGAAATAGACTAGTGAGGAACTAGAATTGCATCTTGAAGGGCCGCACAAAATATTTACCCCTCCAAAAGCGAAACTGTTAAGTACCATTTGATTGGCCACTTGTACCATCTTTTTTGTGGCCGTTTACTGTGTACCAATTGGCTACTTCATGTTCTTATTAAACAGTACCTAGACGTAGCACTTTATTTGACTGTACAGTGCTTTATGTTGTGAGGGTGTGAAAGACACTAAGTAAACAGAAGGCTTCTTATCTTTGCTTAACAGTGAACCAAATGTATGTACATTTTATTGAGGAGGTAGATTACATTGAGTGACAGGTGTGAGATATTAACAAAGGCTAACAGAGTCAGAGTTCTGGAAGGACAGACTGCGGAGAAAGGTGATTTTCCCAAACCTACCCAAATTTCGAACCAGAACAATGAGCTGTTAAAAAGCTGTCAGCACTTGTGACCCACTGTCCATGAGTAGCAGCATGTGTGCGTAAAGAAAGGACAAAAACCTGCATGGGGGGAGCAAGCATTTGCTCTTAAATTATATTGTAACAAAGCTGTGAACTTGTCTGAATCTAACAACATCTTGTGTTATTTTGCTTATTGGTTTTTACATTTCAGGAGGTTCTGATCTGGGCCCTTCCTTCATGCTTGACACATTTCTTTTGTCTTCCAATTCTCTCTCAATGTCAAATATTCCATAGTGTTTGACAATTAATAGGTTAGTTTAAAAGTCAAATGTGAGCAGAAACTGGTTCAGTGCTTCACTAGAGTATATGAGCTGGTGTCTCCTCACAAGAATAAATCAATCCTTTCTCCTTTGAGGGTCTTGACTTTATTGGGCGATAATGTGCTATCTTAATTTGTCATCCTAAGGACTGCAGTTGCCAACATACCTTTTCCTATGTATGGAGTTCTGACATTTTAAAGAGTCAAGTGTCCCATATTTTACGATCTGTAGATTGTATATATTGCATGGCACAGACTCACTTATAGAATCCAGTGATCTCAATTTGATGTTCATATAAAAAGATTTAGTAAGTGTAGTTAAATCCTTCTCAAGTAACCAAAACTCAGACATGCAGGGAGGAAGAAATAAAAAAAAGTCTTTCAAGTGGCAAATGTCTGAGCCTTATTGATTTTGTATTTATAGATGTGCAGACGTGGATTTCACTTTCCCTCAAAAGGACGATCAAGGTTGTGATTTAACAGTGAGATGTGGTTCAAGGAATGAATGCTAATGAAGCAATAAATGAGAATGTTTGTAACATCAAGCAAAGTAGGATGAGATAAAAGCATTGTTGTCCTACAGTGGAAGCTGGACATTAACATATTGCAAAACATGAATACATTCATAATTGGTGAGTGGTGGTTGCATAAAAATACTTGGAACTTGGAAAGTGCTGACATTCTGGAGTGTCTTGACTGTGAGTGACATTTGAGCATTTGCATAACATTGATCGGTCCTGAAAACAGTTTTAAAATTCTTATCCAAAAGTGCAAATCCTACCATGGCCTTGATCCCTGTCTATATCACTAACCTTAGTAAGCCCTACAACCTACTGGTATCGGCATTCTTCAGTTTTGGCCTCCTGTATGTTCCTGATTTCCGTCACCCCACAAACAATTTCCATGTCTTCAGCTGTCCATATCCAAATTCTAAAACTTCCCTCTTCTCCTCTCTATTTTTCCCCCCTCCAACACAATGCTCCTTAAAACCTCCTGCCTTTACAACATAGAACATAGATCATCAAACAGTACAGCATAGGACTGGGCCCTTTGGCCCACGATGTTGCGCTGAATATGACACCAAATTAAACTAATCTCTTCTGCCTGCCCTTGGTCCATATCTCTCCATTCTTTGCATATTCATGTGCTTATCTAAAAGTCTCTCAAATATCCCTTTCATATCTGTCTCCACCACCAACCCTGGCCATGTGTTCCACACTCCTACCACTCTCTGGGGGAAAAAACTTGCCCCTCACATCTCCTTTGAACTTTTTCCTTCTTGCCTTAAATGCATGCCCCGCAGCTTTAGACATTTCAACTCTGGGGGAAAACATTGTGACTGTCAACATTTTGATCAAGCATTTTGCCATTGGCCCTAATATTTTCTTTTGACTTGGTGTCAGTTTCTTGTCAGATAATGCCTCTTACTAACTGAATCCAGGTTACATCTTGGCATCTCCCAATGTGGTGTTGCGAGGATACACAAATCTCTTGTTTTTGCTTGCAGTGTGATTAGTTTACCCTAACTGTTCTGAATAGCTCATTCATTATTGTTGGGAATCCTGAAGGTTGGAAGAGAGATAGCCCATGGGTATTTTTCATCTCCTTGCCTCCAGAAAGCTGCGCTTGCCTTTGGAGAATTTACAATAAAGGATCGCAAGATTTATTCCTGAAATGAGTGGGCTGTACTATGAGGAGATATTTGAACAGAATGGGCTTGTACAATCTGAAGTATGAAAATATGAGGAGATTATCTCATTCAGTGTATTTAAAAAAACCCACTTCTTGGAGGGATTGACCAAGCAGATGCTGAGGGGTGGTTTCCCCTGCTGGAGAACATAGAAGTGGAGGCCACAGATTCAAGAGAAGAGCTCAGTGATTTAGAACTGAAGTGAGATTTTGTTTCATTAAGAGAACTGGAAATCTTTGAAATTCTGTTTCCCAGAAAGATGTGGTGTGGAAGCTCAGTTATTTAGTATATGTGAGGATGAGGTCAACAGATTTTTGGACTCTAAGGCTATGGAGATCTGGGGAATGGATGGGAAGTTGAAATTGTAATAGAAGATCAGTTACAGTCTCATTAAATGTTGGAGCAGGTTGGAGGGCTGTTCTCCTGCTCCTCTTCTCTACATTATGAAAATGCCTAGACATACAGTATCAACTAGATGGAAAAGAGTGAGAGAAATTGAGATGAGCTAAGCTTGAGATCTCAACAAGATTTATCTCCTTATCTGGTAGCCAACCTCCATACAGTGCTTCCTTCAGAAGTTCCTCTGAGACAGGAACCCAGTGGAATGATCTTTGTAACCTTCTTCACACTGATACACAAAAAACAATTGTCTGATCACTATATTTTTTTTAGAAATGTGAGCTCACCGATTTAGACATGAGCAACTAACCTTGTTAAGGGGAAAAAGATTGCCAAGCCCACCTGGTCAGGCCTATATATGACTCCAGACTCGTAACAATGTAGTTATAGAGTCATAAAGTCATACAGCATGAAAATAGACTCTTTGGTTCATGCTGACCAGTTGACTCTTAAGTGCCCTTTTAGATGGCCCACTGAACCATTCTCTGTACCAAGCTGCTGCAAAAATGTCCAATTGCAGCAGTTTAAAAGGGTGGCTTACCACCATCTTGTCAAGGGAAATTGGGAATAGGCAACAAGTTCTGGGCTTGCCACTAACTTTCACATTCATGAATGAACAAAAAACTCTATAGCAATTCTTTTAGGAAGGAATGGTCTGAGAACCCATAACATTTTCCTCCAACTGTAAAGGCATTTTGTCATTATAGTTGTTTAAACTGACTCATGGGATATGAAAATTGCTATCTGGGCCAGCATTTATTACCCATCACTGGTTGTCCTTGAGAAGGTGGTGATGAGCTGACCTTTTTGAAGCCCAGCAGTCCATGTGCCGTCAGTAGATCCACAATATTAGTGGAACTCTGGAACAGATGAACAATTGGAGAAGTTGGAAATCCTCAATTATGTGTTGCATTTACTCCCTTTCATAGCAGCTGGCTGACGCTGGGAATTCCATGGTACTGGATTTTGTGGAATATTCAAAGGAAGCCAATGATCTTGGTTTGGGGAAGGGAGGGGGGAAATGACATTTTAGTTGTGGAGTTCTGATGTGTGATTGTTTCTAAGCTCTCTAAGTGGTGAAGACCTCCCTGAAGAATGAGAGACTGTAGTGAAGGTAAAGGGAGTGAGCAGTGGAGGACTGGATAATGAGTAGGCCAACACTGTAGTCTTTCAGAGGGAGAACCTGGATTCAAATACAGTCCAAAGTGACGCAGTGCAAGTATCTTCAACTGGACTAACTTCTAAGTGCTATGAGAAATCTGTTTAAACAGTTCCAATGTAATGATTTGGTATTGACCTTTAGTGTAAATCTCATTCTTAAATTAGTGGCAAATTCAGAGAAAATTCAGGTTAGAAAATATTTGGTGTGAGAAATGGAACTTGTTGTATTATCAGATTAGAAAGTGGACTTAAGGTGGAGGTTGAGGTTTCTTGTAGACAGAGATTGATAAAACATGCCTATATCTGAGTTAGGAACAGGTTATTGGGCCCCTCAAGTCCGCTCTGCCACTTAATAAGATTATGGTTGATCTGATGGTATGTCCACTCCATATTCCCACCTACCCACATGCCCTTTCATTCCCCTATTTGCCAAGAACCTATCCATCCCTTTTTGCTTTAAAATATTCCAAGCTCTGCTCCCATTCCCCTTTTTGAGGAATTGAGTTCCAAACCCTTATGATAGTTTAGAGAAATTCTTGGCATTATCTTCAATTGGAAACCAACAACATCCCCTCATTCGAGGGGGAGCAGTGGTGTAGTAGCAAAGTCACTGGACTAGTAATCCAGAACCATCGGCCAAAATTCTGTGAACACTACTTCAAATCCTACCATAGCAAATGGTGACAATTGAGTTATAGAAATTCTGCATGTAATAAAAAACTAACCTAATGGAGACTATATGACTACTGTTGATTGTTGTAAAGGCCCATCTGATTCACTTGTCTTTTTAGGAAGGATATCTACTGAAATACCCTCTGGGCAATTAGAGATAGGCAATAAATACTGACCTAGCCAGCAACACCCATATTTCATGAATGAAATTTTTAAAAAAATTCTCCATACAAAGAGACACCCTTTCCACGTACATCCTGTCAAATCCTCTCAGGATCTTGCCACTCGCTCTTTCAAACTCCAGAGAATACTAGCCTAACCTTCTCTGAACTTTCCTGCATTTACAGCTTTTAGTCAAGGAGACTAGTACTGTACACAGTCCTCCAGATATGGTCTTACCAGTCCCTTTTTATCACAGAAATGTAATTTCCCTATGTTTGTATTCTATTCCTCTTCTAATAAAAGACAATATTTCATCAGCTTTCTAATTTCAATTCTATGCCTGCATAATAACCTTTTTGAAATTCATACACTAGGATACCTAGATCCCTCTGCATCTCAGAACTCTGCAATTCTCACTGTTTAGGTATTTTTGTCAGCCAAAAATGGACAATTTCATATTTTTCACTTCATGCTCCATATTTGGATGTTTTCAATGGAGGTAGAATTGTTTAATTTCTGAGCACCAATATACCTTAACATTCTTAATCACAACATGCACAATTATTTTACAAAATCTTTTGCAAGGTGTTTTTATTCAATTGCTGCTTATACTGTCATGGTAAATGTGTCTGTGTGAAAGGACTGCTGCCAAGATTTCAACATACTTTTGTCATTTCCATCAATGGATCTAATATTATTGTAAATCTCCTCCGAGTTTGACATTCTGAGGTTGTTTTGGAAATGTAATTTAGTGTGATGGCTTCAAAAAATCTTCCAACCCTCTTGCAAAATCAAATGAGCTACATTACTGATCTTGTTTAAACAATTTGGTTTTGTTGATGTTCTCTCTCGAATTCTGTCCGCCAATCACAAAGTCCCAATACCCAATATACATGGCAAAAAGATTGTCACTCCATCTCCCATAATACCTTTTTAAAAAAACCTTTTGTAAATCTGTCAGCCATGCTCCAGTGGTACTGTCATTTCCTCCAAACTAGGTTGGAGTATTCAAACTCTAATTCAGAAACCTGAATATAATCTTGATAGGGTGCTGCACTTTCGGACGTACATTTACCAACTCTGGAGATTTCACAAACCCATCTACACCCATGTTCTAGCAGTTAGTAAGCTGTTCTTGTGACACATGTGCTTTCTACACCAATTGGTGAGCAAACTGACTCATTAATTTCTCTTGACTGTGAGAAATTTTCATAGAAAATAAAAATATTAATTCATCATGATTTTTCTCCAAGGTTGCACACAGCAGTGTCCTAGATTAATCTAAAGATCATGGAGTGTTGACAATCCTAGCTGGAAGTGCCATCTTTCAATTGAAGTGTTGATCATTACCCCTCCACCATTACCCCTCATTACTCCATTACCCTTATTAAATATAACATTCATTATCATCATTACCTTAACTTGATGTTAAAAAATCCCATAGCAGTAATTGAAGAAGAGCAGGAAAGTTCTTCATGGTGTTTTGATCAATATTTATCCCTTAACCAACATTTAAATAAATCATCCTGTTGTTATCACATAAATTTGTGGAATTGTGCTGTGTGAAATGACTACTGAATATCCTATGTTACAACAGGAACTATCACAAGGTTTACGTCATTGGCTATTTGGAAAAGATGATCCAGTGTAACCCGGGTTTGTATTGGCTAAACATCACACTGGCCAATCATTTGTTTACTGGAGGACTTGACTGGAATAGTTGTTTTCAAAATAAAATCTGATTTTGGACTTCCCCCTGCTTTGTGAGTTATCAAAAGTGGATTCCTTCAGCAATGATAGATCTTCATTAAGCTCATTATACCTTCAGATGTTCTCCAACCCCAAAGGTTCAATGCTGATGCAACTTATTATCAGAGGAAAGCAGACTGAAGCAACTTAAAAGATTTAACTTTCAACAGTACTGACAGCAAATGTTAGAGAATCCAGATTACAAAAGAGCTCCCTTACCCTGTGCAAAACTAGCAAGAAATCCCACAGGATTATGAAAATGATCTCTTAATGTTGAGATGTACAAACTGAAAAATTAATGTGGTTGGAATAATGCCAACCAAAGTAATGGAAGTAGAAAGATACTGATATTCAATGGATAATGGACATAAACATGGGATTAGTGGTGGAAGCATTAAGGGCAATTTTTAAAAAGTTATTCATTCATGGGATGAGGGCGTTGCTGGCTCGGCCAGCATTTATTGTCAATCCCTAATTGCCAGAGGACAGATAGGAGTCAATCACATTGCTGTAGGTCTGGAGTCATCTGTAGGCCAGAGGTTAGATCAGATCTGTTGTTGTTTGGCTACAGAATACATTTTCCTTGGTTTCTGAGAGAAACAAGATTAGCCATTATTTAACAGTTAATTATGTAAATTTGCAAAAACGTGAATAGACAGGAGGGAAAAAGCCAGGAAATGAAGTAAGTTCACAAACTAATGCCTGGATAGGCTTGATTTGGGACTTGAACTATAGTGTCTGTGATTCTGGAGTCCTTGTAGTGAGAGTCAGTGTAAATGGAGATTTGAACTTAAATGGGTCATTCGGCTTGCCTTATTCCCTGACTTTGTTTGTGTGCTTATATCTGAAATATGTTGTGGGCTAGTCAGCACTTGGAAATGTAAAATAGGTTAATGTTCTGGTTGTGGCAAAGAAGAAAGCTCCATTCTTCATGTTCTTGTACTTAGCTGCATTAATGGACCAGCTCTTTGATGTGAAAGCTTGCAATGGAATCACAAGAAGCACTGGACACTGGGAAAGAATTAGAAGCAGACTGAAAGAAAACCTTGCATTTATTTCACAACTCATGATGTCCCAAAACACATTACAGAAACTACACATTGGCTACTGGGAACCAGTTTGTGCACAGTGAGTTTCCACAAGCAATGGAAACAATAACCAGACAGACATCCATTGCAGAATCACCATAAGGTACTGTAGGCCCTTCAACCCCTTGAGCATGCTCCACCATTCAATAGGATCATGGCTGATCCGACATTCCTCGCATCCACATTCCTACCCTTTCCCTCTAACCCCGATTCCCTGACCGATCAGGAATCTATCTCAGACTTGAATATACGCAAAGACTTTGCTCCCATAGCTCTCTGTGGCAGAGTTCTAAAGCAACTCAACCCTCTGGAGAAAACAAATTCCTCCTCATTTCAGTCTTGAATTAGCACCACTTTATTCTGAGACTATGCCCTCTGCTCTTACACTCTCCCACGAGGGGAAAGATGCTCTTAGCATTGACCCTGTCAAAACTTCAAGCATCCTACAAGTTTCACTGAAATCACCTCTCATTCTCATAAACTCCAGTGAGTAGAATCCTGACTTGTTTAGCCATTGCTCAAAAACCAACCCCTTCATATCAAGGATCATCCCAGTGAATCTTCTTTGGACTACCTCCAATGGAATAATATTTTTCTTTAAATAACAAAACCAAAACTGCTCACAGTACTCTAGATGTGGTCATATCAGCTGCAGTAGATCTTGTCCAAACCCCCGACAGAATAGCACCCATTCTGTAGGAGCAAATTACCGCAGATGCTGGAAACTGTACTGAAGACAACAAATGCTGGATATCACAGCAGCTCAGACAGCATCCACAGAGAAAGAGCAAGCTAACGTTTTGAGTCCAGATGACTCCATGCACAGTTGTGCATTTGTTGTTGTCAGTACAGATTACCATTCTTAGATGAATGTCCCTAGTGCAGTATTGAAGGAGTGCTGAAAACAAAAAATGCTGGAAATCACAGGGGGTCAGGCAGCATCCATGGAGATGCACAGAGTTCTGATGAACAGTCATCTGGACTCAAAATGTTAGCTTGCTCTCTTTCTGTGGATGCTGTCTGAGCTGCTGTGATTTCCAGCATTTTTTGTTTTCAGCACTCCTTCATTACTACACTCGGGGCGTTCATCTGACTAAGAATGATAATAAACCTGATTGTATTGAATGTCTTGCAACATTGCTGCCCTCCAAATCATGATGAAAATAGTTCTGTTTATCTGACCATTTTCCCTCTCCAAATTAAGCTTGCAAAGCATTTCCTTCCTAAGGACAGTGCCCCTTTAAATGTACAGACTCGATCTGGAAAGGGAAAATGACTGTTGTAAATCAAACTGTAGGGGAGGAAACCCGTTCAGACATATTTGTTTTGGGATTGAAACAAGACCTAGCAATGTGAGAAGAGCACTCCTTGAAGATAGGTGTCTAATGCTGGCTCAAAAGCAGCTCACTTTCTGCCTGAATAATCTTTGCAGTTAACAGAGTATGACTCCAGAATTTCACCATTCAAAATGCTTTCAGGTTCTTCAGCACAACCAAGGGTTTACAGATCTGTGCATGCCAGGATGCAGCTGACATGCAGACTAAAAGCATTAGGGTCGATGGGTCATCTGTCTGGAGGTCAAAGTTCGAATGTCCTTGGCTTTGATCAGTTATGACATATTCTTTAGACACAGCTGCCAGTTTGGGGGCAGGGGCCATATTTTCTTTACTTCGCTTTTCAAACCCCTTGTGTGTTGATATTAACTTGGTGAAGGTTTGGGATTCTAAAATGTGTACAAAAAGGAAAAGTTGATGGATATTAACAGTATTGCACTGTGGAAAAAGCAGGTGGGAGCGTGTGTTCTCCATCTGGTGTAACACACACAATGTAAAGATGACGAGCTAATGCTGTGATTGGCTGCTCCCTGCTCAGTGCCCCAGACAGAGCACATAGCAAAGGATAAAGTTGCCAACTTTCCAGGATTGCACTTGAGTTTCTGTAATTAAAGGTTAATCTCTAGAGCACTGCAATGTGAAAAATCAGAAGTACACAGAAACAGGAGTAGCCCATTCAGCCCCTCAAGCCTGTTCTACCATTCACTGAAATCATGGTTGATCTGTAGCCGAACTCCATACACCTATTTTTGACCCATATCCTTAAGTACCTTTGCTTAACAAAAAAAATTCTTTTACTTACCTGTCTCTATAATGGAATGGGAAACAAATTTTTTTAAAAAATTATTTTCTTTTCTCTAGTCTTAGATTGTTGAAACAAGGGATTTACGGTTAGCACCATCCAATCGGGTGGTAATGTTGGCAGACATGAAGTGCATCCTGGTAGATAAGTGTCTCACTGTCCAATGAGGGAATGGCATTACAGACAAGAGGTCATGTGATTCAGGAATCTGTTCAGCCAGAATTGGCAACTTGTCTTGGAATTGCAGGCACAAATCCCATTGGTCCATGGAATACCATTGTCATATTATATTCCGTCTTCCTTTTGTTGTTAATGAAGGGAATGCTCATTGGTCCACACAGCCCTGTAGTGCCTCCAGTACAAGCCTGTGATTCTGATGAAATTTTTGATCTCAGCTGGACTGGTGGTAGGGGTGCTTTACCCTGATTGGGTGGCCTTGGATGGAAATCAGACACAGTTTTCCAGCTGTTTGTCCATGATAATGCAAGGACAATGTGCATGTAGATTTGATGTGAGCGCACTTTTAAAAGTACCCCATGTGACTGTGCCAACATGGAAGAATAAGTTGTTCTTTAATGAACTTGCACAGCCTACTCTGAGCTTTGGATCCCAGGAGTTCATTGACAGTGTAACTGCTGTGATATCTTCTGGTGTTCACAGTTCAATGAGAGGGCAAGTTTGTCAAGCTGGTTGTCCACTAAGTATACTCATTTCACAGAAAATGGTGGTCTACTGCAATGTGCTGCCGTTGAGGAATCTTACCCTAGCATTAGCAATCATCTTAGGAAAGAGATAACCCATTCATTTCAGCCTTCCAAAGAGGTTGAGAAATTGATGACCTTTTTAGATATTTTCTATCAACTCGCTCAGATATTATTACTCTGGAGCAGATGGAACTTGAACCTGGGTCTCTTAGTTCAGAAGTATGAATGCTATCACTGAGCCACAGGAGCCCATATTAATGCTTTCCATAGCTTTTACATAAAATGATCAATATGGAAACAGGCCATTTGGTTCAACTAGTTCATACTGGTGTATGCTCCACAGGGATTACTCTCACTCCTTCACTAACCCAGTTAATAAGTGAATGAATCATTAGTTACATTCATTAGATGATCCTCACTGGTTTGCAGATGAAAGGAAGAATTTTGGGTTGGTTTTGTGTGAGCACCTGTGCACTTTCTAGTGCTGCATCAGGGAATGGGTTTTTGTTTTGGCTGAAGCTGGTATGTTTGCACTGTCTCAGAACTGTGTGCCTCCAAGTTAATCCATTAAACCACTTGGTCACTGCTGCCCTCTAGCATGGACAGAATTTGCATTTATATACAAACATTGACCGCCTTTGTGGAACTGCTCTGCTCTGTCCGTAAGAATGGTCCTGACTTTCCAGTTGCTAGCCATTTCAAGACAGCATCATGCTCTCTCATTCACATTTGTGTCTTGGGCTTGCTGCAATGTTTCAGCAAAGCCAAGTGCAAGCTGAAGATTAGGGAGGGATGCCAGAGGTAGGTTCTTTACAGAGAGTGGTGAGTGTGTGGAATGCACTGCCAGCTGTGGTAGTAGAGTCAGATACATTAGCTGCATTTAAGCAACTCTTGGATAGGCACATGGAAGTTGGAACAATGAGGGGAATGTAGGTTATTCTGATCTTAGAATAGGATAAAAGGTCAGCACAATATTGAGGGCTGAAAGGTCTGTACTGTGCTGTACTGTTCTATGTTCTAACACCTCATTTTCCACTATCCGCCTCCACCACCATCCCAGCAATGCATTCCAGACTCCTACCGCTCACTGTGTAAAAAACCTGCCTGTCACACCTCCTTTGAACTTTCCACCCTCACCTTAAATGCATGGTGCCTAGTATTAAACATTTCAACTCTGGGAAGATTCTGACCATCAACCCTGTCTATATGTCTCATAATTTTATAGACTTCTATCAAGTCTCCCCTCAGCCTCTAGAGAAAATAACCTGAGTTCTTCTTGCCTCTCATTTTAGCTCTTACCCTCTACTCCAGGCAGCATCCTAGTAAACCTCTTCTGCACCTGACCATTGCTCCTGATTCTAATCAAGAAAATAAACCCACTAAGGAATCGCTGAGCTGGGAGACATTGCAGGATGTGACCTTGGCAGTGTCTGCTCTTGGGTATCCATGCTGTCTTCCTCAAAGATGAAGGAGGGCATCTGCCTTGGCACAGTCTTCACCACAGCCACCACAGACATGCCATTGGTACCTGCACAACACCGAAGAGAAAATATCATGGCTGAGGGGTCAAAGCAGTGGCATGTTTAGACGAAATGGCCCACAGGAGGTAATGGGGGAAATATCATTGGACAGTGCTTCTCACTCGCTTGTTGGGACATGTGTCTCCACAGGACAGGCGCTGCACCTCACCATTGAGGGCCCAAACCAATCCCAAAAACTTGTTTTTTAAAATTCATTCACATGAGGAAGGCGTTTCTGGCTCGGCTTGGATTTATTGCCCATCCCAGAGGGCAGTTAAGAGTCAACAACTTTGCTGTGAGTCTGGAGTTAAATATAGCCCAGACCAGGTAAGGACGGTAATTTCCTTCCCTAAAGGACACCAATGGACCAGATGAGTTTTTCCAACAATCAATTAATGATCATCATTAGCCTCTTAATTCCAGATTTTTATTAAATTCAAATTCCATGGCAGGATTCAAACCCAAGTCCTCAGAGCATTACCCTGGGTCTCTGGATTAATAGTAGTCCAGCAATTATGCCACTAGACTATCGCCGCCCTAGTTTATTCCCTGTTGGGCTGTGCAGCTTCAAAGGAGCTTTGAAAGAGACCATTTAGCCCAATCAGTCAGACCCACCATTTACACACCGTTTGAGATGCTGGTGCAATGTCACAAAGTGCTGCAAGCAACAATGCAATTACAAAGGGGAATGTTTTACCATAAGGTTAGTTGAGAGATAAAACACTGTGACAAGGAAGGTCTCAATGATGGCGTTCAGTGCTGGTGAGGTTTTCACAAACACTGTCGACAAAACTAGATCCATCTTGTGTTTGGAAGCTTATTTTTTTTAAGCGGGACATTATCATTTGTGGTAAAATAGATGTAAAGAGAGAAGGTAACAAAGGGAGCTCACACTTTAAACAGGTCGACCCTGTTAGAGCAGAATGTGAAACATTATGTTAATAGCTGAAGGAAGATCGGGGAGAAACAAAGTAATCTTCCAATCAGTATGAGCTCTGTCTCTGTAGCCCATTTCCTCAGCCATCCATTTCGTAATCGAGTTGTTTGTGCAGCCAGTTCAGGTGGCTTCAGTGTTTTGCTTTTCTTTATTGTTTGAATAGCAGAATCCTGTTCAGCATGAATGAGCAGAAATTGGCCACAGATGTGTTATTCTCCACCCTTCCAACAGCCTCAGTCTACATTGAGAGAACATCCATAAATGGACTGCTGGAAAAAATATGAAGAAGGGACTTTCATTCATATAGCACCTTTCATAGCTTCAACATGTGTCAATGTGCTTTACAGCAGAAGTACTTGATGAAGTGAAGTCATGGTTATAATGAACATGGCACAGTAAGCTCCCTACAAACAGCAATATGATAATGAATGTATAATCATCCTTAGTGAGGCTGGTTGAAGGATAAATATTGACCGGTTTACTAGGAAGAACTCCCAGAAATAGTGGCCATGAGATATTGTACAAGATAATAAATAAAGATCTGCAGATACTGAAAATCAGAAACACAAACAGGAGTTGCTAAAAAAGCTCAGCAAGTCTGGCAGCAGCAGTGGAGAGAAATTAGAGTTAGCATTTTGGGTCAAGTGACCCTTCCTCAGAATGGATATTGTACATCCATCTGAGGTGGTTTTGTTTAAACTCTCACCTGAAAGACTGCAGGCTCTCTGAAAGCAGGCTACAAGTGACCCTCATGGTTTTAGCTCCTTCTGGCTGTCTGCCTGGGAAAGGACTTTGTTCATTTTATTCCCTATTCCATTTTGTGTTTTTCTTTTATTTTTACCCCACAATCAATGCTGGAAAACACATTCTTTCTAGCATCAATCGTGCCTTCAGATCAGATGTAGCATGTTTTACTATTCCCATAGAGACCAATAACTGGACAAATACCCACAGCAACTCTCCGGTGAGTATTCTCAAACAAATGTAAGATAGTGGGCGGCACGGTGGCACAGTGGTTAGCACTGCTGCCTCACAGCGCCAGAGACTCGGGTTCAATTCCTGCCTCAGGCGACTGACTGTGTGGAGTTTGCACGTTCTCCCCGTGTCTGTGTGGGTTTCCTCCGCGTGCTCCGGTTTCCTCCCACAGTCCAAAGATGTGCAGGTCAGGTGAATTGGCCATGCTAAATTGCCTGTAGTGTTAGGTAAGGGATAAATGTAGGGGTTGCGCTTCGGCGGGTCGGTGTGGACTTGTTGGGCCGAAGGGCCTGTTTCCACACTGTAATGTAATCTAATCTATATCCAATTTAATAAGAGATTTAAATTTCTAGAAACTCTGACCTAAATTAACCCCAGAAACAAGATTCCAAAATTTCAATTTTTTTATTATCACTAACAAACTAAAGGCAACATCAATTGAATGCTATTAGTAAGTAGTACTTATTAGTAGGTAGTTCAGTACCCTAAATTGCAGAAAGTTATCCTTATTGTTACTGTTCAACAAGAACAAAACCCCATAGCACATTTTGGTCCAATACAAGACATTCTCCACATGATGATAATTTCTGTGAGAAAGTCTGCAGTCACTTCCAGCTTCCAATGGGTTCACGTCTGCTGCATTTCACTCAATCATAACATGGATTCACCAAAAGGTGTTTCCTCTCAGTTCTGGGAGTGTTTCCAAGCCAATTGCAAGCAATACAATCTGCTCCAGTGATTCTCCTCCTGATCTTGCCAGGACCAAGCTTTCAGATTCCTTAAAACGCCACAGGATTTGTCTGTTCATCAGAGATGGTCCTTCCCACCCACGTCCCCCAGCTTGGTGGTTTATTTTTTGTCTTGTGGTTTTATGTCTACAGTAAGAAATTGGATTCAAGACAGACTGGTCAAGGAGAAATCAACGGCAGGAGCTCTCTTCAGACTTAGACTTGTTTAGAACTCAGTGGTATTTATATTAGTATGCAATAAACAGAATCGAGAGTGTGGTGCTGGAAAAGCACTGCAGCTCAGGCAGCATCCAAGGAGCAGGGGAATCGACGTTTTGGGCATAAGCCCTTCTTCAGGAACATGGTAATAGCTGATATTTCTGCTTCTAATGTTACTCTCGCAGCACTGAGAGGCTAGTCTCTAAAACTTTTGATCAATTTCTCACACACTCCCCAATTCTGCCCACACTGCTGTTGATTACCAAGTTGTTACGGGGTTCTAAACTTCTTACACAGCTGTTTATAGAAAGGCCACATCCTCCCTGATCTCCATAATCCTTTGCACTTGTAATAAAGTCTCACCCTGAACCTCTGTGTCTTGATAGTAACCAATCCATCTAGAGATGTTATCAGGCACAACTTGTTGGATTATGTTTTAATGTGGGTTCTTTGAGTCTTAATACATTTAGATAGTTTTAGATTCCCTACAGTGTAGAGCCCTTCAGCCCAACAAGTCCACACCGACTCTCCGAAGAGTAACCCATCCGGGTCCATTTCCCTACAGTTTCCCTGACTAATGCATCTAACACTATGGGCAATTTAGCATGGCCAATTCACCTGACCTGCACATGTTTTGGAATGTGGGAGGAAACCGGAGCACCCACAGGAAACCCATGCAAACATGGGAAAATGTGCAAACTCCACACAGATAATTGCCTGAGGCTGGAATTGAACCCAGGTCCCTGATGCTGTGAGGCAGCAGTACTAACCACTGCACACTAGTTGCTAAGACCAGGTTTCTTTGTTTAATATCTGTTTGTTTATTTTTACACAATGCATGGTGGTAAGACTATAGAGCAATGTCATACAGGTCTAACCTCTTAAAGCATTAACACATGACAACTGAGACCACAGTAACATCTTCGCTTACTTCATCTACATATTTATTAAGCCCCATCTTAATGTATTGCATGACCCTCTGAGGTATTCCATTTTGCCTTGTGTTAAAGAGAGGGTTGAAAAACATCACTATGAAATGAAACTTTATAGTCTTAAAGTGCTTTGGCTCACTCATTCTCCTACACACATTCTCATACTTGCTCTCCCTTTTTCTTTCTCTCTGATTTTTTGTAGGGTTTGCAGCTGATGGTACCTTAAATGAAATGACATCAAAGCTGTTTCATGTGGGACCCATAGAGGTGACAAAAAGAGGAGACTCTGCCCTCATCAGTGGACATGGATAGTTGTTATTTATGATTTAAGTTCAGGGGTCATTGCAGACAGTAACACCATTAGGGAAAAGTTTCAATCCTCCTTGGTTTGTAATCATGCGATTATGGTGACATCATTCATGCTATGCAAGCTTCTGTTGGACTCTTCCACATCTCTGAACAATGGTGTCCGCCTTCCCCCACTTGGAGCATTTTCCCACATGTCCTTGTTACTTGTGTTCAGACTAGAATGGAACCTTCGGTGGCTGAATGCTTCAGTTTTGCATAAACCCGTCCATCTGGTCTGACCTTTGACTTGACCCTCTTCAAAAAGGCTCTTCTTCTCTGGGACTCTCGCCTCTCAGTGTTCCCTTTGTCCCTCATCTTTCTCAGCACCTCTGACCTTGTGCAAAAAAAATCTCCCCCCCCCTCCCCCCAACCCCCCACCCTTCACCCCTCACCTCCTAATGCAGAACCAGTGTGGGGATGTGCCATATAATTTCAAGGTACAAAAATATGTTTCATTTTGCACTTTCTGACACTTGAGCATGAGCACCCCCCACCTCCCCCAGGGTGACATATTTCAACATCAAGAATTTGGCTGACGGAGACACTAGTGTTTAAGTGTAGCTCAAATTCACTGGCGATGTCACACACAGACAAAAAGAATTATACTTGGAGATGGGTGGAGGCAGAGGGAAAGGAATGTAATTAATCCTGGATATATTGAGATTCCAAGTACTCCCAGCACTTTACAGTGACACTGGTAATAGTACAAATGGGCTTTTTTTTTCATTTAAATGGGTTATGTCAACAGGATTTGGATGCAAGTGGCCATGATGGTAAGGGGGAATGGCATCAAGGCATCCATCATACTGACTGCTTTCTCTGGTTTAATAGAGAATGCAGCGAAACAACATAAAAGCATTCCTCGTGTAATCCCCATCACATACCTCCTTTTTACAGAAAAAATATTATGAACTGCTCTGAGAGTTCAGTTCTCTTTGGGGTTGCAGATAAACTGCAGATAAATGTAGTCCTCATTTAGTAGATGAGAATTGTAGAATTATTGTTGCTTCAACCCCCAAACGTTGCCTCATGGTTCAATGCCTTATACAGGAGTATTTCTAGTAGTTGTGCCTTTTGCAACAATAACTTGCATTCACATAGCCTATTTTGTTGTACTGAAAGGTTCTGTTTTGTAGCCTTTCACGGTAATATTAATATTAAATAAAAGCCTCCTATTTAGAGTTATTGAGGTGATGAGGTAACTTGAAGAGAGGCGGAGAGGTTTAGGAAGGAAACTCCAGAGCTTTGGGTTAAAGAAATGGAAAACTCTATCACTATTAGAAGTCATCAGGGACAAATTGTTTTATTACACCAGAGAGCGATGGAAACGGGAGATCTGCAAGAGATCCATATTGACAGAGTGCAGTAATCTTGGAATATTGTTGGGCTGGACAAGGTTATAGGGATGAGAACAGGTTTGTTAATGAAGACCGTGTTCTCAGAATGGAGGTATTTTTATACCCACAGTTGTGGTACATCTCAGCCAACAAAGTGAGATTTTGCTACTCTTTGTAACGTTATGCTTTAAGTTGAGGAAACGTCCTTCAATGTCCCTCAACTTGCCTTTGTTCTTCTCCTGGAGACAGTGGTTCACCAAATCAGTCTTCATGACCTTTCAGATAAGATTCTAATCCCAAATATTGGAAGTGACACCAATATTTCCTTGCTCCTCTTTGAAATGGTGACATAGGATCTTTTACATTCACTTATGAGAGTAAACAAGGCATGGGTTAGTATCTCATCTGAAAGTTGCCATCTCTGATAGTACAACACTCCCTCAGTATCGTGAGTGGGTTTTGTTGATCCAGATTTATACTTAACTCTTTGGATCGACTGACTCATAGATAAGAGAGATTCCCACTGGAGGATTAGTGAAGTTCTCTGGTTCTAGTGGATAACATTACCATTCCATATAGCCAAAGATTTTATAAAGCAGATGATCCCAGATGCAAATTTGAGAGTCAGTGGATTTCTTATAATTCGGACATTGTGGTCTGAGTTGTACCTCAATGAGAAATGCAGAAAACCATCCAGGATGCCTTGTCCTAATCACAGGCTGAGAATAGTTATCATGGGATAAAATCATGACTGTTTTAACTCTGATCTAAGATTAAATAGGACACTTTTTCCTTGTAGATAGACTGTGGACTACTCACTCACTCAGCTCTTGCTGTACCCATACCAATTGTTTCCTGTTCAGATGTGTTAGAATACATTTCTTGGTGGTGGGACTTTGGGCCTCCTGGTTGTGAGTAGATATACCACTGTGCCACAAGACCCTCAAATAATAACAAAGGTGGCATTCAAACAAAGTGTGTGCAAAGGACAATAGACTAGCAGTCAACTACTTTATTCTCCTGGCCAATGTGTCACTTAAAATAAACCACACCCTCATCAAAATGCCAGGACGTTTAGATCATCACTGTTCCCAGCTGAGCTACTATAGTAACCCACGCTGAGAAACAATGGCAAAATTATTAATGAGGAGGTAATTCAAGCTCTCGTGTGCAAAGTGCAATAGATTCACAATTCATCATGACCTTTTGACCACACTGTCTCACCTAATAATAGTTGTCATAGTCACCATCATTGAAACTTGCTTTATGTTGCGGGTTTATTTATTGAATTCAAATTCCTCCACCTGCTGTTGTTTGGTCATGGGATGTTTCAGAGGCCAACATTTATTGCCCATTCCTAACGGCCCTGGATAAATGCAAAAGGAAATATTTGCAGATCCTTAGGCAAAGGGACTGTTATCATAGATTCATAGAATCATACATCCCTACAGTGCAAATAAAGGTCAGACAACCCATTAAGATGGAACTGACCCTCCAAAGAGAATCTTGCCCACACCCACCCCCCATTATGGTAACCCTACATTTACCATGGCCAATCCACCTCGTCAGCACATCCCTGGACACTATGGAGTAATTTAGCACAACCAATCCACCTAACCTGCACATCTTTGGACAACCCTTTCAAAGAGTTGGGTCACATACAGTGGGCCAAATGGCCTCCTGCTTTGCTTTCTCATTGGATTGTGGGTGTTTCAAGAACCCATTGAACCAAACATGGTAGCTCTGTGTAGGCGGGAACTAATTCGAGTTACAGAAGTGTTTTAACTGGTGGATAGTGTGCTCTAATTACATAATGACAGCACAGCTCCAATCAGAATATCACACAACATGATTAAATTATAGCTGCCACATTTATCATTATGATTAGAGGGTGCACTTTATTTGTAAATTGTTTGCTTTCCAGACAAAAGGAGGCATGTTATTATGTGATTGGTGTTTTATTAGTATCTTCATGGCCTTCTTTGTGTCATCTTATTACATCTTTAGTTCAGTTTCTAAATGTTTCACATGTTAACGTCATCCGATATTAACTAAATCAAAGCAGACAGGAAAGATTATGTTCAAATGTAGTGGTGAGATATCCTGAGAAACTTTCCTTATATCCTACCCAAAAATGTGAGGGGACTTAGTTATAGACATGTGAAATGTGTTAATATAGAGTCATACAGCACAGACCCTTTGGTTCAGTCAGTCCATGCTGAACATAATCCCAAAGTACTTCACCCTAGTTCCATTCAACAGTTTCCTCATTTCCCCTTCCCCCACCTCACCCTAGTTCCATTCAACAGTTTCCTCATTTCCCCTTCCCCCACCTCACCCTAGTTCCATTCAACAGTTTCCTCATTTCCCCTTCCCCCACCTCACCCTAGTTCCAAACTTCCAGCTCAGCACTGTCCCCATGACTTGTCTGGACTTGTCCTACCTGCCTATCTCCTTTTCCACCTATCCACTCCACCCTCTCCTCCCTGACCTATCACCTTCATCCCCTCCCCCACTCACCCATTGTACTCTATGCTACTTTCTCCCCACCCCCACCCTCCTCTAGCTTATCTCTCCACGCTTCAGGCTCACTGCCTTTATTCCTGATGAAGGGCTTTTGTCCGAAACGTTGATTTCAAAGCTCCTTGGATGCTGCCTGACCTGCTGTGCTCTTCCAGCACCACTAATCCAGAATAATCCCAAAGTAAACCATTCTCACCTGCCTGCTCCTGGCCCATATTTCACTTGAAAGGCTTACATTTATATCGCCTACTGTCAAGATTAGAGTGGAGCTGGAAAAGCACAGCAGGTCAAGCAGCAACAGAGGAGCAGGAAAATCGACATTTTAGGCAAAAGCCTAAATTCATCAGGAATTGGACTTTTGCCCGAAACGTGATTTTCCTGCTCCTCGGTTGCTGCCTGACCTGCTGTGCTTTTCCAGCTCCACTCTAATCTTGACTGTAATCTCCAGCATCTGCAGTCCTTGCTTTTGCCTTTATGTAGCCTACTGTTCACCCAAAGTGCTTTATAGCCAATTGTGTAGTTTTGAAGATTATTCAGTATTGATGTGCAGCAACCAGTTACTTTGTGATAGTGATGTTAATAGAAGGAAGAATTTCAACTCAGGACACCATGGAGACCATATGAGCATAAAAACAATGAACAAAAGTAGGCCACTTAGCTCTTTGAACCTGTTCAGTAAGATCATGGCTGATCTGATTTTAACCTCAACTTTACATTCCTGCATATCCCTGATAATTTTTCATTCTCTTGGGAATCAAGAATCTGCCAACACGTGACTTAAAAATATTTAAAGATTCAGAATTTGCTGCGTGTTGAGGGAGGGAATTTCAAAGACATGAATCCTGCTGAGGGAAAAAATGTTTCCTTGTCACCATCTTAAATAGGTGGTCCTTATTTTTCGGTAATGACCCCTACTTCTAGATTCTTCCACAAAAGGAAACATTCCTTTTCATATCCGCTTAGTCAAGTCCCCTCAGAACCCACTGCGCCTCTTTGAATTGATGGCATGATATCGTTTATGTCTGCCATTGATTTCTCCCTGCTCATGGCATGGAATCAAATGATATGCTGGCTATCAATTTTAAGGATCTGCTATTCTCATTTTGAATTCCACCTCTTGATTTTACATCATTAGCTGAAATAAAAATCACCTTTGGTCATGCATTGAAACCTCAACCTCTTTTACTTAAAATCTGTTCAGTCATTAGCTCACTACTCTTTGAAATGTTCTCATAGAACCCAGTGCATTTTCCTCCTGACAAAAATAAGAGCAGGAGGAGGCAATTCAGCCCCTCGAACTTGTTGCTCAGTTTCATTAAATCAGATCCCTTCATTCTTGAGCCGTCTATTCCTGAAATTTCCTTAAGACCTAGAACTCTTTAAGATATCCACACTACTCTAATACTGAGCACCAACAATTTTATTTGATTCAGTTGCCTAGCCCAAAATTTTCAAATTCCCTCCATACACCTCACTCTCTTCCTTTAAAAGTTAGCTTTTTCTCTTCCTGGTCTAATATCTTGTTGTCACATTATAAACCTATGATATTTTGGAGTGTTTTGTTAAGGCAAAGATACTATATAAAGAAAGTTAAAAATCACACAACACCAGGTTATAGTCCAACAGGTTTAATTGGAAGCACACTAGCTTTCGGAGCGACGCTCCTTCATCAGGTGATTGTGGAGGGCTCGATCGTAACACAGAATTCTGTGTTATGATTGAGCCCTCCACAATCACCTGATGAAGGAGCGTCGCTCCGAAAGCTAGTGTGCTTCCAATTAAACCTGTTGGACTATAACTGGTGTTGTGTGATTTTTAACTTTGTACACCCCAGTCCAACACCGGCATCTCCGAATCATATATAAAGAAAGATTGTTTTCCTTATTTGAGCGGAAACGGTTTCTGAAATAGCTTAGAGCTGAAATCAGCTGATTATTTTGTTCTAGTCAACTGGTCCTTTCAGCTCTTCATGATATTCCTGGAATAAAACATTGTTTGCTTCTAGCTCCTTGTGCTGTTAGAGTGGAACTTTCCTTATATTTAAAATCAGCTCCATTCATAAAGTAGTGCACTGGAAGGTTGAAAGGAGGTGCTGGTGGAGAAAGGTTATTGGTACATATCCTTAAAAAAATTATACTTGAATTTTCCAATTTGACTCAAGACAATTTTGCTGATAACCAACAACGTTTTCTCACTGTACACCATAGGCCACATTGTATTTGGCCAGAATTTGCTTGAAAAATAACTAATTTAGTACTGTTAGCTATTAATTTGTGAATAATCCAAGAACTTGTCAATGATGAATCATCACAAGTTGCTGGGTAATTTGCACTGCCTTGCCATTAGCCTTATGAACATGGGTGTTTCACTAAATTTCCCTTAAGCTTCTCTGTAAGTTCCAAGATTTTGCTTTAATCACCCATTACTTCAATGTTCAACCGCAAGGCTAATACTCAATAGCACAATGAGATATGTCTGAATCCAAGATGTCACTCAAATTCTCCGGGCCAGAAAGGGAACAAGTTAAATGGTGGCATCTCTTTCCTACAAAGTATTGTTCTCGAAGGTTTCTTAAAATTTTAGATTTTGTTACTTTATCTTTTTCCCCTCCTGTACCTGATTTGACTCCAATTTACTTTGTCTTTCTTTTCAGTTTTTATTCTTGGACCCTTCAGTCTCATTGGTTAAAGAGATACGATGTTGATCCCATTGCACCGGATATACAATCACAAGCCTCGAACTGGAAGCCTTGGGTTCAGGTCCTGATAGTTCCAGAGGTGTGTCATTGGAAGTCTTGGTCTTCCAGAAAATTCTAGTGCACATTTATTTCAATCTGAAAGTGAAGGAAAACATCCCTATGAGATGCTTGCTCCACTAAAGTCTGGCCCAGGTATTTCGTGTTTCTTCCTCTTGTGGTATCATGACATGGCCGTCGTAAATAATACCTCTTCATTCCTTCGTAATGTTGTCCACCTCAATGCCTCAGCTTATCTGCTGAATCCTTTGACCATTCATTAATCAAAATGTGATATTATACTCCTGGCAAGCCTCCTACTCTAAACTTAGGTTCGTCCAAACCATCCTACTAAACACAAGGAGGAAAGAAATAGAATAACATGTTGATGCAGTCTAATGAGGAAAGACTTGGGGAGGCTTGAGTGGAATATTAATACAGGTGTGGATTATTTGGGCCAAATGTTGTTCTATATTCTCAACTGTTGCATAAGTCCAGAATCTGATAGATGCAGAACAGAGAATGTGACTGAAAATAGATTCTTGGTATTTGTTCTGATGTCTATTCATTAACAACAAAAGCCTGCATTTCATAAAAAGTCGCAGTAAACAGGGAAAAATAGACTTGTTTTAATTTTTGAAAGATACTAACACACCGTCTCAAAACCTGGACTTTTTATCCAAAGCCCAGTCTGTTTATTTTAAACAAGCTAAGATCTATTGAATAATCCCAATTCAAGAGAAATTTGTTCACTCAGAGACTGGTGATGATGTAAAACTTGCTTCCACATGGAATTGTTGAGAGTAGTAGCATAAGTGCATTCAAAGCATACCTCACTAAACATACAAGAGAAAGGAATAGTAGGTTATATTGTTAAGATGAGATGCAGTGGGAGGAGTCTTGCATGGAGCATAAACAGTATGTTCTAGTTGGACTGATCTGCCTGTTCGCTGCAGTACAAAGGATGTCATTTTTAGGAGGTGGGCTGATGGTCTGGAGGAGATCATTTTGAAGATGTGTTAGACAGGTGAGGTTTCTCAGGACATAATATACATACTGAGGACCTTGTTTATAATTGCAATGAATGACATTTTTTAATCATAATTAGTAAACATTACTGCTGGTCATAGCATCTCATTTAGCTACCCAGTGAACTTTGTGGCCTGTTACCTGCTATGCACATTGTATATTTGTGTTTTTGGTTTGGATGTATTGCAGAAGGTTTACTTTGACAGTGTACTGTATTGGTGTCTGACTGTGATAATTTACAGCCTGATTAGTAGCTGCTGGAAAGCTGTTCTAACCCTACTAGAAAGCACATGTCTGATCATGTGGTTGCAATCAGAACTGAGCTTTACTAAGATGCTGGTCCATGCTCTTCAAGTCTACATTTACTGAGTAGCCACTGGGATGAGGTAGAAATGGCAGTGCATTGAACTATCCAGCATTAGAAGTCCCCACCTACAGGAATCCAAGCAGAATAGAAGAGGTGATGGCCTAGTGGTATTATCATGACTCAGTCCAGAATCCCAAGTGATGGTCTGGAGATTTAAGGATCAAATCCTGCCATAGCAGATAGTAGAATTTGAATTCAATAAGAATTTGGAATGAAGAGTCTAATGATGATCATGAATCTATTGTCAGGAAGGAAAAAGACCCTTCTGGTTCACTAATGTCCTTTAGGGAAGGAAAATACCAACCTTACTGAGTCTGGCCGACATGTGACTTCAAACCCACAACAACGCAGTTGACTGTTAACTGCCATCTGGGCAATAAATGTTGGTCTAGCTAGTGATGTCCACATCCTGTGAAAGAGTTTTTTTTTAAAACAATGCCATCAGTTGCACCAAGCTGGCTCTGTTTTACAGCAGGGAAGGTTGAAGTCTCAGTGAGTGGTCATGATAGGGCCATGGATATGTGCTTGCGTGGCTGCAAGTGAGACTTCAGGATGGTGTGTCACCTCCCTGGTGCCAGGGTTAAAGATGTCTCTGAGCAGCTATGGGATATTCTCAAATGAAGAGTGAGCAGCCAGAGGTTGTGGTACAAACTGGTATAAATGACATTGGCAGAAAGAGAAATGAAGTCATGCAGGGGAATTCAGGGAGTTAGGTCAGAGGTTTAAAAGCAGGAACTCCAGGGTTGTAATCCCAGGATTACTTCCTGTGACATCAACCAGTGAGGCTAGGAATAGGAAGATAGTATAGTTAAATACATAGCTAAAGAGGTGGTCTAGGAGGGAGGGCTTCAGGTGTGTGCAACTTGGGATGTCTTCTGGGGGCAGGTGAGACCTTACCAAGAAGGATGGATTGCACCTAAACTGGAGGGATGTTTAAAGGAGGTGTCAGAGGCAATTTCTTTACACAGAGGGTGTTAAGTACCTGGAACGTGCTGCTAGGGGAGGTAGTAGAAGTAGATGCAATAGCAATATTTAAGAGGCATCTTGATGGATATATGAATAACCAGGGAATCGAGGGATAAAGATCAAGTAGAGGCAAAAAGTTTTTGATTTACAAAAGGCATTGCAACGACACAGGCTTTGTGGACCGAAAGGCCTGTTCCTGTTCTTTAGACCAGATAGTGGGAAACTTGTGCTGATGTAATGGACCTGCTTGGACTGGGCTAGTATTCCAGAGGGTCCACACTAATGGTCTGGAGACACTCTGATCTTTGAAATAGAACAAGGCAACCATACATTTTCAACTTAGGGCATACATTGAATCCCTACAATGTGGAAAGAGGCTATTCAGCCCATCAAATCTGCACTGACCCTCTGAAGAGCATCCCACTTCCCACCCTGCATGTCCTCTCTCTACAAGAATCTCAGGGAGTCCCTCTCCCACTGCAACTCCCAAGTACTCCATGCTACTTTCTCCCCACCCCCACCCTCCTCTAGCTTATCTCTCCACACTTCAGGCTCTCTGCCTTTATTCCTGATGATGGGCTTTTGCCCGAAACGTCAATTTTGCTGCTCCTCGGATGCTGCCTGAACTGCTGTGCTCTTCCAGCACCACTAATCCAAAATCCTTAGCTAATCCACCTAGCCTGCACATCCCTGGTCACAACAGACAATTTACCATGTCAAAATGACATAACCTGCACACCTTTGGACTGTGGGAGGAAACTGGAACACCTGAAGGAATCCTGTTCAGGCACTGGGAGAAGGTGCAAACTCCACCCTGACAGTCACCTGAGGGTAGAATTGAACTCAGTTCTTGGTGCTGTCAGATAGCAGTGCTAACCACTGAGCCACCCTTCCACCCTAGGCACTTAGATATCGTCTTTCTGATAAGTTATTAAACTGTGATCCTGCAACAATCCGTATTCCACTGGAGTATCAGTTTTGATTTTGCTGATATGTGACTCTGGGAGTGGGAAATGGAGCCATGACCTTCTGACTCCAAGGTGAGTGCACCGTAACTGAACCATGTTGCCATTGCTGCACGTCACTGACAATGGGCATCCTTTATCAGCGTGTTGTTAACATTTTGTGAAGCCTACGTTATTTTTGTGCCATGCAGACATCCACCAGTCTTTGCCATTGTATAGGAGGATATTTATTATTGCTAAAGAAGAGTCACACTGAACTTGAAATGTTAACTCTGTTTCTCTCTCCACAAATACAGTCAGACCTGCTGAGTTTCTCCAGCTTTCTTTTTGTTTCACACTTGCAGCAACTACATTGTTTTGCCTTTATTATAGTAGATATTCAGTGTCCCTTTCTGATGCTCACTGGATCTGAAGTGAGAATTCTGCTTAGTGATAGAATTCCTACTTCTGAAGAAGTAAATATTGAACTTCAAACTCCACTGCAACTAATTCTGGAATATGGAGATCAGAGATAGGACCTTTTTTTTAAAAGATTGGCACTCAGGTTGGGAATTGAACCAGGAAGCATTCAGTGCTCAGGAGCACACTTACAATCAATCATTGAATCCCTACAGTGTGGAAGCAGGTCATTGGCCTATCGAGTCCCCAAAGACCGAAGAGCATCCCACCCACCCATACTTACCCCCTACCCCGTAACCCTGCATTTCCCATGGGCTATCCACCTAATGTCTTCTCCTGTGTGTTGTCAGAAAATGAACATATCCTATATCAATATCCAAATCCTAATCAGGCTATAACTTCAGGTGTAACAGAGTGGGTATCTTTATATTTGGGAGAAATTGATGTGTTTGATCGTTAAGGACTTTGCAGCCATGTATGGGTTCGAAAAGTGTAGCACTGGAAAAGCACAGCAGGTCAGGCAGCATCCAAGGACCAGGAGAGTCAATGTTTCAGGCATGAGCCCTTCATCATTAATGAAGGGCATTTTGCGTGAAACGTCAACTCTCCTGCTGCTTGGACGCTGCCTGACCTGCTGTGCTTTTCAAGCGCCACACTTTTTGACTCTGACTCTCCAGCATCTGCAGTCCTCACTTTCTCCAAGCTGCATATGGGGATAGTTTGATCTATCACCTCTGGAGAAAGTGGCAGCATCTACTATCCAAGGCAGTGGCTGCTTAACCACTGTTTGCTGAGGATACAGCTATGTTGTGGTGCACTGTCTTACAGGATCTTTGATTGCAACTGTTCATCTCAAAGAACATCATCAAACCTGCCTGATAGTGAGAGTGTCAAATGAAAACAGTCCTCTTTGGAACCAGATGCAGCTTCATGTTGTACCTCCGTTCAGATTGCATTTACCAACTGAGTTTTAACTGGGGTGTAATACGTTTCCTGTGGACACAGGTGGTTTATCATATTAACTTGCCAACATTCTGCACTAATTACTGTAGTTCATTTGGATCCAGCTATTTCCCCATCCCATTCCCCTCTCAGCCCTTGGACTCTTGAAATTAGCTTCATGTAACAATTATGAGAGGTTCAATCTGACAACCAGCTGTGATGTTACTCATCTGGCAACAAGTTGTTCCCAACCACTGAATTACACTGACCACAAATTGTTCGCTTACAGGCCAGAAACACTCTGACATTGAAGCTTTCAGGAAAATCTGAAGTGTGGGGACATATTCATTGACAGACAACAATAAATTGCATTTTGTAAGAGTGCATTTAATGTAGCAAACTGTTCCAAAGTGATTCACTTTAGTTTAGTCTGATGTTTAAAAAAAATTTGCCAGAGCCACATACCCTGCTTTTGACCAGCTGCTGTTCAATGAGAGGTTTAGGGAAGATCTTGAAGGAGGCAGTGAGGCAGAGGAGTTGAAGGTGGGAATTCTAGAGTGTAGGGCTGTCAGATATGGGTGAAGCAAATGGAGGATCTGCAATGTTAATAGATTCTACCCAGGTTGGTCAAACATAAACTAAGAGACATTGATTTTCTTTGTGCAGAGGGTTTATTGACTGTACAGTCTAATTCTCTTTTCCCTACTCCCAGCTGTTTCCCTTTTATATATCTAGACATCAATTAATCTATGAACAGCCATCTTCTAAACTTAATTATTTGTTAACACAAAACTACAGAGATCTTGGAGAGTTGTAGAATTGGAGGAAGTTGTAGAGATGAGGAAGGGCAAACTCATGAAAGGATTTGAAAACCAGGATGAGAATTGTAAGCATTTTTTCTCTGAGCACCACAGGTGATGGGCAAACAGAATTTGTGAGGAGTTAGGATTTGGGCAGCAGCTCCAAGGTGAAAAGCTGGCTAGAGAGAACAGCAATAGTTGAGTAAAAAAACTAACTTTGATGCTGCCTGATCCTCAAATCTAATCCACCAAAACTTTAAAATATTCTTCTCTGCTTTATACCAAACGCAGTTCAGTCTTGGCTGTTCCTTTCTCAATCTTTCCCCCTCATTTCTGATCTGTAGTTGCAGGACTTTTATTTTATCATATCTTTTCCAATATTCATTATTGGATTGCAGTCTTTGCTTCCTTCCTCCATAGCAGTTTTGTTCTTTTGCAAATTCTTATGGAATTCTATTATGCAGAAGGACGTTATTCAGGTTGAGCTTTCCTCTCTTGCTGGTCTTCCTCCTAAATAGCTCTGATTTCCATTACAGATCCTTTTGTAGGGTTCTTAAGAACTAAGCATGAATTTTCTTGAATTTTGTTTTGACTTTAAATGTAGGACAACTTCTTGACAACATTTGGATGGCCTTGCTTGTTCACTATGTTCTAAAGTGAAGGATTGAAGACCTCTCAAAATGTAAAGTTGACGGGTTCCATTCCATCTGTTAATGAAGACTGTTGGCCTTTGATGCTGTGCGGGCCTTTCACTCCGAAGGAAGAGGTGAGGAGGCATTCCACTGTGTGAATTTAGTGAACCTTACAAGGTCAGCAACTTTAAACAGAAATGATTAAGAGGATGCTGAGTCAGGAGTGGAGTACCACTGCATCCACCAAGTTAAATGGCTAGACTTAATTCCAAGGTCTGTGCTGGTTCTTCCAGTTCTGTGTCAGCTTCAGAGATTTACGCACATAATCCAGACTGGCCCCCACAGAGACAGGATGAAATGTTAAACCAAGTCTGCCACCTGACATGGTGATAAAGATTCCATGGTGTCAGTTTATCTTCCCAGCATTCTGCATAAAACTATCCCTCGCCCAATGTCACTAATGCAGTTGATGTGGTTATTAGCTTGTTGCTGTTTGTGGAATCTTGCTGTGTATGAATTAGCTGCCAGGCTTCCTACATTGCACAAAGTTTCCTGTGTTACAGCAGTGACCACAGCTTCACAGCAACTGAGTATTTTTGAAGTACTTCAGATATCCTGAGGTGATGCATGGATCTGTGGTGATGCACGTCTGCACTACCGAAGATATATCTCAGGAGAAGACCTAACAACACAGCGGTGATATCAGCTCAGGGGGCACTATTCTCATGGAACAGTGCACCTAGTAGTCCCTTTTGAGGGATCTGGAGGGTAGGAAATAAGGCATTTTGGAAGGAACGCAACACCAATTCACCAGAATATTATTGGCCCCAGAGGTTAAATTGGGGCAAGATTACATAAGCCATGTTTGCATTAGTTGGAATGTGGAAAGTAACGGAATGATTTGGTTGAAAGTTCTTATGTCATTTGTGAATGGAATTGATAGAGCAGGTAGTGAGATTCTCTTTCTGCAATGGGAGTCCACAACAATGACAAATATTTTAAACATCTGAGCTGTTAAATTACAATTTTAACATCCTGGCCTATGGGAGATAAGATAGTAAAACACTTCTCGTTATGATTTGCTAGAGTGTGGCACTCCCTGCCTTGGCTAATAATTTAAAAATCTGACAGATGTTGTACTGTCGATATCTCCACACCAGACGGATTGCTGTGGTTCCGGAAGGCGGTTCATCATCTTCTGCAGGCAAATTAATAGGAGGAAATAATGTAGGCTACTCGCATTCCGCAAATATTTTTCAGAAAATTATAAATCAAGGTTATGAAAGATATGGAGCCATGGTGGGTGAATGCAGTTGTCATTACAGGTCGCCACAACATGAGTGGTGGAACAGATTCAAGGAGGGCTGAATAGTCTCCTCCTGTTCCTTTGTTCCTAATTATTAAAATTCTTCACTGGTTCAGGTTCTGTTCCGTGGCCTAGACATCTAATTGAACCCCACTTCTGCCAATGCCAGTAAGCTAGTCTCCAGTCGGTCCACTGACTCAGTTATTTTGCTGCACTTGAATGTCTGGGGCAAAGTTCAACCTCAATGGAGGCACAAGACAGGCGGTAGTGTTCTCGAGTTGTAGAGAAACCGTCAACACTAATTGAACTGCATCTGAGCTGGAGGAGTGAACTGAAAGATGTATGTGTTGTAAGAGCATTTGTAGCATGGGAGTAAATATTAAATAACTGCAGTTTTGGTTATGCTCTTTTTATGTCGGAGTGTTATTCATTTAAACTGAAATTGACTGTACACACAGCACCTGATGTCCCAGCTCTACCTGCTTTACATTAAATGTAATTAATAATTGTACCACACACTTTAAAATTGGCATCAACACTGAAGCTGATTGGTGTGCAATGGTGTGTGACTGGGAAATGGGAACCAGATTAAACTGGAAAATAATAATACCAGCTTTTGTGCTTTCTGTGCAAATAACAAAAAAATCAAGGCTTTAAAAACAATGGGGAAGCAAGGCATCAGATAAACATTTTCTACAGTAGACTCGTCTATTCTGTGTCGTTGGTTGAGTTTGTTCCTTACCTAATTCCACAAGATTCATGCATAAATTTTATCGAAATAATTATCGATTTTCTCACTCATTCATTAAAATGTATGCACACAGTCCTTGTCTGTTTTATACAAAACTATAATCTGTTATTACAAACTTATCCTCGTACATCTCTTTTTTGTCTTAGCTTGCTTTTTTTTGTTTTGTAAAATGAATGACTTTGGTATCATATGTGCATTAAAACCACAATTTGTAATTTTTTCCTCAATATATTGTGGTGTGAAACTTAGTTAAACTGGTGATGTATTGTGCTTTCAATCAGTCATGGTCACTTTAGTACTCAATATTATATGGTTTGTTGTTAATTCCATTGAGAAAAGCTTGGTTGCAATTGTTTCCACAAATGTGAGACCTAAATCAGGACCAAATCTATCTGATTATTTAAGGAATTGGATGACAACCACTGGATTAGCTTTTGTCCTTTATCTATATATTGCAACCGCCAATGATAACTGCTAAAATGTTCACCATAAACTGATATTAATAAATGTGTTGGTAAGTAAAAAGGTTTTGATATTTCGAAATAAAATTCCTTTTTCTTGAGGGTTGATGAATGTGATTTGTCTTTAAGCGGGAAGTGGAATGTGAATAGGTTCTGCAATTATCCAAGGTTTCACATGTGTAAATATATCTGGGGTTCTCCAACAGCTTTTGTCTAGACAGAGAGATCAATCACACAAAGCCTTAGCCTCATTCTTGCAACATTCATTTACCATGTCTAGTTTCCTTTTGGAATACAAATGAATGCCTCTATTTATGAAAATATATTTGCGTGCAAACATTTCCAAATAATACTTGCTATAAAATGTCTTGGAATAAATATAATATGAAACTTGGCGATTGAGACAGCAATTATCCTCCTTATTGTATATGAAAATTGTGTAAATGTTGGTTGGTAAAGTGTTAATTCACAAAGCAAGAAATTTGTAATTGTTTTTAATGCAAGAAGACATCCAAATTAAAGTATTTGTTACATTATGTCGTAACTAATATTCGATGAAACCCAGTGGATACCGCATGCATCTGTCTTTTTGCAGTAATAAAAGCTTAATCTTATTATCAACAATGTACTGAGTTACCAATGATGACGCTTCTAGTTCATATAACACAAATTAAATTTATACAACATGGTGATTCCCTTTCCTCTTCCTCTTATCTGTCTTATCTTGGTTGTCTTGGATCTAATTAGGACTAAATAAAACATAATCCTGTTTGTATTTTCAGTGTTCCTAGCACGTAATTTAAAAACAATGACAAAACAAAACTCCATTGTCATTGATTTTTTCTTTATATTGTGGGCTCCCACACCGTGCAATAGTTACATTTTCAACAGATTTCAGTTTGGAAGTTTCAACCTTGCCATTTTTCATCCTTTTATTTTCTGGTATGCTCAGTGAAAACCCTTCTCCTAATTGCATTTCAAACTTTTTTTGCAAGTCGAGTTGACCAATGCAGAGCAAAGCACAAAATAAATCATTCTTTGTATGGCTCACAAAGAGAGACTGAAGCAATTTTACTGTAATCTTTAATTCTGGGATTTAGCTCTGGCTGCAAATATTTAAACATTCCAGCAGCAAAGAGCAGATGTGAGTAATTTGAACTGTTAAGCATTTTAAAAAAGGCTTGCATTTTATAAACACAGGAGCTCCTAAAGCATTCATAACCGATGAAGTCCTTTTGAAAAATCGCCACTATTTAGGAAGTATGATCGCCAGTTTCTGCATGGCAAGTTTCATAAACAGAAATGTGAGAATGACTGGATAATTTTTTTTAGTGATAATTAATTGAAGAATAAATATTAGTAATCTATTATTCAAAACAATGCCTTGGGATCTTTCACATCTACCTGAGAAAGCAAAAAGGGTCTCTGTTTAATGCTTCATCTGTACAACAGCAGTGCAGAAGGCCCTCAGCATTGCAACGGCATCATCAAGCTAGATTTTGTTGGAGTGGGAACTGAACCCACATCCTTCTGACTCAAATTAGAGATGACTACTCCTGAACCACAACTGATGACTCTGAACTGCTCTGATGTGCCTGAGATACCAAGTGAACTAGTTAACTGGACTGAAATTGGGGACGGGATGATGGGAGACATTGAAGTGAGACCTACATCCAAGTTTATAAAGGTTAATGGAATACATAAAAAATATCATTTCAATAAACTAAAAACCAGCCTTCTGACAACAAAAACATTTGGCCTCCATTTAAAGAAAGTTTCTTATGATTAGTGTCGCATATAATGGGAGAAGGAAGGGGAAATTCATATTTGCTGCACAAAAGGTTTGAATCCATTAGGAGCTATTAATTTTTAATGTAAATGTATAAGTAAAAAGCCTTTAGGACAGTCTGTCCTTGTACTGGTCTAACTGCATTGAACTGCTTTTAATCAGGTTCATGGTTTACAACAGGCATTTTATAAAGACTATAAGTACCCACCACCCTCTCTTCCTGCCACAACTCCATCTTAAAAAACGTTAACCCATTCCTGGTCAGTAGAAATATTGAGTAATAAAACATCCTTCATCTCGTCTGCACATTTGTTAGTTGAATCAGAAGGCTCAATCACCATGAAGTGGAGATGACGTTTCCACAATAATGGGAGATGATGTTCCCCATGATGTGGAGAATGGGCTGGTTGAATGTTCCTTTCTGCGCAGTTGTTAACTGAGGCTTGTCAGAGAATGCACCTGCTCCTGAGGCAGAAGGTGATGGAATTCAAGTCCCACTTCAAAGACTCAAATGCAAAACCCCAGACCGACACTCAAGATATTGAAGTGTAGGCTATCAATTGAGACATGAAACATCTGTCCTCTTGGGTTGAAGGGAAATGCCATTACTTCAACAAAGAACAGGCAGGTTTTCCTCATTATCTTGTCCAAAATTTATGTCTCCACCAATATCATTCAAACATGTAATTTGGTCTTCACAATTGTTTTTGGAACTTGCTGTGCAAAAATTGGTTCATTTTGTTCCCCTTTTTACAACAACCGAAATGTTTTGGGATGTCATGAGGTTGTGTAAGGTGCTACGTCAATTCAAATTAATAGTATATGATAAAACTAAATGCGCCATTTTTTAATGACCAGTACAGCTTGATATAGCAGCAAGTTGTTCCAACCTGGAAACCTCAGGGATGGCCCACGGTCAGTGTTGGCCTCTGTGAGGGTGAAGGATGGATTGCTACAACTGGCTTGAACCTTTCAGCCTGGAAAGAAGATAATTTTCTCTAATTGCTGATTCTGAGTGAGGACAGGTTTCAAATAGATGTAGTGCTTACTGAGGTAGAGCAGACTACAAACTCATGAAGAAGGGTATTCGAAGGCTGCTCATCACTGCCAGCTGCAAAAATTGGCATTCTCAGAAACTGTTAGAAGGGAGCAGGGGCAGAAATCTAATAGTTGATGCAAGTGAATTATATTTAAACCATCAGATGGTGGGTGCTGCAGTTTAAACCCATGGTGAGATTTATATTTTATTCATGGTGAACTATTTAGTTTCATTTTTAACAGGCAAGGGCTGGAACAAAGGAATCTTGTTGACTGTGGTGCCTGTTGACGTTGCATTCAATTCTCTTACTGTCCACATAATTGCAACCAATTCTGTTGATATTGCATTGATCAAAGATTTTGTATCAATATTCATCGATTTACTCAGAGGTTTGTGGATCTGAGATTCTATACCCCACTTGTTCAATTGTTAAGGATATTCAAGACTGAGATTGCTAGATTCTTAGCCACTAAAGGAATGATCAGAGTTATCTTGTGAATGATCTTATTGAATGGACTTTGAGGAGGGCGTCTGGTCTGCTCCCACTACCCTGTCCTTAAGTTCTTAGACCTCCACTGCAGCTGTATTCAGTCTTGGATGCTAGGATTATGTCGAGTGCTGAGAAGAGTTACTACAAAAGTATCAGGGTTGAGTGGCTTTCAGTTTTGTGGAGATGCTGGGGAAGCTGGGATTGTTCTTAACCAAGACAGTTAAGGGGAAATTTTATAAAGACATTCAAACTGAGGAGCGGTTTCAGTAGCAGAGGATTTGGCAACCAGAGGACACTGATTCAGTTCCAGCTTCATTACTCTTCCACATCATTCTATGTTTATAATAATTAATGGTTAGATTAATGGAAATAATCTTGTATTTGACCTTTTAATGTTAAGTTTCTTTTGATATTCTTCAAGTAATTTTGTTTGCCAAGTCCACAGCCTAGTTCTAACAGCTCTTATTATTTCCCCTTCTCACCCCACCACTGGAAAAGTGAGATCTTACCAAGACCTCTACATCATAAATCAGTAACCTCAGGAGAGAATAAACCTGAGACTGGTCACTAAAGAGTTTTTTTTTAAAGTTATATGTGGCAAATGTTGAAAAGTTCTTTCAAAGGATAAAGTTGCTTATCCTTCACATGAGCAAGATTATTGATCATGGACAAGGAGGAAACTGATGTTATAAATTGCAAAGTAAGTTATACTTGTTCACTATTCGTTGCTGGAATCAAATCTGAACAATATTACAAGCCTTGTCCTTATTCCAGAACTTCTTGATTATTTTTCCATTCTATTGCAATTTTTGGGCACTAAGTCCGTTTGAATTAACCGATTACACATTTTTGGGAAATAGTCTATTGATTTTATGGTCACAAGATGATCCAAATTTTTTTACATTTGGACAGGAGAAGGCCTTTTTAAATTCATAGACAGGATGTGGGTGTTGCTGGCCGGGCCAGCATTTATTGTCCTTTTCTAATTGCCCTTAAAGTGGTGGAGAGTCACCTTTATAACCGCTGCACATGGAATGGGGTAGGTACACCTACAGTGCTGTTGGAGAGGGAGTTCCAAGATTTTGACCCAGAAAAAAAAATGGAGATATTGTCTTGGAACTATACTTCAAATGGATCTTGCAGATGTTGCTACGTACATGCAAGTGCTGTCTTTGTTCTTTTGAGGTGGTAGAGGTCATTGGGTTTTGAAGGTTCTGTCAAGAGACACTTGCAAAGTTATTGCAATGCATGTTGTAAATGGTACACACTGCTGCTACTATGCATTGGTGGAAGGAATGAATGTTGAAGATGTTAGATCTGGTGCCATACAGGCAGACTGTATTGTTCTAGCTGGTCTCAAGCTTTGTGTTGATGGAACTATAGCTACCCAGCAAGTTAAGAATACTCCATCACAGTCCTGATTTATACCTTTCTAGATGATGGACGAGCTTTGTGAAGATGGGAAGCAGGAGAAAGTGAGGTCTGCAGATGCTGGAGATCAAAGTTGAAACTTTATTGCTGGAACAGCACAGCAGGTCAGGCAGCATCCAGGGAACAGGAGATTCGACGTTTCGGGCACAGGCCCTTCTTCAGGAATGAGCAGAGAGTGTTCAGCAGGAGAAGATAAAAGGTAGGGAGGAGGGACTTGGAGGAGGGGAGTTGGAAATGTGATAGGTGGAAAGAGGTCAAGGTGAGGGTGATAGGTCGGAGTAGGGTGGAGGCGGAGAGGTCAAGAAGAAGACTGCAGGTCAGGAAGGCGGTGCCGGGCTGGAAGGATCCGGCTGAGACAAGGTGGGGGGAGGGGGGATGAAGAAACTGGTGAAGTCCAAGTTCATCCCCTGCGGTTGGAGGGTTCCCAGTCGGAAGATAAGACGCTCCTCCTCCGACCGTCGGGTTGTTGTGGTTTGGCGGTGGATGAGTCCAATGACCTGCATATCCTCGGTGGAGTGGGAGGGGGAGTTGAAATGCTGTGCCACAGGTTGGTTGGGTTGGTTCGTCCGGGTGGCCCAGAGGTGCTCTCTGAATCGCTCCGCAAGTAGGCGGCCTGTCTCCCCAATATAGAGGAGGCCACACCGGCTGCAGCGGATGCAGTAGATGATGTGGGTGGAGGTGCAGGTGAATCTGTGGCGGATATGGAAGTTTCCCTTGGGGCCTTGGAGAGAAGTGAGGGGGGAGGTGTGGGCGCAAGTGTTGCACCTCCTGCGGTTGCAAGGGAAGGTGCCGGGAGTGGTGGTTGGGTCGGTGGGGGGTGTGGATCTGACAAGGGAGTCGCGGAGGGAGTGGTCTCTACGGAAAGCTGATAGGGGAGGGGAGGGAAATATATCCTTGGTGCTGGGGTCTGTTTGGAGGTGGCGGAAGTGACGGCGGATGATGCGCTGTACATGGAGATTGGTGGGGTGGTAGGTGAGGACCAGTGGGATTCTGTCCTGGTGGCGGTTGGAGGGGCGGGGCTCAAGGGCGGAGGAGCGGGAAGTGGAGGAGATGCGGTGGAGGGCACCGTCGACCACGTCGGGGGGGAAATTGCGGTCCTTGAAGAAGGAGGCCATCTGTGTTGTACGTATTTTGAACTGGTCCTCCTGGGAGCAGATGCGGCGGAGACGAAGGAATTGGGAGAATGGGATGGCGTTTTTACAGGGGGCAGGATGGGAGGAGGTGTAGTCCAGGTAGCTGTGGGAGTCGGTAGGTTTGTAGTAGATGTCCGTGTTGATTCGGTCACCTGAGATAGAAACAGAAAGGTCTAGGAAGGGGAGGGAGGAGTCCGAGACTGTCCAGGTGAATTTGAGGTCGGGGTGGAAGGTGTTGGTGTAGTGGATGAACTGTTCAACCTCCTCGTGGGAGCACGAGGTAGCGCCGATACAGTCATCAATGTAGCGAAGAAAAAGATGGGGGGTGGGGCCAGTGTAGTTGCGGAAGATGGATTGTTCCACATACCCTACGAAGAGGCAGGCATAGCTGGGGCCCATGCGGGTGCCCATGGCTACTCCTTTTGTTTGGAGAAAGTGGGAGGATTGGAAAGAAAAGTTGTTCAGGGTGAGGACCAGTTCGGTCAGTCGAAGGAGGGTGTCGGTGGAAGGGTACTGGGTGGTACGGCGGGAAAGGAAGAAGCGGAGTGCTTTGAGTCCTTCGTGATGGGGGATGGAGGTGTACAGGGACTGGATGTCCATGGTGAAGATGAGGCGTTGGGGACCGGGGAAGCGGAAATCCTGGAGGAGGTGGAGGGCGTGGGTGGTGTCACGAACGTAGGTGGGGAGTTCTTGGACTAATGGGGACAGGACCGTGTCGAGGTATGCCGAGATGAGTTCGGTTGGGCAGGAGCAGGCTGAGACGATGGGTCGTCCGGGGCAGTCAGGTTTGTGGATTTTGGGCAGGAGGTAGAAATGGGCGGTGCGGGGTTGTGGGACTATGAGGTTGGAGGCGGTGGATGGGAGGTCCCCTGAGGTGATGAGGTTATGGACGGTCTGGGAGATGATGGTTTGGTGGTGGGGGGTGGGGTCATGGTCAAGGGGACGGTAGGAGGAGGTATCTGCGAGCTGGCGTTTGGCCTCAGCGGTGTAAAGGTCAGTGCGCCAAACTACTACTGCGCCTCCCTTGTCAGCTGGTTTGATGGTGAGGTTGGGGTTGGAACGGAGGGAGTGGAGGGCTGCGCGTTCCGAGGGTGAGAGGTTGGAGTGGGTGGGGGGAGTGTGGGAGTTCAGGTAGCGGTTAATATGGGAAGATGGGAAGCACCACACTCTTGACTCTGATCTCCAATATCTGCAGTCCTCACTTTCTCCAAGCTTTGGGAAGATGGAAAGTGAATTACTCACTGCAGAATTCCCAGCATCTGACCTGTTTTTGTCGTTACACTATTTATTTATGGTATGTTTATATGGTACAGTACAGTTCATGGTCAATAGTAACTATTATAATATTGATATTGGTAAATTCAGCCATAGTAATGCCATTGAATAGCAACGAGCAATCATTGAATTCTCTTGTGGAAAATAGTAATTGCCTGACATTTGTGTGAGGCAACTGTAACCTGTCACGAAATGTTTGGATTTTTCTGTACGTGGACTGCATCAGTATCTGAGCAGTTGCAAATAATGAAGAACATTGTGCAATCACCATTTCTGACCTTTGGATGAAGGAATGGTCATGGATGAAGTGACTGCAGATGGTTAGGACTAGGACACTATCATGGGGAACTCCTGAGAGATGTCCTGGAGCTGAGACAACTGACCTCTAACAAACACAGTCACCTTCCTTTATGCTGGGTATGAGTCCAAATGCCATTCACTATATTGGATGCTGCTCTGATCTCAAAAGCAGTCACTCTCTCCTGTTTGTGGAGTTTAACTCTTTTGTTTGGCTTTGGGCCAAGATTGTAATGAGGTTAGGAGCTGAGTAGACTTGAGTGTCAGTGAACAGGTTATTGCAAAGCAAGTGCTGCTTGAAAGCACTGTTGATAACTCAGTTTCTTCACTTTCATTGAGAATAAGTGATGAGTCAGTAATTGTCCAGGTCAGCTTTGCCTTGTCAGGATATACCTAGGCGATTTTTCATACTTGAGTGGGTGCCAGTGTTGTTGTACGAGAACATCTTGGTTACAAGTCATCAGCACTATTATCAGAATATTGTCATGGTCCTTACGTTTTACAGTACCCGGTGCTGTCAGCTGTTTCTTGATGCCCTGTTAAGTGAATCAAATTGGCATCTGTGACACTAGGAGGAGGCTGAAGATTATTGCAGATACTTTGGCTTGATTTTTTTGAACCTATGTCCTAGCCTCTCCCATCACTGAGGATGGGGATATTTGTGGATGAATCTCCTCCAATAAGTTTAATCGTCCACCACCATTCATAGTTATATGTGGCAGGATTACACTGGTTGTAGGATTGCTTGGCGTTGTCTATCACTAACTCTTTACGCTGTTTAACATGCAAAATAATCCTGTATTGTAGCTTCGTCAGGTTAACACCTCATTTTTAGGTATGCCTGGTTCTGCTCCAGGCATGCTCTCCTGTACTCTTCATTGAACCAGAGTTAATCCCCTGACTTGATGGTAATAACAAAATGAGGAAATGCCAGAACATGAGGTTGTATATTGCATTACAAGACAGTTCAGCTGCTTCTGATGGCCAACAACCTCTCAGGAATGTCCCATCATAGGTTATATTTAAAATCTGTCCCACTCTGCACTGTGATATTTATTGGTCAATGTATTGAGTATAGGAGGTGAGATGTCATGTTGTGGCTGTACAGGACATTGGTTAGGCCACTTTTGGAACATTGCATTTAATTGTGGTCTCTCTGTCATAGGAAATATGTTATTAAACTTGAAAGGGTTCAGGAAAGATTTACAAGGATGTTACTGGGATTGCAGGGTTTGAGCTATAGGGTGAGGCTGAATAGGCTGGAGCTATTTTCCCTGGAGCATCAGAGGCTGAGGGGTGATTTTAAAGAGGTTTATAAAATCATGAGGGGCATAGATAGGAAAGGACGATGGATGAGGACTTGCCATCTGAGGTAGTTTGGGCTGAGGTTAGGAATAGGAAAGGTGAGGTCACCCTGTTAGGAGTCTTTTACAGGCCTCCTAATAGTCCTAGAATCATTGAAGAAAGGTTAGGGAAGGTGATTCAGGAGATGAGTGACAGTAATAGGGTGGTTGTTATGGGGGACTTTAACTTTCCTGATATTGATTGGGAAAGCTATAGCTCAAGTTCGTTAGATGGGTCAGTGTTTGTTCAATGTGTGCAGGAGAGTTTCCTGACACAATATGTAGACAGGCCAACAAGAGGTGAGGCCATACTGGATTTGGTTCTAGGTAACGAACCAGGCCAGGTGTTAGAATTAGAGGTAGGTGAGCACTTTGGGGATAGTGACCATAATTCGGTGATTTTTACTCTCGTGATGGAGAGGGATAAGTGTGTACTACAGGGCAAGAGTTATAGCTGGGGTCAGGGAAATTATGATGCGGTGAGGCATAACTTAGGATGTGTGGCTTGGAAAAGTAGACTCCAAGGCAAGAGTGTAAATGATATGTGGAGCTTGTTCAAGGAGCAACTATTGAGTGTCCTTGATAATTATGTACCTGTCAGGCAGGGAGGAAAGGGTCGTGCGAGGGAGTCGTGGTTTAATAAGGAATTGGAATCCCTTGTTAAATGGAAGAGGGCGGCCTATTTCAAGATGAGACGTGAAGGTTCAATTGGGACGATTGAGAGTTATAGGGTAGCCAGGAAGGACCTGAAGAGAGAGCTAAGAGCAGCAAGGAGGGGACATGAAAGGTCCTTAGTCGGTAGGATTAGGGAAAACCCTAAGGCTTTCTATAGGTATGTTAGGAATAAAAGAATGACTAGGGTAGGAATAGGTCCAGTCAAGGATAGTAGTGGGAAGTTGCGTGTGGAGGCGGAAGAGATTGGGGAGACACTGAATGAATACTTTTCTTCAGTATTTACTCAGGAACAGGGCATTGTCGTCGATGTGAATACTGAGTCACAAATAAGTAGAATGGATGTCTTTGCGGTATGTAGAGAAGAGGTGTTGGAAATCCTGGAAAAGGTGAAAATAGATAAGTCCCCTGGGCCTGATGGCATTTATCCTAGGATTCTCTGGGAAGCAAGGGAGGAGATTGCAGAGCCATTGGCCTTGATTTTTATGTCCTCTTTGTCTACTGGAGTAGTGCCAGAAGACTGGAGGATAGCAAATGTGGTTCCCTTGTTCAAAAAGGGGAGATGGGATAACCCTAGTAACTATAGGCCCGTGAGTCTCACTTCTGTTGTGGGCAAAGTCTTAGAGAGAATTGTAAGGGATAGGATTTATGCACATCTGGATAGGAATAATGTGATCAAGGATAGTCAGCATGGTTTTGTGAAGGGCAGGTCGTGCCTCACAAACCTTATTGAATTCTTTGAAAAGGTGACGAAGGAGGTTGATGAGGGGAAAGCGGTAGATGTGGTATATATGGATTTTAGTAAGGCGTTTGATAAGGTTCCCCATGGTAGGCTACTGCAGAAAATACGGATATATGGCATTGAGGGTGAGTTGGAGGTTTGGATTAGGAATTGGCTGGATGGAAGAAGACAGAGGGTAGTAGTTGATGGCAAAGTTTCTTCATGGAGTGCCGTCACTAGCGGTGTTCCGCAAGGATCTGTTTTGGGACCATTGCTGTTTGTCATTTTTATAAATGACCTGGAAGAGGGGTTAGAAGGTTGGGTGAGCAAGTTTGCGGATGATATGAAAGTCGGAGGAGTTGTTGACAGTGAGGAAGGATGTGGCAGGTTACAGCAGGATATAGAGAAGCTGCAGAGTTGGGCAGAAAGGTGGCAAATGGAATTCAATGTAGCTAAGTGTGAGGTGATTCACTTTGGGAAGAATAACAAAAAGATGGGGTACTGGGCTAATGGTCGGATACTTGGTAGTGTGGATGAGCAGAGGGATCTTGGTGTCCATGTACACAGATCTCTGAAAGTTGCCACCCAGGTAAATAGTGCAGTGAGGAAGGCATATGGCGTACTGGCTTTTATTGGTAGAGGAATTGAGTTCCGGAGTCCTGAGGTCATGATGCAGTTGTATAAGACTCTGGTGCGGCCGCATCTGGAATATTGTGTGCAGTTTTGGTCGCCATACTATAGGAAGGATGTGGAGGCACTGGAACGGGTGCAGAGGAGGTTTACCAGGATGTTGCCTGGTATGGAAGGAAGATCGTATGAGGAAAGACTGAGACACTTGGGGCTGTTTTCATTAGAGAAAAGAAGGTTTAGGGGTGACTTGATTGAGGTGTACAAGATGATTAGGGGGTTAGATAGGGTTGACAGTGTGAACCTTTTCCCGCGTATGGAGTCGGGTATTACAAGGGGGCATAGCTTTAAATTAAGGGGGGGTAGATATAGGACTGAAGTTAGGGGTAGGTTCTTCACTCAGCGAGTCGTAAGTTCATGGAATGCCCTGCCAGTAGCAGTGGTGGACTCTCCCTCTTTATGGGCATTTAAGCGGGCATTGGATAGGTATATGGAGGATAGTGGGTTAGTATAGGTTAGGTGGGCTTGGATCGGCGCAACATCGAGGGCCAAAGGGCCTGTACTGCGCTGTATTCTTCTATGTTCTATGTTCTAGATAGGGTAAACAGCCAAGGTCTTTTTCCCATGGTAGGGCAGTCCAGAACTAGAGAGCATAGGTTTAATATGAGAGTGGAAAGATTTAAAAGGACCTAAGTGGCAAGGTTTTCAAGCAGAAGATGGTGTGTGTATGGAATGAGCTGCCAGAGGAAGTGGTGGAGGCTGGTACAATTACAGCATTTAAAAGGCATCTAGATGGGTATATGAATAAGAAGGGCTTAGAAGGATATGAGCCAAGTGCTGGTTTGATTTCGAGCTTGACGTGACTTCTTTGGAACTACTGAGATGCTGACAGACCTGCTGAATTTTATTAGATTAGATTAGATTAGATTACTTACAGTGTGGAAACAGGCCCTTCGGCCCAACAAGTCCTCACCGCCCCGCCGAAGCGCCACCCACCCATACCCTTACGTTTACCCCTTACCTAACACTACGGGCAATTTAGCATGGCCAATTCACCTGACCTGCACATCTTTGTGACTGTGGGAGGAAACCGGAGCACCCGGAGGAAACCCACGCAGACACGGGGAGAACGTGCAAACTCCACACAGTTAGTCGCCTGAGGTGGGAATTGAACCCGGGTCTCTGGCGCTGTGAGGCAGCAGTGCTAACCACTGTGCCACCGTGCCGCCCATAGGAATTTCTCCAGCACTTCCTATTTTTATTTCAGATTTCCACCATCTACAGTATTTGCTTTTCTTAAACATCTTCCAAAGTGTAGAAATTCTCAGTTGACCAGCTTTTTGTTCTGGAGGAGGAAGGGAGGGAGAGTTTTTCAGATTTCTACTTCCCTTCATATGAAGTGTTTCCAAGTATTACTAGTCAGTCGTTTGGCTCTTATGTCAAGCCTAACACTCAATGTTCTGGAGTCTAGATTAGAGTGGTGCTGGAAAAGCACAGCAGTTCAGGCAGCATCCGAGGAGCAGTAAAATGGACGTATCGGGCAAAAGCCCTTCATCAGGAATACAGGCAGAGAGCCTGAAGGGTGGAGAGATAAGTGAGAGGAGGGTGGGGGTGGAGAGAAAGTAGCACAGAAAAGCTTCAGGACAGAGGAAATGACCTGGGAGTTGCAATGGGAGAGGGACTTCCTGAGATTCTTGTAGAGAGAGGAGGAAAACTTCTTCAAGGCAGGCATCCTTGCAAGAGGATTTGCGGTAGGGTTAAAATCAACTAGGTAAAAACAATGACTGCAGATGCTGGAAACCAGAGTCTAGATTAGAGTGGTGCTGGAAAAGCACAGCAGTTCAGGCAGCATCCGAGGAGCAGTAAAATCGACGTTTCGGGCAAAAGCCCTTCATCAGGAATACAGGCAGAGAGCCTGAAGAGTGGAGAGATAAGTGAGAAGACGGTGAGGGCGAGGAGAAAGTAGCACAGAAGAGCTTCAGGACAGAGGAAATGACCTGGGAGTTGCAGTGGGAGAGGGACTCCCTGAGATTCTTGTAGAGAGAGGAGGAAATCTTCAAGGCAGGCATCCTTGCAAGAGGATTCGCAGTAGGGTTAAAATCAACTAGGTAAAAACGTCGATTTTACTACTCCTCGGATGCTGCCTGAACTGCTGTGCTTTTCCAGCACCACTCTAATCTAGACTCTGGTTTCCAGCATCTGCAGTCATTGCTTTTACCTCAATGTTCTGGAGTCCAGCCCACAGCCCCATCTGAGATGATTCACAGAATCCCTACAGTGTGGAAACAGGCCATTTGGACCAACAAGTCCACACCAATCCTCCAAAGAGTAAACCCACCCAAACCCATTCCCCTACCATTTACCCCTTACTAATGCACCTAACCTACACATCCCTGAACACTATGGACAATTTAGCATGGTCAATTCACCCAACCTGCAGATCTTTGGATTGTGGGAGGAAACTGGAGCACCCGGAGGAAACCCACATTGATACGGGGAGAATATGCAAACTCTACACAGACAGTCCTCCGAGGCTGGAATCGAACCTGGGTCCCTGGTGCAGTAGTGCTAACACTGAGCCACCATGCTGCCTCTGCCACAGCTGAGATCCTTCAAATAACTGTGAGATGTGATCGATGTGATCTAGTAAATCTGATTATCATATCACTTTCTCCTCCACTGGATCTCTGGGCCTCTCTGATGTGGTACCTACATTATACAGAAGGCTTCATTGTAGATACAAACTACATAAAGAAAACAAAAATGCTTCTGAGCCATTATTTTGCTTTACTGGAGGAATGCACTGCCCTTGTTGTAAATGAGAATGGTGAAGATATATGGCCAACCTGGCAGCAACTTCCATTTCAAACTTTTAAATTCTCATTCTATTCATTGTCACTGATTTTAAAAAACAAAGGGTAAATGTAACTAAGCTAGAAGTATATTTGATGATAAACTGGAAAATGCAGACTATATACAAACCAAAAATAGGACTGAGTTTTCCTGACATTCTCTTTCAATCAACCAATCTTCACAGATCGATAAAACAAAGACTGTGGAGGCTGAGGATCTGAAAGAAAAACAGAAAATGCTGGAGAAGCTCAGTAGGTCTGGCAGCATCCCATCTTCAGAACTTGGCTGTGCTCTCACCTTGCTTTTTCCCAAAAAATTGTAAGATGACCTGCCATAGGAAGTGGTGGATGTGGGTCAAGTTACAACATTTAAAAGACATTTGGTAAAGTACATGAATAGGAATGGTTTGGAGAGATATGGACTAAGCGCAGGTTGAACCAAATGGTCTGTTTCTGTGCTGTATGACTTAACATATGACTCTTTGTCTCTATATGGGAGCAGGATTAGTCCATTCACACATCGCGTCTGCTCCATCATTCAATCATGGCTCCTAAGTTTCTCAACCCCATTTTCCTGCCTTCTCCCTGTAAACCTTAGTAATCAAAAACCTAAACTGCCTTAAATAAACTCAATGACAACCTCCACAGCCCTCTGCAGCAATGAGTTCCACAGGTTCACCACCCTCTAGCTAAAGAAATTCCACCTCCTCTCAATTCAAAAGGGTCGTCCTTTGCTCTGAGGTATTGCCATTGGGCCCTAGTATCTCCTACTGGTGACTCAAATTGACTACTACTTCTCAAATCTTGTCCATGCTCTTTCGCTCTCACTCTCTAAATTTGTCTCAGCCCCTCTTTGTCTCCTCCCCCCCTACATACACACACACAGAAGTAGTTCAGTGTTGCTGAGGAAACCACTGCACTTTCAACGCTGAAGTATTTTTTTCTGAACAAAAGCGGAATATGATACTCTTGGAGAAAAGAGAGCCATTATTTGTTTTGATCCCAGTACAACATGTTCATAAAATAAATTACTCAAAGATACACATATTTCTTTCATCCTTGCCTGTCTAACCTCTCACATGAACAAATCTCACTCTCCATTATACTGTTTATGTGGGAATGTCTTATTGTCAGCCAAGACTTTTTTTAAGAGATAATTTGTTTTGCGTTCACATAATTTGCAAGCTGGTTTCTCGAATGAATGCTTTGTACTTTAATTACACCTACGGTAATTATTCATTTTCTGATAACGAACCATGCTTTCAGCTAACAAAACTACCATGGCAACTTGCTGTAAATATTAGCACCTTACACACTCCAGTTTGCCGAAGCAGCTCCACTGTTAGTCCTCAGCTGGACAACCTTCCCCCCCCCACCTCCCATTTCAAAAACAGACCATTTGGTTACTTGAAGAAACCAATTTCTTAATTGCAGTTTTGGGTGGATTCTTTAATACCTTGGTGAGGAACATGAGGGAGGAAATGGCTGCAGATTGTGTAGGGCCCTGTCCAGTTTCCCAGTTTCTCTCACTTCACTCTCCAACAGTGTTTTACAGGGAAGCTTTAGTAGTTTCCAATGTTCTTTTCCCCTCCTTGTATTCCCTCTCCAAGGGGAACAAACTCATTCATTTTCCAATGTTAATTATAAAGTTATTAAATGTTAATTCTTTCTATTTTTGGGAGGAAAAAAGTCCAATCTTGAATGATATTTAAAATGGGGTTACCAGGCAACTCCTCGAATGTTAGGGCTTTTCAAAAACATTTCCCTTTGAGTCTGTTTCTGGGTCAGTGTATGTCTGTATGTGTCATGTACCTGCATGAGAGTGTCAGGTTGTGTAGTTGTATGTATCTTTGAGTTTGTCTGTCTGTATTTGTGCCTGTGTGTGTTTGTACGTGTGTGTGAGAGAGAGAGAGAATGTCCGGCTGTCTATTTGTATATGTGTCTGTCTGCCTGTGTGTGCGTATCCTCTTCTGAGTGCACACTGTCTGTGCTGACAGGCTCCGAGGTGGCACTGTAATAAAATTCAGAAGCCAGTGGGAATGGTCACTGGGTGTCCGAATGAAGGCTCTGCCAGGGGGTGATGGCTCAGCCTCTCACTTTTTCATGGGGGTGGGGGTGATGGTTTAGATGGGATTTTTTTGGAGACTGTTTGTGTTTAATCATGGGTAGCCTCAGAGTGATACAAACCCTGTCATTGAGGATGGGAGCTAGTTATTGATGGTGGGTTATGAGGTATTTGGGGCAGTTATTGAGATGCAGTGTCCCCCACACACCTCCATGCTCACAGCTTCCTCCCTCCAGTAAATAGTGAGACCCCGGATCCAATCTTTTTTTTATTTCAAAAATATGCTTTATTCATAAAAATATCTTTATATATGTACATACATAGTCATTGAAGCAGTTCGAATCTCTACGGTAGCACAAGAAACAAAAAACAAACATTGGAGTTTCAGATTATCCATCAAACACACCAAAGACACCTCTTACTTGTGCAAGATTATCTTTACATATATTTGAGGCACTGGGAAGGTCTAATAACTGAATGGACCCCCATCTACCTTCAGTGGGAAGACCTCAGACAGTGATCTTTCCCCACTGCGCCTTAGCAACAGCTGCTTCAAGCTTTAGCGCATCCCTCAGCACGTAATCCTGGACCTTGGAATGTGCCAGTCTGCAACACTCGGTCAGGGTCAACTCCTTGTTCTGGATTCCAACAAGTTTTGAGCAGACCAAAGAACATCTTTCACCAAGTTGATGATCCTCCAGGTGCAGATATTTGTCTCTGTGTGCATCCCAGGGAACAGACCATACACTGCATCTCTTTCCAGGCTCGCTTTCCAAAGGCACATTCCAGCATGAGATATGTGACAGTCTGAACCCTCTCCCCTGCACCATCCCTGCAGCCAGTCCAAGGGCAGCGTGCGGTGGTGCGCAATACTTCTGATCTCAGAGGTAGCGCCCTTCTCATCACCCACCAAGCAATGTCTTGGTGCAACCCTGGACCTAATAAATGCTGCAGCTTGGCCAGTTGGTGGTGTTATCTCTGTGCTTGTGCCATGGCCCTCATCAGTTTCCCTTTCTCCCGTCTTCCTGAGCAGTATTGACAGACGTATCCATGATGCGGGGTGGTGGGGAGGGAAGGTGTTATTGAGGGGGGTGTGGAACTCCAAACCAACTCCCTGCCAGCAGCCACCACCAGGTCTTTTGTTTGATTGGTTGATGGGATGTGGGTGGGTTGGTCATGCTGAGTTTCTGGTTATTTTACCCCAGACCATGAGCTGAGAGTGTTCAGTACCATCGAGTCATAGAGATGTACAGTACGGAAACAGACCTTTTGGTCAAATTCCTCCATGCCGACCAGTTATCCTAAATTAATCTAGTCTGTGTGACGATACAGAGTTAACCTCTATGCTGTTTTAAACCAGCAGTACAGAAAAGATTCACCTTGTGCTGTAATCTGTTAAAATTTGAGAGGCAAAGAACTATCACAAAGGTAAATATTTAAAGTAAAAATTAACAACTTTATTCTTTAAGTCCAACACACAATATTAAAATAACAACTATTTACAACTCCTTTCTCTTATGCCTCTCTTTTGCCTCCCACTCTACAATACTAGTCTGAGAAAAATCCCGATTAAGGTTTACAAAACAAAATCATGTTTAAAAACCAGTCAGCTTTGCCAAGTTTTCTCTGTAGATTTTCCTCTGTAGATTCTCTCCAGGTTGGTTTCGATATTCTGTGGTGCAGACTCCCCACAGACAGGTACCTCTCAGAGAGCTCTTGAGCTAGCAGCCTACGTGTGTTAGTCTTTTGGCAGTTCTCTCTCTGGCTGTTCAAAATGTCCGGTTTTAAACCCCAAAACATCAGATCGTTTCATTGGTTTGAGTAATATCAAAATACTAAATTCAAACTTGATTGGGTTTTGGTATCTTGGGACATAATTTAAACTGATAGGTTAAATTTGAATTTGTATTTGTCTCATGGCAACCCAGCTACTCTATTTGTGTCGACCATGTGCTACATTGTTACCTTGTTCAGAATACTTTGTGCTGTGTCAGGTAGTTTTCCTAGCTTTCTTTACAACTCTCTTAACGGTTCAGTACCTCTGCACCTTCATATCACCTCCCCCCTTAATAATAAATAAACCATCAAAATGAAAAGATGGCCTCATTTTTTCTCTAATCCTTAATTACAATATCATGACAGACATATGACTTTAATCTAAGCTCATATTAACTTCTTCCCACATAAATATAGCATTGAATAGATATCAATCTTATCTATACTTTATCAGTTAAATCCACGATAATGCATCTGTGATTACATCTTATGACCCGTAACATGTATGATATGTAAATTAAAAGTCTGTAACATAAGACTCCAATGAAATAGTTGCATATCCTTGTCTTTAAAGCGTTACAAGAATGTAAGAGGATTGTGATCTGTGTACACAACCGTGTCTGATACATTGTTCGTGACATACACGTTAAAATGTTGTAAGGCCCGTACCAAACTCGATAGTTGTTTTTCAGTCGTGGAGTATTTCCTCTGGTGGATGTTGAGTTTCTTCGAAAAGTAACGAACTGGCAATTCAATCCCATCATCATCTTCCTGTAGCAGTACAGCTCCAACTCCCATGTCATTAGTATCGATGACAACTTTAAAAGGTTTCGAAAAGTTTAGTGTAGCTAAAACTGGTTTGGTGGTTAATATTGATTTCAAATGGTCGAATGCCTCCTGGCATTGTTCTGTCCATTGAAACCTTGTGTTCTTCATCAGCGAATTGATTAACGGTGCCACTACACTGCTGAAGTTTGTATCAAACTTCTGATAGAATCTGTTGAGTCCCAAAGATCAAAACACCTCTTTCTTTGATGTTGGTAATGGAAATTCCTCAATGGCCTTCATCTTTGGGTTCTGTGGGGTCAACCTTCAATGACCGATGCAATGTCCCACGAACGTCACCTCTGCTTTTGAAAATTCAGTTTTCTTTAAGTTTATCACCAGCTTTGCTTCTCGTAGTCATTCAAAGAGCTCTGCTAACTGTACCCTGTGATCTTTCCAGGACTTACTAAAGATCACTACATCATCCACATAGACTGCACAGTTTATTAAACTAGCCACAACTCTCTTCATGAGTCTTTGGAATGTGGCAGGTGTGTTCTTCATTCCAAAGGGCATTACTTTAAATTGATATAGCCCATTTGGGGTTACAAGCGCAGAAATGTCTTTCACCGTCTCTGATAAAGGTACCTGCTAGTAACCACGCAATAAGTCCAACTTGGTGATGTAACTGGCTCGTCCAACTTTCTCGATACAGTCCTCCAATCTAGGAATTGGATATGAGTCCGATTTTGTAATGGCGTTGACCTTCCGAATATCCACAAAAATCATTGAGATGTCCATTTGGAAACTAAGACAATCGGCGAATTCCACTCGCTCTGGCTTGTTTCGATGATATCATCAGTGAGCATGGCCTCCACCTCCTTCTGGAGCTGTCTAGCTTTGAAAGGATTAAGCCAATAGGCATGTTGTTTTATTGGAGCTGTATTCCCTACGTCTACTTCATGTACAATACCATTAGTCCTCCCTATCTGATCTTACATATGTCTTTATACTGCAGTAACAAACCTTTTAACTGCGTTCTGAGACAGATAGCTGACTAACCTATCCCACCCATCAAGGACTTGTTCATTTTTTAAGCCATTTTGAGGCACATCAAAATCCACATCATCTGGATTTGATTCCTCACTCTACGGGGCAGTAACTAACACCTGTTTCTCCAGTTCTTTCTCTCTAGTATGATATGGTTTCAACATGTTCACATGACATACTCGATACCATTTTTTCCTGTCTGCCATCTTTACTAGATAGTACACCTGACTCAACTTTTTCTCAATTTGATGGAGTCCCTAAACCTGGCTTTGAAGGGATCTCCTATCACTGGGTACAGTAGTAACATGTACTAACTTTGGGAAAACGTCTGAGTCTCAGAGCTTTTATCTGCCACCTGCTTCATTCTATGCTGTGCTCTCTTTAGGTGCTGTTTAGCTACCTTACCTACTTGATTTAATCTCACCTCACCTCCAATACATAATCTAAGTGTGAGGTCTCTGACTTTGATCCTGTCAATTTTCTGTAATTAATTTTAAAGGGCCTCTCATTTTATGCCCGAATATTAACTCAAAGGGAGTGAACTGAGTAGAATTGTTTGGGGAATCCTTAATGGCAAATAACACGAATGGAATACTTTTATCCCAATCATTCGGATAATCCTGACAGTATGCTGTCAACATGGTCGTCAAGGTCTGATGCCATTACAAAATCGGACTCATATCCAATTCCTAGATTGGAGGACTGTATCGAGAGCTCCCTGGGATTCAGGATGATATGCACTGGATTTAAACTGCTGTATCCCTAACCATCTATAACCTCCTTAAACAGCCTAGCAGTAAAATTAGACTCTTGGTCTGACTGAATCTCTCTGGGTAGCCCATACCGTGTGAAGAAAGCTACTAACTCCTCGACCACCCTTTTTGCCTTGACACTCTGTAATGGAATTGCCTCCGGAAATCTGCTAGCCACATCCGTAATGGTTAACAAATACTGGTTCCCACTTTTAGTTCTTGGGAGGGATCCTACACAATCAATTATAACCCGCGTGAAAGGTTTTCAATCGTGGGAATTGACAACAAAGGTGCTGGTTTTATTACCGTCTGTGGCTTACCTACCATTTGGCATGTGTGATACGTACGGCAAAAGTTAACCACATCCTTGTACATTCCAGGCCAATAAAAATATTTTTATTAAATCATTTTCAAATTCCAGAACCTCTTTAGCAATTTTAAGAGCCATTACATCAAACAGGGTGTCCGCTAACTGAACCCCAACTACTTCAGCTTTCCCTTTAATTTTTGCTTTGTGCTGTGACTTATGATAGTGGAATCTGGTTACTACTTAATCTGGGAAAATATCAGATATTTCTGTTTTAACTCAGTTTCTTGGTCTTCCTTGGGCTTCTCCACAAGGGGTGTCACTCCCACTTTGCACCCTGCCAAATCATTCCCAAAAACAAACTGAATTCCTGGAATTGACACTCTGTCAATCACTCCCACTGTCACTTCCCCAGTCTTGAGTTGGTACTCCAACCTGATCTTAAATGGGGGAACGCTAAATTTCTGTCCATCTATCCCACAAATTATCACACTCTCGGGGATCAGATCAGAAAGAGTTCAAATTCGCTCATCTCTTATTAGAGACTGGTTAGATCCTGTATCTCTCAAAAGTATAACTTCTTGTCCTTCTCCCCTTGTTTTACCTGAGTAAACTTTCTCCACAGCAACAAAATCTTTATAGAATCAGGTACTAACTCCATACCCAGCCCCTGCCTAGGTTGTACACTCTCCAGCAGCTCCTCAGCTCTTCTTGGGGTCTCCTTTACTACCTTCACTAATGTCACTGGTTTAGTTGCTTCTACCACAATTTTTCCCACAGTGCCTTTCTTTAACGACCAGCACTGTGACTTTACGTGTCCCACTTTACCACAGTGGAAACACCTGAGGCCTTTCACCTCCTTTCCACCCTCTTTGGCTTCTTTTTTAACCTGTGGTAAACTGTTACCAGTAGTGTAGGATCTCCCCTTCTGGCTGGAAGCTTGTCTAATGCACCAACATGTATTCATCTGCTAATTCTGCTGCCCTTCTCACTTCTTGAACTTTCTGTTCCTCCACATGAATTCTTATCATCATTGGAAGTGAGTTTTTAAAACTCCTCCAGCAGAATAATCTCTTGGTGCCTCAAATGTCCTATCTATTTTTAAACCACACACCCATCTATCAAAATGACCTATGTTTAATTCTTTCTAACTCAACATAAGTCTGACTTGGTTCCTTCTTTATGTTTTTGAATCACTGTCTAATTGCTTCTGGTACCAATTCATAAGCACTTAAAATAGCCTGTTTAACCTCTTCCTAATCTCTTGACCTCTCATCTGACAGCACTGCAAATACTTCACTAGCTCAGCCTACCAGTTTAGTCTGAACTAGCATTACCCATAAATCCTCGGACCACTCCATCTGCTGAGCCAATTTTTCAAATGAAATAAAAAAGGCTTCAACATCTTTGTCATCAAAATGTGGCAGAGTTTTGACATATTTGTATATATTACTACCTTCTTTTTTAATGTCCATCCTGTTAACTTGACTTTGCTGACTAAGTCGCAATTTCTCAAGTTCAAATTCTCTCACTCTTTCTCTCTCCCTTTCTTCTCTCTCTCTTTGCTCAGCAAAGAACCTTCTCTTTCTCTCTTTTTCCTCTCTCTCTCTTCTAACTCAATTTTCCTCAATTGTAATTTAAGTTTTTCTACCTCTACTGCGCTTATCTGTTTCTCTGACAGACCTAAGTGTTTGAGTAACTCCCTTACAATTTCAGCTTTACTTTTGTCCTTGGTTAAACCCAAATCTAACTTCTTTGCTAATTCTAAAAGTATGGCCTTTTTCTTTCCTTCTAAATTTTCTTGGCAAATTTGAGAATCATCTTCAAATCCCAGAATGTCTTCAGCAATTTTAAGAGCCATTTCTCTCACTTTTAATTTAACCAATCGCAAGTCACCGAAATTAAACAAATTGTCTCACCTACATTTTATTTAAAGATCTAGGACACTAACCTGCAAATGTTTAAATCTACTGGGCTTTTTCGTACACCAAATCTATTCAAAACTGTCTAAACCTGTTCAAATCACAGACGAAAGCCCCCAATCTGTTACGACATGGGGTAAACCCCTCTGCTAATTTAAACCAGTAGTACAGAAAAGATTCACTCTGTGCTGTAATCTGTTAAAATTTGAGACGCAAAGAACTATCACAGAGGTAAAAATTTAAAGTAAAAATTAACAACTTTATTCTTTAAGTCCAACACAGGATATTAAAACAACAACTATTTAAAACTCCTTTCTCTTAAGCCTATCTTTTACCTCCCACTCTACAATATTAGTCTGATAAAATAATCCCGATTAAGATTTACAAAAAATAATCATGTTCCAAAACCAGTCAGCTTTACTGAGTTTCCTCTGTAGATTCTCTCCAGGTTGGTTTCGATGTTCTGCGGTGCAGACTCTCCCCACAAACAGGTACCTCTCCGAGAGCTCTTGAGCTAGCAGCCTACAGGTGTTGGTCTTTTGGCAGTTCTCTCTCTGGCTGTTCAAAATGTCCGGTTTTATAACCCAAATCATCAGATCATTTCATTGTTTTTAATATTATCAAAATACTAAATTCAAACTTGATTGGATTTTGGCATCTTGGGGCATAATTTAAACTGATTTGCCGAATTGGAGTTTGTTTTTGTCTCATGGCAACCCAGCTACTCTATTTGTTTCGACCATGCGTTACATTGTTACTTTGTTCAGAATACTTTGTGCTGTGTCAGGTAGTTTTGCTAGATTTTCAACTGTCGTAACATTACAGTACCTTTACACCTTCATAACATCTGATTTGCCAGCACCCAGCCCATTTCCCTCTCAACCCTTCCTATTCATATACCCATCCAGATGCCTTTTAAATGATGTTGTAACTGTATCAGCCTCTACCATTTCCTCTGGCAGCTTATTCCATACACTCACCACCCTCTGTGTGGAAAAAAATACCCCTCTGGTCCAATTTAAATCTTTCCCTCTCACTCTAAATCTATGCCCTCTAGTTCTGGACTCCTCCACTCTGGGATAAGACCTTGTCTATTCACCCTATCCATGATTTTATAAACCTCTGTACAGTCACTCCTCAGCCTCAGACACTCCAGGGAAAACAGCCTCAGCCTATTCAGCCTCTCCCTATAGCTCAAATCCTCCAACCCTGGAAACATCCTTGTAAACCTTTTCTGAACCTTTTCAAGTTTCACAACATCCTTCCTATAGCAGGGAGACCAGAATTGAACGGCAGCATTCCAAAGGTGATGTCAAATATTACTCTCATTCTTCCACCCCATCAGCGCTGTCATTGTTAGGAAGGTTTTAATGTTATTAAGCTGGAAATGCAGGAGATTGGGTGGATTTAGTGGATGGATCTGTGACACACAACAGGGTTTGTTGCAGAGTGAGCTTGTGCGTGACTGGTCGGTAATACTGCTCCTTCCTGCGGCTCTGCCGGGAATCACTTACAGAACAGGATTGTAACGTTCTCCAACTCCACCGACTCCTTCTCACAGAAAGTGAGCTCTTCAAGTGCAGAGTATAAACGGAACACATTGGAATTATTCAGCAAGTCAGGCAGCCTCTGTGGAAATAGAGGCACTGATGGAAAATGATCAAACTGCACCTTTAACTGTTTCTCTGCCCATAGACTCTGCCACATCGAAGCCCGTCCAGCATTTTCTGCTTGTATTTCATTTTATATTTAAAAAAATTTTTTTATTCAGTCCATGTACGAAATAAAGCAACTCCACTTATTTCCAAACAGGTGCTGAGTCTGCAGTCTGCGGCGGCGCTCCGTCTCCACCTCACCCCACCCTCACAACATCCTCAAACAGCCCGAACCTTCAGCATGAGTAAAAACAAAACCCTTCACAATCACTCCAACCCCTAGGCCAGTACTTAACCAGAAATAAACCCCCTCTGCCTTCAGACCAGTGATTTCTTACCAGAATTTAAAATAAATAATCAGCTGTCTTCCAACCTCAGCACTGTTTTCTCTTTGTATTTTAATAAATGACAAAAAAAACTTAAGGCATGTTAGCAAGCCCGGGGCAGGAAGTCGTTGGAATTTGTGAAGTGTATATTAGTGATGTGGTTTTCAATTACAGATGGTGAGATAGTGCTAGTTTTCTCGGTTGAAGAGAAACCCCCTGATTCAAGACAGTTACTGAGAGAGGGGGATCCTGAATATCTCTCTCTCTCTCTCTCTATCGCTGCTATTAGAGCGCTGTTGGGTGGGAAGGGGGATATGAATTGCATTTTTGTTTTAATAAATTATGTCCTCCAATATTTGAAGCTTTCATCAAATGTCAGGCACCGCTCACAGCACCATCAGAAGAAAACCCTCCTGTTTTTATAAGGAACTGACCGATTACTGGCGCCCATCCCTCGACCCGATTAAAATGAAAATTCCTCCATGGAATTCCATTCCAGCTCAAAGAAAGGATTTACTGAGAGACAAAAACAAACTGTGGGGTGGGTCGGGAGGAGATAGGAGCCAACAAGCAAATCAAAACGAAAAGATCCTGAGGGAATATTGTTCATTTTTCAAATAAAAAGCGCTTCCTTGAATAATTCGTGGCGTTTAACAAACATATTGGAGCTAGATGATGGGGGTTGGGGGTAGATTAGTGATATCTGGAGAGAGACTGAAGGCATGAGCAGATATATACGTCAGATGGTCATTTGTGAGCACTAGGAACCCGTACTGCTCTATATTTCCCAATGTGTTGACTACACACCCTCGCTGTATTTACACTGGGAGCGTTATTTGAATGAAGTGAATGGTTCTGGCATCTTTTTTATTTTATTTTTATTCTGTTTTGCATGAGAAGTTGCAATTTTTATTTTTAAACAATATCCTCGTGCATTATTTTTGATATGCGAACAGCAAAAGGGTTCAGGAAGCTAATAGTATTCAGGGAATGCATCAGAGAGGGTCATTTCACCAGCAGCGCCGCAGAATAGTTAGAACTGAGTTTGTTCATGAAATATTTATTTGAATCAAGCAGTGCCTATGTATGTATGTGTCTGGAATCTTCAGCATTCAGTTTATTATTTGCAATCTTGAATTTAAATATTGCATTGTAAATGGTGGAAGTTGGAAATAAAAATAAGAAAATTGTAGAAATACTCAGCAGATCTGGCAGTCTCCAACCAATGATCTTTAATTGGAACTGGAAAAAGTTAGAACAGTGTCAGGTCTTGAAGCTGAGACAGGGGGAAGAGTCCAGTGAAAAGAAGGGGTTGGGAGGGGGGCATTTATCATACTTGGGAAGGCAACTGGAGGAATTTAAATTCAGTAAATAATTTTGGAATTGATGTTGGTTTCTGATTGTGACCACAAAACAATTATCAATTGTCAATTTAAAAACCATCTGGTTCATTAATAATGTGGAAAATATGCCGTCCTTACCCAATCTGCACTACATGTGACTCCTGACCCACCACAATGTGACTGTTAACTATGTTCTGAAATGGCCTAAAAGACCACTCAGTTCAAGGGCAAACAGGGATCAGCCACAAATGCTGACCTCGCCAACAACACCCAGACCAATGAAGGAATAAAAAGAAACAAAATATTTTGGAAGGACAGGAGGGGTTAAAATGATGGAAAATTAAAATCTAATGCTGTCTGTGTATTTGCTTTAATCTTGTTACATTTATGACTTCTTAGTTCTGATGAAGGAATATGGACCTGAAAAATTAACTCTGTTTCTCTCTTCACAGAAGGCCAGCTGTATTTAGAAGGACATCAGCACTCTCCTGTTTGTGAGGTAATGACTTGTCCTTGGAACTGTGACCCAGGCTCAGCTGCTGCTTTTAAAGGTGAGAGGGCCTTTGTATCAGTGAGACTTCTGATTAAGGAGAGCAAGGCATTGATGAAGCTGTTTATTTTATTGAGATTCCTTATGATTCGAGTCTTCAACCTGTAGTACCCATTTTGGAGACTTCAATGTGCACAGCAGAGTTTGGGAAATCCAAGAGTTGGAGAACCTGTTTATTCAATGAGTTTCACTTTGCCTAACTACCTGTGGAACATGGACTTTACTCCAGTCCCGAATGTCCTGGAGCCATAGTCAGCTTAGGCTTGCATTGGAAGACTGGTGTTAATTGACAATTGAATTCTGTTTCACTGATTCTGTGGTAAATTTTGTGAAACATGTTCAGGGAGTATAAAATGCTTACAGTTTTATTGCAAAGCATTTTCTGATACAATAATATTGTTTTGAGTTCTGATGTGCTAGAGATTAAATAAACCACTGAAGTTTATAAACCAACTGTCAATCTTTTTAAATATATGTTTGAACAAAAGCAATTCATGATTTTTATACCAAATCTCTTGACGTTTGAGGCTCTGTTGCTATGTATGTGACAATGAGTTTACATCTCTGTGAAGGTGGAAGCAGGCAAACTTTGCAATGAAAAATAAAAGTATGTATTCAGGCCTGCAACGTGGGGTCATTTGGGATTTGAGTTGAGAATGTGTCTGGTTTAGGTTGTGACAGGTGATAGCACTGAGATCTCAGAGTTTCTGGCAGGATGCAAAAACAATGGCTTTGGTCATCCTGGTGTGTGCTGGAGGAAGTTACGGCTCAACCGAGCTTGAATGTGGTCCATCAGCACAGAGAGTGAGAAGGATCAAGAGGATAACAGCTGGTGTCATCAACAATGATCTGGAGCCTAAGGCTGCAGCTGACATTAACAAGCAGGCAGTTAATGGAAGATAAACCAACAGTCTGTTATAGATTTTGGGGGTGGGAACATCTTTCAAGATGACTATACTGGAGTTCTAGTTTGGTCTCCTTTTTGAAAAAGGATAGGATAGCAGGGGTGGCACGGTGGTTAGCACTGCTGCCTCACAGCGCCAGGCACCTGGGTTTGATTCTAACTGCAGGTGACTGTGTGGAGTTTGCACATTCTCCCTGTGTCTGTATGGGTTTCCTCCAGGTGCTCTGGTTTCCTCCCACAACCCAAAGATGCAGGTTAGGTGAATTGACCATGCTAAATTGCCCATAGTGTTAGGTTCATTAGTCAGGAGTAAATGTAGGGGAATGGGTCTGGGTTGGTTACTCTTCAGAGGGTCGGTGTGGACTTGTTGGGCCAAGAGGCCTGTTTCCACACTTTAGAGAATATAATCTAATCTTCCTTTTTAAGCAGTTCAGAGAATGTCCATTGATTCATTTCTGCAATGAAGGGTTTATCTTATGAAGAAAGATTGGATACTAGAAGGATGTCCCATCATATTGATACTAAGGGGTAAAGTTTAAGAATGGAAGGTTTCCCTTTTCAAATGAAAAGGACAAGAATTTTGTTTCCTCTGGAGGTTTTTAGTCTGAGGAATTCTGTTCCCTAAAAAGCAGGGGAGGCTGGATTATTGGATTTATTCAAAGCTGAGTTAGATAGATATTTCATAGATAGGGGAGTTGAATGTTATAGAGGCAGACATGAAATTGGTGTGGAAATTTGGGGAAATGATTGCACACTTGAAAAGCTTGGAATGGTCCATATGGTAGCCAGATCTGCCTAACTACCTGCGGAACCTGGACTTTAATCCAGTCCTGAATCTCCTGGAGCTGCAGTCAGGTTAGACTTGCATTGAAAATTTTCTGTGATATTGAAATGGGAGTTAAATTTAAGAAATGCATTTGTTATTGTCCTAGGAATAGCGATTGGAGGAAAAAAAACCATAATGGCATTACCATGTGTGAGAATCTCTTCACGAGTAAAATATTTGAGATATAAATTTTTAACAGGGAGAGAGAAGTTGGGTTTCAGTTCAGTACAGTAATAATCATAAAGCAATTCCAAGGATTTCTTGTTTTATCCGCTAAATATATTCTGAGCATATAATTTAAGGTTTAGAGTAGGAGCAGTGAATCCCACGTTTAATTCCTTTGGTTTGGTGCCCTTTGCAGTGACATCTGGTGTGTTTTATAATGATGCTGTTTGTGGGCTGAAGGATTATGCAATGCTTTGTGTTGAATAAATTGCAGCCACTCTCATGTTCAGACTTTTACATCAGCATCAATTCAGCATGAAGCAGAAACGGAGACTGTCACTGGTATTGCTGGATTGACTGCCCTCATCTTCCCATACAGTGAGGCATCTGCACAAGAAACATTGTTTTGCACCCAAAACAGCTGATGTACCTTCTCTATCTCTGAACAGACAGGTAAATAAATGTTGATTATATATGGGAAAATAAATCAAAATACATTTAGTTACCCAATGTCTAATTATATTCCTAAAGAAACAGACTGTAATAGAATTTGTAATGCTTGCAGGATGTATATCAGGTATTGTACAAACAGTGCACAGTTTTAGTGTAATGTTTGTGGTTTAAATCATACTGATTGTATAATGTACTATATATTTTATACTGTAGTGATTATGTGTGTGTGTTATGTGCTGTTTTTTACATAGTGTAGTGTAGCCCTTGTGTGTATGTGTTACTGCTGTTCAGAGATTGCAACCATTATAATGGGGAGCATAGACAACAATATAGAAATGCTGCTGTGCTGGAGTTGCTATCTTTGGGGTGCGACATTAAACTGAGGCCCTTTTGACTTTCACAGTTAAATATTTGTTTTAAAATCCCGTAATGTTATTCCAGGAAGAACGAGGGAGTTCTCCCAATGCCCAGGCCAATATTTGGCCTTCTCTCAAAAGAACTGCATCAAGCAGCCCGATTCTTTTATCTCATTGCTGGTTTTGGAATCATGCCAGATACAAATTTGCTGGTGTGTTTTCCACGTTGCAGCAGTGACAATATGTCTCATTGGCTGCAAAGTAAATTAAAATGTCCCAATGTTGTGAAAGGCACTATATAAATTCAGTTCTTTCCTTAAAGAATAATTTGACAGCAGTGACTCCTTGCTGTTTGAGATTAGCAGGTAATCTACCTGATGGGGAGGAGACCACTGTCGCTGCAGGCAGATCCTTGCTGTCTGCCCCAGTCCTACAATTCTGAGTTTTCTGTGCACCTCTAAATGCACACAGTTCTGGTCACCACACTACCAGGAGAATGTGGATGCTTTGGAAATGGTAAGGAAAGGGTTTACCAGGATGTTGCTTGGTATGAGGGATTTTAGCTGTGAAGAAAGATTGAAGACTGGGTTTGTTTTCACTGGAATACAGGAGGTTGAGGGGCGACCTGATAGAAGTTTATAAGATTGTGAATGGCATGGATAGAGTAGAAAATCTGAGGCTTTTTTCCCAGGGTGGAGGGGTCAATCACTAGGGGTCACAGGTTCAAGGTGCGGGTGGACAACTTTAAAAGAGATATGCAAGGCAAGTTTTTCAAGTAAAGGTGGTGAGTGCCTGGAACACACTGTTAGAGGAGGTGGTGGGAGCAGGCACAATAGCAGCATTCAAGAAGCATCTAAACGAATATATGAACAGGACGTCATGAAGTGGAGACGCCAGTGTTAGACTGGGGTGTACAAAGTTAAAAATCACACAACACCAGGTTATAGTCCAACAGGTTTATTTGGAAGCACTAGCTTTCGTAGCGCTGGTCCTTCATCAGGTGGTTATGGAGTATAAGGTTGTAGAGTATCAGAACAACCACCTTATGAAGTAGCAGGGCTCTGAAAGCTAGTGCTTCCAAATAAACCTGTTAGACTACAACCTGATGTTGTGTGATTTTCAACTATGAATAGGAAGGGAATAGAGGGATATGAATCCTGTAAGTGAAGACAGTTTTAGTATGCAAGGGCAAATGGGGCAGCACAGGCTTAAAGGGCTGAAGGGCCTGTTCCTGTGCGGCATTGTTCTTAGTTCTAGATTCTGGTGGCAATGCCTTCAACTGCTTGGTCTTAAACACTGAAATTCACTTTCTAAACCCCTGTGCATTTTTGCTTCTCTTCTTGCTTTAATATCTTCCTTTATAGCTGCTTCATTGACCAGGGCTGTTTGTTTACCTGTCCTAATATCTCCTTATCTAGCTTGGTGTCAAATGTTAATTGATAAAGCCCCTCTGAAACAAGGAAACTATGCAAATGCAGGTTGTTGATATTACAGAACACCCTCCAAAGGTTAGTCTGCAATGTCAACAAGTGAAGAAGCTTCAAGAATGAATGAATGGTGTTAATCTGGGTAAACAATGGGAAACTGTAACAGATAAATTCCTTATCACTGAACCACTCACTGTCTCTCTTCTTCCTGAAGTTGTTGTGTACTTTTTGCATTGTTCTGTTAATTACCAGTTGAT